>NW_027672082.1:0-696854 GCF_964165515.1 Mesoplodon bidens
AAAGTATATTAATGTAGGCACTTCAGTGGAAAATTGAAAACAAAATAAGTAATTCAGGTAAAATTAAAGTACACTCAGTTGTATCCAGTTTCCTCTTGTAAATCTCTCTTTTTCATTTGAGTGGACAGTCACTGGAGAATATCTGACTTGGGGCTAAGGAGATCTAAGCCTTCTTGGCCACACTGTATTCTCTTATGTCATTTAATAAAGACACCAGTTGGGTTGCTGAAAAAATAGTGGGAAAAATCAATCCCTGACATCCAAAGGGCAGCTCTTGAAAATATGTGTATTCTTGTAGTCATTTTGCTCTTCTGGCCTCAGAAGTTTTAATCTTAACCTTAGCCCCTCATGCAGAAAGACTTTTTAAACCAATTCGCACATTACTCATTATGTGACTGTTGAATAAGAGAAACCCAGCTCTTTTCCTGTGCTTTCAACCAGTTATCTTCTTCAAAAATTTGTTTGGATTGTTATACCTTAATCTTGCCTGGCAAGGGACTTATGGGAAGGTTCTTATTGTTTGAAAGTTTGGTGCCAGTATCTGCAAAGAAAGAAGAAAGTAAAGAAGGAAAGGTGTGTTTATCAAACATCCCAATAGTTAAGGTGTGTGAAAGCAACTTTTGAAAAAGTTAATCTGTCAGAGTTTAGCCATATTATTACATTTTATTTTATTCATTGAACATAAATAATTATCAGTGAATCCTTTCTAGATTTTCTAGTTTCCCAAAGTTCCCTGTATTCACATTCTAAGGTGAAAAATGGTATTTTAAGTCACTGCTCTCCACCTTATATTATTTATAATCACTCCTCATGACCTCTTCCTTCAAAGAAACGTGATCCTGAGAAGTGTCCTTTGTTTGCCTTTGTGGAATAAGTGATGGGGATGCATCCTTGAGACCTGTGAGATGTTTAAATTGTGGCCTAATGAAACTAGGATGGAGAGTTCTGGAAAGATCTGGAAAGATGGCTGGTAGAGTATGGCCAGATGTGGGAGAAGAGACACGTACAGAGAGAGGGAGAGGAAATTTTCAGAGGGAGAAAATTAAATAATTCAATAAGTTTTGTTGTGTGGTGTGGGATGCAAGCCTTTCTCTCCCCCTTTCCTTCACAATCTCTTTGTTAAAGACTGTGTTTTTCATTAGTTTTACTGAGATAGGATTTGCCGTTTTCTTTGGATACTGAGAATGGACCCATGGAAACAGTTACATTTGGGTTATCTCTGACTATCTTTAATGAAGAACATAAATATTGGCCACACTATCTATGCACATGCTATCACCATGCCTTTTTTGTTCTCTGTTCATATATCTAAGTCCTCTTCTTTGAGGTCAATCTGAAATCTCATCTGAAATGTACATTTATTGATAGATTCAACCCATAATGAACTGCCCCTTCTTTGTCCTCCTTAGGCTCTGATTATTTATAAAAACTCATTTTTGAAGTTAGAAACTGTCCAATATGATATATTAGTTATTTCATCAGCATCTGTAATATCCTCAACACAGTTATAAGCTTTTGTGGGACTGGGATCATACATTCTGTAATTTTTCTCAGTACTTACACTTACTTCGATAAAAAGCGCATTCATTCATCTAAACATCATTTATTGAGTATTAATTAAATGCCTCAACTCAGTCAATATTGTTTGAATGAATGCATGCATGAATGAGGGAGTATGCAATAGGTAGCCTAATGTACCGCCCGATGTGAAAAAACCAAAAACATAAACACAAAAGCAAGCCAAAAAGTGGCCCAGGACTTTCTGTAAAATATCCTGCTTTTGTTGGATGAGGCCATGAAAATCAAGATGCTCCTGAAGAGCTGACCAAGAATAGTAAACAATTGAAATTCTCTCAGGCTTATTCAACCCTATCACTGGACACATTTATACCTCTCAGGAATGTTATTAAAAGAAGAGATTAATAAAGCTTTTATAGATGAGTTGATAAATCTCTAAATATTTAAATCTTCATTTCCTCCTAGGTTTCTCTATTTTGGGTTTCCAAAGGATTTCAAGAAACCACAGGATAATTAAAAAATTAGACATTATCTTTCTTACCTTCATGTTTTTTGATGGTAAACACCTTTTTATTTTCTCCATAGTGCTGCCCAATTTCCACCAGTACAGTTCTTAAGTGAATTTGGCTCTGGATGGTGGGATATATAAGATGTAAATGAATTGTTTGTATATGTTTTAGAATTCTTCAAAAGGTCCTGGCCATGGAAATGCATTGAATATTACTTAAATAAGTAAAGTAACTTCCTCAGAATTATTATTCTCTTCTGGTTAGGATACTCTCTGCCCTGGTTTGTTAAAATTTCCCTCTAGAGTGGTTTTAATTTTGTTTCTGATAGGGTCCTAGGATTTATTGCCACACCCATCCTGCATCTGTTTCTCTTTGAGTTACTCTCCTTGAAGTTTCTGATTCCTACAGGGCCTTACAGGTTAGTGACAACCTGGCCATCACAACTCTGGGAAGGACAGGCCTACTTTTCAGAGGTGTTGATGTTTTCTGTACCTGAAGGTTTTCAAGAGATATCAATCTTCCTCACCACCTCCCTTGGCCCTCTTAATGGACTAAGCAGTTCCTCATGAAATTTCTGTAGGATATCTGTACTAACTTCTCAATATTGTTCCATTCTGAGTCTAAATTCCTGGCCTCAAGGTAATGTTAGATTTCTAGCTCCAGCCCCTATTTACATAAGGCCTATACTAAGGAACGGAACCCATACACATCAGTCTGCTCTTATTTCTCTGGATTTCATTTCTCTGTTACTTTCGGAAACATGCAGGTGTTCCTTTCTTTCTTTTAATCTCAGCTATGTGCTTTTAACTTTTTCAAAATTGACCCAGAATTTACATGTGTCTCCAGTAAGAGTACATTAAATTGAGCTTAGTCTGCTCTTCTACTGGCATATTTGAGATCCAAAGAATTTGCTACTTAACTGGATTCAGTTAACTGTATATTTCAGGCACTTAAAACTCACCATGTTCCAAATTTCCCCCTTTATTGTTAGTAATTTTCTTGGGAATGTGGATAACATTAGATGGAATAAAGTTAGTGAGTGGCCCAAGATTGCCTGAAATTTTGTTTGTCAGAGTGGCCAGGGAAAGTTAAGCAAAGAAGAAAACCAAATGAAAAACAGAATCACATTATTATGGCTGAGACAAGATTCCATGCAGAGCTCTCTGTAGAGCTGGGTTGGGTCATAACTTATGCCAGAGCTCTAGGTGGGGTTGACACCATCTCATGCCAAGCTCTCAGTTCTGGGCTAACGTCATCTCTGGTCCACTCTATGGAGTGGAAACTTTGGAGGAATGGCCAATGTGTTCCGCAGTGTAGGAAGAGGGAAATTGTGAACGTTACGTTCTAAATTGTGGAGGAAGTAACCACTGTAAATGTGCCTTCAACTATGGTGTTTAATTTGACCAGTCAGATCAATGACTTTCCCCTTGAATGAAATGCTGCTACATATATGAGAAAAACAAAACTGGTATAAGGAATAGATAGCTAGTGGGAAGCAGCCGCATAGCACAGGAAGATCAGCTCTGTGCTTTGTGACCACCTAGAGGGGTGAGATAGGGAGGGTGGGAGGGAGGGAGATGCAAGAGGGAAGAGATATGGGGACATATGTATATGTATAACTGATTTACTTTGTTATAAAGTGGAAACTAACACACCATTGTAAAGCAATTATACTCCAATAAAGATGTTAAAAAAAAAACTAGTATAGGGAGATGGAGAGACTGGGAGTCTTATTTTCCCAGCAATTAACTTTTCCTCGACCATGACCTTCCCTTTGAGTCTCCTAGTCCTTGGGGATGATCGCAGCCCATTGGGTTGGGTGATGGCAACCCCATCTTCACTAGAACCTCTATAGTTAACTTTGATTTTTCCCACTCCGTCTATCCATCCCATGTATGCAGTCAGACATTTGATCTTGGACTTTTACTGACAAAATATCCTTGCATATAACCATTTCTTTTCACTCCCACTGCTACTGCTTTTGTCACTGCCTTAACTAGGGCTTTATCTTTAAGTTCTTTATATAAATATCTCTATATAAATAAAATATACAAATAAATAAAATATAATATTAATTCTGATGATTTTAAAGTCTTTTCTTGATAAAGACTTTTCCTGATAAATATACACAATATCTTATATAAATATTTTTGTATTATCTGTTCTTTTCTTAGACTTTTAGTCATATGATTCTATCTCTTGGTATGTCTAGAAATTTTTGATTGAATGCTGACTATTTTATTTGGCTTTTTTTATTTTTCTCAGTGGAAATGGTGTTTTGCTTCAAAATATTTTACTCTACCTGGAAGTAGCAAATCTTCAAATTACAATTTTTTAAATGCTTTCAAATACCAATACTATAGGTGTCACAAAATCTAGAAAAATGACATTTGAAAATTAACTACTGCCAGATGTGTCTCTATAAAACTTTTTCCCCACTCTTGTAGCTATATATTCTTTAACTGCCTCCTCATATGACAGTTTATGTGTTTTAGAAATAAAATTTTAAGAAATAAAGTTTGTAGTTTATAGACATAGATTTCTTTTAACATGGTTGATTAGAGTTTGCTGTTAGTTATTAATAGTTTAGAAAAGTTTATTTCAGCGTCACAATTTATTATTGATAATGTCACATTAATTTTCATTCTTATCTTTGAGAAAACCTCTATGGATTACTTCCTCATAAATATTTCCTATTATAAATGCATTACTGATTTCAGTACTGCTATAGGTTTGTGCATTACAGGAATCCTGCTAAAATACTCATTCACACCATTCCATTACACACATTATTGATGGGGTATGTTCTTTTATTTATTTATTTATTTATTTTTGACTGTGTTGTGTCTTCGTTGCTGTGCGCAGGCTTTCTCTAGTTGCAGCGACTAGGGGATACTCTTTGTTGTGGTGTGCAGGCTTCTTATTGCGGTGGCTTCTCTTGTTGCAGAGCACGGGCTCTAGGCACGCAAGCTTCAGTAGTTGTGGCTCGCAGGCTCAGTAGTTGTGGCTCACGGGCTCTAGAGCGCAGGCTCCATAGTTGTGGCACACGGTCTTAGTTGCTCCACGGCATATGGGATCTTCCCGGACCAGGGCTCGAACCTGTGTCCCCTGCATTGGCAGGTGGCTTCCTAACCACTGTGCCATCAGGGAAGCCCCTGGAGTATATTGTTGTTGTTGTTGTTGTTTTGCGGTATGCTGGCCTCTCACTGTTGTGTCCTCTCCCCGTTACGGGGCACAGGCTCCGGACATGCAGGCTCAGTGGCCATGACTCACGGGCCTAGCCGCTATGCAGCATTTGGGATCTGCCCGGACCGGGGCACGAACCTGTGTCCCCTGCATCGGCAGGCAGACTCTCAACCACTGCACCACCAGGGAAGCCCTGGAATATATTCTTGACAGAAGGAAATTTCCATTTTGACTAAGCATTGAAGAAAACTGAATCTTTGACTTATCTTTCACATGCCTGTTGATTGAAATAGTTTTCCACAGAATAACTTCTGGTTTTATACTTTTCAGTTCTTTTTTTCTTCTTCAAATGCACATGCTTTGAGAGCTGTGAAGTGCAAGACATGGCTATATTGTAAGGTGGTTTTTGTCCTTACCCTTCTGTGTCTTGTGCTAGTTAAGTCAGTAGAGTAGTCAGTAAGAGTACTGGAAGTTATTCCTGTAATGGGATAGTATATAGTCAATTACATATGGTGGTGTCTGAAAATCACATAATAGCCTCACTGAAAACATCTCCTTAGCCAGATTTCCAAAAAGCCTGTGACCAATCCAATATGATCCAACATAGCAGAATATGATAGAAGGAAAATTGACAAAGAAAGAGACACTGGTCTTACGTGATGGAAATTAAAATATCTCACTTTTGACAATTTTGCAAAGACCTATAATTACATGAACTAATTTCTAGGGTTCTTCGTAGGACCTAAAAAGGAACCCATAGAGTTGTGGAACAACAATAGAAGCTACTGTGTTGAGAAGCCCGGGCACCGCAACAAAGAGTAGCCCCTCTTCGCTGCAACTAGAGGAAGCCTGCATGCAGCACTGAAGACCCAATGCAGCCAAAATAAAAATTAATAAATAAAAATAAATAAATTTATCTTTTAAAAAGTAATACTCAGGTTTGAGGCATAAGAAATTTGATGAGGAGAAATTAGCTAATGTTTCCAGAACTTTTAAAATATCAAACTCAGTCTCTAAGATTTAGCATTATATACAACATCGGTTACTTATTAGTGGTTTGGAAAGGCCAATTTAAAATTTTCTCATCTTACTGTATTGAAATTCACGGCCCTAATGTTTTCCACGTTGACTATATGAATGATGAAGTAAAGTCAATCATGAATTGCATTTCCAAATGGACAGAAAACAATATTTTAAAAAGTGTTTGGCCTACTGACTTTTGATTTCTTCTAAGGCAAATGGATAGGTAATTTTTATTCCCTGATTAGGAGAAAAATGGTGGAAGAGGGCAGGGTTAAGAATTAAGATTTCAAGAGCATGAGAGGTAGATGGCCAACCAGAGTTCCTAAGGTTCGGTGCCTGTAACTGTTGCCACAGCTTAAGCCTGCCAAAGCAGTGGTACGGCTGCTGCGCTCGTGCTTGCTACCACTAGAAACATTCTTGCCAGTAGTGGCGGCAGCGGGACTCAATTACCCCCTTTTTTCACTCTCTCCAGAAGCCCCAGATGGCGTCTTCCGTGGGCAACGTGGCCGACAGCACAGAACCAACGAAACGTATGCTTTCCTTCCAAGGGTTAGCTGAGTTGGCACATCGAGAATATCAGGCAGGAGATTTTGAGGCAGCTGAGAGACACTGCATGCAGCTCTGGAGACAAGAGCCAGACAATACTGGTGTACTTTTATTACTTTCATCTATACACTTCCAGTGTCAAAGGCTGGACAGATCTGCCCACTTTAGTACTCTGGCAATTAAACAGAACCCTCTTCTGGCAGAAGCCTATTCGAATTTGGGGAATGTGTACAAGGAAAGAGGGCAGTTGCAGGAAGCAACTGAGCATTACCGGCATGCATTGCGTCTCAAACCAGATTTCATCGATGGTTCTATTAACCTGGCAGCCGCTTTGGTAGCAGCCGGCGACATGGAAGGGGCAGTACAAGCGTACGTCTCTGCTCTTCAGTACAATCCTGATTTGTACTGTGTTCGCAGTGACCTGGGGAACCTGCTCAAAGCCCTGGGTGGCTTAGAAGAAGCCAAGGCATGTTATTTGAAAGCAACCGAATTTTGCAGTAGCTTGGAGTAATCTTGGCTGTGTTTTCAATGCACAAGGGGAGATTTGGCTTGCAGTTCATCACTTTGAAAAGGCTGTCACCCTTGACCCCAATTTCCTGGATGCTTATATCAATTTAGGAAATGTCTTCAATGAGGCACGGATTTTTGACAGAGCTGTGGCAGCTTACCTTCGTGCCCTCAGCTTGAGTCCAAATCATGCAGTGGTACATGGCAACCTGGCTTGTGTATACTATGAGCAAGGCCTGATGGATCTGGCAATAGACGCCTACAGGCGAGCGATTGAATTGCAACCACATTTCCCTGATGCTTACTGCAACCTAGGCAACGCTCTCAAAGAGAAGGGCAGTGTGGCTGAAGCAGAAGATTGTTATCATGCAGCTCTCCGGCTGTGTCCCACCCATGCAGACTCTCTGAATAACCTAGCCAACATCAAAGGAGAACAGGGAAACAGTGAAGAGGCAGTTCGCTTGTATCGTAAAGCATTAGAGCTCTGCCCAGACTTTGCTGTTGCCCATTCAAATTTAGCAAGTGTATTGAAGCAGCAGGGAAAACTGCACGAAGCTCTGATGCATTATAAGGAGGCTATTCGAATCAGTCCTACCTTTGCTGAGGCCTACTGTAATATGGGAAACACTCTATGGGAGATGCAGGATGTTCAGGGAGCCTTGCAGTGTTATACTCGTGCCATTCAGATCAGCCCTGCATTTGTGGATACCCACAGCAATCTGGCTTCCATTCACCAGGATTCAGGGAATATTCCAGAAGCAATTGCTTCTTATCGCACTGTTCTGAAGCTTCAACCTGATTTTCCTGACGCTTACTGTAATTTGGCTCATTGCCTGCAGGTTGTCTGTGATTGGACAGACTATGAGGAGCGAATGAAGAAGTTGGCCAGCATTGTGGCTGACCAGTTGGAGAAGAATAGGTTGCCTTCTGTGCAGCCTCATCATAGTATGCTCTATCCTCTTTCTCATGGCTTCAGGAAGGCTATTGCTGAGAGGCATGGGAACCTCTGCTTGGCTAATATAAGTGTCCTTCACAAACCGCCGTATGAACATCCAAAAGACTTGAAGCTCAGTGATGGTCTACTGCGTGTAGGATACGTGAGTTCTGACTTTGGGGATCATCCTACTTCTCATCTTATGCAGTCTATTCCAGGCATTCACAATCCTGATAAATTTGAGATATTCTGTTATGTCCTGAGCCCACATGATGGCACAAACTTCCGAGCAAAGGTGATGGCAGAAGCCAATCATTTCATTGATCTTTCTCAGATTCCATGCAATGGGAAAGCAGCTGATCACATCCATCAAGATGGTATACACATCCTTGTAAACATGAACGGTTATACCAGGGGTGCTCGAAATGAACTCTTTGCTCTCAGGCCAGCTCCTATTCAGGCAATGTGGCTGGGGTACCCTGGGACTAGTGGTGTGCTTTTCATGGATTATATCATCACTGATCAGGAAACTTCACCTGCTGAAGTTGCTGAGCAGTATTCTGAGAAACTGGCTTATATGCCCCATACTTTCTTTATTGGTGATCATGCTAATATGTTCCCTCACCTGAAGAAAAAAGCCGTCATCGATTTTAAGTCCAATGGGCACATTTATGACAATCGGATTGTGCTGAATGGCATCGACCTCCAAGCATTTCTTGATAGTCTATCAGATGTGCAAATAGTCAAGATGAAATGTCCTGATGGAGAAGACAATGCAGACAGCAGTAATACAGCTCTTAATATGCCTGTCATTCCTATGAATACTGTTGCAGAAGCAGTTATTGAAATGATTAACAGAGGACAAATTCAGATTCCAATTAATGGATTCAGTATTAGCAATGGACTGGCAACTACCCTGATCAACAATAAGGCTGCCACTGGAGAGGAGGTTCCCCGTACCATTATTGTAACCACACGTTCTCAGTACGGGTTACCGGAAGATGCCATTGTGTACTGTAACTTTAATCAGTTATACAAAATTGACCCATCTGCTTTGCAGATGAGGGCAAATATTCTGAAGCGTGTTCCCAATAGTGTACGGTGGCTGTTGCGTTTTCCAGCAGCAGGAGAAGCGAATATTCAACAGTACGCACAAAATATGGGCCTTCCCCCGAACCGTATCATTTTTTCCCCTGTTGCTCCTAAAGAGGAACATGTTCGGAGAGGCCAGCTGGCTGATGTCTGCTTGGACACTCCACTCTGTAATGGACACACCACAGGGATGGACGTCCTTTGGGCAGGGACCCCCATGGTGACTATGCCAGGAGAGACTCTTGCTTCCCGAGTTGCAGCTTCCCAGCTCACTTGTTTAGGCTGTCTTGAGCTGATTGCTCAAAATAGACAAGAATATGAAGAGATAGCTGTGAAACTGGGAACTGATCTCGAATACCTGAAGAAAATTCGTGACAAAGTCTGGAAGCAGAGAACATCTAGCCCTCTGTTCAACACCAAACAATACACGATGGAACTAGAGCGGCTCTATCTACAGATGTGGGAGCATTATGCAGCTGGCAACCAACCCGATCACATGATTAAGCCTGTTGAAGTCACTGAGTCGGCCTAAATCATGACTGTGTGCCCAGGAGAATTACCCCTGTAGCTGAGCCTCAACCTTCTGGGGGAAAGGGAGCTACTTTTTCAATATCATGTTGCAGATGGATGACAGATAATGATAAGAAATAGCACAGCCAGACTTGCTTCCTGCATGATCACGATAGGGAGAGACACAAGAGATGGGAAACTGCTGTTCCACGAGGAGTCTCCATCGAATTTTGCAGCAGCCAGGTGTCTGGAAGGTCTGGAAGGTAAGTCTGGAAGGTCTGATCTCCCTTGGTCTTCCAGGGGATGGATGGTTAGTGTGGAAGGGAGATAGAGATTGCCCAGCCGTTTTGTGATTATCATGGATTGATTGAGTCTTCTGAATTAAATTTTTTTCTTTATATTTTGGGTATTGGAGCTTTTAAAAATGTTTGGTTTCAGGTATTTTTATTCATGTGAAGTGTATATGATTCTCTTGAGATAAGGTGTTAAGCTGAAATATTCCTTGTTTTAGTTTCTGAACTCTACAGATAAATGGGGACTTTGCTGCTGTAGTCTTTTTATAGGTTTTATCAACCACTTGAGCCTGTATCAGTCACTTTAGTGTCTGACATAACGTTTGGAACTCTCGGTGCTTTCTTGGTTTGTAGATGATGGCTTCAGTTCTTTTTCTGCTCCGTTTCCTTCTTCCCTTCCCCCCACTTTAAAAATTCTCCTGTAACTTGGCTAACACAAAACCAAGTCTGATTCAAAACCTCTTAAACACATCATCTGGTGCCAAATGAAGATTCTTAGGAGTGCTTATTAATTATGAAGGGCACAGTTGTGGTACTGTCACTGATGATAATAATAATGGATTTTTGGCCTAGAGTTTTGTCCTATTTCACCAGTGTTTTACTGTTGACTGCCCCTCTATGCTGCTTCCAAAAGTGATAGTGTGTGATAAGATTTTTACTTTCATTTCTAAAGTCTGTTTTTTTAGGTGAGTCCTGTTCTTCCTTTTTCTTTCAGCAGAAATGAAATCCCAGGTAAGTATAAGTATTCAAATATTTGATCAGTAAGTCACAGTTATCTCCAGTACATTAAATAACTTTCATCAAAAAACATGTTATAGGACTTCCCTGGTGGCGCAGCGGTTGAGAGTCCGCCTGCCGATGCGGGGGACACGGGTTCGTGCCCCGGTCCGGGAAGATCCCACATGCCGCGGAGCGGCTGGCCCCGTGAGCCATGGCCGCTGAGCCTGCGCGTCTGGAGCCTGTGCTCCGCAACGGGAGAGGCCACAACAGTGAGAGGCCTGTGTACCGCAAAAAAACAAACAAACAAAAAACATGTTATAGGTAAAAAGCTCTGAAGGACCAGCTATGTATATGATAATTATGTTTCAGGCTTTTTAGGATATTATATATAATAACTTGTCTTCTGGTCGTGGTCTTGAAGTCTTTATGGATTCAGCCTCAGTAGTAGCGAACTGCACTGCTACTTGGTTTGGAGTACAAATTAGACTTTAGCCCTCCTGGAGGTTGGGTTTTTGGTATTGAAAACCATAGGAATGAAATTATTGTATTTCAACAAAGGATCGAGGGCTTGAGGCTTAAACAAGCCAACATATGTGTGGGAAGCAGTCAGCCTTGAGAGCAGGCTCCGGACATGCCAGGCATGCCGCCGCTGCTCGAAGGGACTGTCCCTACTTGTTCCCCTCCTTGTTCCATTCCACGGGAGATAAATCACCAGGGCCCACAAATCAGAAAGAATGTAAAATGAGACAAGCAAAGCTGTCTCCCCCCTGCACGTACAGGTTATTTTGGATGATTCTGAGTTTATGGGTTTTCTCCCAGGGAAGTTAACCTTGAGTGGAGACAGTCATTAGATAATGTAAACCACCATCTGGCAACCTTCCATTTCTAGTCTATATAATCTGCAACCGTAGCATAGTAAAACTTGCCTTGCAAGCATCAGTTGTCTTGGTCCTTCTGACCCCATTCGTCGGTGCTACTTCAGTTCCTTACCCCGTCCCTTCTGACCCTGGGAGGTGAAATCCTCTTTCTGAGGCTGGTCCATGGCAAGTGGCGCCCGAACAGGAACCTGAAGCGTGAAGGCAATTAAAAGAAAAAGAAAGTGCAGGTAAGAGAACCCTTATGCAACATATGTGTGGACACGAGTAAAAGTGAAACTAATAGAGGCATAAGGCAACAGTCAGAAGTAAAATAAGATGGGGCAAAAGGGCTCAAAGGAGCGTGAATTATTTGCTCCGGTTTTACTTTTGATGCTTAAAGCTCGGGGTAATAAAGTTTCTACCTCACAGTTGACTGAATTTTTGCAGCATATCCATGATGTATCTCCCTGGTTTCCTGATGGCGGCTCTGTGACATAGAAATCTGGCAGAAAGTTGGAGAAGATTTAAAAAATTATTATGAGTCTCGAGGGCCTACTCATACTGCCGTTGTTACATTTAGTTTGTGGAATCTGATAAAAATATGTTTAGGTTCTTCTCATGATAGTGTTGATTTGAATGTAAAGTCAGAAAAACATAAGCCTCTGACAGAAGAAAAGACTGTATTATCAGCTACTGTGTCGCCCCTTCCTAAACCAAAAGAGCTAATTAATTTAAATATTTCAGATGAAGAGGAACATTTTGACTTAACAGATGAGGCTTTTAAACATAAAAGAGAGAAATATCCTGAGGATGATTTTCTAATGGCTATGATAGATAAGTCAGTGAAAAAGCTGCAAGTTATTAAGGACTGTCTTCCTCAAAAATCTACATCTGTAAAAACGCTCAGTCTCTTGCAACGTGCTGTACAAGCAGCAATAAAACGAGGAGAAGATCCTATTTTCTGTTGTCCTGTCCTAGAAAGACCTGATCCTAATAATCCTCAACAGGGTATTAGGGAGCATCAGACTCTTCCTTTTAAAGTTTTGAAAGATCTAAAATCTGCTTGTGCTCAATATGGGCCCACTGCTCCTTTTACTACTGCTATGGTTGACACTATTGCAGGAGAAGCTCTTTCCCCCACTGACTGGAAGCCTATTGCACGAGCTTGTTTAAATGGTGGAGATTATTTAATATGGAAGTTTGATTTTTATGAACGGGCTGCTGAACAAGGAGAAAAGAATGCTACCCATGATATTCCAGTTGATTATCATATGCTGATTGGGGAAGGACCATATATTTCTTTACAAGATCAATTAACTTATACCTTTGTTGCTTATCCTCAAATAAATCATTTGGCATTACAAGCCTGGAGGAAATTATCTTCTACACACAAAACTGAGGATCTTTCAAAAATGAGACAGGGACCTGATGAACCATATGCTGATGTTGTAGACAGATTGTTACAGGCGGTGGGGAGACTCATTGTGGATGGACTCACTGGTACAATTGTAGTTAAGCAGCTTGCTTTTGAAAACGCTAATAATGCACGTCAGGCTGCGATTCGACCTTGGAGAAAACGGGGAACATTGAAGGATTATATTCGCCTTTGTGCAGACATGGGGCCTGCTTATATACAGGGTGCTGCTATGGCTGCAGCATTAACTAAAGTGGGGTTTCAAAACAATCAAAAGAGAACAAAGACTAGTTTTGAATGCGGAAAGGCAGGTCATTTTGCTGGAGAATGTGGATCTTTTCATTGTCACCCTGGTCCTTCCTTCCCTACTCAAAACCCTCCAGATGGTGAGAAAATCCCTGGTTTATGCCCTAAATGCAATAGGGAAAACGTTGGGCATGAGATTGTCGCTCAGTGGCCCACAGGATGGGACACCACTGTTGGGAAACTCCTCCCGGGGCCTTCCCCGGCCCCAATGAATAATAGGGGCAACGTCTGTGTATCCTCCTCAAACTATCAATCAGACATTAACCAAAAACAAAAACATACAGTATCTTCGCTCTCCAGAGCAACAGCATGACGCGCAGGACTTGACCTCAGTACCTCCGCCCGATATGTATTAACTCCTGAAATGGGTCCTCAGGCCCTCTCTATGGGCATCTATGGACATTTAGCCAAGGGCTTGATTGGACTATTATTGGGAAGAAGTAGTGTCGCCATGAAGGGTTTAACTATTATGCCAGGACTCATAGATTCTGACTATGAAGGAGAAATAAAAATCATGGCACAAACTATAAAAAATATAATAACGATTTCTCCTGGTGATAAAATTGCACAATTGCTACTTTTGCCCTTTGTACCTCATGGACAAATTTTACAACATCAAAAGAGAGAAACAAAGGCTTTTGGATCATCTAGTGCTGCCTACTGGATTCAGAAGATAGGGAAAGAACGTTCAGAAATGAAATGAACCATTAATGGAAAGGTTTTTTCAGGTTTGTTAGACACTGGAGCTGATGTCTCTGCTATGACGCAGAGGCACTGGCCTAAACATTGGCCCGTTAGTCCTATTATTACAGAACTTCAAGGAATAGGACAGAGTTCTTCTCCTATGCAAAGTAGTCAGTTATTATTATGGCAAGATAGTGAGGGCCATTGAGGATACTTCCAGCCTTATGTTTTGCCTGGGCTGCCTTTAAACCTCTTGGGCCAAGATATATTAAAAGAAATGGGAGTATTACTTTATAGTCCAAATTCTCAAGTCTCTAATATGGTGTTGGATCAAGGATTTCTTCCCACAGAAAGGCTGGGAACAAATCAAAAAGGAACTGTCTATCCTATTGATGTGAAAATAAAAAGTGATAGACAAGGTTTGGGTTTTTCTTAGGGGCCTTGGATTCTCCTCCACTCACTGCGGATCCAATTACTTGGCTGAGTGATGACCCTGTATGGGTGGACCAATGGCCCCTCACAAAGGAGAAATTAGAAGCTGCAGAACAACTAGTACTGGAACAATTAGGGCATTTAGAAATTTCCAATAGTCCTTGGAACACTCCTATTTTTATTATCAAGAAAAAACTCTGGAAAATAGAGGTTATTAGAGGGTCTAAGAGCTGTTAATAAAACTATGCTAATAATGGGAGCTCTTCAACTAGGCCTACCCTCTCCAACAGCCATACCACACAATTATCATCTTTTAGTTATAGATTTAAAGATTGTTTTTTCACTATTCCTTTGTTTCCTGAAGATAGAAAACATTTTGCTTTTAGCTTGCCTTCCTTAAATTTTAAGGAATCCATGAGGAGATACCAATGGAAAGTACTGCCTCAGGGCATGACAAATAGTCCTACATTATGCCAAATATATGTGGCTCAGACCTTAAGTCCTGTGAGAAAAAGGTTTCCAACGTCATGTCTCATACATTATATGGATGATATACTTTTAGCCACTGATAATATTTCTTGATTAGAGACTGCTTCTCAATTTTTACAACAATCCTTACAATCATTTGGCTTGGTCATTGCCTCAGAAATAATTCAAAGACAATCTCCATTTTTCTATTTGGGAAACTATATTGATAACTCTACCATTAGGCCTCAAAAACTGCAAATTCGAGTTGATAATTTAAAAACATTAAATGATTTTCAAAAATTACTTGGAGATATTAATTGGCTAAGGCCTTCCTTAGAACTTCCTACTGCTCAGTTAGAGCCTTTATTTGATATTCTTAAAGGTGACTCAGATCCTTCTACTTCACGATCTATGACTCCAGAGGATTTCAAGCTTTACAAATAGTTACTAGAGCTAACAGCTCTGCACAATTAACTCGAATACAAACTCACCTGCCAATTTCTTTAGTTGTCTGTCCAACACCTCATGTGCCTACTGCCATCTTATGGCAAGCTGTTGGAATTATTGAATGGATTCATATGAAAACTACATCCTCTAAAGTTATTAACCCTTATTATGAACTTATTAGTAAGTTAATAATGCAAGGTAGAACTAGATGCTTACAACTTATAGGTATAGAACCTTCTCAAATTATTATCCCTTATTCAGTTCGTCAACAAAATTGGCTTTTTCAACATAGTAATGAATGGGGTCTTGTTCTTGCAGGATTTTCAGGTACCTTGGAATGCCATTAGCCTGCTGATAAATCGATCCAATTCAGCAAACTTAACTGTTATATCTTTCCTTCTATAATTAGGCAACAGCCTATTCCTCATGTACCTTTGGTTTTTACAGACGGTTCTTCTTCAGGAGTGGCTACTGTAATCACTGACGACGGAACAAAACTCATTAAACAAACTTCCTTGACTTCAGCTCAACGTGTTGAACTGTATGCTGTCATTATGGCTTTTAAACATTTGCCTTCTATATCTTTTAATTTGTTTTCTGATAGTAAATATCTTATTCGCTTATTATTTCTTCTGGAGACTGCGACCAGAGGATATACTAATGACCCTGAATTATCATCCTCTTTTCATTTGCTTCAACAGCTTATTCGTTCCCACGACGGTCCTGTTGCAGCTCTGCATATCCGTGCTCATTCTAACTTGTCTGGTCCATTGTCTAAAATGAATGCGACTGCAGATGTTTTAACTCGATCTAAACGTGATCTCTATCCTGTGCATTTTCCTCCCAAAAATAAAGTTAAAGTTACTCTTCCTCCTCAATCTCTTTTCCCTAAAGCAGGACATATCCCAATTTACCATCCTCCTCCTTTCCGTTCGTCATGCTGTCAAGAATGGCTAAGGTATTGCATTCATTATCTTCATACTGTTGATACTCATGGTCCATGTCCTGGAAACCCTCATATTATGGTAAGTTATGATCAAACTGCTTCACAAGCAGCACAACAATCGCATGCTTTACACCATCAGTCGGCGGCTACATTACGCAAACAATTTTCCCTTACTCGTGAAGCCACCCGACAAATTGTTAAGCAATGCCCACAATGCTTACCTCACCTTCCTGTTCCACATTATGGTGTTAATCCTCGTGGATTATTACCTAGTCATTTATGGCAAATGGATGTTACTCATATCCCGTCTTTTGGGACATTACAGTTTGTTCATGTCACTATTGATACTTATTGTGGTTTCCTCTGTGCTACAGCACAGACCCGAGAAGCTACTAAACATGTTATCACTCATTTATTACACTGTTTTGCTTTCATGAACCTTCCCAAAATTATTAAAACAGATAATGGGCCCACTTAACTAGTGTTGCTTTTGCAACATTTTGTGATTCATTACAAATTACCCATATTACAGGCATTCCATATATCCCTCAAGGACAAAGTATTATAGAATGTGCAAATAGATCTTTAAAGCTAACTATTAAAAAATAAAAAGGGGAATTATATAGAACAACACTACATAACCTTATAAATCATGCTCTGTTTATTTTAAATTTTCTCACTGTTGACAGGGGAAAGGTTGGTGGCTGAGCCAAGATTGGCCTCTCAATCTCTGGAGGTCCTCTGGAAAGATCCGCTAACCAGCACTTGGCGTGGTCCTGATCCTGTGTTGATTTGGGGACGTGGTCACGTGTGTATATTTCCCAGATCAGCTCCTGGACCTCTCTGGCTTTCTGAGCGCTTAGTCAGGCAAATAGATGGCTCACCACAGCTCACACCTAGTTCAGAAGATGAAGAATCTCTGTATCTCTCCCGAAAATTTGACAGTGTTGATTGAGAAAAAGAAGAAGAAGAGGAGACCACTTGCCAGGACGACTCAAAGGAGTGATGTTCCAACTTGGGGACAAATTAAACAATTGGTTTCACGAGCTCAAGAGTTAGTGAAACAACAGAATAATCCTGTTACACCTGTGACTTTATTTTTGGCTATGTTGGCAACCATTTCATGTGTTCCCTCTGTTAATGCAGCAACTTACTGGGCCTATGTACCTGATCCTCCACTGTTACAACCCATATCTTGGTCTGAAGCAGAGTTTCCTGTATTTTACAATGATACTGTTTATGGGCCTCTTATTGGGAATATAAAACAAATCAATATGTCTGTAAATTATACTAACTGGATTAGTACCTATCCTGTGTGTCTTAGCCCATTGAATCTGGAAACTGGATGTGTAAAGGCTATTAGTTATGAGCATACAGATGTTGATGAGGGAACGGATCAATCAATTAGTTTGTCAGGCTCTCCAGGCATCCTTCGTTTTACAGGAACCAACATTACTCTTACATGCCCGGCTACCAGCCGACGAGAGGATCTTAAGGATACCATCATTTGCTATAAAAATGGGCTACCTATTAATATTAGAGGTCGAATCTCATATGCCTCACCACTTAGGGATTCCACTATTACTATAGCCAAGGTTACAGGTGAAGATTCAGGACATTATTTGTGTATGAAGCATTTACTTGGAGGACAAGGGATACTTATGGCTGGACATATGGTTACTATTCTTAAGAGAAAATCAAAAACTCAATTTCCTCCTTTTATAACCATTAACTTTCCTGGATCCAATTTTGAATGTTGCAATGCATCTTGGAATAATAACCAAATATGGTGTACTATAGATTATACCAAGGGGTAAATTCTTATCTCTTCTATTCCCGTCATAGATAGGTCTATCGCATTTCAAAAGAACTGGGATATATGGAAACTAGCTCTAACTTATTCCAATACGCCTGTTATAACTTGTGTTGCTCCTCCATATACACTTTTGATTGGTTCTATTAACATTGGTAATTCTTCCAAAGGAGGATAGAATATTAGCTGTGTTCATTGTATTTTTACAGTTGTATGTTCCCTCCTGCAGGAACACAATCTGTGCTTATACTAAGGCAACCCATATATGTTATGGTGCCTGTACACCTGAGAGAACCTTGGTATGAAGATACTGGAGTACAGGCATGGGTGGAACTCTCTAAAGCCTTGCAGAGAAGGAGACGCTTTATTGGGTGGCTAACAGTAAGTTTACTTGCCTTGGCTGCTCTGTCTGCTACCGCGGCTACTGCCGGTCTTGCTGTTTCACAGAGTATTAATCATGCTCACTTTGCCAATCAGTTATCTCAAAATACCAGTCTTGCTTTATCTTTACAAAGTCACATAGATTTACAGATGAATAACAAGTTAGATGAATTTAAAAACGCAATTTTGGGGATTGGAGATCAGATGGCAGCATTAAAATTGAGGATGCGTTTAGCTTGTCATGAAAAGTATAGATGGATTTGTGTTACTCCTTACAAGTACAATGACTGTATTTGGGAATGGGAAAAAGTAAAAATGCATCTGCTGAGTGTTTGGTCAGATAATAATATTAGTCTTGATCTTAAGAAATTAAATGCTGAAATTCAGGATATACAAAATGCACATCTTGATGATATTTCGCAAGAAGATGTAATTAAAACTTTACTGGACCATTTAAAGTGGTTAAACCCTCAGTCGTGGATTTCTGGAGGGTTGTCAGGATTTATTACCCTGGCCATAATTTGCCTATTATTGATAATAATCTTCTCATGTCTGTTTCGTATCCTCATGCAACAATATACTACTCTCGGCACTAAGCTTCATGGAATTATTTTGCAGCAAAAATTAAAAAATAAAAAAGGGGGAACTGAGGGAAACAGTCAGCCTTGAGATCAGGCTACGGACATGCCAGGCATGCCACCGCTGCTCGAAGGGACTGTCCCTACTTGTTCCCCTCCTTGTTCCATTCCATGGGAGATAAATCACCAGGGCCCAGAAATCAGAAAGAATGTAAAATGAGACAAGCAAAGCTGTCTCGCCCCTCCCTGCACATGCAGGTTATTTTGGATGATTCTGGGCTTATGGGTTTTCTCTCAGGGAAGTTAACCTTGAGCCGAGACAGTCTATAGATAATGTAAACCACCGTCTGGCAACCTTCCATTTCTAGTCTATATAATCTGCAACCGTAGCATAGTAAAACTTGCCTTGCAACCATCAGTTGTCTTGGTCCTTCTGACCCCATTCGTCGGTGCTACTTCAGTTCCTTACCCCGTCCCTCCTGACCCTGGGCGGTGAAATCCTCTTTCTCCAGCTGGTCCGCAGCACATATGAATATATGTTTTTGTCTTGCTGTACTGCACATATGCTGTCTAGTAACAGAAGTTGTGTCTGCTAGTAGTGTTGTAGATTATGTCTTTCCAAAGCGCTGAGGCAGTGCACCTACTCTGTAGTTGCAGCTGATGCCTGAACGTATCCTAGCTGACAAATTATTGATTAATAAGAACTTGAATTTCTAAAGATTAGTACTGTTAACCAAAATCTGAGCAAGGAGTCTCAAATGTAATTCTTAGCCAGAAGTACATGTTAATGAACCAATTAACAGTGTAAATCAAGGAACATCAATGTAGGGATTTCTTTTAATTTCTTTCTTACCTGCTTGAAATATCAGTTAAAGGTTGCCAGCTTGGTTGCAGATGAACGGACGTTTGAATTTCACCAAACTACTTAATGTGGAATAGGATAATAGACTTCCAACGCCCTCAAGGCTGTGACCTTACAGCCATTTTACATAACACATCATCCTCCTTTAGGGATGAACCTTTCCCTGGCCCGAAAAGTAGCCACTCCGTTGAAGCTTTGCTTATTGTAACAGGCTTTTGTTTCCAGGTTACATGTCTGTGGAAGACTTAATTCTGAATAGAGATATAGATATTACTGGAAACTAATTGTTTTTGCTATTATACTCTGCTTTATCAAAAAAGTAAAACATTTAAATTATGCTAAAAAAATATAGATGTTGTCTTGCAATCTTTAAACAATAAATGAAAGAATTGCCCTTAAAAAAAAGAATTAAGCAATTAAGCTGTTGGTCCCACATCAGACAAATTATCCTTATACCTCCTGTCAATATTGTTAACAGAGACTGTTATTTTATTAATCCTTATGATGCCGTGATTCTTTCTTTCATGTTTCGGGGCACAGCAGGTGAGAGAGTGGGTTTAAGCTGGTGGGTTTATCCTTCTTTTATGCGTTCATTCAATATTATGTTCATTTACTTATTGTACACATATGGCAATAGAAGCTGCTAAGGCAATCATTGCTATTCTGCAAAACAACAAGGCACAGAAGCAGATGTCTTATTTCTGATATTTGTCCCCCCAGGATTTTTATGATTAAAGATCCTTTCACCCCACTCCCTGGAGAGGACAAGGGGCTGCTCGCTGGAGGATTTTTAATGACTTGGGGAAAGGCTCAAATATCCCCCCATTATGGTAATCCACCCCAAGGGCAAACCACACAAGAATATTATGAATTTATTTTATTTTTCTATCCTTGCAAAGGTAATACTCAGCTCATTAGAATATGAAAACTATACTGTCAAATTTCAGAATTACATGGATGAAGAAAATCACCAAAGTGGCATCATATCATGTGTGTTCTAGTTGTGTTGACTATGTTGACTATATTAACTATGTTGTGTTAACAATATATTGCATAACTATATATTGAAAAGGCAAAATGCTGTACCTTATTTCAGAGAAAATAATTATGTTGGCAAACCCCAAATTGTACATTGTAGACGGGTCCTAGGAAAAGAAGATTTCATTCATAGTGGACAAGAGGTTAGCTTCTGTTTTCATCCATGTGCTATTTCAAGAATTAAGCATCATTAATAATACAGGATATAAGAGGAATAGTCTAAAGATGGAAAAGCACATTTTGATTAGGAAAGAGAATTTAAGGCTTAAGTCTTTTTTTTATGGAAAACTGCCTTATTACTATGAGCTAAGAAAATTGTTTCATTCTTTTCTTCCTTGCTTTCTTCTTCTTCTTTTTAACCTTTTTAATATTGGATATTTGACCCCTAAGCTGAGATGACTGAAAATGCCTCCTCTGGGCATCAACCATTTTGAAAGACTTTTTCCCCCTCCGTAAGGGCTATTTGTCTCTTGGAGGCATTGTCTACATTACTCACCAAGAGGCAAGCATTTGTCCTTGCACTAAATGCTGACATCTCCTGATAAGAGGGAAGCTGCAAAGTAGAAGAATTGAAGGTCAGTATGTTGATATTGGTCTCAAGCGCATTGATGTACATTTGTGTATTGGGGAAGGGGAGTGAAGCTTGAGAGTGGGCCAGTGGGGAGGGGTAAATATTTTGTGATGCTGTCTACCTATGGGCTTATAAAGTTTACAGCTGCATTAGGAGGACAAGCATTACCATTAGCATGAAAAGTAGGGCAGACGTCAGTTGCAAAAGCTTCTAGCCATACACATACGGCAATACGTAAATGATACACCTTATTGCATTCACCCATTCACCCTCCCCTGTTCACGCTAATTGGAAAGTTCTATCCACTTCAGAGAAGTAACACAACTATCAATCATTTTCCCTGGCACGAATCTTCCAGGAGGAAGAAAATGGAATACACCTAGCAACAGAGCTCACGCAGTAGCCCATGTGTCTTAGATTTAATATCTGATCACTAGCTGGATTGAAGCCAAAAGGTGGTTCACAAATTTGCTGCACATTAGAATCACCTGGGGAACTCTGAGACCTCCATGTGCCCAGGCTCCTCCCTAGAACTACTGAATCAAAATCTCTGGGGCTGGGACCCAGACACCAATGTTTTTCTTCAAAGCTCTTTAGGTAATTAATACGAGCAGCAAAACTTGAGGACTAGCCCAATAACGGGAACAAACTTGTTTCACACAGATAAAGTGGGGCAATCCATATGTTAAAAGAACCTGTGTATATATATATATATATATATACATTATATTTCTTTTTTTCTCTTTATTCTGTTTGTGTTTCAAATAGGCTTTTTATTTTTCTTCTGCAAAAAGCGTTATTGTTTCCATTTGGTCCAAGGCTTGGGAGAGGGCTCCAGGGCGGTTACAAAGCTGCCTAGTGGATGCAGAGCTGGGCTTCAGGCAGAACTCTGACGCCAGAGGGGCTCCTCAGAGGCCGCTGCACTTCAGAGACTCCTGTTTGTGCTCGAGCGTGAGCCTTTCGAAAAGATACTCGCCCAGCACAGCCTGCGGACCAGCCAGCCTGCGGAGGTTGGTCAAGTGGTCGCCCATCTTCTTGATGAGTTTCAGCTGCTCCTCCAGGAAGCGGCTCTCCAGGAAGTCACAGAGGTGGGAGTGTGTGCGGGCAGGACCCAGGGTGTGCAGATCCGATAGTGCCTGGTTCAGGTTCTTCTCCCTAAGAACGGCGGCTTCCACAGTGTCCTGGGTTCTACCCCACTCATCTTGAGAAGGCTTCCGCGCATCCTGGAAGAGGGCGCGGCCGCAGCACTGGTTTTGCATTTTCAAGAGACGTTGGGCGCCCTCACACTTCTCCTTAGGCAGTTGGCGAAAAATGTGGCCCCCACTGTCCAGAGTCCCATTGTTGCTGTCGAAATAGAAGCTCAGAGAGAGGTAAGTGTCCACAGATGCATGTTAACAGGCGGTGGACGGCGGCCTCCACCTCGATGGAATAATTCTGACGAACCTGGGAACTCGTGGTTGATCAGTGATAAGGAGCTAAGCTCAAAAAACGGTGTTGGCCTGTCCTGGAGGCTGAGGATAGCTGAGTGGCTGATTCCAAAGGTTGCGACAGGAAGAAAGGCTGGACGGTTGTCGGGGGCTGGAGCAAGGAGCGTCCCTGGGTCTGTTCATTCCAAACACTGTTGAAGCAAAAGGCAGATCTGCAGGACTGCCAAGCGCACTGCCTCAAATAGGCTTTGATACAAGTGAACAAGAAGTCCAAGCAAGGACAAAACTTACCCTTCCCCCCACCAAAATAGCTGGCGATACTAGAAGCTAGATCTGGGTAGGGATTCTTCCATTACTTTCTTAACATTCCAAGCCACTAGAGCAGTGGTTCTCAAAGTATGGTCACCTTGTAACCGAGCAGTACCCTATGGGGCCTTCCTAGGACAAACCCATCCCCCATAGCCTCTACTGTAGTTCCTCTCTGAAGTACTCAGATAATAGTATCTCAGGCATATTTCTGGAGTTTTCAGATGCTAAAAACCACCAGCCAATGGAAGAAATGAACTCCTTGATGATCATGAGCACGTAGCCCCCAGACCTTCTGGCACCTAAGGATGGATAATGTTACCTGTCCTGTGGCCTCAACATCAACCAATCAGAGGATTGTGCATGAGATGATCACATTCCCTGGGACGTCCCTCCCTCACCTGACCTTTAAAAATGCTTTGCTGAAATCCTTTGGAGATTTCAGGGTGTTTTGGAACACGGGCCACCCCTCTCCTTGCTCGATCCTGCAATAAACCTTTCTCTGCTCCAGACTCCTACCTTCTGGTTTCTTTGGCCTCACTGTGCTTTAGACACATGAACCTGCATTCGGTAACAACCTGACCAGCTTTACCAGCGTCCCCTGATAATATGTCATATATTCAAGTTTTAGGGCCCTGTCCCAGCCCTATGGAATCAGCAACTCTGGTGGGGCTCAGTGATCTCTGTTATAACTGGCCCTCCAGATGATTTTTATTCACCTAAAAGTTTGAAAATATCTGCATTGTCAGCTGGCCAAAGCGTCCACCAGCAGGTTAAGGGGAGTGGCACCTGGAAAAGTTAGGGAGTAGCCAAGTCAAGTACAGCAGCATTTGCCGTGGTAGTAATGGAGAATGCCTTTTCTCCACTGGTTGGCACAGACTAGTATCTGGGAGTAGTGGCAGGGTTATTTAGGATGCTTTACATTTCAGTGTAGAGTGACCTCTGTCCTGGTTTGACAGGGACTTCCCCTGTGTGAGCACTTAAAATCTCATCCTGGCAAACCCCTTAGCCCTGGATTTGAAAAACTTAGGGAATAACATGAAATTTAGGGGAAACATGATCTAGGTTTTGGGCAAGTCACAAGTGCTAATTAAAGCTAAGCAAGTATGGACAACATCTAGCCTTCTTTACACAGTTGCGGAGGCGGGGGGGGGGTGTGTAAATCTGATTGGGTGAAAGGACTTATTGTTAAGAAATCTTTGTAGAAACATCCCCTTCTGCTTAGTCCACTGTTTCTCAGTTCTGGCTAGACATTGGCATCGTCTGAGGAGATTTAAAATGATTTTATTGGTTTAGGATGCCCAACTGTTGGTGTGAGGGTTTTTAAAAAGTGCTTCAGATGATTCTAATGTGCAGGCAAATTTAGGTGCCACTGCTTAAGCTTTTGAACCACTGCTACATATTTTCCCCTCATCTTCCTATGAGAATATCCAACTGTAGTTGGTTTGTTTGTTTTTTTCTTTTTCTCTTTTTAACTGTCTTATTATAAGATTTACTGTCTTAAATAAGATTGAATGTACAGAGAATCATGCTAGTCCATCTGGTATAGCTGGATCCTTAGAATAATATCGTTAAGATATATACCATTTAAGTATTGTGATTGGCCTTTTTAAAATGAACATATGCATTGAATTAGTACCATCTGTTTTGAAGTTGTCATGTTGGGGAGCTATACCTCTAATCTGCTGCCATTGCTAAATATCTAGACACCTCTTATTAGGAATTGCTTTTAAACATCTTTAGGGATTAAAACCAAGATTGCTGTATTATTTGTACTGGGACCACACAAACCTCACAAAGTTCCCCCGCTGTACCATCTACCCCCATCTCTAACCCTTGGCAACTTCTAATCTGTTCTCCATCTCCACAGTTTCGTTATTTTAAGAATAATGTGTAAACATCATCATGAATTACTTAATCTTCAGAGATTGGCTTTAAAACATTTTTCCCTCGGCATCATT
This sequence comes from Mesoplodon bidens, assembly GCF_964165515.1. Classification (NCBI taxonomy): domain Eukaryota; kingdom Metazoa; phylum Chordata; class Mammalia; order Artiodactyla; family Ziphiidae; genus Mesoplodon; species Mesoplodon bidens. Next base: position 25,330 of record NW_027672082.1, read on the forward strand.
CCCTTGAAGTTCATTTCAATTTTTGCATATATTAATAATTTGTTCCTTTTTGTTGCTCGGTAGTATTCAGTCATAAGATTTTATCACAATTTGTTTCAACATTCATCCATTGAAAGACATTTGGGTAGTCGCCAGTTTTTGGCTGTTATAAATAAAACTGCTATGAACATTGACGTGTAAGTTTCTGTGGGAACTTAATTAAGTTTTTGTTTCTTTTGGATAAATGCTCAAGAGTACAATTACTGCGTTGTAGGGTGAATCTAATTTTAGGATTAAAAGAGACTGTCAAGCTGTTTCTCCGAGTGGCTATAAACCATTTTATTTTCCCACCAGTGATGTGATATAATTTTTCTATGTACTCGCCAGCATTTGATGTTGTCACGATACTTTAATTTTAGTTATTCTCTGATACCTCATTATGGTCTTAATTTGCATTTCCCCAATGGCTAACGATGTTGAGCATCTTTTCATGGGCCTCTTTGCCATGTGTATATTCTCTTCCATGAAATGTCTGTTCCTGTCTTCTGCCTATTATCTAGTTGGGTTTTTTTAAGTTGTTTGGCGAGTTCTTTGTATATTATAGATACAAGTCATTTGTCTCATGTGGGATTTTCAAATATGTTTTCCCACTGTGTAATTTGAGTTTTCATCCACTTAAAATGATCTTCTATGAAGCATTTCTAACTCATTTTGATGAGATCCAACTTATCAATTTTTGCTTTTATGGATCATACTTTCGGTGTCAAGTCTAAGAATTATTCACGTAGTTCTAGATGCCAAAGATTTTCTCCTATTTTTTTTCTAAAAATGTCCTGCATTTACATTTAAGATTATGACCCACTTTGATTTAATTTTTGTGTAAGGTGTGGAGGTTTAGGTTAAGGTTCATTTTTTGTTTGTTTGTTTTTGTCGAGGGATGTCCAACTGTTTCAGTACCATTTTTTGAAAAGTCTATTCTTCCTTGATAGCTTTCACACTGCTGTCAAAAACAAGTTACATGTATTTATGTCAGTCTATTTCTGGGTTCTCTATTCCATTCCATTGATCTGTGTATCTACCCTCCATCATGACTGCAAAATCTTGAAATTGGGTAGATTAATTCCTCCCGTTTTAATCTTCCTTTACAAATTGTTTTAGCTATTCTTCAGCCTCTTCTTACCATATAAATCTTAGAATAAGCTTGTCTATATCCACAAAAACCTTGAGGGCATTTTAAGAGTAATTATGTTAAGCCTCTTAACTTGGGGAGAATTGACATCTTTATTATGTTGTGTTTTCTCATCCATGAACAAGGTATGTCTCACTCTTTGTTTGGGACTTTTAAATTTTTCTTCATCAGCATTTTGTAATTTTCAGTATAGAGGTCCTATAAATGTCTTATTGGGCTTATATTTAAATATTTATTTAGGTCCGTTGTAAATGGCATCACATATTTTTATTTAAGCTTCTACACATTTGTTATTAATATATAATTTGATAAAACTGTGTTGATTTTTACTCTGAAACATTTACAAACTAATGTGATTTCTCAAGCTTTTTGTGGATTCCTTGGTATTTTCTCCATTTAGATTATCATCTCCTCTTGAGATACCGTTTTACTTTTCCTTATTTAATATAATAGTATATATTACTATTCAACATTCAGTAGGATATATTCCGTCCTATTCAACGTAGTAGGAATAGTCCTTCTATCTTTTAAATAAATGTTTTAAAATTTTAACTTTTAAATTTATGTATTTATTTATTTTTGCTTTATTTTCTTACTAGAAACTCCATTAATATATTTCATAAAAGTGGTGAGGGCAGATATTGGTGCCTTGTTTCTGATCTTACAGAGAAAGCATTCAGTCTTTCACAGTTAAATATAATGTCGGTATAGGTTGTTTGTAGATACTCTTTATGAGTTTCAGTATGTTCCTTTTCTATTCCTATTTTGCTTGGGTTTTTTTTTTCTTCTTTTCTAAAAATTTTTTAATTTTATTATTATTTTTTTACAACTTTATTGGAGTATAATTGCTTCACAATGGTGTGTTAGTTTCTGTTTTATAACAAAGTGAATCAGTTATACATATACATATGTTCCCATATCTCTTCCCTCTTGCGTCTCCCTCCCTCCCACCCTCCCTATCCCACCCCTCCAGGCAGTCACAAAGCACCGATCTGATCTCCCTGTGCTATGCGGCTGCTTCCCACTAGCTATCTACCTTACGTTTGGTAGTGTATATATGTCCATGCCTCTCTCTCGCTTTGTCACAGCTTACCCTTTCCCCTCCCCATATTCTCAAGTCCTTTCTCAAGTAGGTCTGTGTCTTTATTCCTGTTTTACCCCTAGGTTCTTCATGACATATTTTTTCTTAGATTCCATATATATGTGTTAGCATACGGTATTTGTCTTTCTCTTTCTGACTTACTTCACTCTGTGTGACAGACTCTAGGTCTATCCAACTCATTACAAATAGCTCAATTTTGTTTCTTTTTATGGCTGAGTAATATGTCATTGTATATATGTGCCAAATCATGAATGGGATTGGATTTTGTCAAATGTTTTCTCTGCATTAATGGATAGGATCACATGACTTTTCCCCCTTAATCTATTGGATATGGTAGATTACATTGTTTGATTTTCAAATATTTAACCAACTTTGCATAACTGGAATAAATACCACTTGGTCATGATATATTATGCTTCTTATATTTTTCTGGATTTAATTTGCTAATATCTGGCTGAAGATTTTTACAGGCAATTTCATAAAACATATTGGTCTATAGTCTTCTTCTTTTTATACTATTCCTGTCTGGTTTTGGTATCAAGGTAATACTGGCTTCATAAAATTAATTAGGAACTGTTCCCTCTACTTCTATTTCTTATCAAATCATGTAAAATTGGTTTTAATTCTTTAAGTATTGGGTAAAAGTGAAACATCTAAGCCTGAATATTTCTTTTGGGAGTTTTTAAATGAAAAATCAGTGTTTCTAATGGTTACAGGAAAATTGAGATTATCTATTTCATCTTGGCTGAGTTTTGGTAGTTTTGGGTGTAGAAGAATTGGCCCATTTCATCTACAATTTTGAATTTATAGTGTAGACTTGTTCATAATAACTTGTCCCTTATTAACCTGCAGGATATGTCATGGTATCCCTGGTTGCATTTCTGATAGCTGTGATTTGTGCCATCTCTGTTTTTACCTTTATCAGTCTTGCTAGATCTTTATTGATTAAATTGTTTATTTCCAAGAACCAGCCTTTTGTTTCATTGATTTCCCCCCCCCATTTTCCTGTTTTCAGTTTCATGCACTTCTGTTTCATCTTTATTATTTCCTTCTTTCTGCTTGTTTAGTGTTTTTTCCTCTTCCTTTTTTACTATTGTAATATAGAACATTAGATTATTGCTTTGAAATATTTTCTTTCCCAATTTAGTTCTATAAACTTCCCTTTTAACATTACTTTCACTTTATTCCACAAACTTTGATCTGTTATATCTCCATTTTCCTTTATTCTATGCATTAAAATTTTTTTCCTTGACGCTGTCTTTTTTACCCATGAGTGATTTGGAATTGTGATATTTAGTTTTCATGTGATTGAAGATTCTCCTGTTGTCTTTCTGTTATTGATTTCTAGTCTGATTCCATTATGGCTAGAGAACATACTCTGTATGATTTTTTTTTAAATTTTATTTAGTTTCTGCTTTATAACAAAGTGAATCAGTCATACATATACATCTGTTCCCACATCCCTTCCCTCATGTATCTCCCTCCCTCCCACCCTCCCCATCCCACCCCTCCAGGCGGTCACAAAGCACCGAGCTGATCTCCCTGTGCTCTGTGGCTGCTTCCCACTATCTATCTACCTTACGTTTGGTAGTGTATATATGTCCATGCCTCTCTTTCGCTTTGTCACAGCTTACCCTTCCCCCTCCCCATATCCTCAAGTCCATTCTCAAGTAGGTCTATGTCTTTATTCCCGTTTTGCCCCTAGGTCCTTCATGACTTTTTTTTTTAAATTCCGTATATATGTGTTAGCATACGGTACTTGTCTTTCTCTTTCTGACTTACTTCACTCTGTATGACAGACTCTAGGTCTATCCACCTCATTACAAATAACTCAATTCTGTTTCTTTTTATGGCTGAGTAATATTCCATTGTATATATGTGCCACATCTTCTTTATCCATTCATCCGATGATGGACACTTAGGTTGTTTCCAGCTCCAGGCTATTGTGAATAGAGCTGCAATGAACATTTTGGTACATGTCTCTTTTGGAATTATGGTTTTCTCAGGGTATATGCCTAGTAGCGGGATTGCTGGGTCATATGGTAGTTCTATTTTTAGTTTTTTAAGGAACCTCCATACTGTTCTCCATAGTGGCTGTACCAATTCACATTCCCACCAGCAGTGCAAGAGTGTTCCCTTTTTTCCACACCCTCTCCAGCATTTATTGTTTCTAGATTTCTTGATGATGGCCATTCTGACTGGTGTGAGATGATATCTCATTGTAGTTTTGATTTGCATTTCTCTAATGATTAATGATGTTGAGCATTCTTTCATGTGTTTGTTGGCAGTCTGTATATCTTCTTTGGAGAAATGCCTATTTAAGTCTTCTGCCCAGTTTTGGATTGGGTTGTTTGTTTTTTTGCTATTGAGCTGCATGAGCTCTTTATAAATTTTGGAGATTAATCCTTTGTCAGTTGCTTCATTTGCAAATATTTTCTCCCATTCTGAGGGTTGTCTTTTGGTCTTGTTTATGGTTTCCTTTGCTGTGCAAAAGCTTTGAAGTTTCATTAGGTCCCATTTGTTTATCTTTGTTTTTATTTCCATTTCTCTAGGAGGTGGGTCCAAAAGGATCTTGCTGTGATTTATGTCATAGAGTGTTCTACCTATGTTTTCCTCTAAGAGTTTGATAGTTTCTGGCCTTACATTTAAGTCTTTAATCCATTTTGAGCTTATTTTTGTGTATGGTGTTAGGGAATGATCTAATCTCAAACTTTTACATGTCCCTGTGCAGTTTTCCCAGCACCACTTATTGAAGAGGCTGTCCTTTCTCCACTGTACATTCCTGCCTCCTTTATCAAAGATAAGTTGGCCATATGTGCGTGGGTTTATCTCTGGGCTTTCTATCCTGATCCACTGATCTATCTTTCTGTTTTTATGCCAGTACCACACTGTCTTGATTACTGTAGCTTTGTAGTATAGTCTGAAGTCAGGGAGCCTGATTCCTCCACCTCCGTTTTTCGTTCTCAAGATTGCTTTGGCTATTCGGGGTCTTTTGTTTTTCCAAACAAATTTTGAAATTTTTTGTTCTAGTTCTGTGAAAAATGCCAGTGGTAGTTTGATAGGGATTGCATTGAATCTGTAGATTGCTTTGGGTAGTAGAGTCATTTTCACAATATTGATTCTTCCAATCCAGGAGCATGGTATATCTCTCCATCTATTTGTATCATCTTTAATTTCTTTCATCAGTGTCTTATAATTTTCTGCATACAGGTCTTTTGTCTCCTTAGGTAGGTTTATTCCTAGATATTTTATTCTTTTTGTTGCAATGGTAAATGGGAGTGTTTTCTTGATTTCATTTTCAGATTTTTCATCATTAGTGTACAGGAATGCCAGAGATTTCTGTACATTAATTTTGTATCCTGCTACTTTACCAAATTCATTGATTAGTTCTAGTAGTTTTTCGGTAGCATCTTTAGGATTCTCTATGTATAGTATCATGTCATCTGCAAACAGTGACAGCTTTACTTCTTCTTTTCCGATTTGGATTCCTTTTATTTCCTTTTCTTCTCTGATTGCTGTGGCTAAAACTTCCAAAACTATGTTGAATAAGAGTGGTGAGAGTGGGCAGCCTTGTCTTGTTCCTGATCTTAGTGGAAATGGTTTTAGTTTTTCACCATTGAGGACAATGTTGGCTGTGGGTTTGTCATATATGGCCTTTATGATGTTGAGGAAAGTTCCCTCTATGCCTACTTTCTGCAGGGTTTTTATCATAAATGGGTGTTGAATTTTGTCAAAAGCTTTCTCTGCATCTATTGAGATGATCATATGGTTTTTCTCCTTCAACTTGTTAATATGGTGTATCACATTGATTGATTTGCATATATTGAAGAATCCTTGCATTCCTGGAATAAACCCCACTTGATCATGGTGTATGATCCTTTTAATGTGCTGTTGGATTCTGTTTGCTAGTATTTTGTTGAGGATTTTTGCATCTATGTTCATCAGTGATATTGGCCTGTAGTTTTCTTTCTTTGTGACATCCTTGCCTGGTTTTGGTATCAAGGTGATGGTGGCCTCGTAGAATGAGTTTGGGAGTGTTCCTTCCTCTGATATTGTTTGGAAGAGTTTGAGAAGGATGGGTGTTAGCTCTTCTCTAAATGTTTGATAGAATTCGCCTGTGAAGCCATCTGGTCCTGGGCTTTTGTTTGATGGAAGATTTTTTATCACAGTTTCAATTTCAGTGCTTGTGATTGGTCTATTCATATTTTCTATTTCTTTCTGAGTCAGTCTTGGCAGGTTGTGCATTTCTAAGAATTTGTCCATCTCTTCCAGGTTGTCCATTTTATGGGCATAGAGTTGCTTGAAGTAATCTCTCATGATCTTTTGTATTTCTGCAGTGTCAGTTGTTACTTCTCCTTTTTCATTTCTAATTCTATTGATTTGAGTCTTCTCCCTTCTTTTCTTGATGAGTCTGGCTAATGGTTTATCAATTTTGTTTATCTTCTCAAAGAACCAGCTTTTAGTCTTATTGATCTTTGCTATCGTTTCCTTCATTTCTTTTTCATTTATTTCTGATCTGATTTTTATGATTTCTTTCCTTCTGCTAACTTTGGGGTGTTTTTGTTCTTCTTTCTCTAATTGCTTTAGGTACAAGGTTAGGTTGTTTATTCGAGATGTTTCCTGTTTCTTAAGGTGGGATTGTATTGCTATAAACTTCCCTCTTAGAACTGCTTTTGCTGCATCCCATAGGTTTTGGGTCGTCGTGTCTCCATTGTCATTTGTTTCTAGGTATTTTTTAATTTCCTCTTTGATTTCTTCAGTGATCACTTCGTTATTAAGTAGTGTATTGTTTAGCCTCCATGTGTTTGTATTTTTTACAGCTCTTTTCCTGTAATTGATATCTAGTCTCATAGCATTGTGGTCAGAAAAGACACTTGATACAATTTCAATTTTCTTAAATTTACCAAGGCTTGATTTGTGGCCCAAGGTATGATCTATCCTGGAGAATGTTCCATGAGCACTTGAGAAAAATGTGTATTCTGTTGTTTTTGGATGGAATGTCCTATAAATATCAATTAAGTCCATCTTGTTTAATGTATCATTTAAAGCTTGTGTTTCCTTATTTATTTTCATTTTGGAAGATCTGTCCATTGGTGAAAGTGGGGTGTTAAAGCCCCCTACTATGATTGTGTTACTGTCGATTTCTCCTTTTATGGCTGTTAGTATTTGCCTTATGTATTGAGGTGCTCCTATGTTGGGTGCATAAATATTTACAATTGTTATATCTTCTTCTTGGATCGATCCCTTGGTCATTAGGTAGTGTCCTTCTTTGTCTCTTCTAGTAGTCTTTATTTTAAAGTCTATTTTGTCTGATATGAGAATTGCTACTCCAGCTTTCTTTTGGTTTCCATTTGCATGGAATATCTTTTTCCATCCCCTTACTTTCAGTCTGTATGTGTCTCTAGGTCTGAAGTGGGTCTCTTGTAGACAGCATATATATGGGTCTTGTTTTTGTATCCATTCAGCCAATCTGTGTCTTTTGGTGGGAGCATTTAGTCCATTTACATTTAAGGTAATTATCGATATGTATGTTCCTATTCCCATTTTCTTAATTGTTTTGGGTTCGTTCTTGTAGGTCTTTTCCTTCTGTTGTGTTTCTTGCCTAGAGAAGTTCCTTTAGCATTTGTTGTAAAGCTGGTTTGGTGGTGCTGAACTCTCTCAGCTTTTGCTTGTCTGTAAAGGTTTTAATTTCTCCATCAAATCTGAATGAGATCCTTGCTGGGTAGAGTAATCTTGGTTGCAGGTTTTTCTCCTTCATCACTTTAATTATGTCCTGCCACTCCCTTCTGGCTTGTAGAGTTTCTGCTGATAGATCAGCTGTTATCCTGATGGGGATTCCCTTGTGTGTTATTTGTTGATTTTGCCTTGCTGCTTTTAATATGATTTCTTTGTGTTTAATTTTTGACAGTTTGATTAATATGTGTCTTGGCGTATTTCTCCTTGGATTTATTCTGTATGGGACTCTCTGTGCTTCCTGGACTTGATTAACTATTTCCTTTCCCATATTAGGGAAGTTTTCAACTATAATCTCTTCAAATATTTTCTCAGTCCCTTTCTTTTTCTCTTCTTCTTCTGGAACCCCTATAATTCGAATGTTGGTGCGTTTAATGTTGTCCCAGAGGTCTCTGAGACTGTCCTCTGTTCTTTTCATTCTTTTTTCTTTATTTTGCTCTGCAGCAGTTATTTCCACTATTTTATCTTCCACCTCACTTATCCGTTCTTCTGCCTCAGTTATTCTGCTATTGATCCCATCTAGAGTATTTTTTATTCCATGTATTGTGTTTTTAATCGATGCTTGATTCATCTTTAGTTCTTCTAGGTCCTTGTTAACTGTTTCTTGCATTTTGTCTATTCTATTTCCAAGATTTTGGATCTGGGAAATAGAATCTTGGATCATCTTTACCATCATTATTCTGAATTCTTTTTCAGGTAGACTGCCTATTACATCTTCATTTGTTAGGTCTGGTGGGTTTTTATCTTGTTCCTTCTCCTGCTGTGTGTTTTTCTGTCTTCTCATTTTGCTTATGTTACTGTGTTTGGGGTCTCCTTTTTGCAGGCTGCAGGTTCGTAGTTCCCGTTGTTTTTGGTGTCTGTCCCCAGTGGCTAAGGTTGGTTTAGTGGGTTGTGTAGGCTTTCTGGTGGAAGGTACTAGTGCCTGTGTTCTGGTGAATGAGGCTGGATCTTGTCTTTCTGGTGGGCAGGTCCACGTCTGGTGGTGTGTTTTGGGGTGTCTGCGGACTTTTTATGATTTTAGGCCACCTCTCTGCTAATGGGTGGCGTTGTGTTTCTGTCTTGCTAGTTGTTTGGCATAGGGTGTCCAGCACTGTAGCTTGCTGGTCGTTGAGTGAAGCTGGGTGCTGCTGTTGAGATGGAGATCTCTGGAAGATTTTCGCCGTTTGATATTATGTGGAGCTGGGAGGTCTCTTGTGGACCAGTGTTCTGAAGTTGGCTCTCCCACCTCAGAGGCACAGCACTGACTCCTGGCTCCTCAATTTGGGATGATTTGTTGTCTATTCATGTATTCCACAGATGCAGGGTACATCAAGTTGATTGTGGAGCTTTAATCCGCTGCTTCTGAGGCTGCTGGGAGAGGTTTCCCTTTCTCTTCTTTGTTCTCACAGCTCCTGGGTCTCAGCTTTGGATTTGGCCCCGCCTCTGCGTGTAGGTCGCCGGAGGGCGTCTGTTCTTCGCTCAGACAGGACAGGGTTAAAGGAGCAGCCTCTTCGGGGACTCTGGCTTACTCAGGCCGGGCGGGAGGGAGGGGCACGGAGTGCGGGGCGAGCCTGCAGCGGCAGAGTTCGGCGTGACGTTGCACCAGCCCGAGGCGCGCCGTGCGTTCTCCCAGGGAAGCCGCCCCTGGACCCCGGCAGTGGCGGGCTGCACAGGCTCCCGGAAGGGCGGTGTGGACAGTGACCTGCGCTCGCACACAGGCTTCTTGGCGGCGGCAGCAGCAGCCCCAGCGTCCCACGCCCGTCACTGGGCTCCGTGCTTTCAGTCGCGACTTGCGCCCATCTGTGGAGCCCCTTTAAGCAGCGCTCTTAATCCCCTCTCCTCGCGCACCAGGAAACCAAGAGGGAAGAAAAAGTCTCTTGCCTCTTCGGCAGCTCCAGAGTTTTCCCGGACTCCCTGCCGGCTAGCCGTGGCACATTAGCCCCCTTCAGGCTGAGTTCTCGCCGCCAGCCCCAGCCCTTTCCCTGCGCTCTGACCGAAGCCCGAGCCTCAGCTTCCAGCGCTGCCCGCCCTGGCGGGCGAGCAGACAAGCCTCTGGGGCGGGTGAGTGCCGCTCGGCACCGATCCTCTGTGCGGGAATCTCTCCGCTTTGCCCTACCCAGATATGTGGGGAGTTTCTTGCCTTTTGGGAGGTCTGGGGTCTTCTGCCAGCATTCAGTAGGTGTTCTGTAGGAGTTGTTCCACGTGTAGCTGTATTTCTGGTGTATCCGTGGGGAGGAAGGTGATCTCCGCGTCTTACTCTTCCGCCATCTTACCCGGAAGTCCTACTCTGTATGATTTTAATCCTTTTTAATCTGCTAATGTTTTTTTATCACCCAGTATATGGTATATGAGTGAATGTTCCACGGACACTTGAATATGTATTCTGCTCTTATTGAGTGTGTTCTTTAAATGTCAGTTATGTCCTGTTGATTGATGATGTTTTCAGTTCTTCCATATCCTTGCTGATTTTTCTGTCTGGTAGTTCTATAAATTGCTGTGTTGAAGTCTCAAATAATAATTGTGGATTTAAAATTTTCTCCTTTTACTACCTTTTTCAGTGTTTGCTTCATGTAGTTTGAAGTTCTGTTGTTTGGTGCACACAGATTTAGTATCACTAGGTCATCTAGGTGGATTATTCCTGTTATCTTTATGTAATGACCCTCTTTGCCCCTAATAATTTCCTTTGCTCTGAAATCTACTTTATCTGATATTAATTTATCCATTCCTGCTTTTTCTGATTAATGTTCACATGATATATCATTTTCATCCTTTTACTCTGAACTACCTATATCATGATGTTTAAAGTAAGCTTCTTATAGACAGTATATACTTGGATCATGCTTGTGATTTTTTAATCTACTCTTCTAATCTCTGTCTTTGACTTGGTTACTCACATCATTTACAGTTAATGTAATTATTGCTATGTTAAAGATTAGGTCTACCATTTTATTTTTTGTTTTGTCTTTTACCTTAGTTTCTCAATCTTGTGTTTCTCTTATTTTGCCTTCTTGTGTGTTACTTAAACATTTTTTAATAAGCCCATTTTAATTTATTTATTTATAATCATTTGTGTATACTGTGTGCATAGTTTTCCTAGTGGTTCCTTTTGGCATTACAGTATACATATGTAACTTATCATAGTCTACTGGAATCAGTGTTTTATTACTTCAAGTGAAGTTTCAAAATTTTACTTCCATTTAGGTCTCTTAATATTCCCCAGTTTTAAAGTATGATTTTCTGTAGTATTTCCTTTCTCTACATTGAGAACCACATCAGATGGTGTCATAATTTTTGCTTTGACCATCATATAGTATTTAAGAAACTCATGAGACTAATGATAGTCTCTTCTATTTACCCCATTTGTTTTCACCCATTCCATTGTTCCCCTTTTCTTTCTGAAGTTCCCAGTGTTCTGTTTGTTTTTTTATGTTTTCATAACTGTAGGTGATATCTGGGCTTTTCAGTGCCATTGGATATGAGTTTCAGGAAACCCTGAGCCTGGCTCACTTAATGCTGCTGAGTTGGAGGGTTTGTATATGTGGGGCCTGTTGTCTCAGCAGATGCTAGCAGACTAGACTAATGTTGATGGGACTAGTGCCACAGGAGGATGGGTTCCCATTCAGGCTATGCTGCTGCTACAGTAGGTCAAGTCCCCCTCTACTCCAAGTGTGGGGCAGTGACCTGCTGCCGTCACTGCTTTGTATTAGGCTGCTTTTCCTCAGGTGTGTGATGGGATCCCATGGAAGCTGCTGCTGTTGCTGTCAATCACAATGTTAAATTCATTTCAGAAATACTTAAGTATAAATATATAGCCTGGCTCTTGTAGAACTTCTGTATTTGTTTTTTATTGCTTTCATACAAATTATCAAAAATTTAGTGACTCCAAACAAGGTAAATTTATTACCTTACAAGTCTGACATTGGTCTCAATTGAGTAAAGTAAAAGTGTTGGCAGGATCGACAGACGAATGGATAAAGATGTGGCACAGGGATTCCCTGGTGGCGCAGTGGTTGGGAGTCCGCCTGCTGATGCAGGGGACACGGGTCATTCCCCGCTCCAGGAAGATCCCACATGCTGCGGAGTAGCTGAGCCCATAATCCACGGCTGCTGAGCTGGCGTGTCTGGAGCCTGTGCTCCGCAACGGGAGAGGCCACAGCAGTGAGAGGTCCGCATACCGCAAAAAAAAAAAAAAAAAAAAAAATTCTAGCTGCCTTGTTATTTCTCAATTCCAACTCTGGTTTCCTTAGTCCTATGACATTGTCTTAAGATCTACTGGCTTTTCTATCTCTTAGGAGCCACATTTGGTTTCTCAGACTTTTGCTCTTCATCAGTAGTTTCTAAATGACTGGGCTAGAAAAGCATGTGCAGAATATTGTTCTCACTTCAGTGAGTTTCCTTCTCTATTTTACTTTTCTAGGTAATGGCTACCTCAGTAGCTTTCTAATGCTCACAGTCCAATGTTGCTTATGATTTATCTGGCCTAAGGTAAACTGATATAGTTGGAAACAGAAGTTCATACCCACCATTTTAACAATTCTGTTTTGTCTTTCTATGAATTCTTTTTGTCCCATCTTCTGTCACTTTTTCCTACCTAAACTTCCCATTCTCACAGATAGATTATTTTAAGATTAAAAATTATTATTAAGCTAATATTTAATTTTGAAAGGAATTAACTTTGCTTTCAACAAGAACACAGACTGGTGAATGGAATATGGAAGATTCCTTAAGACCTTTTTCATCTCTAAGAGTAGTATCCAACAGTCGGTACCATCATAAGTTTGTCAACTATGGAAGAAAACAGTCTTTATAAAATCAGCATTATTCAATAATCTCAAAAACTGCTTCACTTTCCTGTTCATGCCCTCAATTTCCAAATGTTTGATAGGAGCAGAGAATTATGGGATGGGTCGTGGAGAAATGGTCTGTCATAGTAACTATAAATATTGGAAGAATGGAATTATAAATAAAGAGGGTTTTCTATGAATATATTTGTAGTGTTTGTTCCTAAAGAACTTTTAGAGTAAGACTCAAAAGTTTAACCTAGAAACACCTCTGGATAAGTATGAAACTCAGTAAAATTTATCATAATAGTTTTTTCTCTTGTGTTATGTGATTGTCAGAGTCACACAAAACTATGTTTTTCTGGACTTCACAGATCTTCTTATTTTTACTATGGGATCAGTGGCCCTACATTTTTGAAACGTGGCAAAATAGTTAAAATTGGAACATTTCCCCAAAATCCAGGGCATATGACTTAATTTCTGTAGAAGGCAATATTATATTTCTGTCTAGTTCTGGGGTCAACATTTTCATACCTGCCAATCCAATTTGACTAATGTATCATTTTTACAGTGCATTAGTGTAAATTAAATGGTAAATTCAGTCAAACAGGTATTTCATACATCAAAAAGGAAAATCAGTCAACACAACTCTGACTGAAATGAATGAAGAAAACAATTCAAGGCAAACAACTGTCCCAGTAGACTTGTATAAATACAGTGGTGGTGTCATGTGCAGAATTAATCTTCCCTCACCCTTAACTGGAGAACACTCTGCCAGCCAATTCAGTCACTCAAATGATACTGAATTATAATATTCCAGTTTCATTTACTCTCACTTACTGGTGACTGCCCTTCCTTCTCCTTCATCTGTCCATCAGTGGAGAATGTCAGAGCAGGAGAATAGTAATGTTGGCCTATTGTAATGTACTGTCTTGAATTCTACAGCTTCAAAATTCTTAGGCTAGCTCAATGATCTTAAAGAGTCTGGTGCAGAAAGGCTATGTGAGTTAAATCGCAGACCACTGGCTGACCCTTCCAGCACTAACACCCCTTATTCCTGGTTCTAATATATCACAGAATACTCAGGAGGAAGGTTTTGAGTGGTCCGCAGAAATATGGCTCCAAAGCAGGCACGTGGAAAAGAAATGTTGTCATCTCTGATCCACTTTCAAGTTGACTTGTCTTTTCCTCATAAACCAGATTCAGTGTGAATTCTGTTTTGCTAAATGTTAGAGAATCTGTTGGAGGAGTGTGGCTAATTCTTTTGAATTTTTTTACTCTCTAACTTTTTGGTTTTTTAACATCTTTATTGGACTATAATTGCTTTACAATGCTGTGTTAGTGTCTGCTTTATAACAAAGTGAATCACCTATACATATACATATATCCCCATATCTCCTCCCTCTTGCGTCTCCCTCCCACACTCCCTACCCCACCCCTCTAGGTGGCCACAAAGCACCGAGCTGATCTCCCTGTGCTATGCGGCTGCTTCCCACTAGTTTGTATTTTACACTTGGGAGTGGATATATGTGTGTATATGTCCAGGCCACTCTGTCAGTTCATCCCAGCTTACCCTTCCCCGTGTCCTCAAGTCCATTCTCTACGTCTGCATCTTTATTCCTGTCCTGCCCCTAGGTTCTTCAGAAGAATTTTTTTTTTCAGATTCCATATATCTGTGTTAGCATACGGTATTTGTCTTTCTCTTTCTGACTTACTTCACTCTGTATGACAGTCTCCAGGTCCATCCACCTCACTGCAAATAACGCAATTGCATTTCTTTTTATGGCTGAGTAATATTCTACTGTATATATGTGCCACATCTTCTTTATCATTCATCTGTCGATGGACACTTAGGTTGTTTCCATGTCCTGGCGATTGTAAATACTGCCACAATGAACATAGTGGTACATGTCTCTTTTTGAATTATGGTTTTATTAGGGTATATGCCCAGTAGTGGGATTGCTGGGTCATATGGTAGTTCTATTTTTAGTTTTTTAGGGAACCTCCATACTGTACTCAATAGTGGCTGTATCAATGTACATTCCCACCAACAGTGCAAGAGGGTTCCCTTTTCTCCACACCCTCTCCAGCATTTATTGTTTGTAGAATTTTTGATGATGGCCATTCTGACTGGTCACAGAAAGAACTTTGGCATGGTGTTCATCATCTAACTTATCCTAACATGCAGACATTTATGAGAGTAAAGTCAGGTCTTTGCTTATTTGGGCAACTGGGTCAAATCAAGAAGGGCAAATGTAGGCTGCCAGGGTAAATAAGGAGAGGATAAACAAAAAGAACGAGCCATATCATTCATCAGTGATTTTCCCCCCAATATTCTTAGACTCCACCTATCTCCATCTCACTGGTAACACAGGAACTAGACTGGACAATCAGGTAAAAGGTCTCTACAGAAACTGAGGTAATATAGAAAATTTAAAAAACATAAAATTGTACATTTTCTTCCTAGGGATAATTGAGATGATACTTCAATAATAACATAAGATCAGGTGAAGTCTAAAGAAATTTTAGAAAACCTGGATACAGTAAGAAAACATCTGTTCGCCAGCATCTGAATGTTAGAGAGACACCAAGACATGTGGGCCAAGTTCTGGAGAGAAGGGAAACACAGACGCAAGCTTGACATTTGGTGCAGCTTTTCTCCTTGGGGCATTTGCTGATTCAACTCATACAGCCTAGGAGCTGAAAAGCCAAGGCGTTCAAAAGACTGTAACCACAGAAGCCAAACGGCAAGAGCTCAAGCTAAAAGCAACAACGAATGGAATGACAAGCTACACGTATCCTTAGTCTCAGAGGGCTGGGGGAACCATTACATTTAAAGCCTAACAAATACAAGGGTAGTTGGGAATAGGGAGAATCCAGACTTTCACATGGTAATCCCAAAGGGCAACACCCGTAGAGGAAGGACAAGACAGAAATAGAACACCCTTCACACAGACGGAAAAACAGCTTTGAATGAGCTCAAACTGAGAATGGACTAAGGTTTCCAGTCCCTATGGTAACTGTCTGCCATGGGCAAAAGGAAATCTTTTCAAGAGAACGATAACAACATCCAGAATATGGAGGTATCTTTACAGTTTCCTAAAATAAGTTAAGCCCAATTTTAATATAAAAATAATTGGACATACCAGGAAAAAGACTAAATGATCAAAAGCTCAAAAAAAAGAAAGAAAGAAAGAAAAAAGACAATATAAATAGACACAGGAGGACAAGAGTTAGTAGGCGTTGGTTAAAAAACAAAACAAAACAGACACAGGGCAAATAAGCATATGAAAAGATGCTACACATTCCATGTCATCAGGGAATTTTAAATTAGAACAATAACGAGATACCACTACACACCTATTCAAATGGCTAAAATTCAAATAATGAAATACCAAAGTGGTTGACTATGCAGAACAACTGAAATTCTCATTTGTTGCTAGCAGGATACTTGGCAGTTTCTTACAAAACGAAACATACTTTTACCATACAGTGATCTAGTCATCATGCTCTTTGGTATTTACCCATAGGAACTGAAAAGTTATGTCTGCATAAAAGCCTGCACATGGATGTTTATAACAGTTTCTTTCATAATTGCCAAAACTTGAAATCAACCAAGATGTTTTTCAATAGGTGAATGGATAAACAAACTATGGTATATCGGTACAAAGGAATAGCATTGAGCAATAAAGAGAAAAGGCTCTGAAGCCATGAAAAGACATGGAAGAAGCTTAAATGCATATTGCTAAGTGAAAAAAAGCCAATCTGCAAAGGCTATATGCATATTACATGATTGCAGCTATATGAAATTTAGGAAAAGGCAAAAGTGTGGAGACAGTCAAAAGATCAGTGGTTGCCAGAGGTTGTGGGGAGGGAGAAAAGGATGGGTGAAGCGTGGAATCTTAAAGGCAAAGAAATCCCTGTGTATGGTTTTGTAATGGTGGATACAGGTTATTGCACATTTGTCAAAAATCATATAATGTACAAAACAAAGAGTGAAGTCTAAAGTAAACCATGGACATTAGTTAGTAATAATGTATCAATATTGGTTCATTAACTATAACAAATGTCTTACGCTAATGTAAGATGTTAATAATAGGGGAAACTGGCTAGAGAGGTAAGGAGGTATGAGAACTCTGTCCTTGCTGCTTAATTTTTCTGTAAACCAGAAACTTCTCCTAAATAGTCTGTTAATTTAAAAAACAAATCTAGACCTGCATACAAAACTTGCACATAAATCCAACCACAGCAGCATTATTATTCATAAGAGCCCCGAAGTGGAAAAAACCAAATGGCCATTTACTATGAATGGATAAATGAAACATAGTAATATCCACACCATGGAATATTATTCAGCCACAAAAAGAAATCAAGTACTGATGCATGCTACAACATGGATGAACCTTGAAAACATGCTAAGTAATTGTATGATTCCATTTGTATGCAATGTCCAGTCTAGACAAATCTGTAGAGACAAAGTATATTAGTGGCTGCCTAGGGTTTGGAGAAATGGGGGAGTGAGTGACCTATAATAGATTCTTTTTCTTTTTGGGGGTGGATGAAAGTTCTAAAATTGATTGTGGTGGTAGATGCATAACACATTAAATTGTACACTTTAAATAATATGGAAAGTAAATTATATCTCAATGAAACTATTATTTAAAATTATGATTAATGTATTAAAAAAGGACAACATGTACAATTTAAGCAAAACTTATCTGAAATGCAACCAAAAGAAACTTCTAGAATTAAAAAAGTTGAAATTAAGCACTCAGAAGATTGGTTGAAGAGTACCTTAGTCAAACAAAAGAAAGGAATACAAATGTCAATTAAAAAATAACTACACAAAAATTTGGAGGGAAAATGATGGAAAACAGAGAAGTAAGTACTTAAGACATATAGAGTATATGCGAAAAACTGTGTCTAGCCAGCCGCAAGTCACACAGCCTAGGGAGGAGACACACAGCCTACCTGAATCACGAGGACTTCTCCAAAGTAAAAATGAGGTTCTGATGCCAGAAGTGGAAGGAATGAATTACAAAGAAAAAGAACAATGGTAAACTATAATGTAGATACACATCGGTAAATACATAGGTTCCCTGGGGTTGTGATCTGGTACAAACAATAAAAAAAAAAGATAAGACTCATAGTAGAGGCTGCTAGATTCTGCTGAGGAAAAATGTCCAGGGAAGGAAGAGTTGATTTATTTCATTATTATTTTAGAGTCCACATATAAGTGACATCATGCACTATTTGTCTTTGTCTTATTTCACTTAACATAGTGTCCTCCAGTTTTATCCATTTTGACTTCAATGATAGGACTTTCTTCTTTTTTAAGGTTGAATAATATTCTATTATATATATATGCCATATTTCCTTTATCCATTAATCTACTATGGACACTTAGGTTGTTTCCATACCTTGGCTCTTGTGCATAATGCTACAATGAACATGGGAGTACAGATATCTCTTCAAATCATGATGATGTTTCCTTTGGATATATACTCAGAAGTGGGAGTGAGGAGGAACTTATGACACAAATCGACCATGTGTAAAAGATGTTGTAGGAATGAAAAAGTCTGAACACCTAGGAAGAGTGTGGAGTATCTGGAAAGGTCATTTTTCAAGGTCTTACCTAGTTTAAAATTATGACATTTCGGTGAGCCTGTGTGCATGAAGGCTTGCTTATATTTTGGGATTTGAATACAGTGCAAAGAAGTGTTGCTAAATTTTCGATCAACATCTAAAAAAGGGTGGAAATGTTTTTTCTTTGATTATGAAACTGCAGGAAAGGCAAGCCTAGAATTCTAGGCCCACTAGAATTTTCCCTGATGATAGTGCTAATTTAGGAGAAGAAGAAGGATCCAAGGCCATAGAACAATTTTGAAAGCAAAATAAGACTGCTGAGTCTTCACCCAGTGTATGAGATTAAGTTTTAATGGCGTATGATGAAGTGGCCATGACACAGCCGGCAGAGCTCGTTGAGTTGTTGAAAATGGCTCTTGAAGCTACAGGAAATGGACAGTAGACATAGAAAAAGAACAAGGTAAATCCCAAAGAGTGGAAGGACAAAATTAATCAAGAGGAAAGTCAAAAATAGAGAAGAAAAGCAGTAAACTTGACAAATAAACCCAAAAGCTTGTTCTTTACAAAGATCAATAAAATAAGCAATATTTGGCAAATATGATAGAGATGGGACTAGCTATAAAACAGAGATTTTTTTTAATTATAAAAGAATACTATGGTAGCTTTATACCAACACATTTGAAAATCTGGACAAAATGGCTGATTATTGATTAGTTATATGCAGCCATTATTTATAGCTGTTTTGAGTAGAGAATACAAGAAGCTTTATGAAAATAGAAACTATAATCAAAGATATACACCATAGAAAGACATGAGTTATTTTCCAATGTATATAAAAAACTAGACGAGTCCTAATACAAAAATCAGATATGGGGCTTCCCTGGTGGCACAGTGGTTGAGAGTCTGCCTGCCGATGCAGGGGACACGGGTTTGTGCCCCGGCCTGGGAAGATCCCACAAGCCACGGAGCGGCTAGGCCAGTGAGCCATGGCCGCTAAGCCTGCGTGTCCGGAGCCTGTGCTCCGCAGCGGGAGAGGCCACAACACTGAGAGGCCCGCGTACCACAAAACAACAACAACAACAAAAAAAAAACTGAGTGACAACTTAAATGATATATGAAATATTTTGCTGACTTACAAGAACATGCAGAATTAAATATGACCCAGTTGAAATGTTAATTTTATTTTAATGTGTATGTTGGGGTGGAGTCTTCAAGGTGCCAGAAAACAAGCATTCACCCATCCTGTTTGGAACTGCAGCACACAGACACCTTCAGTTACCAGTTCTGTTCATTCTACAGAATCATCTTGAGAAAACATACTGTTTTTTATGGACCTGGTATATATCTTAATTAGTTTGAAAAATTTCCCAAATACCTGTTAATATATAGTTCTCCAATTCCAATCTTGTCACGTCCTGTACCAGTGACACAGCACATAGGAGTTTTATTTCTCTTTCTTTCTCTGGGTTGTTCACAACCCAATGAAAGAACAATGGAATGGCATCAAAGAGATCAGGGTTCTTGACTCAGATTTACCATAAAATAATAGTGTCCTCTTGGGAAAATTATAGTTATTCTAGGCCCCTTTCCTTTTCTTTCCTTTGACAGAGCTGCACTAGATGACCCCAAGTAACATTGCACTCTTTGCAGTAGTAGCTTAGATGTTATTGGTTTTCTGAAACAAATGAAGACAATGACACATGAAACTGTGCAACATCTCTGTAACTATGTTTTCTTAGAGTTGCCTCCATTTTACAGATGATAAGATGGCTGAGCACAGAAGTAGATGTCTTGACCAGAGGTTCCAGAGTAAATGGAACTGAACCTCAAGTTTCCTTCTTTCCTGAAGCTCACTTAGCCAAAACATAGGCTTCTGAATATTAAGCTGTAAAGCATATTATCAGTATGCTTTAAAAGAAGCAGTTCTTCTAGGATTTCCAATTAATAGCAGGAGGTTTTGAAATTCTTCAAAGATCATCTAATTTTGTGAGATTTACAGCTCTATTTTCCTGTCAAGCAAGTTGTATTAGTGCCAGATAATCATGTGAGCTTCCGGATGCTTCTCTGAACCCCTTGAAGTTTTCTTCTTGCTATCTGAATTTCATGCCAGATAAGCCTTTTTCTAGAGCGTATGTACAGACTTGTGTGTTTTTATACAGAAAAGCGATGCAGTGAGTCAGGACGGGGGTTAAGCCTTCATTCTCAGAGTGGTGTTGAGCTCCTGGTGAAATATAATCATCATTTCCTCAGAATCGAAAAGCAGTTATCTCTAGATTTTAATCCCATTAACTATTTATACATGTATGTATGATACATGAATTTATTGTACCTACTAGGTGTGTTCTCTTTGGGAAGTACAAAGCTCTTTGAGACATAGGTTGTTCATTTTTTCATTTTCCCACAAATACTGTGACCTTTTGAGCAGGAAGGTCTATATTTTACTAACATCTAGAACCAGCAGTTAACACGGTGTCTAAGATGTAGTCAATAAATATGAAATACATAAATGAACACATTTTTAAGGAAGGGCCAGGACATGAACAAATAGAAATTTTTCATTTTCAGTCACAAAGCAACCAGAGACATAAAACTGATGCAGACAAAAAGTGCTGTGGTCATTCAAATAAGGCATAGAATAGATAGAACAAGGATCTCCTCTATGGCACAGGGAACTCTACTCAATATTTTGTAATAACTTATAAGGGAAAAGAATGTGAAAAAGGAATCACTGTGCTGTACACCTGAAAGTAACACAACATTGTAAATCAACTATACTTAAATTAAAAAACAAACAAACAACAACAAAAAAAAAACCCGAAAGAGGTCATAGAAGTTTTTATGAGATCCCATAAGAGAAGCCAAATGAGGACGGGAGAGACGGCTTTTGAATCAATTCGGAGGAGAAGTTACAGAGAAACCTGTCTTTGACCTGAACTTGAGTTTCCATTAAAATTGCATCGCAGAGATATTACAGATGAAGGTAATCACATAAACTTACTACACTGAGACTTGCAGAGGTTATGAGCATTGTTCAAGGTCCCCAAGCAAGTGCATTGTGGAATCAGAATTTTAAGTGAGGCCTAATGAACTAAAAACAAACAAACAAACAAAAAACCAAGCCCTTTCTGTGATACCATGTTGCCTTTGAAGTCGTTATTTTGGTGGGTTGGTAGAAACTGGTTCCAGTGTTTCTTGCAGGAATGACTAGTTCTGTCCCCACCGCGGCCCCCCACCCCCGAGTTGATCCTCAAAGTTTCCTTTAGAATGGACTTGCTAAAATGCAGACCTGCAAGTATTCATGACGCCTGTGTCCAATCATTTCTCCTGCCATTGCCTACTTCACTTCTGGATTATATGAACAATTCACTGTCTTCATTTATGCTTTTCCGTCCTCCAAGATTTCCTTTCTCCCTATGGGGTACCTAGGCAACGCACTTCATTTTTCAAACCTCAGTTTACACATTATGTCTTTTGTGCAGTCTTCTTTTTAGTGTTGTGATCACATGTTCCTTTTTGCTACCCTTGCACTTCTGCATTCCTGGTTGTTGCACTCGCTACACTGTATTGTGATTGTATTTTTTACATATATCGGTGTTCTCCTGGGCAACATTCCTTGGGGCCAGGGACTACCTTTTTTCATCTATTGATGTTGCCTTAGCATGTTACTTGTTGCGAAGTAGTTAGTTATAAAAATGAGATTTGATTAAATTGAAACTTGTTATGCACCTATTAGTCATTATCATTTACAGATATAACAGGAAAAAATATTAATGTTGGTGCTGAAAGTTCACTTCTAGTAAATGGTGGTGGTACATGACTTCACTTATATTATTTTCCCCACTATTTTATATCTTTCTACCTAATATCTCTTCTTTATTTCCATCTCTTTCTTTATTACTAAACCAAGAGAAACAGGGATGAGGGTAGGGCTAGGCCATACTTGGCTGGAATAGTAAAGAAATTGTGTGGGGTTTTGGTGAGAAATTCCTGAAGCATACAGGTCTGCATCTTTCCTTTTTTTTTTTTTTTTTTTTTTTTTTTTTGCGGTACGCAGGCCTCTCACTGTTGTGGCCTCTTCCGTTGTGGAGCACAATCACCGGACTTGCAGGCTCAGCGGCCATGGCTCACGGGCCTAGCTGCTACGCGGCATGTGGGATCTTCCTGGACCAGGGCACGAACCCGTGTCCCCTGCATCGGCAGGTGGACTTTCAACCACTGCGCCACCAGGGAAGCCCCTGTTTGAAGTTTTTTGATAAATAAGATTCGATAACACCGTTTTATAAAAACTTAGTTTGGACATTTCTGAACCTCTTTTCTTGTTTCCTTATGGAAGAAAGCTGCTTGTTTAGGGTTAATACTAATTCAATGGGGGTAAGATTTACACAGGACCAACCCTAGCATTCATAGTGTGTGGCACAGGAAACAACTTTGAATGGCCATTTCAAGGAACAATATACTTAAGTGTATACAATGAATAAAATGGATGAACTACACAAATTTATGAGTTGAAAACCATAGAATCATAGAATTTTCTCACTGTAAAGGCTCTTACTTTTCCAACTGCTTAACTTCAACCTCTGTTAAAGCACTTCAGTAACAGGGAGTTCTTGAGTTTAAAATGCAGTCGGTCCATTTTATAGTTGAAAGGTTCTACTTGTCAAAATATTCATCCTTTTATCAACCTAAACCTGTCTACTTGGCCTAAAATCTTCAGTGTGGGACAGTCTAAACCCTTTTTCATAGGACAACTCCTCAAATAGTTTAGAGCGACCACCTACTTCTCTCCTGGTCTTGCTTCATGTCATCTATTCCCAGTTCCTTCAATTACTTCTTATATAACAATAGTTTAGATTCCAGACACTTTACTGAATTCATCACTTTCTTCAGTATAATAACTCATTTGCTGAATGGGATATTTTGATCCTAAAGGGATTTATTTACTGTTTTCTGAAAAGAATTAAAACATAAAATGTCCAATCAACCAATAATTCTTCACCTAACATGATTCATATACACCAATTGATAAGGAAAAGTTAAAAATTCAAATTACTTCATTCTTAAAGAGTGATCATAGTATGTCCTTATTTATAATGTGCAGGAAATATGAATTTTCTTTCTGTGCATCTGTAACAGTGCCCTCTTGCAGGGTACAGAGGATACTCCATTGATGCTGCCTAATGATGTGTATGTGATATCCTGATATTTACTAAGAAGTTAGACATTCAAGAGGATTTTTTGTTCCCAACAGACATACATATATGAATATTTATTCTCTGTTTTGTGTGTTTCTAACTTTTATTATTCATCTATTGGCACTTAAGTGCATTCACCAAACTGCATCATAAACATCACAGCAGATTACTTCACTTTACCTTTTATGAGATTATTATACTTATCAACCAATATCTGAGCCCTTAATATGGTCAAATCATCCTAGCCTGTTAAGCACAGAGGTACAGAGCATGGAGTTGAAAGGGCACACACCAAAATTTGAACAAATTACTTAATCTCTCTAAGTCTTCATTTCTGTATGTGAAAAATGAGAATAATTACAATGATTGAACTCATAAGGTGGATCGTAGAAAACATCTAGGTGCTACATGTAAAGAGCTTGTTTGACTACCTGACAAAAATATCCATTCTTTATTAACATGATGGTGATGATGATGATGATGAAGCTACCAGCAGGTGTCCTTATTAGGTCGGTAAGAATGGTGAATAAGCCACAAGATCATGTCTGTGAACATTTGCATTCTAAGGCTACACTGCCTTTGCCTTCCCAACTCCGGCTCCACTCCTCATCTGTTTAAACATCTCCCAAGATAGCTCAGGTCTTCTCCTCTATGAGGCTATTCTGAACGACTCCTCTAGAATGAACTTAAAATACATTGCTTGCACTCATATTAATTTATATCCAGTACAAACTTCTGCAGTGGAATTGATTACACTTTATTGCAATTTTTGGCTCTATATCAACTTGCAACTCTTTTGAGGAAAGAAACTGGGTCTTATTCCTAGAAACGAAAACAGTGACAAGCAAATAAGTCATAAATGTCTAAATCAGCACATTGAAGTTATTTTTTCTAGAATGTTAGGGAAAACACTTAAGGGAAAGTCAGATTCATTGTTGTTCACACAGTCCTAAGAATGGACGTTCTCATAACTTGTATAATTCTATATGTAGCAAGTGAAGATTAATCAATGGCAGGTTTTCCTTCATTTATATTTATATAATCTTAAACTAATTTAAGAAAAGCCATCTCATCCTTCTGAGTTAAGTTACAAACATTAAGCATTTTAATATTTAAATAAGAGTGAGACTAGCTTTCTTCACAATTCTGTGCTCTAATAGTTTAAAAGGATGTCAAAATTTAAACTTTTTTGTCTATCATCTTCTTCCAGATACACTTAAAGTGTGGTTCTTAACATAATCCCAAGTTCTGAAACTAATTGAAGGTTAAACATCTAGTGATTTCAACCTCTTTTGGTCAGCCTCAACATTTCCTTCAAAAGTAATTCCCATTGACCACAATATCTATACTTCCAGTCTATTTTTCCCTATAAAAACAAGAAAAAGTTCATGGTGACAGTTCCAGATTCATCCATGAGGGGGCAAACATGTCTCATACACACAATGAAGGGAAAACTAGTAATAAACTAGTTACACTGGGAAAAAAATGGACATGGTGTCAATAGCAAGATTTGGCCCATATTAGAAAGAAAACAGTGATCCATATCTGTTTGAAGATAATATGTTTGTTTAATTTTTACATTTTACTCCTATTTTCAATGCCAGAGGAAGAACACCTGAAGGATGGTGCTCGGTGTAATAGTCAAACAAATGTCTCTTTAGAGAAAAGAAAAGCACTTGAAAACATTGCAAGCTCTGTTAAACTTATTTCTAGTCTAACAACTTTAACATTAAAAGTAGTCTTGTAAAATGCATTTCTGAAAGACTTTATCAAAAATGCATACCTCACCTCAGATAATGTCACTGAATTAAGGATCAAGAAATTAGAGACAGGAATTCAGCTGAAAGAAACATGGAGAATTCCTGTGTAACAGAGTGAAATGTGGAGGTTCTAGCTGTGTTTGCCCTTACCATACCATTATCAGTCAAGATTTTCAGTTTTGTGTTCCAACCTGCAGTTAAAATCAAGTGTACCGCTCAAGGCGTAATTCCTCAGTTCTCTGCTTACCCTGATTAGAGCCCATGGTCTGTCATTAGAATCACTCTTTTGCAGAGACACTGTGAAGTCCCTTGGCCCTCACTCTCAGTCATATTGGCAGTGCAAAATGCCAGCCCTAGTGAAATAGAACTTATGCCAATTCAGCATCTGAGCCAAGCAGCTAAACGTGGCTGGAGAAAAAAACGAGCAACATTTGTAATTTGCCTCAGTTAAAATCATAATCATTTTACCCCATGTGAACTCTTAGTACTTACTGGAAAACTGATTGCTTAATCAATTCTCTTTTCTTCTGTCCTAGAGAACAATTTCATAACTCCTCTTTCTTTACGTCAAAACATGTCTTCCTCTAAATTCTCAGCTGCTTCCTAATTCACTGAGAATACAGGAGGGATCAAAATCAAATATCCATAGACTCCAAACACCAAGTCTACCATCCTGCCGGGATCTCTCTGAAACCACGTGTTCTGCCTTCCTTCGTCCTTTAGCAGAAGAAATGTTTGTCCTCTGTTCTAAGGCCGAACCCTCTACTCTGCACTGGATACCTCCCTTCTGGCCGAATCAGGGATTTCTCTTCCACTATGTCTCCTCTTCCCTGTGTCTTCCATTGTTTGCTCTCTACCAGATGCTTTCACTAGCATGCAGAGATCTAATCCCGCTCATCTTAAAGGGGAAAATTCGTTTTCTCTTCCCACATCCACTTGGAATCATGGCCCCATTGCTGTGCTCCTCTTTAGAGCAAAACGACTCAAACAATATAGCTCTACTTAATGTTTCGTTTCCTTATCTCCCACTTACCTATTTTTGTCCTCTCCACTACACAGAAACTATTCTTCTTAAGGTTATTAGTGATATCTATTATATGTTGCCAAGTCCTATATTAAATGATCAGTTCTCATCTTAATCTACCAGTAGGATTAATAATAACTCCCTCTTCCTTCTAACACCTACCACTTCGCTCATGAGACAATTCGTCTTATCTCCCTGCTCACTTCTTATATCTTTTGCCGAATCCTCTAGCTGATGGAGTGTCTCCTGGCTCAGTCCTTCAACATCATGTATTCTCTGCCTACACCTACTTACAAAGTGATTTCATCTTTAAATCTAGAGACTTTAAATACCATGATGATTTACCGATTTTCATCGACAGCCATGATAATCTCTTGCTGCTGAAATTCAGACTAGTATATCCAGTTGTCTACTTGACATGTCCACACATGCCATCACAAATTTAGTATGTCTAAAACAAAATTCTTAATCCTCTAAAGTTCTCTCTTGACCATCACCTAAAAGACCCTAAGTGATTTTTCGCTAACCTAGCTTTCTAACCTTATCTTCTAACAATTTCCCCTTTGATCATTTCACTACAAACCAACTAACCTCCTAGTCTTTGGAACACATAAAGTATAAGCCCACCCACCTGCATACACCAAGCCTCTCTTTCAGTGTATTCATATGGTTTGCTCCCATACTTCTTTCAAATCTCGGCTCAAATGTTCCCTGACCACTCTATATACTTTCCCTAAACCTTGCATCATTACGCTGCTCCTTCATGGTCCTTCCAGTAACTAACATGCTATATATATATATATGTATTTATGATGGTCTCCACAGAGAAAAACAAATATTGTATATATAATGCATACATGTGGAACCTAGAAAAATGGTACAGATGAACCGGTTTGTAGGGCAGAAATAGAGACACAGAGGTATAGAACAAACGTATGGACAACAAGGTGTGGAAGCCATGGCGTGGTGCTGCTGGGATGAGTTGTGAGATTGGGATTGACTTGTATACATGTATATGTATAAAATAGATAACTAATAATAACCTGCTGCATAAATTAATAAATTAAATTAAATAACAAACGTTCTTAAATAAATAAAATTTAAAAATAAAACAGAAAAAAGTGCTTCCCTTCACCAGATGTATTTATATGAATGAATTATTTCCATGCTTATATCTATAAATACATAAAAGAGGAATAAAATCTACCTTGAACCAAAAAAGAAAAAAAAATCAAAACAACAGTTACACAGAGGAAAACCCTATCAGGGCACTTGCTCCAGAGGTAAACAATTCTGAAGATGGTGAGAGGTGCGGAATCATCTACCATGCAGCCAGCAGCCCCCCTCCCCCACGCAAGGAGCTTCCTCACTGCAAAGCTGGGGGACCATGCCGAGGCGTCTGTGAGTAAACGTGAGCTGAGCCCCAGGCCAGCTGCTGCTGAACTGTTCCCACCCTTCCCGAGTAAAACACCTGAATATGTACAAGGACTTGAAAGCCTAGAGGAAGGGCCGTGGAGCCACACCAGTGACAGCATGCAGACCGACTTGGTGCCTGCAGGACACCCAGGATGGTCCTGGCCCCGGGCGCTCTTCTGGAAATTTTCCATTTCCCTGGCTGAGATACCCCTCCTGTCCCAGACCCAACAGATTTTTTCCTTCCTCACCTCTGCCAGTGGAGAAATTCCAGCAGAAGGTATGGTGACACATCCTCTTCTTTAGCAGGTGGCAGCCTGGCAACTCCTGCAGAAAGTCCAGCAGAGACCCACTCACACCGGGCCCCCCACAAAGCCGTGGCCCCTCACTCCCTCCCACCAGCACAGCCCCGAGACTGCTGATGGGGCAGAGAATATGGCATCAGGCACAGCTGCAGGGGCTCTTGCTCTCTGGAGTGGTATTTCTATTGACCTCAACCCAGGCACACCTGGGGAGGGCTGGGTCACAGTGTCAGGCTGCCCAGTTCAGCTAATCCTCACCCCTCAGGGGCTCACATTGCAGAACATTTTGGACCGGCCAGGTCCAAGGAACACGTGTGGGCTCCTGAGAGTCAGGATAGACAAGGGGCTGCAGCTCCGGCTTGTTTTCTAATCATTTTCTCTGGCCCATGAGTGGGAGACAACTTCAAGAAAACCCTCTCCTAATGAGAGGAATCCAGGAGTCAGGGAGAGGACGGCTGATGGGTGGAGACAGAGGCCCGGTGCCCAGGCTGCAGTGGAAGTCTCTGGAAGGCCAGGCAGAGGGAGACCGCACAGAGTGATGCCCAGAGTCACAGACCAGTCGGAGCTGCTGTTTGTTAGTTCAAGTCCTGCTCTAAGGTGCTCTGGGTCAGCTCTGAGTGACAGGCGATCTGAGGTGCTCTCCAATGCGGGCTATGTGCACGGTTCCTGTGTGCCTAGCCCGGCTGGCGTACCTGTCCAGGGGAGCTCCGTATCCTGGGAGGGGCCTGACCACGAGAGCCCCATGGTCTGCTGGGTAGTTGCACAGGTGAGCTCCATATCCTGGCACTGGCCTGACCAAAAGAGCTCCGTGGGCTGCTGGGACCTGCCCAGGTGAGCCACATATCCTGGGAAGGGCCTGACCACGAGAGCCCCATGGGCTGTTGGGTAGTTGCGCAGGTGGGCTCCATAAACTGCAATTGCCCTGACCACGAGAGCCTCGTGGGCAGCTGGGGACCTGGTAAAGTATGTAAGGACACTCAGTGAAGCCACCAAGGATATACATCCAGTAGTTCCTAATTCCTACACCCTGCTGGTCATTCTACCATCCACCAGGACATGCTATTCTGTATTAGACTTCAATGATGCCTTCTTCTGTATTCCATTGGTCCCAGAAAGGCTCTGCTGCCCTAGTAACCAGATTTGGGAATGGAGAAATGCTGCCGCCTTGTGACCATTTCCCACAACAGCAGCTTTAAACCCAGTGCTAATGGTCACTAAATATTCACAATCATTGCAGGCCTGTGAATGACACCTGCCCTCAAAAACAATCCTGGGGTCGAAAATTGACCAAAAAATTCAAAAGAGGGCAACCATCCAAGAAGACAATTGCAAGAGGTTAATTGTACTCTCCGTGTTTTTCAGTTTTTCTGTAAATGAAATTTAAAAAGGCATGGAAAAGTGCTGAACATTAGGAAGAATTAAAGAGATGCAAATCCAAATTACAAAAACTTATCAGCTCACACCAGTCAGAATGGCCATCAGCAAAAGTTCTGCAAACAATAAATGCTGAAGGGGTTTTGGAGAAATGCCTACACTTTTTTCAACGTGGGACATGGTAAGAGCCAGTAATGAAAACAAAAATGTGGTGCTTTGTAAAGGTAAATACTGAGCTACCATTCAATCAAGCATACCCACTGCTGGGCCTATCGCCTGAGGGGATGAGAATCAAAAAGACACAGGCTGTGTTTCACTGGTCTCGTAGTGGATGAGAGTCTGCCAGCCAATGCAGGGGACATGGGATCATGCCCGGTTAGGGAAGATCACACATGCGGCGGAGCGCCTGGTCCCGTGAGCTATGGCTGCTGGGCCTGCACATCCAGAGCCTGTGCTCCGCAATGGGAGGGTGCACGGAAGCAAGAGGCCCACGTACTGCCAACAAAACAAAACAAAACAAAACAAAACAAAACAAAACGACACAGGCTGGCAATCCTGCACTCCAGCAATATTTACCATAGCCAAAACTTGGAAGCTACGAAAATGTCCATCAATAGAGGAATGCACAAAGAAGTGGTCCATGTACACAATGGAATATGACTCCAATAACAAATATATAAATTCAATTTATAAAACAAACATAAGCAAGGAGACATCAGCTTTGGGGGGCACATTCCACTCTAATATATAACCGAGGAACACCACTGTCAAGATGGTCCGTTTCCCTAGTTACCAGATTGGGAAAAGCAGAAATGCTGCCGCCCTCTGGCCGTTACCTGCAACAGCAGCTTTAAAACCTGTGTTAAGGTTCACTTCATAGGCACCAGCACTGGAGGGCTGTAAATGAAACCTGCCCTCAAAATGTCTTGAGGGAGGTAATGGCCAAACTATTTCTAAGTGTCCCACATACTTCACAAAAACCATTTGAAGAGGTAAGCTGTACTCACAGTTTGAAGAAAAGAAGGACATGCCAGACAATCAATTTCAAGGGGTTATGAGACACATGCAAATCCAACCACAAAGTGGTATCAGCTCACACGAGTCAGAATATACCTCAGCAAAAATACTACAAACAATAATCGCTGAAGGTGTTGTGAAGAAGAGCATAACCTCAACCTTAGGTGGGACATAACCTGGTAAGAGCCACTAATGAGAACAGAATGGAGGTGCCTCTACAAGGTAAACGTTTTGCTACCATAGGATCCAGCAGGCCCACTCCTGGGCCTATAACCTAAGAAGACAGAATTGGAAAGACACAGGCAGGCAAATGTGCATTGCCGCAGCCTTACAATAGCCATGACATGGAAGCAACCAAAAAGTCCATCAACAGATGAGTGGACAAAGAAGAACTGTCCATATACAGAAAGAATATTAGCCATGGAAAAAAAGGACACGGTGCCATTTGCAGCACCGTAGATGAGTCTAGAGGTAATCACGTGACTTGTAGTAAGTCAGAAACAGAAAGACACATGTCGTGTGATATCACTTATAGGTGTTACTGAAAAATTGACACCAGTGAAGACATTTCCACAGAGAAGGGCAATCACAGATTCATTAAACAAACTGATGGTTCACCAATGGAAAGGTGTGAGGATTGCATACATTAGGATATTGCGCTTCACGGACATATACAAACGCAGGTGAAATATATAATCACCAAACACCTACGGAATACCAAGAGAAGGCTACTCAACATTCTGTCATAACGTACATGGGAAAAGGATCCCAGGAAGAACAGACATATGTATATGTGTAAAAGAACAACATCTTGCACACCTACAACAAGCCAAACATTGTAATCAAACTTGCTGTGATAAAACATAAAAATTAAATTAAACTATGAACTAGAAGTAGTGAGACAAACGTAAGGGGCTTTTACCTGGCACATTCCATTCTAAATGACAAGCTGGAACAAGACTTGCATTGAGGCTCTGTTGTCCTAGTAACCAGATTTGGTAAAGGAGAACTGCTGCCACCTTGTGGCCGTTTCTCACAACAGCAGCTTTAATCCCAGCGCTAATGGTCACTTGATATTCAAAAGAATGGCAGGCCTGTGAATGACACCTGCCCTGAAAACAAATCCTGGGGTCGTATATCGACCCCAAAATACAAAAGACGTTCATATTTCAAAACGACAGTTTCAAGAGGCCTATCTTACACACATTTGTGTTCTGCTTCTTTTTCTTTCTTTCTTTTTTTTGTTACAAAACGGGAAAGGAAAAAGGCCACCCTCAGAATGGGAGCAAATATTTGCAAACGAATCAATGGACAAAGGTTTAATCTCCAATGCATATAAACAGCTCATGCAGCTTAATCTTAAAAAAACAAACAACCCAAAACAAAAATGGCTAGAAGATCTAAATAGACACTTCTTCAAAGAAGACACAGAGATGGCCAAGACGCACATGAAATGCTGCTCAACATCTCTCATTATTAGAGAAATGCAAATCAAACCTACAGTGAGGTATCACCTCACACCTGTTAGAATGGGCATCATCAGAAAATCTACAGACAACAAATGCTGGGGAGGGTGTGGAGGAAAGGAACCCTCTTCCACTCTCGGTGGGAATGTAAAGCGATACAGTCACTATGGAGAACAGTATGGACGTTCCTTTAAAAACTAAATATAGAATTACCATATGATCCAGCAATCCCACTTCTGGGCATATACCCAGAGAAAACCATAAATCAAAAAGACCCATTCACCACAATGTTCATTGCAGAACTCTTTACCATAGCCAGGTAATGGAAGCAACCTAAATGCCCAGAGCCAGACGAATGGATAAAGATGTCGTGCATATATAAAATGGAATATTACTCAGCCATGCAAACGAATGAAACTGGGTCATTTGTAGAGATGTCGATGGATCTAGAGACTGTCATACAGAGTGAAGTAATTCGGAAAGAGAAAAACAAATATTGTATATATAATGCATACATGTGGAACCGAGAAAAATGGTACAGATGAACCGGTTTGCAGGGCAGAAATAGAGACACAGAGGTAGAGAACACACGTATGGACACCAAAGGGGCGAAGCCATGGGGTGGTGCTGCTGGGATGAGTTGTGGGATAAGGATTGACTTGTATATGTGTATATGTCTAAAATAGATAACTAATAATATCCTGCCGTATAAGTAAAAAAAAAATAAATTAAATTACAACGTTTTTTTAAAATAAATAAAATTTCAAAATAAAACAGAAAAAAGTGCTTCCCTTCACCAGATGTATTTATATGAATGAATTATTTCCATGCTAATATCTATAAATACATAAAAGAGGAATAAAATCTACCTTCAACCAAAAAAAAGAAATATACAGAGGAAAGCCCTATCAGGCACTTGCTCCAGGGGTAAACAATTCTGAAGATGGTCAGAGGTGGGGAATCATCTACCATGAAGCCAGCAGCACCCCCGCAAGCAGCTTCCTCATTGCAAAGCTGGGGGACCATGCCGAGGCATCTCTGAATAAAGGTGAGCTGAGCCCCAGGCCAGCTGCTGCTGAACTGTTCCCACCCTTCGCAGGTAAAACACCTGAATATGTACAAGGGCTTGAAAGCCTAGAGGAAGGGCCGTGGAGCCACACCAGCGACAGCACGCAGGCCAAATTGGTGCCTGCAGGCCAGCCAGGGTGGTCCTGGCCCCGGGCCCTCTTCCGGAAGCTTTCCATTGTCCTGCCTGAGATACCCCACCTGTCCCGGCCCCCACTGCTTTTTTCCTTCCTCACCTCTGTCCGGAGAGAAATTCCAGCGGAAGGTATGGGTGACACATCCTCTTCTTTACAGGAGGCAGCTTGGCAACTCCTGCAAAAAGGCCAGCAGTGCCCCACTCACACTGGGCCGCCAACAAAGCTGTGGCCCCTCATTCCCTCCCACCAGCTCAGCCCCGAGACTGCTGACGGGGCAGAGAATATGGAGTCAGGCACAGCTTCAGGGGCTATTGCTGCCTGGAGCGCTGTTTATATTGACCTCAACCAGGCACACCTGGGGAGGGCCGGCCGGCAGGGTAAGGCTGCCCAGGTCAGCTAATCCACAACCCTCAGGGAATCACATTGTTGAAAATGGACCTCGCTAAGGCAGAATAGAAGCCAAGGAAAATAAGGACACAATGCCATTTGCAGCACCGTAGATGAGTCTAGAGGTAATCACGTGACTTGTAGTAAGTCAGAAAGTGAAAGACACATATCATATCATATCACTTATAGGTGTTACCTAAAAATGGATACCAGGGCAGATATTTCCACGGAGAAGGGCAATCACAGATTCATTAAACAAACTTATGGTTCACCAATGGAAAGGTGTGAGGATTGGTTTCATTATGATATAGGGGTTAATAGACATATACAAACACAGGTGACATATATAATCACCAAAGACCTACGGAATACCAAGAGAAGACTACTCAACATTCTGTCATAACGT
Organism: Mesoplodon bidens; assembly: GCF_964165515.1. Taxonomy (NCBI): domain Eukaryota; kingdom Metazoa; phylum Chordata; class Mammalia; order Artiodactyla; family Ziphiidae; genus Mesoplodon; species Mesoplodon bidens. The sequence continues at coordinate 59,222 of NW_027672082.1, forward strand.
ACCTGGGAAAAGGATACCAGGAAGAAGAGACATCTGAATATGTGTAAAAGAACCACATCTTCGACACCTACAATAAGCCAAACATTGTAATCAAACTTGCTGTAATAAAAAATAAAAATTTAAATTAAAAATACGAACAAGAAGTAGGGAGACAAACTTGAGGGGCTTTCTCCTGGCACATTCCATTCTAAATTCCAATCTAGAACACGACTTCCATTGAGGCTCTGCTGCCCTAGTAACCAGATTTGGTAAGGGAGAACTGCTGCCACCTTGTGGCCGTTTCACACAACAGCAGCTTTAATCCCAGCGCTAATGGTCACTTGATATTCAAAATCATTGCAGGCCTGTAAATGACACCTGCCCTGGAAGCAAATCCTGGGGTCACATATCGACCAAAAAATTCAAAGGACGTCCATATTTCAAAACGACCGTTTCAAAAGGCATATTTTATGCACATTAGTGTTCTGCTTCTTTGTCTTTCTTTTTTGGTTAAAAAGACGGGAATGGAAAAAGGCATCCCACAGACTGGGCGAAAATCGTTGCAAACGAATCAATGGACAGAGGTTTAATCTCCAATATATATAAACATCTCATGCAGCTTAATATTAAAAAAACAAACAACCCAATACAAAAATGGGCAGAAGTTCTGAAGAGACGTTTCTTCAAAGAAGACACAGAGATGGCCAAGACGCACATGAAAAGCTGCTCAAGGGCACTAATTATTAGAGAAATGCAAATCAAAACTACAATGAGGTATCACCTCACACCTGTTAGGATCGGCATCATCAGAAAATCTACAAACAACAAATTCTGGGGAGGGTGTGGACAAAAGGAGCCCTCTTCCACTATTGGTGGGAATGTAAATTGATACCGTCACTATGGAGAACAGTATGGAGTTTCCTTTAAAAAACTAGAAATAGAATTACCATCTGATCCAGCAATCCCACTTCTGGGCATATACCCAGAGAAAACCATAAATCAAAAAGGCACATTCACCACAATGTTCATTGCAGCACTATTTACAATAGCCAGGTAATGGAAGCAACCTAAATGCCCACAGACAGATGAATGGATAAAGATGGGGTACATATATAAAATGGAATATTACTCGGCCATAAAAAGGAATGAAACTGGGTCATTTGTAGAGACATCGATGGATCTAGAGACTGTCATATAGAATGAAGTAAGTCAGAAAGAGGAAAACAAATATTGTATATTAATGCATATATGTGGAACCTAAAAGATGGTACAGATGAACTGGTTTGCAGGGAAGAAATAGAGACACAGAGGTAGAGAACAAACGTATGGACACCAAGTGTGGGAAGGCATAGGGTGGTGGTGGTGGGATGAGTTGGGAGATTGGGATTGACCTGTATACATGTATATGCATAAAATACATAACTGATAATAACCTGCTGTATAAAAAAGTAAATAAAATTAAATTTCAAAATTTTAAAAAATAAAATTAAAAAATAAAACAGAAAAAAGTTCTTCCCTTCTCACACATGTATTTATAGGAATGAATTATTTCCATGCTTATATCTATAAATACATAAAAGAGGAATAAAAGCTAACTTGAACCATAAAAGAAGAAAAACCTGAACCCACCAGTTATACAGAGGAAAACGCTATCAGGGCACTTGCTCCAGCGGTAAACAATTCTGAAATTGGTCAGAGGTGGGGAATCATCTCCCATACAGCCAGCAACCCACCCCCCACACAAGGAGCGTCCTCATTGCAAAGCTGGGGGACCGTGCCGAGGCATCTCTGAATAAAGGTGAGCTGAGCCCCAGGCCAGCTGCTGCTGAACTGTTCCCACCCTTCGCAGGTAAAACACCTGAATATGTACAAGGGCTTGAAAGCCTAGAGGAAGGGCCGTGGAGCCACACTAGCGACAGCACGCAGGCCAACTTGGTGCCTGCAGGCCAGCCAGGGTGGTCCTGGCCCCGGGTACTCTTCCGGAAGCTTTCCTTTATCCTGCCTGTGATACCCCTCCTATCCCGGCCCCCACTGCTTTTTTCCTTCCTCACCTCTGTCCGGAGAGAAATTCCAGCGGAAGGTATGAGTGACACATCCTCTTCTTTACAGGTGGCAGCCTGGCAACTCCTGCAGAAAGGCCAGCAGTGCCCCATTCACACTGGGCCGCCAAAAAACCTGTGGCCCCTCATTCCCTCCCACCAGCTCAGCCCCGAGACTGCTGACGGGGCAGAGAATATGGAGTCAGGCACAGCTTCAGGGGCTATTGCTGCCTGGAGCGCTGTTTATATTGACCTCAACCAGGCACACCTGGGGAGGGCCGGCCGGCAGGGTAAGGCTGCCCAGGTCAGCTAATCCACAACCCTCAGGGAATCACATTGTTGAAAATGGACCTCGCTAAGGCAGAATAGAAGCCAAGGAAAATAAGGACACAATGCCATTTGCAACACCGTAGATGAGTCTAGAGGTAATCACGTGACTTGTAGTAAGTCAGAAAGTGAAAGACACATATCATATCATATCACTTATAGGTGTTACCTAAAAATGGATACCAGGGCAGATATTTCCACGGAGAAGGGCAATCACAGATTCATTAAACAAACTTATGGTTCACCAATGGAAAGGTGTGAGGATTGGTTTCATTACGATATCGGGGTTAACAGACTTATACAAACACAGGTGACATATATAATCACCAAACACCTACGGAATACCAAAAGACTACTCAAAATTCTGTCATAACGTACCTGGGAAAAGGATCCCAGGAAGAAGAGACATCTGTTTATGTGTAAAAGAACCACATCTTCCACACCTCCAACAAGCCAAACATTGTAATCAAACTTGCTGTAATAAAAAATAAAAATTAAATTAAAACCACGAACAAGAAGTAGGGAGATAAACTTGAGGGGCTTTCTCCTGGCACATTCCATTCTAAATTCCAATCTAGAACACGACTTCCATTGAGGCTCTGCTGCCCTAGTAACCAGATTTGGTAAGGGAGAACTGCTGCCACCTTGTGGCCGTTTCACACAACAGCAGCTTTAATCCCAGCGCTAATGGTCAGTTGATATTCAAAATCATTGCAGGCCTGTAAATGACACCTGCCCTGGAAGCAAATCCTGGGGTCACATATCGACCAAAAAATTCAAAGGACGTCCATATTTCAAAACGACCGTTTCAAAAGGCATATTTTATGCACATTAGTGTTCTGCTTCTTTGTCTTTCTTTTTTGGTTAAAAAGACGGGAATGGAAAAAGGCATCCCTCAGACTGGGCGAAAATCGTTGCAAACGAATCAATGGACAGAGGTTTAATCTCCAATATATATAAACAGCTCATGCAGCTTAATATTAAAAAAACAAACAACCCAATACAAAAATGGGCAGAAGTTCTGAAGAGACGTTTCTTCAAAGAAGACACAGAGATGGCCAAGACGCACATGAAAAGCTGCTCAAGGGCACTAATTATTAGAGGAATGCAAATCAAAACTACAATGAGGTATCACCTCACACCTGTTAGGATCGGCATCATCAGAAAATCTACAAACAACAAATTCTGGGGAGGGTGTGGACAAAAGGAGCCCTCTTCCACTATTGGTGGGAATGTAAATTGATACCGTCACTATGGAGAACAGTATGGAGTTTCCTTTAAAAAACTAGAAATAGAATTACCATCTGATCCAGCAATCCCACTTCTGGGCATATACCCAGAGAAAACCATAAATCAAAAAGGCACATTCACCACAATGTTCATTGCAGCACTATTTACAATAGCCAGGTAATGGAAGCAACCTAAATGCCCACAGACAGATGAATGGATAAAGATGGGGTACATATATAAAATGGAATATTACTCGGCCATATAAAGGAATGAAACTGGGTCATTTGTAGAGACATCGATGGATCTAGAGACTGTCATATAGAATGAAGTAAGTCAGAAAGAGGAAAACAAATATTGTATATTAATGCATATATGTGGAACCTAAAAGATGGTACAGATGAACTGGTTTGCAGGGAAGAAATAGAGACACACAGGTAGAGAACAAACGTATGGACACCAAGTGTGGGAAGGCATAGGGTGGTGGTGGTGGGATGAGTTGGGAGATTGGGATTGACCTGTATACATGTATATGCATAAAATACATAACTGATAATAACCTGCTGTATAAAAAAGTAAATAAAATTAAATTTCAAAATTTTAAAAAATAATATTTAAAAATAAAACAGAAAAAAGTTCTTCCCTTCACACACATGTATTTATAGGAAAGAATTATTTCCATGCTTATATCTACAAATACATAAAAGAGGAAAAAAATCTAACTTGAACCATAAACGAAAAAAAACCTGAACCCACCAGTTATACAGAGGAAAACCCTATCAGGGCACTTGCTCCAGCGGTAAACAATTCTGAAATTGGTGAGAGGTGGGGAATCATCTCCCATCCAGCTAGCACCCACCCCCCACGCAAGGAGCGTCCTCATTGCAAAGCTGGGAGACCGTGCCGAGGCATCTCTGAATAAAGGTGAGCTGAGCCCCAGGCCAGCTGCTGCTGAACTGTTCCCACCCTTCCCAGGTAAAACACCTGAATATGTACAAGGGCTTGAAAGCCTAGAGGAAGGGCCGTGGAGACACACTAGCGACAGCACGCAGGCCAACTTGGTGCCTGCAGGCCAGCCAGGGAGGTCCTGGCCCCGGGTACTCTTCCGGAAGCTTTCCTTTGTCCTGCCTGTGATACCCCTCCTGTCCCGGCCCCCACTGCTTTTTTCCTTCCTCACCTCTGTCCGGAGAGAAATTCCAGCGGAAGGTATGGGTGACACATCCTCTTCTTTACAGGTGGCAGCCTGGCAACACCTGCAGAAAGGCCAGCAGTGCCCCACTCACACTGCGCCGCCAACAAAGCTGTGGCCCCTCATTCCCTCCCACCAGCTCAGCCCCGAGACTGCTGACGGGGCAGAGAATATGGAGTCAGGCACAGCTTCAGGGGCTATTGCTGCCTGGAGCGCTGTTTATATTGACCTCAAACAGGCACACCTGGGGAGGGCCGGCCGGCAGGGTAAGGCTGCCCAGGTCAGCTAATCCACAACCCTCAGGGAATCACATTGTTGAAAATGGACCTCGCTAAGGCAGAATAGAAGCCAAGGAAAATAAGGACACAGTGCCATTTGCAGCACCGTAGATGAGTCTAGAGGTAATCACGTGACATGTAGTAAGTCAGAAAGTGAAAGACACATCATATCATATCACTTATAGGTGTTACCTAAAAATGGATAACAGGGCAGATATTTCCACGGAGAAGGGCAATCACAGATTCATTAAACAAACCTGGTTCACCAATGGAAAGGTGTGAGGATTGGTTTCATTACGATATCGGGGTTAACAGACTTATACAAACACAGGTGACATATATAATCACCAAACACCTACGGAATACCAAAAGACTACTCAACATTCTGTCATAACGTACATGGGAAAAGGATCCCAGGAAAAACAGGCATCTGTATATGTGTAAAAGAACCACATCTTCCACACCTCCAACAGGCCAAACATTGTAATCAAAGTTGCTGTAATAAAAAATAAAAATTATATTAAAAACACGAACAAGAAGTAGGGAGACAAACTTGAGGGGCTTTCTCCTGGCACATTCCATTCTAAATTCCAATCTAGAACACGACTTCCATTGAGGCTCTGCTGCCCTAGTAACCAGATTTGGTAAGGGAGAACTGCTGCCACCTTGTGGCCGTTTCACACAACAGCAGCTTTAATCCCTGCGCTAATGGTCAGTTGATATTCAAAATCATTGCAGGCCTGTAAATGACACCTGCCCTGGAAGCAAATCCTGGGGTCACATATCGACCAAAAAATTCAAAGGACGTCCAAATTTCAAAACGACCGCTTCAAAAGGCATATTTTATGCTCATTAGTTTTCTGCTTCTTTTTCTTTCTTTCTTTTTTGGTTAAAAATACGGGAATGGAAAAAGGCATCCCACAGACTGGGCGAAAATCGTTGCAAACGAATCAATGGACAGAGGTTTAATCTCCAATATATATAAACAGCTCATGCAGCTTAATATTAAAAAAACAAACAACCCAATACAAAAATGGGCAGAAGTTCTGAAGAGACGTTTCTTCAAAGAAGACACAGAGATGGCCAAGACGCACATGAAAAGCTGCTCAAGGGCACTAATTATTAGAGAAATGCAAATCAAAACTACAATGACGTATCACCTCACACCTGTTAGGATCGGCATCATCAGAAAATCTACAAACAACAAATTCTGGGGAGGGTGTGGACAAAAGGAGCCCTCTTCCACTATTGGTGGGAATGTAAATTGATACCGTCACTATGGAGAACAGTATGGAGTTTCCTTTAAAAAACTAGAAATAGAATTACCATCTGATCCAGCAATCCCACTTCTGGGCATATACCCAGAGAAAACCATAAATCAAAAAGGCACATTCACCACAATGTTCATTGCAGCACTATTTACAATAGCCAGGTAATTGAAGCAACCTAAATGCCCACAGACAGATGAATGGATAAAGATGGGGTACATATATAAAATGGAATATTACTCGGCCATAAAAAGGAATGAAACTGGGTCATTTGTAGAGACATCGATGGATCTAGAGACTGTCATATAGAATGAAGTAAGTCAGAAAGAGGAAAACAAATATTGTATATTAATGCATATATGTGGAACCTAAAAGATGGTACAGATGAACTGGTTTGCAGGGAAGAAATAGAGACACAGAGGTAGAGAACAAACGTATGGACACCAAGTGTGGGAAGGCATAGGGTGGTGGTGGTGGGATGAGTTGGGAGATTGGGATTGACCTGTATACATGTATATGCATAAAATACATAACTGATAATAACCTGCTGTATAAAAAAGTAAATAAAATTAAATTTCAAAATTTTAAAAAATAATATTTAAAAATAAAACAGAAAAAAGTTCTTCCCTTCACACACATGTATTTATAGGAAAGAATTATTTCCATGCTTATATCTACAAATACATAAAAGAGGAAAAAAATCTAACTTGAACCATAAACGAAAAAAAACCTGAACCCACCAGTTATACAGAGGAAAACCCTATCAGGGCACTTGCTCCAGCGGTAAACAATTCTGAAATTGGTCAGAGGTGGGGAATCATCTCCCATCCAGCTAGCACCCACCCCCCACGCAAGGAGCGTCCTCATTGCAAAGCTGGGAGACCGTGCCGAGGCATCTCTGAATAAAGGTGAGCTGAGCCCCAGGCCAGCTGCTGCTGAACTGTTCCCACCCTCCGCAGGTAAAACACCTGAATATGTACAAGGGCTTGAAAGCCTAGAGGAAGGGCCGTGCAGACACACTAGCGACAGCACGCAGGCCAACTTGGTGCCTGCGGGCCAGCCAGGGAGGTCCTGGCCCCGGGTACTCTTCCGGAAGCTTTCCTTTGTCCTGCCTGTGATAACCCTCCTGTCCCGGCCCCCACTGCTTTTTTCCTTCCTCACCTCTGTCCGGAGAGATATTCCAGCGGAAGGTATGGGTGACACATCCTCTTCTTTACAGGTGGCAGCCTGGCAACACCTGCAGAAAGGCCAGCAGTGCCCCACTCACACTGCGCCGCCAACAAAGCTGTGGCCCCTCATTCCCTCCCACCAGCTCAGCCCCGAGACTGCTGACGGGGCAGAGAATATGGAGTCAGGCACAGCTTCAGGGGCTATTGCTGCCTGGAGCGCTGTTTATATTGAACTCAACCAGGCACACCTGGGGAGGGCCGGCCGGCAGGGTAAGGCTGCCCAGGTCAGCTAATCCACAATCCTCAGGGAATCACATTGTTGAAAATGGACCTCGCTAAGGCAGAATAGAAGCCAAGGAAAATAAGGACACAATGCCATTTGCAGCACCGTAGATGAGTCTAGAGGTAATCACGTGACTTGTAGTAAGTCAGAAAGTGAAAGACACATATCATATCATATCACTTATAGGTGTTACCTAAAAATGGATACCAGGGCAGATATTTCCACGGACAAGGGCAATCACAGATTCATTAAACAAACTTATGGTTCACCAATGGAAAGGTGTGAGGATTGGTTTCATTACGATATCGGGGTTAATAGACATATACAAACACAGGTGACATATATAATCACCAAAGACCTACGGAATACCAAGAGAAGACTACTCAACATTCTGTCATAACGTACCTGGGAAAAGGATACCAGGAAGAAGAGACATCTGAATATGTGTAAAAGAACCACATCTTCGACACCTACAATAAGCCAAACATTGTAATCAAACTTGCTGTAATAAAAAATAAAAATTTAAAATAAAAATACGAACAAGAAGTAGGGAGACAAACTTGAGGGGCTTTCTCCTGGCACATTCCATTCTAAATTCCAATCTAGAACACGACTTCCATTGAGGCTCTGCTGCCCTAGTAACCAGATTTGGTAAGGGAGAACTGCTGCCACCTTGTGGCCGTTTCACACAACAGCAGCTTTAATCCCAGCGCTAATGGTCACTTGATATTCAAAATCATTGCAGGCCTGTAAATGACACCTGCCCTGGAAGCAAATCCTGGGGTCACATATCGACCAAAAAATTCAAAGGACGTCCATATTTCAAAACGACCGTTTCAAAAGGCATATTTTATGCACATTAGTGTTCTGCTTCTTTGTCTTTCTTTTTTGGTTAAAAAGACGGGAATGGAAAAAGGCATCCCACAGACTGGGCGAAAATCGTTGCAAACGAATCAATGGACAGAGGTTTAATCTCCAATATATATAAACAGCTCATGCAGCTTAATATTAAAAAAACAAACAACCCAATACAAAAATGGGCAGAAGTTCTGAAGAGACGTTTCTTCAAAGAAGACACAGAGATGGCCAAGACGCACATGAAAAGCTGCTCAAGGGCACTAATTATTAGAGAAATGCAAATCAAAACTACAATGACGTATCACCTCACACCTGTTAGGATCGGCATCATCAGAAAATCTACAAACAACAAATTCTGGGGAGGGTGTGGACAAAAGGAGCCCTCTTCCACTATTGGTGGGAATGTAAATTGATACCGTCACTATGGAGAACAGTATGGAGTTTCCTTTAAAAAACTAGAAATAGAATTACCATCTGATCCAGCAATCCCACTTCTGGGCATATACCCAGAGAAAACCATAAATCAAAAAGGCACATTCACCACAATGTTCATTGCAGCACTATTTACAATAGCCAGGTAATGGAAGCAACCTAAATGCCCACAGACAGATGAATGGATAAAGATGGGGTACATATATAAAATGGAATATTACTCGGCCATAAAAAGGAATGAAACTGGGTCATTTGTAGAGACATCGATGGATCTAGAGACTGTCATATAGAATGAAGTAAGTCAGAAAGAGGAAAACAAATATTGTATATTAATGCATATATGTGGAACCTAAAAGATGGTACAGATGAACTGGTTTGCAGGGAAGAAATAGAGACACAGAGGTAGAGAACAAACGTATGGACACCAAGTGTGGGAAGGCATAGGGTGGTGGTGGTGGGATGAGTTGGGAGATTGGGATTGACCTGTATACATGTATATGCATAAAATACATAACTGATAATAACCTGCTGTATAAAAAAGTAAATAAAATTAAATTTCAAAATTTTAAAAAATAATATTTAAAAATAAAACAGAAAAAAGTTCTTCCCTTCACACACATGTATTTATAGGAAAGAATTATTTCCATGCTTATATCTACAAATACATAAAAGAGGAAAAAAATCTAACTTGAACCATAAACGAAAAAAAACCTGAACCCACCAGTTATACAGAGGAAAACCCTATCAGGGCACTTGCTCCAGCGGTAAACAATTCTGAAATTGGTCAGAGGTGGGGAATCATCTCCCATCCAGCTAGCACCCACCCCCCACGCAAGGAGCGTCCTCATTGCAAAGCTGGGAGACCGTGCCGAGGCATCTCTGAATAAAGGTGAGCTGAGCCCCAGGCCAGCTGCTGCTGAACTGTTCCCACCCTCCGCAGGTAAAACACCTGAATATGTACAAGGGCTTGAAAGCCTAGAGGAAGGGCCGTGCAGACACACTAGCGACAGCACGCAGGCCAACTTGGTGCCTGCGGGCCAGCCAGGGAGGTCCTGGCCCCGGGTACTCTTCCGGAAGCTTTCCTTTGTCCTGCCTGTGATAACCCTCCTGTCCCGGCCCCCACTGCTTTTTTCCTTCCTCACCTCTGTCCGGAGAGAAATTCCAGCGGAAGGTATGGGTGACACATCCTCTTCTTTACAGGTGGCAGCCTGGCAACACCTGCAGAAAGGCCAGCAGTGCCCCACTCACACTGCGCCGCCAACAAAGCTGTGGCCCCTCATTCCCTCCCACCAGCTCAGCCCCGAGACTGCTGACGGGGCAGAGAATATGGAGTCAGGCACAGCTTCAGGGGCTATTGCTGCCTGGAGCGCTGTTTATATTGAACTCAACCAGGCACACCTGGGGAGGGCCGGCCGGCAGGGTAAGGCTGCCCAGGTCAGCTAATCCACAATCCTCAGGGAATCACATTGTTGAAAATAGACCTCGCTAAGGCAGAATAGAAGCCAAGGAAAATAAGGACACAATGCCATTTGCAGCACCGTAGATGAGTCTAGAGGTAATCACGTGACTTGTAGTAAGTCAGAAAGTGAAAGACACATATCATATCATATCACTTATAGGTGTTACCTATAAATGGATACCAGGGCAGATATTTCCACGGACAAGGGCAATCACAGATTCATTAAACAAACTTATGGTTCACCAATGGAAAGGTGTGAGGATTGGTTTCATTACGATATCGGGGTTAATAGACATATACAAACACAGGTGACATATATAATCACCAAAGACCTACGGAATACCAAGAGAAGACTACTCAACATTCTGTCATAACGTACCTGGGAAAAGGATACCAGGAAGAAGAGACATCTGAATATGTGTAAAAGAACCACATCTTCGACACCTACAATAAGCCAAACATTGTAATCAAACTTGCTGTAATAAAAAATAAAAATTTAAAATAAAAATACGAACAAGAAGTAGGGAGACAAACTTGAGGGGCTTTCTCCTGGCACATTCCATTCTAAATTCCAATCTAGAACACGACTTCCATTGAGGCTCTGCTGCCCTAGTAACCAGATTTGGTAAGGGAGAACTGCTGCCACCTTGTGGCCGTTTCACACAACAGCAGCTTTAATCCCAGCGCTAATGGTCACTTGATATTCAAAATCATTGCAGGCCTGTAAATGACACCTGCCCTGGAAGCAAATCCTGGGGTCACATATCGACCAAAAAATTCAAAGGACGTCCATATTTCAAAACGACCGTTTCAAAAGGCATATTTTATGCACATTAGTGTTCTGCTTCTTTGTCTTTCTTTTTTGGTTAAAAAGACGGGAATGGAAAAAGGCATCCCACAGACTGGGCGAAAATCGTTGCAAACGAATCAATGGACAGAGGTTTAATCTCCAATATATATAAACAGCTCATGCAGCTTAATATTAAAAAAACAAACAACCCAATACAAAAATGGGCAGAAGTTCTGAAGAGACGTTTCTTCAAAGAAGACACAGAGATGGCCAAGACGCACATGAAAAGCTGCTCAAGGGCACTAATTATTAGAGAAATGCAAATCAAAACTACAATGACGTATCACCTCACACCTGTTAGGATCGGCATCATCAGAAAATCTACAAACAACAAATTCTGGGGAGGGTGTGGACAAAAGGAGCCCTCTTCCACTATTGGTGGGAATGTAAATTGATACCGTCACTATGGAGAACACTATGGAGTTTCCTTTAAAAAACTAGAAATAGAATTACCATCTGATCCAGCAATCCCACTTCTGGGCATATACCCAGAGAAAACCATAAATCAAAAAGGCACATTCACCACAATGTTCATTGCAGCACTATTTACAATAGCCAGGTAATGGAACCAACCTAAATGCCCACAGACAGATGAATGGATAAAATTGGGGTACATATATAAAATGGAATATTACTCGGCCATAAAAAGGAATGAAACTGGGTCATTTGTAGAGACATCGATGGATCTAGAGACTGTCATACAGAATGAAGTAAGTCAGAAAGAGGAAAACAAATATTGTATATTAATGCATATATGTGGAACCTAAAAGATGGTACAGATGAACTGGTTTGCAGGGAAGAAATAGAGACACACAGGTAGAGAACAAACGTATGGACACCAAGTGTGGGAAGCCATGGGGTGGTGGTGGTGGGATGAGTTGGGAGATTGAGATTGACCTGTATACATGTATATGCATAAAATACATAACTAATAATAACCTGCTGTATAAAAAAGTAAATAAAATTAAATTTCAAAATTATAAAAAATAAAATTTATAAATAAAAGAGAAAAAAGTTCGTCCCTTCACACAGATGTATTTATAGGAATGAATTATTTCCATGCTTATATCTATAAATACATAAAAGAGGAATAAAAGCTAACTTGAACCATAAAAGAAGAAAAACCTGAACCCACCAGTTATACAGAGGAAAACGCTATCAGGGCACTTGCTCCAGCGGTAAACAATTCTGAAATTGGTCAGAGGTGGGGAATCATCTCCCATACAGCCAGCAACCCACCCCCCACACAAGGAGCGTCCTCATTGCAAAGCTGGGGGACCGTGCCGAGGCATCTCTGAATAAAGGTGAGCTGAGCCCCAGGCCAGCTGCTGCTGAACTGTTCCCACCCTTCCCAGGTAAAACACCTGAATATGTACAAGGGCTTGAAAGACTAGAGGAAGGGCCGTGGAGCCACACCAGCGACAGCACGCAGGCCAACTTGGTGCCTGCAGGCCAGCCAGGGTGGTCCTGGCCCCGGGCCCTCCTCCGGAAGCTTTCCATTGTCCTGCCTGAGATACCCCACCTGTCCCGGCCCCCACTGCTTTTTTCCTTCCTCACCTCTGTCCGGAGAGAAATTCCAGCGGAAGGTATGGGTGACACATCCTCTTCTTTACAGGAGGCAGCCTGGCAACTCCTGCAAAAAGGTCAGCAGAACCCCACTCACACCGGGCCACCAACAAAGCTGTGGCCCCTCACTCCCACCCACCAGCACAGCCCCGAGACTGCTGACGGGGCAGAGAATATGGAGTCAGGCACAGGTTCAGGGGCTATTGCTGCCTGGAGCGCTCTTTATATTGACCTCAACCAGGCACACCTGGGGAGGGCCGGCCGGCAGGGTAAGGCTGCCCACGTCAGCTAATCCACAACCCTCAGGGAATCACATTGTTGAAAATGGACCTCGCTAAGTCAGAATAGAAGGCAAGGAAAAAAAGGACACAATGCCATTTGCAGCACCGTAGATGAGTCTAGAGGTAATCACGTGACATGTAGTAAGTCAGAAAGTGAAAGACACATATCATATCATATCACTTATAGGTGTTACCTAAAAATGGATACCAGGGCAGATATTTCCACGGAGAAGGGCAATCACAGATTCATTAAACAAACTTATGGCTCACCAATGGAAAGGTGTTAGGATTGGTTTCATTACGATATCGGGGTTAACAGACATATACAAACACAGGTGACATATATAATCACCAAAGACCTACGGAATACCAAGAGAAGACTACTCAACATTCTGTCATAACGTACCTGGGAAAAGGATCCCAGGAAGAAGAGACATCTGTATATGTGTAAAAGAACCACATCTTCGACACCTACAATAAGCCAAACATTGTAATCAAACTTGCTGTAATAAAAAATAAAAATTTAAATTAAAAATACGAACAAGAAGTAGGGAGACAAACTTGAGGGGCTTTCTCCTGGCACATTCCATTCTAAATTCCAATCTAGAACAGGACTTCCATTGAGGCTCTGTTGCCCTAGTAACCAGAATTGGTAAGGGAGAACTGCTGCCACCTTGTGGCCGTTTCACACAACAGCAGCTTTAATCCCAGCGCTAATGGTCAGTTGATATTCAAAATCATTGCAGACCTGTAAATGACACCTGCCCTGAAAACAAATCCTGGGGTCACATATCGACCAAAAAATTCAAAGGACGTCCATATTTCAAAGCGACCGCTTCAAAAGGCATATTTTATGCACATTAGTTTTCTGCTTCTTTTTCTTTCTTTCTTTTTTGGTTAAAAAAACGGGAATGGAAAAAGGCATCCCTCAGAAGGGGCGAAAATCGTTGCAAACGAATCAATGGACAGAGGTTTAATCTCCAATATATATAAACAGCTCATGCAGCTTAATATTAAAAAAACAAACAACCCAATACAAAAATGGGCAGAAGATCTAAAGAGACGTTTCTTTAAAGAAGACACAGAGATGGCCAAGACGCACATGAAAAGCTGCTCAACAGCACTAATTATTAGAGAAATGCAAATCAAAACTACAATGAGGTATCACCTCACACCTGTTAGAATCGGCATCATCAGAAAATCTACAAACAACAAATTCTGGGGAGGGTGTGGACAAAAGGAGCCCTCTTCCACTATTGGTGGGAATGTAAATTGATACAGTCACTATGGAGAACACTATGGAGTTTCCTTAAAAAAACTAGAAATAGAATTACCATCTGATCCAGCAATCCCACTTCTGGGCATATACCCAGAGAAAACCATAAATCAAAAAGGCACATTCACCACAATGTTCATTGCAGCACTATTTACAATAGCTAGGTAATGGAACCAACCTAAATGCCCACAGACAGATGAATGGATAAAATTGGGGTACATATATAAAATGGAATATTACTCGGCCATAAAAAGGAATGAAACTGGGTCATTTGTAGAGACATCGATGGACCTAGAGACTGTCATACAGAATGAAGTAAGTCAGAAAGAGGAAAACAAATATTGTATATTAATGCATATATGTGGAACCTAAAAAATGGTACAGATGAACTGGTTTGCAGGGAAGAAATAGAGACACACAGGTAGAGAACAAACGTATGGACACCAAGTGTGGGAAGCCATGGGGTGGTGGTGGTGGGATGAGTTGGGAGATTGAGATTGACCTGTATACATGTATATGCATAAAATACATAACTAATAATAACCTGCTGTATAAAAAAGTAAATAAAATTAAATTTCAAAATTATAAAAAAATAAAATTTAAAAATAAAAGAGAAAAAAGTTCTTCCCTTCACACAGATGTATTTATAGGAATGAATTATTTCCATGCTTATATCTATAAATATATAAAAGAGGAATAAAAGCTAACTTGAACCATAAAAGAAGAAAAACCTGAACCCAGCAGTTATACAGAGGAAAACGCTATCAGGGCACTTGCTCCAGCGGTAAACAATTCTGAAATTGGTCAGAGGGGGGGAATCATCTCCCATACAGCCAGCAACCCACCCCCCACACAAGGAGCGTCCTCATTGCAAAGCTGGGGGTCCGTGCCGAGGCATCTCTGAATAAAGGTGAGCTGAGCCCCAGGCCAGCTGCTGCTGAACTGTTCCCACCCTTCCCAGGTAAAACACCTGAATATGTACAAGGGCTTGAAAGACTAGAGGAAGGGCCGTGGAGCCACACCAGCGACAGCACGCAGGCCAACTTGGTGCCTGCAGGCCAGCCAGGGTGGTCCTGGCCCCGGGCCCTCTTCCGGAAGCTTTCCATTGTCCTGCCTGAGATACCCCACCTGTCCCGGCCCCCACTGCTTTTTTCCTTCCTCACCTCTGTCCGGAGAGAAATTCCAGCGGAAGGTATGGGTGACACATCCTCTTCTTTACAGGTGGCAGCCTGGCAACTCCTGCAAAAAGGTCAGCAGAACCCCACTCACACCGGGCCACCAACAAAGCTGTGGCCCCTCACTCCCACCCACCAGCACAGCCCCGAGACTGCTGACGGGGCAGAGAATATGGAGTCAGGCACAGGTTCAGGGGCTATTGCTGCCTGGAGCGCTGTTTATATTGACCTCAACCAGGCACACCTGGGGAGGGCCGGCCGGCAGGTTAAGGCTGCCCACGTCAGCTAATCCACAACCCTCAGGGAATCACATTGTTGAAAATGGACCTCGCTAAGTCAGAATAGAAGGCAAGGAAAAAAAGGACACAATGCCATTTGCAGCACCGTAGATGAGTCTAGAGGTAATCACGTGACATGTAGTAAGTCAGAAAGTGAAAGACACATATCATATCATATCACTTATAGGTGTTACCTAAAAATGGATACCAGGGCAGATATTTCCACGGAGAAGGGCAATCACAGATTCATTAAACAAACTTATGGTTCACCACTGGAAAGGTGTGAGGATCGGTTTCATTACGATATCGGGGTTAACAGACTTATACAAACACAGGTGACATATATAATCACCAAACACCTACGGAATACCAAAAGACTACTCAACATTCTGTCATAACGTACATGGGAAAAGGATCCCAGGAAAAACCGACATCTGTATATGTGTAAAAGAACCACATCTTCCACACCTCCAACAAGCCAAACATTGTAATCAAACTTGCTGTCATAAAAAATAAAAATTAAATTAAAAACACAAACAAGAAGTAGGGAGACAAACTTGAGGGGCTTTCTCCTGGCACATTCCATTCTAAATTCCAATCTAGAACAGGACTTCCATTGAGGCTCTGTTGCCCTAGTAACCAGAATTGGTAAGGGAGAACTGCTGCCACCTTGTGGCCGTTTCACACAACAGCAGCTTTAATCCCAGCGCTAATGGTCAGTTGATATTCAAAATCATTGCAGACCTGTAAATGACACCTGCCCTGAAAACAAATCCTGGGGTCACATATCAACCAAAAAATTCAAAGGACGTCCATATTTCAAAGCGACCGCTTCAAAAGGCATATTTTATGCACATAAGTTTTCTGCTTCTTTTTCTTTCTTTCTTTTTTGGTTAAAAAAACGGGAATGGAAAAAGGCATCCCTCAGAAGGGGCGAAAATCATTGCAAACGAATCAATGGACAGAGGTTTAATCTCCAATATATATAAACAGCTCATGCAGCTTAATATTAAAAAAACAAACAACCCAATACAAAAATGGGCAGAAGATCTAAAGAGACGTTTTTTTAAAGAAGACACAGAGATGGCCAAGACGCACATGAAAAGCTGCTCAACAACACTAATTATTAGAGAAATGCAAATCAAAACTACAATGACGTATCACCTCACACCTGTTAGAATCGGCATCATCAGAAAATCTACAAACAACAAATTCTGGGGAGGGTGTGGACAAAAGGAGCCCTCTTCCACTATTGGTGGGAATGTAAATTGATACAGTCACTATGGAGAACACTATGGAGTTTCCTTAAAAAAACTAGAAATAGAATTACCATCTGATCCAGCAATCCCACTTCTGGGCATATACCCAGAGAAAACCATAAATCAAAAAGGCACATTCACCACAATGTTCATTGCAGCACTATTTACAATAGCCAGGTAATGGAAGCAACCTAAATGCCCACAGACAGATGAATGGATAAAATTGGGGTACATATATAAAATGGAATATTACTCGGCCATAAAAAGGAATGAAACTGGGTCATTTGTAGAGACATCGATGGACCTAGAGACTGTCATACAGAATGAAGTAAGTCAGAAAGAGGAAAACAAATATTGTATATTAATGCATATATGTGGAAACTAAAAAATGGTACAGATGAACTGGTTTGCAGGGAAGAAATAGAGACACACAGGTAGAGAACAAACGTATGGACACCAAGTGTGGGAAGCCATGGGGTGGTGGTGGTGGGATGAGTTGGGAGATTGAGATTGACCTGTATACATGTATATGCATAAAATACATAACTAATAATAACCTGCTGTATAAAAAAGTAAATAAAATTAAATTTCAAAATTATAAAAAAATAAAATTTAAAAATAAAAGAGAAAAAAGTTCTTCCCTTCACACAGATGTATTTATAGGAATGAATTATTTCCATGCTTATATCTATAAATATATAAAAGAGGAATAAAAGCTAACTTGAACCATAAAAGAAGAAAAACCTGAACCCATCAGTTATACAGAGGAAAACGCTATCAGGGCACTTGCTCCAGCGGTAAACAATTCTGAAATTGGTCAGAGGGGGGGAATCATCTCCCATACAGCCAGCAACCCACCCCCCACACAAGGAGCGTCCTCATTGCAAAGCTGGGGGTCCGTGCCGAGGCATCTCTGAATAAAGGTGAGCTGAGCCCCAGGCCAGCTGCTGCTGAACTGTTCCCACCCTTCCCAGGTAAAACACCTGAATATGTACAAGGGCTTGAAAGACTAGAGGAAGGGCCGTGGAGCCACACCAGCGACAGCACGCAGGCCAACTTGGTGCCTGCAGGCCAGCCAGGGTGGTCCTGGCCCCGGGCCCTCTTCCGGAAGCTTTCCATTGTCCTGCCTGAGATACCCCACCTGTCCCGGCCCCCACTGCTTTTTTCCTTCCTCACCTCTGTCCGGAGAGAAATTCCAGCGGAAGGTATGGGTGACACATCCTCTTCTTTACAGGTGGCAGCCTGGCAACTCCTGCAAAAAGGTCAGCAGAACCCCACTCACACCGGGCCACCAACAAAGTTGTGGCCCCTCACTCCCACCCACCAGCACAGCCCCGAGACTGCTGACGGGGCAGAGAATATGGAGTCAGGCACAGGTTCAGGGGCTATTGCTGCCTGGAGCGCTGTTTATATTGACCTCAACCAGGCACACCTGGGGAGGGCCGGCCGGCAGGTTAAGGCTGCCCACGTCAGCTAATCCACAACCCTCAGGGAATCACATTGTTGAAAATGGACCTCGCTAAGTCAGAATAGAAGGCAAGGAAAAAAAGGACACAATGCCATTTGCAGCACCGTAGATGAGTCTAGAGGTAATCACGTGACATGTAGTAAGTCAGAAAGTGAAAGACACATATTATATCATATCACTTATAGGTGTTACCTAAAAATGGATACCAGGGCAGATATTTCCACGGAGAAGGGCAATCACAGATTCATTAAACAAACTTATGGTTCACCACTGGAAAGGTGTGAGGATCGGTTTCATTACGATATCGGGGTTAACAGACTTACACAAACACAGGTGACATATATAATCACCAAACACCTACGGAATACCAAAAGACTACTCAACATTCTGTCATAACGTACATGGGAAAAGGATCCCAGGAAAAACAGACATCTGTATATGTGTAAAAGAACCACATCTTCCACACCTCCAACAAGCCAAACACTGTAATCAAACTTGCTGTCATAAAATATAAAAATTAAATTAAAAACACAAACAAGAAGTAGGGAGACAAACTTGAGGGGCTTTCTCCTGGCACATTCCATTCTAAATTCCAATCTAGAACACGACTTCCATTGAGGCTCTGTTGCCCTAGTAACCAGAATTGGTAAGGGAGAACTGCTGCCACCTTGTGGCCGTTTCACACAACAGCAGCTTTAATCCCAGCGCTAATGGTCAGTTGATATTCAAAATCATTGCAGACCTGTAAATGACACCTGCCCTGAAAACAAATCCTGGGGTCACATATCGACCAAAAAATTCAAAGGACGTCCATATTTCAAAGCGACCGCTTCAAAAGGCATATTTTATGCACATTAGTTTTCTGCTTCTTTTTCTTTCTTTCTTTTTTGGTTAAAAAAACGGGAATGGAAAAAGGCATCCCTCAGAAGGGGCGAAAATCGTTGCAAACGAATCAATGGACAGAGGTTTAATCTCCAATATATATAAACAGCTCATGCAGCTTAATATTAAAAAAACAAACAACCCAATACAAAAATGGGCACAAGATCTAAAGAGACGTTTCTTTAAAGAAGACACAGAGATGGCCAAGACGCACATGAAAAGCTGCTCAACAGCACTAATTATTAGAGAAATGCAAATCAAAACTACAATGAGGTATCACCTCACACCTGTTAGAATCGGCATCATCAGAAAATCTACAAACAACAAATTCTGGGGAGGGTGTGGACAAAAGGAGCCCTCTTCCACTATTGGTGGGAATGTAAATTGATACAGTCACTATGGAGAACACTATGGAGTTTCCTTAAAAAAACTAGAAATAGAATTACCATCTGATCCAGCAATCCCACTTCTGGGCATATACCCAGAGAAAACCAGAAATCAAAAAGGCACATTCACCACAATGTTCATTGCAGCACTATTTACAATAGCCAGGTAATGGAAGCAACCGAAATGCCCACAGACAGATGAATGGATAAAATTGGGTACATATATAAAATGGAATATTACTCGGCCATAAAAAGGAATGAAACTGGGTCATTTGTAGAGACATCGATGGATCTAGAGACTGTCATACAGAATGAAGTAAGTCAGAAAGAGGAAAACAAATATTGTATATTAATGCATATATGTGGAACCTAAAAAATGGTACAGATGAACTGGTTTGCAGGGAAGAAATAGAGACACACAGGTAGAGAACAAACGTATGGACACCAAGTGTGGGAAGCCATGGGGTGGTGGTGGTGGGATGAGTTGGGAGATTGAGATTGACCTGTATACATGTATAAGCATAAAATACATAACTAATAATAACCTGCTGTATAAAAAAGTAAATAAAATTAAATTTTAAAATTATAAACAATAAAATTTAAAAATAAAAGAGAAAAAAGTTCTTCCCTTCACACAGATGTATTTATAGGAATGAATTATTTCCATTCTTATATCTATAAATACATAAAAGAGGAATAAAAGCTAACTTGAACCATAAAAGAAGAAAAACCTGAACCCAGCAGTTATACAGAGGAAAACGCTATCAGGGCACTTGCTCCAGCGGTAAACAATTCTGAAATTGGTCAGAGGTGGGGAATCATCTCCCATACAGCCAGCAACCCACCACCCACACAAGGAGCGTCCTCATTGGAAAGCTGGGGGTCCGTGCCGAGGCATCTCTGAATAAAGGTGAGCTGAGCCCCAGGCCAGCTGCTGCTGAACTGTTCCCACCCTTCCCAGGTAAAACACCTGAATATGTACAAGGGCTTGAAAGACTAGAGGAAGGGCCGTGGAGCCACACCAGCGACAGCACGCAGGCCAACTTGGTGCCTGCAGGCCAGCCAGGGTGGTCCTGGCCCCAGGCCCTCTTCCGGAAGCTTTCCATTGTCCTGCCTGAGATACCCCACCTGTCCCGGCCCCCACTGCTTTTTTCCTTCCTCACCTCTGTCCGGAGAGAAATTCCAGCGGAAGTTATGGGTGACACATCCTCTTCTTTACAGGAGGCAGCCTGGCAACTCCTGCAAAAAGGTCAGCAGAACCCCACTCACACCGGGCCACCAACAAAGCTGTGGCCCCTCACACCCACCCACGAGCACAGCCCCGAGACTGCTGACGGGGCAGAGAATATGGAGTCAGGCACAGGTTCAGGGGCTATTGCTGCCTGGAGCGCTGTTTATATTGACCTCAACCAGGCACACCTAGGGAGGGCCGGCCGGCAGGATAAGGCTGCCCACGTCAGCTAATCCACAACCCGCAGGGAATCACATTGTTGAAAATGGACCTCGCTAAGTCAGAATAGAAGGCAAGGAAAAAAAGGACACAATGCCATTTGCAGCACCGTAGATGAGTCTAGAGGTAATCACGTGACATGTAGTAAGTCAGAAAGTGAAAGACACATATCATATATCACTTATAGGTGTTACCTAAAAATGGATAACAGGGCAAATATTTCCACGGAGAAGGGCAATCACAGATTCATTAAATAAACTTATGGTTCACCAATGGAAAGGTGTGAGGATTGGTTTCATTACGATATCGGGGTTAACAGACTTATACAAACACAGGTGACATATATAATCACCAAACACCTACGGAATACCAAAAGACTACTCAACATTCTGTCATAACGTACATGGGAAAAGGATCCCAGGAAAAACCGACATCTGTATATGTGTAAAAGAACCACATCTTCCACACCTCCAACAAGCCAAACATTGTAATCAAACTTGCTGTCATAAAAAATAAAAATTAAATTAAAAACACAAACAAGAAGTAGGGAGACAAACTTGAGGGGCTTTCACCTGGCACATTCCATTCTAAATTCCAATCTAGAACACGACTTCCATTGAGGCTCTGTTGCCCTAGTAACCAGAATTGGTAAGGGAGAACTGCTGCCACCTTGTGGCCGTTTCACACAACAGCAGCTTTAATCCCAGCGCTAATGGTCAGTTGATATTCAAAATCATTGCAGACCTGTAAATGACACCTGCCCTGAAAACAAATCCTGGGGTCACATATCAACCAAAAAATTCAAAGGACGTCCATATTTCAAAACGACCGCTTCAAAAGGCATATTTTATGCACATTAGTTTTCTGCTTCTTTTTCTTTCTTTCTTTTTTGGTTAAAAAAACGGGAATGGAAAAAGGCATCCCTCAGAAGGGGCGAAAATCGTTGCAAACGAATCAATGGACAAAGGTTTAATCTCCAATATATATAAACAGCTCATGCAGCTTAATATTAAAAAAACAAACAACCCAATACAAAAATGGGCACAAGATCTAAAGAGACGTTTCTTTAAAGAAGACACAGAGATGGCCAAGACGCACATGAAAAGCTGCTCAACAGCACTAATTATTAGAGAAATGCAAATCAAAACTACAATGACGTATCACCTCACACCTGTTAGAATCGGCATCATCAGAAAATCTACAAACAACAAATTCTGGGGAGGGTGTGGACAAAAGGAGCCCTCTTCCACTATTGGTGGGAATGTAAATTGATACAGTCACTATGGAGAACACTATGGAGTTTCCTTAAAAAAACTAGAAATAGAATTACCATCTGATCCAGCAATCCCACTTCTGGGCATATACCCAGAGAAAACCAGAAATCAAAAAGGCACATTCACCACAATGTTCATTGCAGCACTATTTACAATAGCCAGGTAATGGAAGCACCCTAAATGCCCACAGACAGATGAACGGATAAAATTGGGGTACACATATAAAATGGAATATTACTCGGCCATAAAAAGGAATGAAACTGGGTCATTTGTAGAGACATCGATGGATCTAGAGACTGTCATACAGAATGAAGTAAGTCAGAAAGAGGAAAACAAATATTGTATATTAATGCATATATGTGGAACCTAAAAAATGGTACAGATGAACTGGTTTGCAGGGAAGAAATAGAGACACACAGGTAGAGAACAAACGTATGGAAACCAAGTGTGGGAAGCCATGGGGTGGTGGTGGTGGGATGAGTTGGGAGATAGGGATTGACCTGCATACATGTATATGCATAAAATACATAACTAATAATAACCTGCTGTATAAAAAAAATAATAAAATTAAATTTCAAAATTTTAAAAAATAAAATTAAAAATAATACAGAAAAAAGTACTTCCCTTCACACAGATGTATTTATAGGAATGAATTATTTCCATGCTTATGTCTATAAATACATAAAAGAGGAATAAAATCTAACTTGAACCATAAAAGAAAAAAAAAACCGAACCCAACAGTTATACAGAGGAAAACCATATCAGGGCTCTTGCTCCAGTGGTAAACAATTCTGAAATTGGTCAGAGGTGGGGAATCATATCCCATACAACCAGCAACACACAACCCACGCAAGGAACGTCCTCATTGCAAAGCTGGGGGACCGAGCCGAGGCATCTCTGAATAAAGGTGAGCTGAGCCCCAGGCCAGCTGCTGCTGAACTGTTCCCACCCTTCCCAGGTAAAACACCTGAATATGTACAAGGGCTTGAAAGCCTAGAGGAAGGGCCGTGGAGCCACACTAGCGACAGCACGCAGGCCAACTTGGTGCCTGCAGGCCAGCCAGGGTGGTCCTGGCCCCGGGTACTCTTCCGGAAGCTTTCCATTGTCCTGCCTGTGGTACAACACCTGTCCCGGCCCCCACTGCTTTTTTCCTTCCTCACCTCTATCCGGAGAGAAATTCCAGCGGAAGGTATGGGTGACACATCCTCTTCTTTACAGGTGGCAGCCTGGCAACTCCTGCAGAAAGGCCAGCAGTGCCCCACTCACACCGGGCCGCCAATAAAGCTGTGGCCCCTCATTCCCTCCAACCAGCTCAGCCCCGAGACTGCTGACGGGGCAGAGAGTATGGAGTCAGGCACAGCTTCAGGGGCTATTGCTGCCTGGAGCGCTGTTTATATTGACCTCAACCAGGCACACCTGGGGAGGGCCGGCCGGCAGGGTAAGGCTGCCCATGTCAGCTCATCCACAACCCTCAGGGAATCACATTGTTGAAAATGGACCTCGCTAAGGCAGAATAGAAGCCAAGGAAAATAAGGACACAATGCCATTTGCAGCACCGTAGATGAGTCTAGAGGTAATCATGTGACTTGTAGTAAGTCAGAAAGTGAAAGACACATATCATATCATATCACTTATAGGTGTTACCTAAAAATGGATACCAGGGCAGATATTTCCACGGAGAAGGGCAATCACAGATTCATTAAACAAACTTATGGTTCACCAATGGAAAGGTGTTAGGATTGGTTTCATTACGATATCGGGGTTAACAGACATATACAAACACAGGTGACATATATAATCACCAAAGACCTACGGAATACCAAGAGAAGACTACTCAACATTCTGTCATAACGTACCTGGGAAAAGGATCCCAGGAAGAAGAGACATCTGTATATGTGTAAAAGAACCACATCTTCGACACCTACAATAAGCCAAACATTGTAATCAAACTTGCTGTAATAAAAAATAAAAATTTAAATTAAAAATACGAACAAGAAGTAGGGAGACAAACTTGAGGGGCTTTCTCCTGGCACATTCCATTCTAAATTCCAATCTAGAACACGACTTCCATTGAGGCTCTGCTGCCCTAGTAACCAGATTTGGTAAGGGAGAACTGCTGCCACCTTGTGGCCGTTTCACACAACAGCAGCTTTAATCCCAGCGCTAATGGTCAGTGGATATTCAAAATCATTGCAGGCCTGTAAATGACACCTGCCCTGGAAGCAAATCCTGGGGTCACATATCGACCAAAAAATTCAAAGGACGTCCATATTTCAAAACGACCGTTTCAAAAGGCATATTTTATGCACATTAGTGTTCTGCTTCTTTGTCTTTCTTTCTTTTTTGGTTAAAAATACGGGAATGGAAAAAGGCATCCCTCAGACTGGGCGAAAATCGTTGCAAAAGAATCAATGGACAAAGGTTTAATCTCCAATATATATAAACAGCTCATGCAGCTTAATATTAAAAAAACAAACAACCCAATACAAAAATGGGCAGAAGTTCTAAAGAGACGTTTCTTCAAAGAAGACACAGAGATGGCCAAGACGCACATGAAAAGCTGCTCAAGGGCACTAATTATTAGAGAAATGCAAATCAAAACTACAATGAGGTATCACCTCACACCTGTTAGGATCGGCATCATCAGAAAATCTACAAACAACAAATTCTGGGGAGGGTGTGGACAAAAGGAGCCCTCTTCCACTATTGGTGGGAATGTAAATTGATACCGTCACTATGGAGAACAGTATGGAGTTTCCTTTAAAAAACTAGAAATAGAATTACCATCTAATCCAGCAATCCCACTTCTGGGCATATACCCAGAGAAAACCATAAATCAAAAAGGCACATTCACCACAATGTTCATTGCAGCACTATTTACAATAGCCAGGTAATGGAAGCAACCTAAATGCCCACAGACAGATGAATGGATAAAGATGGGGTACATATATAAAATGGAATATTACTCGGCCATAAAAAGAAATGAAACTGGGTCATTTGTAGAGACATTGATGGATCTAGAGACTGTCATATAGAATGAAGTAAGTCAGAAAGAGGAAAACAAATATTGAATATTAATGCATATATGTGGAACCTAAAAGGTGGTACAGATGAACTGGTTTGCAGGGAAGAAATAGAGACACAGAGGTAGAGAACAAACGTATGGACACCAAGTGTGGGAAGGCATAGGGTGGTGGTGGTGGGATGAGTTGGGAGATTGGGATTGACCTGTATACATGTATATGCATAAAATACATAACTGATAATAACCTGCTGTATAAAAAAGTAAATAAAATTATATTTCAAAATTTTAAAAAATAAAATTTAAAAATAAAACAGAAAAAAGTTCTTCCCTTCACACACATGTATTTATAGGAATGAATTATTTCCATGCTTATATCTATAAATACATAAAAGAGGAATAAAATCTAACTTGAACCATAAACGAAAAAAAACCTGAACCCACCACTTATACAGAGGAAAACCCTATCAGGGCACTTGCTCCAGCGGTAAACAATTCTGAAATTGGTCAGAGGTGGGGAATCATCTCCCATCCAGCTAGCACCCACCCCCCACGCAAGGAGCGTCCTCATTGCAAAGCTGGGAGACTGTGCCGAGGCATCTCTGAATAAAGGTGAGCTGAGCCCCAGGCCAGCTGCTGCTGAACTGTTCCCACCCTTCCCAGGTAAAACACCTGAATATGTACAAGGGCTTGAAAGCCTAGAGGAAGGGCCGTGGAGCCACACTAGCGACAGCACGCAGGCCAACTTGGTGCCTGCAGGCCAGCCAGGGTGGTCCTGGACCCGGGTACTCTTTCGGAAGCTTTCCATTGTCCTGCCTGTGATACCCCTCCTGTCCCGGCCCCCACTGCTTTTTTCCTTCCTCACCTCTGTCCGGAGAGAAATTCCAGCGGAAGGTATGGGTGACACATCCTCTTCTTTACAGGTGGCAGCCTGGCAACTCCTGCAGAAAGGCCAGCAGTGCCCCACTCACACCGGGCCGCCAATAAAGCTGTGGCCCCTCATTCCCTCCAACCAGCTCAGCCCCGAGACTGCTGACGGGGCAGAGAGTATGGAGTCAGGCACAGCTTCAGGGGCTATTGCTGCCTGGAGCGCTGTTTATATTGACCTCAACCAGGCACACCTGGGGAGGGCCGGCCGGCAGGGTAAGGCTGCCCAGGTCAGCTAATCCACAACCCTCAGGGAATCACATTGTTGAAAATGGACCTCGCTAAGGCAGAATAGAAGCCAAGGAAAATAAGGACAGAATGCCATTTGCAGCACCGTAGATGAGTCTAGAGGTAATCATGTGACTTGTAGTAAGTCAGAAATTGAAAGGCACATATCATATCATATCACTTATAGGTGTTACCTAAAAATGGATACCAGGGCAGATATTTCCACGGAGAAGGGCAATCACAGATTCATTAAACAAACTTATGGTTCACCAAGGGAAAAGTGTGAGGATTGGTTTCATTACGATATCGGGGTTAACAGACATATACAAACACAGGTGACATATATAATCACCAAAGACCTACGGAATACCAAGAGAAGACTACTCAACATTCTGTCATAATGTACCTGGGAAAAGGATCCCAGGAAGAAGAGACATCTGTATATGTGTAAAAGAACCACATCTTCGACACATACAATAAGCCAAACATTGTAATCAAACTTGCTGTAATAAAAAATAAAAATTTAAATTAAAAATACGAACAAGAAGTAGGGAGACAAACTTGAGGGGCTTTCTCCTGGCACATTCCATTCTAAATTCCAATCTAGAACACGACTTCCATTGAGGCTCTGCTGCCCTAGTAACCAGATTTGGTAAGGGAGAACTGCTGCCGCCTTGTGGCCGTTTCACACAACAGCAGCTTTAATCCCAGCTCTAAGGGTCAGTCGATGTTCAAAATCATTGCAGGCCTGTAAATGACACCTGCCCTGGAAGCAAATCCTGGGGTCACATATCGACCAAAAAATTCAAAGGACGTCCATATTTCAAAACGACCGTTTCAAAAGGCATATTTTATGCACATTAGTGTTCTGCTTCTTTGTCTTTCTTTCTTTTTTGGTTAAAAAGACGGGAATGGAAAAAGGCATCCCTCAGACTGGGCAAAAATCGTTGCAAACGAATCAATGGACAAAGGTTTAATCTCCAATATATATAAACAGTTCATGCAGCTTAATATTAAAAAAACAAACAACCCAATACAAAAATGGGCAGAAGTTCTAAAGAGACGTTTCTTCAAAGAAGACAGAGAGATGGCCAAGACGCACATGAAAAGCTGCTCAAGAGCACTAATTATTAGAGAAATGCAAATCAAAACTACAATGAGGTATCACCTCACACCTGTTAGGATCGGCATCATCAGAAAATCTACAAACAACAAATTCTGGGGAGGGTGTGGACAAAAGGAGCCCTCTTCCACTATTGGTGGGAATGTAAAATGATACCGTCACTATGGAGAACAGTATGGAGTTTTCTTTAAAAAACTAGAAATAGAATTACCATGTGATCCAGCAATCCCACTTCTGGGCATATACCCAGAGAAAACCATAAATCAAAAAGGCACATTCACCACAATGTTCATTGCAGCACTATTTACAATAGCCAGGTAATGGAAGCAACCTAAATGCCCACAGACAGATGAATGGATACAGATGGGGTACATATATAAAATGGAATATTACTCGGCCATAAAAAGGAATGAAACTGGGTCATTTGTAGAGACATCGATGGATCTAGAGACTGTCATATAGAATGAAGTAAGTCAGAAAGAGGAAAACAAATATTGTATATTAATGCATATATGTGGAACCTAAAAGATGGTACAGATGAACTGGTTTGCAGGGAAGAAATAAAGACACAGAGGTAGAGAACAAACGTATGGACACCAAGTGTGGGAAGGCATAGGGTGGTGGTGGTGGGATGAGTTGGGAGATTGGGATTGACCTGTATACATGTATATGCATAAAATACATAACTGATAATAACCTGCTGTATAAAAAAGTAAATAAAATTAAATTTCAAAATTTTAAAAAATAAAATTTAAAAATAAAACAGAAAAATGTTCTTCCCTTCACACACATGTATTTATAGGAATGAATTATTTCCATGCTTATATCTACAAATACATAAAAGAGGAATAAAATCTAACTTCAACCATAAACGAAAAAAACCCTGAACCCACCAGTTATACAGAGGAAATCCCTATCAGGGCACTTGCTCCAGCGGTAAACAATTCTGAAATTGGTCAGAGGTGGGGAATCATCTCCCATCCAGCTAGCACCCACCCCCCACGCAAGGAGCGTCCTCATTGCAAAGCTGGGAGACCGTGCCGAGGCATCTCTGAATAAAGGTGAGCTGAGCCCCAGGCCAGCTGCTGCTGAACTGTTCCCACCCTTCGCAGGTAAAACACCTGAATATGTACAAGGGCTTGAAAGACTAGAGGAAGGGCCGTGGAGCCACACCAGCGACAGCACGGAGGCCAACTTGGTGCCTGCAGGCAAGCCAGGGTGGTCCTGGCCCCGGGCCCTCTTCCGGAAGCTTTCCATTGTCCTGCCTGAGATACCCCACCTGTCTTGGCCCCCACTGCTTTTTTCCTTCCTCAGCTGTGTCCGGAGAGAAATTCCAGCGGAAGGTATGGGTGACACATCCTCTTCTTTACAGGAGGCAGCATGGCAACTCCTGCAGAAAGGCCAGCAGAACCCCACTCACACCGGGCCACCAACAAAGCCGTGGCCCCTCACACCCACCCACCAGCACAGCCCCGAGGCTGCTGACGGGGCAGAGAATATGGAGTCAGGCACAGGTTCAGGGGCTATTGCTGCCTGGAGCGCTGTTTATATTGACCTCAACCAGGCACACCTGGGGAGGGCCGGCCGGCAGGATAAGGCTGCCCACGTCAGCTAATCCACAACACTCAGGGAATCACATTGTTGAAAATGGACCTCGCTAAGCAGAATAGAAGCCAAGGAAAATAAGGACACAATGCCATTTGCAGCACCGTAGATGAGTCTAGAGGTAATCACGTGACATGTAGTAAGTCAGAAAGTGAAAGACACATATCATATCATATCACTTATAGGTGTTACCTAAAAATGGATACCAGGGCAGATATTTCCACGGAGAAGGGCAATCCCAGATTCATTAAACAAACTTATGGTTCACCAATGGAAAGGTGTGAGGATTGGTTTCATTACGATATCGGGGTTAACAGACTTACACAAACACAGGTGACATATATAATCACCAAAGACCTACGGAATACCAAAAGACTACTCAACATTCTGTCATAACGTACATAGGAAAAGGATCCCAGGAAAAACAGACATCTGTATATGTGTAAAAGAACCACATCTTCCACACCTCCAACAAGCCAAACATTGTAATCAAACTTGCTGTCATAAAAAATAAAAATTAAATTAAAAACACAAACAAGAAGTAGGGAGACAAACTTGAGGGGCTTTCTCCTGGCACATTCCATTCTAAATTCCAATCTAGAACATGACTTCCATTGAGGCTCTGTTGCCCTAGTAACCAGAATTGGTAAGGGAGAACTGCTGCCACCTTGTGGCCGTTTCACACAACAGCAGCTTTAATCCCAGCGCCAATGGTCAGTTGATATTCAAAATCATTGCAGGCCTGTAAATGACACCTGCCCTGGAAGCAAATCCTGGGTTCACATATCGAACAAAAAATTCAAAGGACGTCCATACTTCAAAACGACCATTTCAAAAGGCATATTTTATGTACATTTGTGTGCTGCTTCTTTTTCTTTCTTTCTTTTTTGGTTAAAAAACGGAAATGGAAAAAGGCATCCCTCAGAGGGGGGGAAAATAGTTGCAAACGAATCAATGGACAAAGGTTTAATCTCCAATATATATAAACAGCTCATGCAGCTTAATATTAAAAAAACAAACAGCCCAATACAAAAATGGGCAGAAGATCTAAAGAGACGTTTCTTTAAAGAAGACACAGAGATGGCCAAGACGCACATGAAAAGCTGCTCAACAGCACTAATTATTAGAGAAATGCAAATCAAAACTACAATGAGGTATCACCTCACACCTGTTAGGATCGGCATCATCAGAAAATCTACAAACAACAAATTCTGGGGAGGGTGTGGACAAAAGGAGCCCTCTTCCACTATTGGTGGGAATGTAAATTGATACAGTCACTATGGAGAACACTATGGAGTTTCCTTAAAAAACCTAGATATAGAATTACCATCTGATCCAGCAATCCCACTTCTGGGCATATACCCGGGGAAAACCATAAATCAGAAAGGCTCATTCACCACAATGTTCATTGCAACACTATTTACAATAGCCAGGTAATGGAAGCAACCTAAATGCCCACAGACAGATGAATGGATAAAATTGGGGTATATATATAAAATGGAATATTACTCGGCCATAAAAAGGAATGAAACTGGGTCATTTGAAGAGACATCGATGGATCTAGAGACTGTCATACAGAATGAAGTAAGTCAGAAAGAG
Source organism: Mesoplodon bidens (assembly GCF_964165515.1). Classification (NCBI taxonomy): domain Eukaryota; kingdom Metazoa; phylum Chordata; class Mammalia; order Artiodactyla; family Ziphiidae; genus Mesoplodon; species Mesoplodon bidens. The sequence goes on from NW_027672082.1 coordinate 90,379, forward strand.
GAAAACAAATATTGTATATTAATGCATATATGTGGAACCTAAAAGATGGTACAGATGAACTGGTTTGCAGGGAAGAAATAGAGACACACAGGTAGAGAACAAACGTATGGACACCAAGTGTGGGAAGCCATGGGGTGGTGGTGGTGGGATGAGTTGGGAGATTGAGATTGACCTGTATACATGTATATGCATAAAATACATAACTAATAATAACCTGCTGTATAAAAAAGTAAATAAAATTAAATTTCAAAATTATAAAAAATAAAATTTAAAAATAAAAGAGAAAAAAGTTCTTCCCTTCACACAGATGTATTTATAGGAATGAATTATTTCCATGCTTATATCTATAAATACATAAAAGAGGAATAAAAGCTAACTTGAACCATAAAAGAAGAAAAACCTGAACCCACCAGTTATACAGAGGAAAACGCTATCAGGGCACTTGCTCCAGCGGTAAACAATACTGAAATTGGTCAGAGGTGGGGAATCATCTCCCATACAGCCAGCAACCCAACCCTCACACATGGAGCGTCCTCATTGCAAAGCTGGGGGACCGTGCCGAGGCATCTCTGAATAAAGGTGAGCTGAGCCCCAGGCCAGCTGCTGCTGAACTGTTCCCACCCTTCCCAGGTAAAACACCTGAATATGTACAAGGGCTTGAAAGACTAGAGGAAGGGCCGTGGAGCCACACCAGCGACAGCACGCAGGCCAACTTGGTGCCTGCAGGCCAGCCAGGGTGGTCCTGGCCCCGGGCGCTCTTCCGCAAGCTTTCCATTGTCCTGCCTGAGATACCCCACCTGTCCCGGCCCCCACTGCTTTTTTCCTTCCTCACCTCTGTCCGGAGAGAAATTCCAGCGGAAGGTATGGGTGACACATCCTCTTCTTTACAGGAGGCAGCCTGGCAACTCCTGCAGAAAGGTCAGCAGAACCCCACTCACACCGGGCCACCAACAAAGCTGTGGCCCCTCTCTCCCTCCCACCAGCACAGTCCCGAGACTGCTGACGGGGCAGAGAATATGGAGTCAGGCACAGGTTCAGGGGCCATTGCTGCCTGGAGCGCTCTTTATATTGACCTCAACCAGGCACACCTGGGGAGGGCCGGCCGGCAGGATAAGGCTGCCCACGTCAGCTAATCCACAACCCGCAGGGAATCACATTGTTGAAAATGGACCTCGCTAAGTCAGAATAGAAGGCAAGGAAAAAAAAGGACACAATGCCATTTGCAGCACCGTAGATGAGTCTAGAGTTAATCACGTGACATGTAGTAAGTCAGAAAGTGAAAGACACATATCATATCATATCTCTTATAGGTGTTACCTAAAAATGGATACCAGGGCAGATATTTCCACGGAGAAGGGCAATCACAGATTCATTAAACAAACTTATGGTTCACCAATGGAAAGGTGTGAGGATCGGTTTCATTACGATATCGGGGTTAACAGACTTATACAAACACAGGTGACATATATAATCACCAAACACCTACGGAATACCAAAAGACTACTCAACATTCTGTCATAACGTACATGGGAAAAGGATCCCAGGAAAAACAGACATCTGTATATGTGTAAAAGAACCACATCTTCCACACCTCCAACAAGCCAAACATTGTAATCAAACTTGCTGTCATAAAAAATAAAAATTAAATTAAAAACACAAACAAGAAGTTGGGAGACAAACTTGAGGGGCTTTCTCCTGGCACATTCCATTCTAAATTCCAATCTAGAACACGACTTCCATTGAGGCTTTGTTGCCCTAGTAACCAGAATTGGTAAGGGAGAACTGCTGCCACCTTGTGGCCGTTTCACACAACAGCAGCTTTAATCCCAGCGCTAATGGTCAGTTGATATTCAAAATCATTGCAGACCTGTAAATGACACCTGCCCTGAAAACAAATCCTGGGGTCACATATCGACCAAAAAATTCAAAGGACGTCCATATTTCAAAACGACCGCTTCAAAAGGCATATTTTATGCACATTAGTTTTCTGCTTCTTTTTCTTTCTTTCTTTTTTGGTTAAAAAATCGGGAATGGAAAAAGGCATCCCTCAGAAGGGGCGAAAATCGTTGCAAACGAATCAATGGACAAAGGTTTAATCGCCAATATATATAATCAGCACATGCAGCTTAATATTAATAAAAAAAACAACCCAATACAAAAATGGGCAGAAGATCTAAAGAGACGTTTCTTTAAAGAAGACACAGAGATGGCCAAGATGCACATGAAAAGCTGCTCAACAGCACTAATTATTAGAGAAATGCAAATCAAAACTACAATGAGGTGTCACCTCACACCTGTTAGAATCGGCATCATCAGAAAGTCTACAAACAACAAATTCTGGGGAGGGTGTGGACAAAAGGAGCCCTCTTCCACTATTGTTGGGAATGTAAATTGATATAGTCACTATGGAGAACACTATGGAGTTTCCTTAAAAAAACTAGAAATAGAATTACCATCTGATACAGCAATCCCACTTCTGGGCATATACCCAGAGAAAACCATAAATCAAAAAGGCACATTCACCACAATGTTCATTGCAGCACTATTTACAATAGCCAGGTAATGGAAGCAACCTAAATGCCCACAGACAGATGAATGGATAAAATTGGGGTACATATATAAAATGGAATATTACTCGGCCATAAAAAGGAATGAAACTGGGTCATTTGTAGAGACATCGATGGATCTAGAGACTGTCATACAGAATGAAGTAAGTCAGAAAGAGGAAAACAAATATTGTATATTAATGCATATATGTGGAACCTAAAAAATGGTACAGATGAACTGGTTTGCAGGGAAGAAATAGAGACACACAGGTAGAGAACAAACGTATGGACACCAAGTGTGGGAAGCCATGGGGTGGTGGTGGTGGGATGAGTTGGGAGATTGAGATTGACCTGTATACATGTATATGCATAAAATACATAACTAATAATAACCTGCTGTATAAAAAAGTAAATAAAATTAAATTTTAAAATTATAAAAAATAAAATTTAAAAATAAAAGAGAAAAAAGTTCTTCCCTTCACACAGATGTATTTATAGGAATGAATTATTTCCATGCTTATATCTATAAATACATAAAAGAGGAATAAAAGCTAACTTGAACCATAAAAGAAGAAAAACCTGAACCCACCAGTTATACAGAGGAAAACGCTATCAGGGCACTTGCTCCAGTGGTAAACAATTCTGAAATTGGTCAGAGGTGGGGAATCATCACCCATACCGCCAGCAACCCACCCCCCACACAAGGAGCGTCCTCATTGCAAAGCTGGGGGACCGTGCCAAGGCATCTCTGAATAAAGGTGAGCTGAGCCCCAGGCCAGCTGCTGCTGAACTGTTCCCACCCTTCCCAGGTAAAACACCTGAATATGTACAAGGGCTTGAAAGACTAGAGGAAGGGCCGTGGAGCCACACCAGCGGCAGCACGCAGGCCAACTTGGTGCCTGCAGGCCAGCCAGGGTGGTCCTGGCCCCGGGCGCTCTTCCAGAAGCTTTCCATTGTCCTGCCTGAGATACCCCACCTGTCCCGGCCCCCACTGCTTTTTTCCTTTCTCACCTCTGTCCGGAGAGAAATTCCAGCGGAAGGTATGGGTGACACATCCTCTTCTTTACAGGAGGCAGCCTGGCAACTCCTGCAGAAAGGTCAGCAGAACCCCACTCACACCGGGCCACCAACAAAGCTGTGGCCCCTCTCTCCCTCCCACCAGCACAGTCCCGAGACTGCTGACGGGGCAGAGAATATGGAGTCAGGCACAGGTTCAGGGGCCATTGCTGCCTGGAGCGCTCTTTATATTGACCTCAACCAGGCACACCTGGGGAGGGCCGGCCGGCAGGATAAGGCTGCCCACGTCAGCTAATCCACAACCCGCAGGGAATCACATTGTTGAAAATGGACCTCGCTAAGTCAGAATAGAAGGCAAGGAAAAAAAAGGACACAATGCCATTTGCAGCACCGTAGATGAGTCTAGAGTTAATCACGTGACATGTAGTAAGTCAGAAAGTGAAAGACACATATCATATCATATCTCTTATAGGTGTTACCTAAAAATGGATACCAGGGCAGATATTTCCACGGAGAAGGGCAATCACAGATTCATTAAACAAACTTATGGTTCACCAATGGAAAGGTGTGAGGATCGGTTTCATTACGATATCGGGGTTAACAGACTTATACAAACACAGGTGACATATATAATCACCAAACACCTACGGAATACCAAAAGACTACTCAACATTCTGTCATAACGTACATGGGAAAAGGATCCCAGGAAAAACAGACATCTGTATATGTGTAAAAGAACCACATCTTCCACACCTCCAACAAGCCAAACATTGTAATCAAACTTGCTGTCATAAAAAATAAAAATTAAATTAAAAACACAAACAAGAAGTTGGGAGACAAACTTGAGGGGCTTTCTCCTGGCACATTCCATTCTAAATTCCAATCTAGAACACGACTTCCATTGAGGCTCTGTTGCCCTGGTAACCAGAATTGGTAAGGGAGAACTGCTGCCACCTTGTGGCCGTTTCACACAACAGCAGCTTTAATCCCAGCGCTAATGGTCAGTTGATATTCAAAATCATTGCAGACCTGTAAATGACACCTGCCCTGAAAACAAATCCTGGGGTCACATATCGACCAAAAAATTCAAAGGACGTCCATATTTCAAAACGACCGCTTCAAAAGGCATATTTTATGCACATTAGTTTTCTGCTTCTTTTTCTTTCTTTCTTTTTTGGTTAAAAAAACGGGAATGGAAAAAGGCATCCCTCAGAAGGGGCGAAAATCGTTGCAAACGAATCAATGGACAAAGGTTTAATCGCCAATATATATAATCAGCACATGCAGCTTAATATTAATAAAAAAAACAACCCAATACAAAAATGGGCAAAAGATCTAAAGAGACGTTTCTTTAAAGAAGACACAGAGATGGCCAAGACGCACATGAAAAGCTGCTCAACAGCACTAATTATTAGAGAAATGCAAATCAAAACTACAATGAGGTGTCACCTCACACCTGTTAGAATCGGCATCATCAGAAAGTCTACAAACAACAAATTCTGGGGAGGGTGTGGACAAAAGGAGCCCTCTTCCACTATTGTTGGGAATGTAAATTGATATAGTCACTATGGAGAACACTATGGAGTTTCCTTAAAAAAACTAGAAATAGAATTACCATCTGATCCAGCAATCCCACTTCTGGGCATATACCCAGAGAAAACCATAAATCAAAAAGGCACATTCACCACAATGTTCATTGCAGCACTATTTACAATAGCCAGGTAATGGAAGCAACCTAAATGCCCACAGACAGATGAATGGATAAAATTGGGGTACATATATAAAATGGAATATTACTCGGCCATAAAAAGGAATGAAACTGGGTCATTTGTAGAGACATCGATGGATCTAGAGACTGTCATACAGAATGAAGTAAGTCAGAAAGAGGAAAACAAATATTGTATATTAATGCATATATGTGGAACCTAAAAAATGGTACAGATGAACTGGTTTGCAGGGAAGAAATAGAGACACACAGGTAGAGAACAAACGTATGGACACCAAGTGTGGGAAGCCATGGGGTGGTGGTGGTGGGATGAGTTGGGAGATTGAGATTGACCTGTATACATGTATATGCATAAAATACATAACTAATAATAACCTGCTGTATAAAAAAGTAAATAAAATTAAATTTTAAAATTATAAAAAATAAAATTTAAAAATAAAAGAGAAAAAAGTTCTTCCCTTCACACAGATGTATTTATAGGAATGAATTATTTCCATGCTTATATCTATAAATACATAAAAGAGGAATAAAAGCTAACTTGAACCATAAAAGAAGAAAAACCTGAACCCACCAGTTATACAGAGGAAAACGCTATCAGGGCACTTGCTCCAGTGGTAAACAATTCTGAAATTGGTCAGAGGTGGGGAATCATCACCCATACCGCCAGCAACCCACCCCCCACACAAGGAGCGTCCTCATTGCAAAGCTGGGGGACCGTGCCGAGGCATCTCTGAATAAAGGTGAGCTGAGCCCCAGGCCAGCTGCTGCTGAACTGTTCCCACCCTTCCCAGGTAAAACACCTGAATATGTACAAGGGCTTGAAAGACTAGAGGAAGGGCCGTGGAGCCACACCAGCGGCAGCACGCAGGCCAACTTGGTGCCTGCAGGCCAGCCAGGGTGGTCCTGGCCCCGGGCGCTCTTCCAGAAGCTTTCCATTGTCCTGCCTGAGATACCCCACCTGTCCCGGCCCCCACTGCTTTTTTCCTTTCTCACCTCTGTCCGGAGAGAAATTCCAGCGGAAGGTATGGGTGACACATCCTCTTCTTTACAGGAGGCAGCCTGGCAACTCCTGCAGAAAGGTCAGCAGAACCCCACTCACACCGGGCCACCAACAAAGCTGTGGCCCCTCTCTCCCTCCCACCAGCACAGTCCCGAGACTGCTGACGGGGCAGAGAATATGGAGTCAGGCACAGGTTCAGGGGCCATTGCTGCCTGGAGCGCTCTTTATATTGACCTCAACCAGGCACACCTGGGGAGGGCCGGCCGGCAGGATAAGGCTGCCCACGTCAGCTAATCCACAACCCGCAGGGAATCACATTGTTGAAAATGGACCTCGCTAAGTCAGAATAGAAGGCAAGGAAAAAAAAGGACACAATGCCATTTGCAGCACCGTAGATGAGTCTAGAGTTAATCACGTGACATGTAGTAAGTCAGAAAGTGAAAGACACATATCATATCATATCTCTTATAGGTGTTACCTAAAAATGGATACCAGGGCAGATATTTCCACGGAGAAGGGCAATCACAGATTCATTAAACAAACTTATGGTTCAACAATGGAAAGGTGTGAGGATCGGTTTCATTACGATATCGGGGTTAACAGACTTATACAAACACAGGTGACATATATAATCACCAAACACCTACGGAATACCAAAAGACTACTCAACATTCTGTCATAACGTACATGGGAAAAGGATCCCAGGAAAAACAGACATCTGTATATGTGTAAAAGAACCACATCTTCCACACCTCCAACAAGCCAAACATTGTAATCAAACTTGCTGTCATAAAAAATAAAAATTAAATTAAAAACACAAACAAGAAGTAGGGAGACAAACTTGAGGGGCTTTCTCCTGGCACATTCCATTCTAAATTCCAATCTAGAACACGACTTCCATTGAGGCTCTGTTGCCCTAGTAACCAGAATTGGTAAGGGAGAACTGCTGCCACCTTGTGGCCGTTTCACACAACAGCAGCTTTAATCCCAGCGCTAATGGTCAGTTGATATTCAAAATCATTGCAGACCTGTAAATGACACCTGCCCTGAAAACAAATCCTGGGGTCACATATCGACCAAAAAATTCAAAGGACGTCCATATTTCAAAACGACCGCTTCAAAAGGCATATTTTATGCACATTAGTTTTCTGCTTCTTTTTCTTTCTTTCTTTTTTGGTTAAAAAAACGGGAATGGAAAAAGGCATCCCTCAGAAGGGGCGAAAATCGTTGCAAACGAATCAATGGACAAAGGTTTAATCGCCAATATATATAATCAGCACATGCAGCTTAATATTAATAAAAAAAACAACCCAATACAAAAATGGGCAGAAGATCTAAAGAGACGTTTCTTTAAAGAAGACACAGAGATGGCCAAGACGCACATGAAAAGCTGCTCAACAGCACTAATTATTAGAGAAATGCAAATCAAAACTACAATGTGGTATCACCTCACACCTGTTAGAATCGGCATCGTCAGAAAATCTACAAACAACAAATTCTGGGGAGGGTGTGGACAAAAGGAGCCCTCTTCCACTATTGGGGGGAATGTAAATTTATACAGTCACTATGGAGAACACTATGGAGTTTCCTTAAAAAAACTAGAAATAGAATTACCATCTGATCCGGCAATCCCACTTCTGGGCATATACCCAGAGAAAACCATAAATCAAAAAGGCACATTCACCACAATGTTCATGGCAGCACTATTTACAATAGCCAGGTAATGGAAGCAACCTAAATGCCCACAGACAGATGAATGGATAAAATTGGGGTACATATATAAAATGGAATATTACTCGGCCATAAAAAGGAATGAAACTGGTTCATTTGTAGAGACATCGATGGATCTAGAGACTGTCATACAGAATGAAGTAAGTCAGAAAGAGGAAAACAAATATTGTATATTAATGCATATATGTGGAACCTAAAAGATGGTACAGATGAACTGGTTTGCAGGGAAGAAATAGAGACACACAGGTAGAGAAAAAACGTATGGACACCAAGTGTGGGAAGCCATGGGGTGGTGGTGGTGGGATGAGTTGGGAGATTGAGATTGACCTGTATACATGTATAGGCATAAAATACATAACTAATAATAACCTGCTGTATAAAAAAGTAAATAAAATTAAATTTCAAAATTATAAAAAATAAAATTTAAAAATAAAAGAGAAAAAAGTTCTTCCCTTCACACAGATGTATTTATAGGAATGAATTATTTCCATGCTTATATCTATAAATACATAAAAGAGGAATAAAAGCTAACTTGAACCATAAAAGAAGAAAAACCTGAACCCACTAGTTATACAGAGGAAAACGCTATCAGGGCACTTGCTCCAGCGGTAAACAATTCTGAAATTGGTCAGAGGTGGGGAATCATCTCCCATACAGCCATCAACCCACCCCACACACAAGGAGCGTCCTCATTGCAAAGCTGGGGGACCGTGCCGAGGCATCTCTGAATAAAGGTGAGCTGAGCCACAGGCCAGCTGCTGCTGAACTGTTCCCACCCTTCCCAGGTAAAACACCTGAATATGTACAAGGGCTTGAAAGACTAGAGGAAGGGCCGTGGAGCCACACCAGCGACAGCACGCAGGCCAACTTGGTGCCTGCAGGCCAGCCAGGGTGGTCCTGGCCCCGGGCCCTCTTCCGGAAGCTTTCCATTGTCCTGCCTGAGATACCCCACCTGTCCCGGCCCCCACTGCTTTTTTCCTTCCTCACCTCTGTCCGGAGAGAAATTCCAGCGGAAGGTATGGGTGACACATCCTCTTCTTTACAGGAGGCAGCCTGGCAACTCCTGCAGAAAGGTCAGCAGAACCCCACTCACACCGGGCCACCAACAAAGCTGTGGCCCCTCACTCCCACCCACCAGCACAGCCCCGAGGCTGTTGACGGGGCAGAGAATATGGAGTCAGGCACAGGTTCAGGGGCTATTGCTGCCTGGAGCGCTGTTTATATTGACCTCAAACAGGCACACCTGGGGAGGGCCGGCCGGCAGGATAAGGCTGCCCACGTCAGCTAATCCATAACCCGCAGGGAATCACATTGTTGAAAATGGACCTCGCTAAGTCAGAATAGAAGGCAAGGAAAAAAAAGGACACAATGCCATTTGCAGCACCGTAGATGAGTCTAGAGGTAATCACGTGACATGTAGTAAGTCAGAAAGTGAAAGACACATATCATATCATATCACTTATAGGTGTTACCTAAAAATGGATACCAGGGCAGATATTTTCACGGAGAAGGGCAATCACAGATTCATTAAACAAACTTATGGTTCACCAATGGAAAGGTGTGAGGATTGGTTTCATTACGATATCGGGGTTAACAGACTTATACAAACACAGGTGACATATATAATCACCAAACACCTACGGAATACCAAAAGACTACTCAACATTCTGTCATAACGTACATGGGAAAAGGATCCCAGGAAAAACAGACATCTGTATATGTGTAAAAGAACCACATCTTCCACACCTCCAACAAGCCAAACATTGTAATCAAACTTGCTGTCATAAAAAATAAAAATTAAATTAAAAACACAAACAAGAAGTAGGGAGACAAACTTGAGGGGCTTTCTCCTGGCACATTCCATTCTAAATTCCAATCTAGAACACGACTTCCATTGAGGCTCTGTTGCCCTGGTAACCAGAATTGGTAAGGGAGAACTGCTGCCACCTTGTGGCCGTTTCACACAACAGCAGCTTTAATCCCAGCGCTAATGGTCAGTTGATATTCAAAATCATTGCAGACCTGTAAATGACACCTGCCCTGAAAACAAATCCTGGGGTCACATATCGACAAAAAAATTCAAAGGACGTCCATATTTCAAAACGACCGCTTCAAAAGGCATATTTTATGCACATTAGTTTTCTGCTTCTTTTTCTTTCTTTCTTTTTTGGTTAAAAAAACGGGAATGGAAAAAGGCATCCCTCAGAAGGGGCGAAAATAGTTGCAAACGAATCAATGGACAGAGGTTTAATCTCCAATATATATAAACAGCTCATGCAGCTTAATATTAAAAAAACAAACAACCCAATACAAAAATGGGCAGAAGATCTAAAGAGACGTTTCTTTAAAGAAGACACAGAGATGGCCAAGACGCACATGAAAAGCTGCTCAACAGCACTAATTATTAGAGAAATGCAAATCAAAACTACAATGAGGTATCACCTCACACCTGTTAGAATTGGCATCATCAGAAAATCTACAAACAACAAATTCTGGGGAGGGTGTGGACAAAAGGAGCCCTCTTCCACTATTGGTGGGAATGTAAATTGATACAGTCACTATGGAGAACACTATGGAGTTTCCTTAAAAAAAACTAGAAATAGAATTACCATCTGATCCAGCAATCCCACTTCTGGGCATATACCCAGAGAAAACCAGAAATCAAAAAGGCACATTCACCACAATATTCATTGCAGCACTATTTACAATAGCCAGGTAATGGAAGCAACCTAAATGCCCACAGACAGATGAATGGATAAAATTGGGGTACATATATAAAATGGAATATTACTCGGCCATAAAAAGGAATGAAACTGGGTCCTTTGTAGAGACATCGTTGGATCTAGAGACTGTCATACAGAATGAAGTAAGTCAGAAAGAGGAAAACAAATATTGTATATTAATGCATATATGTGGAACCTAAAAGATGGTACAGATGAACTGGTTTGCAGGGAAGAAATAGAGACACACAGGTAGAGAACAAACGTATGGACACCAAGTGTGGGAAGCCATGGGGTGGTGGTGGTGGGATGAGTTGGGAGATTGAGATTGACCTGTATACATGTATATGCATAAAATACATAACTAATAATAACCTGCTGTATAAAAAAGTAAATAAAATTAAGTTTCAAAATTATAAAAAATAAAATTTAAAAATAAAAGAGAAAAAAGTTCTTCCCTTCACACAGATGTATTTATAGGAATGAATTATTTCCATGCTTATATCTATAAATACATAAAAGAGGAATAAAAGCTAACTTGAACCATAAAAGAAGAAAAACCTGAACCCACCAGTTATACAGAGGAAAACGCAATCAGGGCACTTGCTCCAGCGGTAAACAATTCTGAAATTGGTCAGAGGTGGGGAATCATCTCCCATACAGCCAGCAACCCACCCCCCACACAAGGAGCGTCCTCATTGCAAAGCTGGGGGACCGTGCCGAGGCATCTCTGAATAAAGGTGAGCTGAGCCCCAGGCCAGCTGCTGCTGAACTGTTCCCACCCTTCCCAGGTAAAACACCTGAATATGTACAAGGGCTTGAAAGACTAGAGGAAGGGCCGTGGAGCCACACCAGCGACAGCACGCAGGCCAACTTGGTGCCTGCAGGCCAGCCAGGGTGGTCCTGGCCCCGGGCCCTCTTCCGGAAGCTTTCCATTGTCCTGCCTGAGATACCCCACCTGTCCCGGCCCCCACTGCTTTTTTCCTTCCTCACGTCTGTCCGGAGAGAAATTCCAGCGGAAGGTATGGGTGACACATCCTCTTCTTTACAGGAGGCAGCTTGGCAAATCCTGCAAAAAGGTCAGCAGAACCCCACTCACACCGGGCCACCAACAAAGCTGTGGCCCCTCTCTCCCTCCCACCAGCACAGTCCCGAGACTGCTGACGGGGCAGAGAATATGGAGTCAGGCACAGGTTCAGGGGCCATTGCTGCCTGGAGCGCTCTTTATATTGACCTCAACTAGGCACACCTGGGGAGGGCCGGCCGGCAGGATAAGGCTGCCCACGTCAGCTAATCCACAACCCGCAGGGAATCACATTGTTGAAAATGGACCTCGCTAAGTCAGAATAGAAGGCAAGGAAAAAAAGGACACAATGCCATTTGCAGCACCGTAGATGAGTCTAGAGGTAATCACGTGACATGTAGTAAGTCAGAAAGTGAAAGACACATATCATATCATATCACTTATAGGTGTTACCTAAAAATGGATACCAGGGCAGATATTTCCACGGAGAAGGGCAATCACAGATTCATTAAACAAACTTATGGTTCACCAATGGAAAGGTGTGAGGATCGGTTTCATTACGATATCGGGGTTAACAGACTTATACAAACACAGGTGACATATATAATCACCAAACACCTACGGAATACCAAAAGACTACTCAACATTCTGTCATAACGTACATTGGAAAAGGATCCCAGGAAAAACAGACATCTGTATATGTGTAAAAGAACCACATCTTCCACACCTCCAACAAGCCAAACATTGTAATCAAACTTGCTGTCATAAAAAATAAAAATTAAATTAAAAACACAAACAAGAAGTAGGGAGACAAGCTTGAGGGGCTTTCTCCTGGCACATTCCATTCTAAATTCCAATCTAGAACACGACTTCCATTGAGGCTCTGTTGCCCTAGTAACCAGAATTGGTAAGGGAGAACTGCTGCCACCTTGTGGCCGTTTCACACAACAGCAGCTTTAATCCCAGCGCTAATGGTCAGTTGATATTCAAAATCATTGCAGACCTGTAAATGACACCTGCCCTGAAAACAAATCCTGGGGTCACATATCGACCAAAAAATTCAAAGGACGTCCATATTTCAAAACGACCGCTTCAAAAGGCATATTTTATGCACATTAGTTTTCTGCTTCTTTTTCTTTCTTTCTTTTTTGGTTAAAAAAACGGGAATGGAAAAAGGCATCCCTCAGAAGGGGCGAAAATCGTTGCAAACGAATCAATGGACAAAGGTTTAATCGCCAATATATATAATCAGCACATGCAGCTTAATATTAATAAAAAAAACAACCCAATACAAAAATGGGCAGAAGATCTAAAGAGACGTTTCTTTAAAGAAGACACAGAGATGGCCAAGACGCACATGAAAAGCTGCTCAACAGCACTAATTATTAGAGAAATGCAAATCAAAACTACAATGTGGTATCACCTCACACCTGTTAGAATCGGCATCGTCAGAAAATCTACAAACAACAAATTCTGGGGAGGGTGTGGACAAAAGGAGCCCTCTTCCACTATTGGGGGGAATGTAAATTTATACAGTCACTATGGAGAACACTATGGAGTTTCCTTAAAAAAACTAGAAATAGAATTACCATCTGATCCGGCAATCCCACTTCTGGGCATATACCCAGAGAAAACCATAAATCAAAAAGGCACATTCACCACAATGTTCATGGCAGCACTATTTACAATAGCCAGGTAATGGAAGCAACCTAAATGCCCACAGACAGATGAATGGATAAAATTGGGGTACATATATAAAACGGAATATTACTCGGCCATAAAAAGGAATGAAACTGGTTCATTTGTAGAGACATCGATGGATCTAGAGACTGTCATACAGAATGAAGTAAGTCAGAAAGAGGAAAACAAATATTGTATATTAATGCATATATGTGGAACCTAAAAGATGGTACAGATGAACTGGTTTGCAGGGAAGAAATAGAGACACACAGGTAGAGAACAAACGTATGGACACCAAGTGTGGGAAGCCATGGGGTGGTGGTGGTGGGATGAGTTGGGAGATTGAGATTGACCTGTATACATGTATATGCATAAAATACATAACTAATAATAACCTGCTGTATAAAAAAGTAAATAAAATTAAGTTTCAAAATTATAAAAAATAAAATTTAAAAATAAAAGAGAAAACAGTTCTTCCCTTCACACAGATGTATTTATAGGAATGAATTATTTCCATGCTTATATCTATAAATACATAAAAGAGGAATAAAAGCTAACTTGAACCATAAAAGAAGAAAAACCTGAACCCACTAGTTATACAGAGGAAAACGCTATAAGGGCACTTGCTCCAGCGGTAAACAATTCTGAAATTGGTCAGAGGTGGGGAATCATCTCCCATACAGCCAGCAACCCACCCCCCACACAAGGAGCGTCCTCATTGCAAAGCTGGGGGACCGTGCCGAGGCATCTCTGAATAAAGGTGAGCTGAGCCCCAGGCCAGCTGCTGCTGAACTGTTCCCACCCTTCCCAGGTAAAACACCTGAATATGTACAAGGGCTTGAAAGACTAGAGGAAGGGCCGTGGAGCCACACCAGCGACAGCACGCAGGCCAACTTGGTGCCTGCAGGCCAGCCAGGTTGGTCCTGGCCCCGGGCCCACTTCCGGAAGCTTTCCATTGTCCTGCCTGAGATACCCCACCTGTCCCGGCCCCCACTGCTTTTTTCCTTCCTCACCTCTGTCCGGAGAGAAATTCCAGCGGAAGGTATGGGTGACACATCCTCTTCTTTACAGGAGGCAGCCTGGCAACTCCTGCAAAAAGGTCAGCAGAACCCCACTCACACCGGGCCACCAACAAAGCTGTGGCCCCTCACTCCCTCCCACCAGCACAGCCCCGAGGCTGTTGACGGGGCAGAGAATATGGAGTCAGGCACAGGTTCAGGGGCTATTGCTGCCTGGAGCGCTGTTTATATTGACCTCAACCAGGCACACCTGGGGAGGGCCGGCCGGCAGGATAAGGCTGCCCACGTCAGCTAATCCACAACCCGCAGGGAATCACATTGTTGAAAATGGACCTCGCTAAGTCAGAATAGAAGGCAAGGAAAAAAAAGGACACAATGCCATTTGCAGCACCGTAGATGAGTCTAGAGGTAATCACGTGACATGTAGTAAGTCAGAAAGTGAAAGACACATATCATATCATATCACTTATAGGTGTTACCTAAAAATGGATACCAGGGCAGATATTTCCACGGAGAAGGGCAATCACAGATTCATTAAACAAACTTATGGTTCACCAATGGAAAGGTGTGAGGATTGGTTTCATTACGATATCGGGGTTAACAGACTTATACAAACACAGGTGACATATATAATCACCAAACACCTACGGAATACCAAAAGTCTACTCAACATTCTGTCATAACGTACATGGGAAAAGGATCCCAGGAAAAACAGACATCTGTATATGTGTAAAAGAACCACATCTTCCACACCTCCAACAAGCCAAACATTGTAATCAAACTTGCTGTCATAAAAAATAAAAATTAAATTAAAAACACAAACAAGAAGTAGGGAGACAAACTTGAGGGGCTTTCTCCTGGCACATTCCATTCTAAATTCCAATCTAGAACACGACTTCCATTGAGGCTCTGTTGCCCTAGTAACCAGAATTGGTAAGGGAGAACTGCTGCCACCTTGTGGCCGTTTCACACAACAGCAGCTTTAATCCGAGCGCTAATGGTCAGTTGATATTCAAAATCATTGCAGACCTGTAAATGACACCTGCCCTGGAAGCAAATCCTGGGGTCACATATAGACCAAAAAATTCAAAGGACGTCCATATTTCAAAACGACCGTTTCAAAAGGCATATTTTATGCACATTAGTTTTCTGCTTCTTTTTCTTTCTTTCTTTTTTGGTTAAAAAAACGGGAATGGAAAAAGGCATCCCTCAGAAGGGGCGAAAATAGTTGCAAACGAATCAATGGTCAAAGGTTTAATCGCCAATATATATAATCAGCTCATGCAGCTTAATATTAAAAAAACAAACAACCCAATACAAAAATGGGCAGAAGATCTAAAGAGACGTTTCTTTAAAGAAGACACAGAGATGGCCAAGACGCACATGAAAAGCTGCTCAACAGCACTAATTATTAGAGAAATGCAAATCAAAACTACAATGAGGTATCACCTCACACCTGTTAGAATCGGCATCATCAGAAAATCTACAAACAACAAATTCTGGGGAGGGTGTGGACAAAAGGAGCCCTCTTCCACTATTGGTGGGAATGTAAATTGATACAGTCACTATGGAGAACACTATGGAGTTTCCTTAAAAAAACTAGAAATAGAATTACCATCTGATCCAGCAATCCCACTTCTGGGCATATACCCAGAGAAAACCATAAATCAAAAAGGCACATTCACCACAATGTTCATTGCATCACTATTTACAATAGCCATGTAATGGAAGCAAACTAAATGCCCACAGACAGATGAATGGATAAAACTGGGGTACATATATAAAATGGAATATTACTCGGCCATAAAAAGGAATGAAACTGGGTCACTTGTAGAGACATCGATGGATCTAGAGACTGTCATACAGAATGAAGTAAGTCAGAAAGAGGAACACAAATATTGTATATTAATGCATATATGTGGAACCTAAAAAATGGTACAGATGAACTGGTTTGCAGGGAAGAAATAGAGACACACAGGTAGAGAACAAACGTATGGACACCAAGTGTGGGAAGCCATGGGGTGGTGGTGGTGGGATGAGTTGGGAGATTGAGATTGACCTGTATACATGTATATGCATAAAATACATAACTAATAATAACCTGCTGTATAAAAAAGTAAATAAAATTAAATTTCAAAATTATAAAAAATAAAATTTAAAAATAAAAGAGAAAAAAGTTCTTCCCTTCACACAGATGTATTTATAGGAATGAATTATTTCCATGCTTATATCTATAAATACATAAAAGAGGAATAAAAGCTAACTTGAACCATAAAGGAATAAAAACCTGAACCCACCAGTTATACAGAGGAAAACGCTATCAGGGCACTTGCTCCAGCGGTAAACAATTCTGAAATTGGTCAGAGGTGGGGAATCATCTCCCATACAGCCAGCAACCAACCCCCCACACAAGGAGCGTCCTCATTGCAAAGCTGGGGGACCGTGCCGAGGCATCTCTGAATAAAGGTGAGCTGAGCCCCAGGCCAGCTGCTGCTGAACTGTTCCCACCCTTCCCAGATAAAACACCTGAATATGTACAAGGGCTTGAAAGACTAGAGGAAGGGCCGTGGAGCCACACCAGCGACAGCACGCAGGCCAACTTGGTGCCTGCAGGCCAGCCAGGGTGGTCCTGGCCCCGGGCCATCTTCCGGAAGCTTTCCATTGTCCTGCCTGAGATACCCCACCTGTCCCGGCCCCCACTGCTTTTTTCCTTCCTCACCTCTGTCCGGAGAGAAATTCCAGCGGAAGGTATGGGTGACACATCCTCTTCTTTACAGGTGGCAGCCTGGCAACTACTGCAGAAAGGCCAGCAGTGCCCCACTCACACTGGGCCGCCGACAAAGCTGTGGCCCCTCATTCCCTCCCACCAGCTCAGCCCCGAGACTGCTGACGGGGCAGAGAATATGGAGTCAGGCACAGGTTCAGGGGCTATTGCTGCCTGGAGCGCTGTTTATATTGACCTCAACCAGGCACACCTGGGGAGGGCCGGCCGGCAGGGTAAGGCTGCCCAGGTCAGCTAATCCACAACCCTCAGGGAATCACATTGTTGAAAATGGACCTCGCTAAGGCAGAATAGAAGCCAAGGAAAATAAGGACACAATGCCATTTGCAGCACCGTAGATGAGTCTACAGGTAATCACGTGACTTGTAGTAAGTCAGAAAGTGAAAGACACATATCATATCACTTATAGTTGTTACCTAAAAATGGATACCAGGGCAGATATTTCCACGGAGAAGGGCAATCACAGATTCATTAAACAAACTTATGGTTCACCAATGGAAAGGTGTGAGGATTGGATTCATTACGATATCGGGGTTAATAGACATATACAAAAACAGGTGACATATATATTCACCAAAGACCTACGGAATACCAAGAGAAGACTACTCAACATTCTGTCATAATGTACCTGGTAAAAGGATCCCAGGAAGAAGAGACATCTGTATATGTGTAAAAGAACCACATCTTCGACACCTACAATAAGCCAAACATTGTAATCCAACTTGCTGTAATAAAAAATAAAAATTTAAATTAAAAATACGAACAAGAAGTAGGGAGACAAACTTGAGGGGCTTTCTCCTGGCACATTCCATTCTAAATTCCAATCTAGAACACGACTTCCATTGAGGCTCTGCTGCCCTAGTAACCAGATTTGGTAAGGGAGAACTGCTGCCACCTTGTGGCCGTTTCACACAACAGCAGCTTTAATCCCAGCGCTAATGGTCACTTGATATTCAAAATCATTGCAGGCCTGTAAATGACACCTGCCCTGGAAGCAAATCCTGGGGTCACATATCGACCAAAAAATTCAAAGGACGTCCATATTTCAAAACGACCGTTTCAAAAGGCATATTTTATGCACATTAGTGTTCTGCTTCTTTGTCTTTCTTTTTTGGTTAAAAAGACGGGAATGGAAAAAGGCATCCCTCAAACTGGGCGAAAATCGTTGCAAACGAATCAATGGACAGAGGTTTAATCTCCAATATATATAAACAGCTCATGCAGCTTAATATTAAAAAAACAAACAACCCAATACAAAAATGGGCAGAAGTTCTGAAGAGACGTTTCTTCAAAGAAGACACAGAGATGGCCAAGACGCACATGAAAAGCTGCTCAAGGGCACTAATTATTAGAGAAATGCAAATCAAAACTACAATGAGGTATCACCTCACACCTGTTAGGATCGGCATCATCAGAAAATCTACAAACAACAAATTCTGGGGAGGGTGTGGACAAAAGGAGCCCTCTTCCACTATTGGTGGGAATGTAAGTTGATACAGTCACTATGGAGAACTCTATGGAGTTTCCTTAAAAAAACTAGAAATAGAATTACCATCTGATCCAGCAATCCCACTTCTGGGCATATACCCAGAGAAAACCATAAATCAAAAAGGCACATTCACCACAATGTTCATTGCAGCACTATTTACAATAGCCAGGTAATGGAAGCAACCTAAATGCCCACAGACAGATGAATGGATAAAACTGGCGTACATATATAAAATGGAATATTACTCGGCCATAAAAAGGAATGAAACTGGGTCATTTGTACAGACATCGATGGATCTAGAGACTGTCATACAGAATGAAGTAAGTCAGAAAGAGGAAAACAAATATTGTATATTAATGCATATATGTGGAACCTAAAAGATGGTACAGATGAACTGGTTTGCAGGGAAGAAATAGAGACACACAGGTAGAGAACAAACGTATGGACACCAAGTGTGGGAAGCCATGGGGTGGTGGTGGTGGGATGAGTTGGAAGATTGAGATTGACCTGTATACATGTATATGCATAAAATACATAACTAATAATAACCTGCTGTATAAAAAAGTAAATAAAATTAAATTTCAAAATTATAAAAAATAAAATTTAAAAATAAAAGAGAAAATGTTCTTCCCTTCACACAGATGTATTTATAGGAATGAATTATTTCCATGCTTATATCTATAAATACATAAAAGAGGAATAAAAGCTAACTTGAACCATAAAAGAAGAAAAACCTGAACCCACCAGTTATACAGAGGAAAACGCTATCAGGGCACTTGCTCCAGCGGTAAACAATTCTGAAATTGGTCAGAGGTGGGGAATCATCTCCCATACAGCCAGCAACCCACCCCCCACACAAGGAGCGTCCTCATTGCAAAGCTGGGGGACCGTGCCGAGGCATCTCTGAATAAAGGTGAGCTGAGCCCCAGGCCAGCTGCTGCTGAACTGTTCCCACCCTTCCCAGGTAAAACACCTGAATATGTACAAGGGCTTGAAAGACTAGAGGAAGGGCCGTGGAGCCACACCAGCGACAGCACGCAGGCCAACTTGGTGCCTGCAGGCCAGCCAGGGTGGTCCGGGCCCCGGGCCCTCTTCCGGAAGCTTTCCATTGTCCTGCCTGAGATACCCCACCTGTCCCGGCCCCCACTGCTTTTTTCCTTCCTCACCTCTGTCCGGAGAGAAATTCCAGCGGAACGTATGGGTGACACATCCTCTTCTTTACAGGAGGCAGCTTGGCAACTCCTGCAAAAAGGTCAGCAGAACCCCACTCACACTGGGCCACCAACAAAGCTGTGGCCCCTCACTCACACCCACCAGCACAGCCCCGAGACTGCTGACGGGGAAGAGAATATGGAGTCAGGCACAGGTTCAGGGGCTATTGCTGCGTGGAGCGCTGTTTATATTGACCTCAACCAGGCCCACCTGGGGAGGGCCGGCCGACAGGATAAGGATGCCCACGTCAGCTAATCCACAACCCGCAGGGAATCACATTGTTGAAAATGGACCTCGCTAAGTCAGAATAGAAGGCAAGGAAAAAAGGACAATGCCATTTGCAGCACCGTAGATGAGTCTAGAGGTAATCACGTGACATGTAGTAAGTCAGAAAGTGAAAGACACATATCATATCATATCACTTATAGGTGTTACCTAAAAATGGATACCAGGGCAGATATTTCCACGGAGAAGGGCAATCACAGATTCATTAAACAAACTTATGGTTCACCAATGGAAAGGTGTGAGGATTGGTTTCATTACGATATCGGGGTTAACAGACTTATACAAACACAGGTGACATATATAATCACCAAACACCAACGGAATACCAAAAGACTACTCAACATTCTGTCATAACGTACATGGGAAAAGGATCCCAGGAAAAACAGACATCTGTATATGTGTAAAAGAACCACATCTTCCACACCTCCAACAAGCCAAACATTGTAATCAAACTTGCTGTCATAAAAAATAAAAATTAAATTAAAAACACGAACAAGAAGTAGGGAGACAAACTTGAGGGGCTTTCTCCTGGCACATTCCATTCTAAATTCCAATCTAGAACACGACTTCCTTTGAGGCTCTGTTGACCTAGTAACCAGAATTGGTAATGGAGAACTGCTGCCACCTTGTGGCCGTTTTACACAACAGCAGCATTAATCCCAGCGCTAATGGTCAGTTGATATTCAAAATTATTGCAGGGCTTCCCTGGTGGCGCAGTGGTTGAGAGTCCGCCTGCTGATGCAGGGAACGTGGGTTCGTGCCCCGGTCTGGGAAGATCCCACATGCCGCGTGAGCGGCTGGGCCCGTGAGCCATGGCCGCTGAGCCTGCGCGTCCGCACCCTGTGCTCCACAACGGGAGAGGCCACAGCAGTGAGAGGCCCACGTACCGCAAAAAAAATAAATAAATAAATAATCATTGCAGACCTGTAAATGACACCTGCCCTGAAAACAAAACCTGGGGTCACATATCGACCAAAAAATTCAAAGGACGTCCATATTTCAAAACGACCGCTTCAAAAGGCATATTTTATGCACATTAGTTTTCTGCTTCTTTTTCTTTCTTTCTTTTTTGGTTAAAAAAACGGGAATGGAAAAAGGCATCCCTCAGAAGGGGCGAAAATAGTTGCAAACGAATCAATGGACAGAGGTTTAATCTCCAATATATATAAACAGCTCATGCAGCTTAATATTAAAAAAACAAACAACCCAATACAAAAATGGGCAGAAGATCTAAAGAGACGTTTCTTTAAAGAAGACACAGAGATGGCCAAGACGCACATGAAAAGCTGCTCAACAGCACTAATTATTAGAGAAATGCAAATCAAAACTACAATGAGGTATCACCTCACACCTGTTAGAATCGGCATCATCAGAAAATCTACAAACAACAAATTCTGGGGAGGGTGTGGACAAAAGGAGCCCTTTTCCACTATTGGTGGGAATGTAAATTGATATAGTCACTATGGAGAACACTATGGAGTTTCCTTAAAAAAACTAGAAATAGAATTACCATCTGATCCAGCAATCCCACTTCTGGGCATATACCCAGAGAAAACCATAAATCAAAAAGGCACATTCACCACAATGTTCATTGCAGCACTATTTACAATAGCCAGGTAATGGAAGCAACCTAAATGCCCACAGACAGATGAATGGATAAAATTGGGGTACATATATAAAATGGAATATTAATCGGCCATAAAAAGGAATGAAACTGGGTCATTTGTAGAGACATCGATGGATCTAGAGACTGTCATACAGAATGAAGTAAGTCAGAAAGAGGAAAACAAATATTGTATATTAATGCATATATGTGGAACCTAAAAAATGGTACATATGAACTGGTTTGCAGGGAAGAAATAGAGACACACAGGTAGAGAACAAACGTATGGACACCAAGTGTGGGAAGCCATGGGGTGGTGGTGGTGGGATGAGTTGGGAGATTGAGATTGACCTGTATACATGTATATGCATAAAATACATAACTCATAATAACCTGCTGTATAAAAAAGTAAATAAAATTAACTTTTAAAATTATAAAAAATAAAATTTAAAAATAAAAGAGAAAAAAGTTCTTCCCTTCACACAGATGTATTTATAGGAATGAATTATTTCCATGCTTATATCTATAAATACATAAAAGAGGAATAAAAGCTAACTTGAACCATAAAAGAAGAAAAACCTGAACCCACCAGTTATACAGAGGAAAACCCTATCAGGGCACTTGCTCCAGCGGTAAACAATTCTGAAATTGGTCAGAGGTGGGGAATCATCACCCATACAGCCAGCAACCCACCCCCCACACACGGAGCGTCCTCATTGCAAAGATGGGGGACCGTGCCGAGGCATCTCTGAATAAAGGTGAGCTGAGCCCCAGGCCAGCTGCTGCTGAACTGTTCCCACCCTTCCCAGGTAAAACACCTGAATATGTACAAGGGCTTGAAAGACTAGAGGAAGGGCCGTCGAACCACACCAGCGGCAGCACGCAGGCCAACTTGGTGCCTGCAGGCCAGCCAGGGTCGTCCTGGCCCCGGGCGCTCTTCCAGAAGCTTTCCATTGTCCTGCCTGAGATACCCCACCTGTCCCGGCCCCCACTGCTTTTTTCCTTCCTCACCTCTGTCCGGAGAGAAATTCCAGCGGAAGGTATGGGTGACACATCCTCTTCTTTACAGGAGGCAGCCTGGCAACTCCTGCAGAAAGGTCAGCAGAACCCCACTCACACCGGGCCACCAACAAAGCTGTGGCCCCTCTCTCCCTCGCACCAGCACAGCCCCGAGACTGCTGACGGGGCAGAGAATATGGAGTCAGGCACAGGTTCAGGGGCCATTGCTGCCTGGAGCGCTCTTTATATTGACCTCAACTAGGCACACCTGGGGAGGGCCGGCCGGCAGGATAAGGCTGCCCACGTCAGCTAATCCACAACCCGCAGGGAATCACATTGTTGAAAAAGGACCTCGCTAAGTCAGAATAGAAGGCAAGGAAAAAAAAGGACACAATGCCATTTGCAGCACTGTAGATGAGTCTAGAGGTAATCACGTGACATGTAGTAAGTCAGAAAGTGAAAGACACATATCATATCATATCACTTATAGGTGTTACCTAAAAATGGATACCAGGGCAGATATTTCCACGGAGAAGGGCAATCACAGATTCATTAAACAAACTTATGGTTCACCAATGGAAAGGTGTGAGGATCGGTTTCATTACGATATCGGGGTTAACAGACTTATACAAACACAGGTGACATATATAATCACCAAACACCTAAAGAATACCAAAAGACTACTCAACATTCTGTCATAACGTACATGGGAAAAGGATCCCAGGAATAACAGACATCTGTATATGTGTAAAAGAACCACATCTTCCACACCTCCAACAAGCCAAACATTGTAATCAAACTTGCTGTCATAAAACATAAAAATTAAATTAAAAACACAAACAAGAAGTAGGGAGACAAACTTGAGGGGCTTTCTCCTGGCACATTCCATTCTAAATTCCAATCTAGAACACGAAACCCATTGAGGCTCTGTTGCCCTAGTAACCAGAATTGGTAAGGGAGAACTGCTGCCACCTTGTGGCCGTTTCACACAACAGCAGCTTTAATCCCAGCGCTAATGGTCAGTTGATATTCAAAATCATTGCAGACCTGTAAATGACACCTGCCCTTAAAACAAATCCTGGGGTCACATATCGACCAAAAAATTCAAAGGACGTCCATATTTCAAAACGACCGTTTCAAAAGGCATATTTTATGCACATTAGTTTTCTGCTTCTTTTTCTTTCTTTCTTTTTTGGTTAAAAAAACGGGAATGGAAAAAGGCATCCCTCAGAAGGGGCGAAAATAGTTGCAAACGAATCAATGGACAAAGGTTTAATCGCCAATATATATAATCAGCACATGCAGCTTAATATTAATAAAAAAAACAACCCAATACAAAAATGGGCAGAAGATCTAAAGAGACGTTTCTTTAAAGAAGACACAGAGATGGCCAAGACGCACATGAAAAGCTGCTCAACAGCACTAATTATTAGAGAAATGCAAATCAAAACTACAATGTGGTATCACCTCACACTTGTTAGAATCGGCATCATCAGAAAATCTACAAACAACAAATTCTGGGGAGGGTGTGGACAAAAGGAGCCCTCTTCCACTATTGGTGGGAATGTAAATTGATACAGTCACTATGGAGAACACTATGGAGTTTCCTTAAAAAAACTAGAAATAGAATTACCATCTGATCCGGCAATCCCACTTCTGGGCATATACCCAGAGGAAACCATAAATCAAAAAGGCACATTCACCACAATGTTCATTGCAGCACTATTTACAATAGCCAGGTAATGGAAGCAACCTAAATGCCCACAGACAGATGAATGGATAAAATTGGGGTACATATATAAAATGGAATATTACTCGGCCATAAAAAGGAATGAAACTGGGTCATTTGTAGAGACATCGATGGATCTAGAGACTGTCATACAGAATGAAGTAAGTCAGAAAGAGGAAAACAAATATTGTATATTAATGCATATATGTGGAACCTAAAAGATGGTACAGATGAACTGGTTTGCAGGGAAGAAATAGAGACACACAGGTAGAGAACAAACTTATGGACACCAAGTGTGGGAAGCCATGGGGTGGTGGTGGTGGGATAAGTTGGGAGATTGAGATTGACCTCTATACATGTATAGGCATAAAATACATAACTAATAATAACCTGCTGTATAAAAAAGTAAATAAAATTAAGTTTCAAAATTATAAAAAATAAAATTTAAAAATAAAAGAGAAAAAAGTTCTTCCCTTCACACAGATGTATTTATAGGAATGAATTATTTCCATGCTTATATCTATAAATACATAAAAGAGGAATAAAAGCTAAATTGAACCATAAAAGAAGAAAAACCTGAACCCACCAGTTATACAGAGGAAAACGCTATCAGGGCACTTGCTCCAGCGGTAAACAATTCTGAAATTGGTCAGAGGTGGGGAATCATCTCCCATACAGCCAGCAACCCACCCCCCACACAAGGAGCGTCCTCATTGCAAAGCTGGGGGACCGTGCCGAGGCATCTCTGAATAAAGGTGAGCTGAGCCCCAGGCCAGCTGCTGCTGAACTGTTCCCACCCTTCCCAGGTAAAACACCTGAATATGTACAAGGGCTTGAAAGACTAGAGGAAGGGCCGTGGAGCCACACCAGCGACAGCACGCAGGCCAACTTGGTGCCTGCAGGCCAGCCAGGGTGGTCCTGGCCCCGGTCCCTCTTCCGGAAGCTTTCCATTGTCCTGCCTGAGATACCCCACCTGTCCCGGCCCCCACTGCTTTTTTCCTTCCTCACCTCTGTCCGGAGAGAAATTCCAGCGGAAGGTATGGGTGACACATCCTCTTCTTTACAGGAGGCAGCTTGGCAACTCCTGCAAAAAGGTCAGCAGAACCCCACTCACACCGGGCCACCAACAAAGCTGTGGCCCCTCACTCCCAACCACCAGCACAGCCCCGAGACTGCTGACGGGGCAGAGAATATGGAGTCAGGCACAGGTTCAGGGGCTATTGCTGCCTGGAGCGCTGTTTATATTGACCTCAACCAGGCACACCTGGGGAGGGCCGGCCGGCAGGATAAGGCTGCCCACGTCAGCTAATCCACAACCCGCAGGGAATCACATTGTTGAAAATGGACCTCGCTAAGTCAGAATAGAAGGCAAGGAAAAAAAGGACACAATGCCATTTGCAGCACCGTAGATGAGTCTAGAGGTAATCACGTGACATGTAGTAAGTCAGAAAGTGAAAGACACATATCATATCATATCACTTATAGGTGTTACCTAAAAATGGATACCAGGGCAGATATTTCCACGGAGAAGGGCAATCCCAGATTCATTAAACAAACTTATGGTTCACCAATGGAAAGGTGTGAGGATTGGTTTCATTACGATATCGGGGTTAACAGCCTTATACAAACACAGGTGACATATATAATCACCAAACACCTACGGAATACCAAAAGACTACTCAACATTCTGTCATAACGTACATGGGAAAAGGATCCCAGGAAAAACAGACATCTGTATATGTGTAAAAGAACCACATCTTCCACACCTCCAACAAGCCAAACATTGTAATCAAACTTGCTGTCATAAAAAATAAAAATTAAATTAAAAACACAAACAAGAAGTAGGGAGACAAACTTGAGGGGCTTTCTCCTGGCACATTCCATTCTAAATTCCAATCTAGAACACGACTTCCATTGAGGCTCTGTTGCCCTGGTAACCAGAATTGGTAAGGGAGAACTGCTGCCACCTTGTGGCCGTTTCACACAACAGCAGCTTTAATCCCAGCGCTAATGGTCAGTTGATATTCAAAATCATTGCAGACCTGTAAATGACACCTGCCCTGAAAACAAATCCTGGGGTCACATATCGACCAAAAAATTCAAAGGACGTCCATATTTCAAAACGACCGCTTCAAAAGGCATATTTTATGCACATTAGTTTTCTGCTTCTTTTTCTTTCTTTCTTTTTTGGTTAAAAAAACGGGAATGGAAAAATGCATCCCTCAGAAGGGGCGAAAATCGTTGCAAACGAATCAATGGACAAAGGTTTAATCTCCAATATATATAAACAGCTCATGCAGCTTAATATTAAAAAAACAAACAACCCAATACAAAAATGGGCAGAAGATCTAAAGAGACGTTTCTTTAAAGAAGACACAGAGATGGCCAAGACGCACATGAAAAGCTGCTCAACAGCACTAATTATTAGAGAAATGCAAATCAATACTACAATGAGGTATCACCTCACACCTGTTAGGATCGGCATCATCAGAAAATCTACAAACAACAAATTCTGGGAAGGATTTGGACAAAAGGAGCCCTCTTCCACTATTGGTGGGAATGTAAATTGATACCGTCACTATGGAGAACAGTATGGAGTTTCCTTTAAAAAACTAGAAATAGAATTACCATCTGATCCAGCAATCCCACTTCTGGGCATATACCCAGAGAAAACCATAAATCAAAAAGGCACATTCACCACAATGTTCATTGCAGCACTATTTACAATAGCCAGGTAATGGAAGCAACCTAAATGCCCACAGACAGATGAATGGATAAAGATGGGGTACATATATAAAATGGAATATTACTCGGCCATAAAAAGAAATGAAACTGGGTCATTTGTAGAGACATCGATGGATCTAGAGACTGTCATATAGAATGAAGTAAGTCAGAAAGAGGAAAACAAATATTGTATATTAATGCATATATGTGGAACCTAAAAAATGGTACAGATGAACTGGTTTGCAGGGAAGAAAGAGACACACACAGGTAGAGAACAAACGTATGGACACCAAGTGTGGGAAGCCATGGGGTGGTGGTGGTGGGATGAGTTGGGAGATTGAGATTGACCTGTATACATGTATATGCATAAAATACATACCTAATAATAACCTGCTGTATAAAAACGTAAATAAAATTAAATTTCAAAATTATAAAAAATAAAATTTAAAAATAAAAGAGAAAAAAGTTCTTCCCTTCACACAGATGTATTTATAGGAATGAATTATTTCCATGCTTATATGTATAAATACATAAAAGAGGAATAAAAGCTAACTTGAACCATAAAAGAAGAAAAACCTGAACCCACTAGTTATACAGAGGAAAACGCTATCAGGGCACTTGCTCCAGCGGTAAACAATTCTGAAATTGGTCAGAGGTGGGGAATCATCTCCCATACAGCCAGCAACCCACCCCCCACACAAGGAGCATCCTCATTGCAAAGCTGGGGGACCGTGCCGAAGCATCTCTGAATAAAGGTGAGCTGAGCCCCAGGCCAGCTGCTGCTGAACTGTTCCCACCCATCCCAAGTAAAACACCTGAATATGTACAAGGGCTTGAAAGACTAGAGGAAGGGCCGTGGAGCCACACCAGCGACAGCACGCAGGCCAACTTGGTGCCTGCAGGCCAGCCAGGGTGGTCCTAGCCCCTGGCCCTCTTCCGGAAGCTTTCCTTTGTCCTGCCTGTGATACCCCTCTTGTCCCGGCCCCCACTGCTTTTTTCCTTCCTCACCTCTGTCCGGAGAGAAATTCCAGCGGAAGGTATGGGTGACACATCCTCTTCTTTACAGGTGGCAGCCTGGCAACACCTGCAGAAAGGCCAGCAGTGCCCCACTCACACTGCGCCGCCAACAAAGCTGTGGCCCCTCATTCCCTCCCACCAGCTCAGCCCCGAGACTGCTGACGGGGCAGAGAATATGGAGTCAGGCACAGGTTCAGGGGCTATTGCTGCCTGGAGCGCTGTTTATATTGACCTCAACCAGGCACACTTAGGGAGGGCCGGCCGGCAGGGTAAGGCTGCCCAGGTCAGCTAATCCACAACCGTCAGGGAATCACATTGTTGAAAATGAACCTCGCTAAGGCAGAATAGAAGCCAAGGAAAATAAGGACACAATGCCATTTGCAGCACCGTAGATGAGTGTAGAGGTAATCACGTGACATGTAGTAAGTCAGAAAGTGAAAGACACATCATATCATATCACTTATAGGTGTTACCTAAAAATGGATACCAGGGCAGATATTTCCACGGAGAAGGGCAATCACAGATTCATTAAACAAACATGGTTTACCAATGGAAAGGTGTGAGGATTGGTTTCATTACGATATCGGGGTTAACAGACTTATACAAACACAGGTGACATATATAATCACCAAACACCTACGGAATACCAACAGACTACTCAACATTCTGTCATAACGTACATGGGAAAAGGATCCCAGGAAAAACAGACATCTGTATATGTGTAAAAGAACCACATCTTCCACACCTCCAACAAGCCAAACATTGTAATCAAACTTGCTGTAATAAAAAATAAAAATTAAACTAAAAACACAAACAAGAAGTAGGGAGACAAACTTGAGGGGCTTTCTCCTGGCACATTCCATTCTAAATTCCAATCTAGAACACGACTTCCATTGAGGCTCTGCTGCCCTAGTAACCAGATTTGGTAAGGGAGAACTGCTGCCACCTTGTGGCCGTTTCACACAACAGCAGCATTAATCCCCGCGCTAATGGTCACTTGATATTCAAAATCATTGCAGGCCTGTAAATGACACCTGCCCTGGAAGCAAATCCTGGGGTCACATATCGACCAAAAAATTCAAAGGACGTCCATATTTCAAAACGACCGTTTCAAAAGGCATATTTTATGCACATTAGTGTTCTGCTTCTTTGTCTTTCTTTTTTGGTTAAAAAGACGGGAATGGAAAAAGGCATCCCTCAAACTGGGCGAAAATCGTTGCAAACGAATCAATGGACAGAGGTTTAATCTCCAATATATATAAACAGCTCATGCAGCTTAATATTAAAAAAACAAACAAGCCAATACAAAAATGGGCAGAAGTTCTGAAGAGACGTTTCTTCAAAGAAGACACAGAGATGGCCAAGACGCACATGAAAAGCTGCTCAAGGGCACTAATTATTAGAGAAATGCAAATCAAAACTACAATGAGGTATCACCTCACACCTGTTAGGATCGGCATCATCAGAAAATCTACAAACAACAAATTCTGGGGAGGGTGTGGACAAAAGGAGCCCTCTTCCACTATTGGTGGGAATGTAAGTTGATACAGTCACTATGGAGAACTCTATGGAGTTTCCTTAAAAAAACTAGAAATAGAATTACCATCTGATCCAGCAATCCCACTTCTGGGCATATACCCAGAGAAAACCATAAATCAAAAAGGCACATTCACCACAATGTTCATTGCAGCACTATTTACAATAGCCAGGTAATGGAAGCAACCTAAATGCCCACAGACAGATGAATGGATAAAATTGGGGTACACATATCAAATGGAATATTACTCGGCCATAAAAAGGAATGAAACTGGGTCATTTGTAGAGACATCGATGGATCTAGAGACTGTCATACAGAATGAAGTAAGTCAGAAAGAGGAAATCAAATATTGTATATTAATGCATATATATGGAACCTAAAAAATGGTACAGATGAACTGGTTTGCAGGGAAGAAAGAGACACACAGTTAGAGAACAAACGTATGGACACCAAGTGTGGGAAGCCATGGGGTGGTGGTGGTGGGATGAGTTGGGAGATTGAGATTGACCTGTATACATGTATATGGATAAAATACATAACTAATAATAACCTGCTGTATAAAAAAGTAAATAAAATTAAATTTTAAAATTATAAAAAATAAAATTTAAAAATAAAAGAGAAAAATGTTCTTCCCTTCACACAAATGTATTTATAGGAATGAATTATTTCCATGCTTATATCTGTATATACATAAAAGAGGAATAAAAGCTAACTTGAACCATAAAAGAAGAAAAACCTGAACCCACCAGTTATACAGAGGAAAACGCAATCAGGGCACTTGTTCCAGCGGTAAACAATTCTGAAATTGGTCAGAGGTGGGGAATCATCTCCCATACAGCCAGCAACCCACCCCCCACACAAGGAGCGTCCTCATTGCGAAGCTGGGGGACCGTGCCGAGGCATCTCTGAATAAAGGTGAGCTGAGCCCCAGGCCAGCTGCTGCTGAACTGTTCCCACCCTTCCCAGGTAAAACACCTGAATATGTACAAGGGCTTGAAAGACTAGAGGAAGGGCCGTGGAGCCACACCAGCGACAGCACGCAGGCCAACTTGGTGCCTGCAGGCCAGCCAGGGTGGTCCTGGCCCCGGGCCCTCTTCCGGAAGCTTTCCATTGTCCTGCCTGAGATACCCCACCTGTCCCGGCCCCCACTGCTTTTTTCCTTCCTCACCTCTGTCCGGAGAGAAATTCCAGCGGAAGGTATGCTTGACACATCCTCTTCTTTACAGGAGGCAGCTTGGCAACTCCTGCAAAAAGGTCAGCAGAACGCCACTCACACCGGGCCACCAACAAAGCGGTGGCCCCTCACTCCCACCCACCAGCACAGCCCCGAGACTGCTGACGGGGCAGAGAATATGGAGTCAGGCACAGGTTCAGGGGCTATTGCTGCCTGGAGCGCTGTTTATATTGACCTCAACCAGGCACACCTGGGGAGGGCCGGCTGGCAGGATAAGGCTGCCCACGTCAGCTATTCCACAACCCGCAGGGAATCACATTGTTGAAAATGGACCTCACTAAGTCAGAATAGAAGGCAAGGAAAAAAAGGACACAATGCCATTTGCAGCACCGTAGATGAGTCTAGAGGTAATCACGTGACATGTAGTAAGTCAGAAAGTGAAAGACACATATCATATCATATCACTTATAGGTGTTACCTAAAAATGGATACCAGGGCAGATATTTCCACGGAGAAGGGCAATCACAGATTCATTAAACAAACTTATGGTTCACCAATGGAAAGGTGTGAGGATTGGTTTTATTACGATATCGGGGTTAACAGACTAATACAAACAAAGGTGACATATATAGTCACCAAACACCTACGGAATACCAAAAGACTACTCAACATTCTGTCATAACGTACATGGGAAAAGGATCCCAGGAAAAACAGACATCTGTATATGTGTAAAAGAACCACATCTTCCACACCTCCAACAAGCCAAACATTGTAATCAAACTTGCTGTCATAAAAAATAAAAATTAAATTAAAAACACAAACAAGAAGTAGGGAGACAAACTTGAGGGGCTTTCTCCTGGCACATTCCATTCTAAATTCCAATCTAGAACACGACTTCCATTGAGGCTCTGTTGCCCTAGTAACCAGAATTGGTAAGGGAGAACTGCTGCCACCTTGTGGCCATTTCACACAACAGCAGCTTTAATCCCAGCGCTAATGGTCAGTTGATATTCAAAATCATTGCAGACCTGTAAATGACACCTGCCCTGAAAACAAATCCTGGGGTCACATAACGACCAAAAAATTCAAAGGACGTCCATATTTCAAAACGACCATTTCAAAAGGCATATTTTACGCACATTAGTGTTCTGCTTCTATTTCTTTCTTTCTTTTTTGGTTAAAAAAACGGGAATGGAAAAAGGCATCCCTCAGAAGGGGCGAAAATCGTTGCAAACGAATCAATGGACAAAGGTTTAATCTCCAATATATATAAACAGCTCATGCAGCTTAATATTAAAAAAACAAACAACCCAATACAAAAATGGGCAGAAGATCTAAAGAGACGTTTCTTTAAAGAAGACACAGAGATGGCCAAGACGCACATGAAAAGCTGCTCAAGAGCACTAATTATTAGAGAAATGCAAATCAAAACTATAATGAGGTATCACCTCACACCTGTTAGAATCGGCATCATCAGAAAATCTAGAAACAACAAATTCTGGGGAGGGTGTGGACAAAAGGAGCCCTCTTCCACTTTTGGTGGGAATGTAAATTGATACAGTCACTATGGAGAACACTATGGAGTTTCCTTAAAAAAACTAGAAATAGAATTACCATCTGATCCAGCAATCCCACTTCTGGGCATATACCCAGAGAAAACCATAAATCAAAAAGGCACATTCACCACAATGTTCATTGCAGCACTATTTACAATAGCCAGGTAATGGAAGCAACCTAAATGCCCACAGACAGATGAATGGATAAAATTGGGGTACATATATAAAATGGAATATTACTCGGCCATAAAAAGGAATGAAACTGGGTCATTTGTAGAGACATCGATGGATCTAGAGACTGTCATATAGAATGAAGTAAGTCAGAAAGAGGAAAACAAATATTGTATATTAATGCATATATGTGGAACCTAAAAGATGGTACAGATGAACTGGTTGGCAGGGAAGAAATAGAGACACAGAGGTAGAGAACAAACGTATGGACACCAAGTGTGGGAAGCCATGGGGTGGTGGTGGTGGGATGAGTTGGGAGATAGAGATTGACCTGTATACATGTATATGGATAAAATACATAACTAATAATAACCTGCTGTATAAAAAAGTAAATAAAATTAAATTTTAAAATTATAAAAAATAAAATTTAAAAATAAAAGAGAAAAATGTTCTTCCCTTCACACAGATGTATTTATAGGAATGAATTATTTCCATGCTTATATCTATATATACATAAAAGAGGAATAAAAGCTAACTTGAACCATAAAAGAAGAAAAACCTGAACCCACCAGTTATACAGAGGAAAACGCAATCAGGGCACTTGCTCCAGCGGTAAACAATTCTGAAATTGGTCAGAGGTGGGGAATCATCTCCCATACAGCCAGCAACCCACCCCCCACACAAGGAGCGTCCTCATTGCGAAGCTGGGGGACCGTGCCGAGGCATCTCTGAATAAAGGTGAGCTGAGCCCCAGGCCAGCTGCTGCTGAACTGTTCCCACCCTTCCCATGTAAAACACCTGAATATGTACAAGGGCTTGAAAGACTAGAGGAAGGGCCGTGGAGCCACACCAGCGACAGCACGCAGGCCAACTTGGTGCCTGCAGGCCAGCCAGGGTGGTCCTGGCCCTGGGCCCTCTTCCGGAAGCTTTCCATTGTCCTGCCTGAGATACCCCACCTGTCCCGGCCCCCACTGCTTTTTTCCTTCCTCACCTCTGTCCCGAGAGAAATTCCAGCGGAAGGTATGGTTGACACATCCTCTTCTTTACAGGAGGCAGCTTGGCAACTCCTGCAAAAAGGTCAGCAGAACGCCACTCACACCGGGCCACCAACAAAGCGGTGGCCCCTCACTCCCACCCACCAGCACAGCCCCGAGACTGCTGACGGGGCAGAGAATATGGAGTCAGGCACAGGTTCAGGGGCTATTGCTGCCTGGAGCGCTGTTTATATTGACCTCAACCAGGCACACCTGGGGAGGGCCGGCCGGCAGGATAAGGCTGCCCACGTCAGCTATTCCACAACCCGCAGGGAATCACATTGTTGAAAATGGACCTCGCTAAGTCAGAATAGAAGGCAAGGAAAAAAAGGACACAATGCCATTTGCAGCACCGTAGATGAGTCTAGAGGTAATCACGTGACATGTAGTAAGTCAGAAAGTGAAAGACACATATCATATCATATCACTTATAGGTGTTACCTAAAAATGGATACCAGGGCAGATATTTCCACGGAGAAGGGCAATCACAGATTCATTAAACAAACTTATGGTTCACCAATGGAAAGGTGTGAGGATTGGTTTTATTACGATATCGGGGTTAACAGACTTATATAAACAAAGGTGACATATATAGTCACAAAACACCTACGGAATACCAAAAGACTACTCAACATTCTGTCATAACGTACATGGGAAAAGGATCCCAGGAAAAACAGACATCTGTATATGTGTAAAAGAACCACATCTTCCACACCTCCAACAAGCCAAACATTGTAATCAAACTTGCTGTCATAAAAAATAAAAATTAAATTAAAAACACAAACAAGAAGTAGGGAGACAAACTTGAGGGGCTTTCTCCTGGCACATTCCATTCTAAATTCCAATCTAGAACACGACTTCCATTGAGGCTCTGTTGCCCTAGTAACCAGAATTGGTAAGGGAGAACTGCTGCCACCTTGTGGCCATTTCACAAAACAGCAGCTTTAATCCCAGCGCTAATGGTCAGTTGATATTCAAAATCATTGCAGACCTGTAAATGACACCTGCCCTGAAAACAAATCCTGGGGTCACATATCGACCAAAAAATTCAAAGGACGTCCATATTTCAAAACGACCGCTTCAAAAGGCATATTTTATGCACATTAGTTTTCTGCTTCTTTTTCTTTCTTTCTTTTTTGGTTAAAAAAACGGGAATGGAAAAAGGCATCCCTCAGAAGGGGCGAAAATCGTTGCAAACGAATCAATGGACAGAGGTTTAATCTCCAATATATATAAACAGCTCATGCAGCTTAATATTAAAAAAACAAACAACCCAATACAAAAATGGGCAGAAGATCTAAAGAGACGTTTCTTTAAAGAAGACACAGAGATGGCCAAGACGCACATGAAAAGCTGCTCAAGAGCACTAATTATTAGAGAAATGCAAATCAAAACTACAATGAGGTATCACCTCACACCTGTTAGAATCGGCATCATCAGAAAATCTACAAACAACAAATTCTGGGGAGGGTGTGGACAAAAGGAGCCCTCTTCCACTATTGGTGGGAATGTAAATTGATACAGTCACTATGGAGAACACTATGGAGTTTCCTTAAAAAAACTAGAAATAGAATTACCATCTGATCCAGCAATCCCACTTCTGGGCATATACCCAGAGAAAACCATAAATCAAAAAGGCACATTCACCACAATGTTCATTGCAGCACTATTTACAATAGCCAGGTAATGGAAGCAACCTAAATGCCCACAGACAGATGAATGGATAAAATTGGGGTACATATATAAAATGGAATATTACTCGGCCATAAAAAGGAATGAAACTGGGTCATTTGTAGAGACATCGATGGATCTAGAGACTGTCATATAGAATGAAGTAAGTCAGAAAGAGGAAAACAAATATTGTATATTAATGCATATATGTGGAACCTAAAAGATGGTACAGATGAACTGGTTGGCAGGGCAGAAATAGAGACACAGAGGTAGAGAACAAACGTATGGACACCAAGTGTGGGAAGCCATGGGGTGGTGGTGGTGGGATGAGTTGGGAGATTGAGATTGACCTGTATACATGTATATGGATAAAATACATAACTAATAATAACCTGCTGTATAAAAAAGTAAATAAAATTAAATTTTAAAATTATAAAAAATAAAATTTAAAAATAAAAGAGAAAAATGTTCTTCCCTTCACACAGATGTATTTATAGGAATGAATTATTTCCATGCTTATATCTATATATACATAAAAGAGGAATAAAAGCTAACTTGAACCATAAAAGAAGAAAAACCTGAACCCACCAGTTATACAGAGGAAAACGCAATCAGGGCACTTGCTCCAGCGGTAAACAATTCTGAAATTGGTCAGAGGTGGGGAATCATCTCCCATACAGCCAGCAACCCACCCCCCACACAAGGAGCGTCCTCATTGCAAAACTGGGGGACCGTGCCGAGGCATCTCT
Source organism: Mesoplodon bidens (assembly GCF_964165515.1). Classification (NCBI taxonomy): domain Eukaryota; kingdom Metazoa; phylum Chordata; class Mammalia; order Artiodactyla; family Ziphiidae; genus Mesoplodon; species Mesoplodon bidens. Next base: position 126,574 of record NW_027672082.1, read on the forward strand.
GAATAAAGGTGAGCTGAGCCCCAGGCCAGCTGCTGCTGAACTGTTCCCACCCTTCCCAGGTAAAACACCTGAATATGTACAAGGGCTTGAAAGACTAGAGGAAGGGCCGTGGAGCCACACCAGCGAGAGCATGCAGGCCAACTTGGTGCCTGCAGGCCAGCCAGGGTGGTCCTGGTCCCGGGCCCTCTTCCGGAAGATTTCCATTGTCCTGCCTGAGATACCCCACCTGTCCCGGCCCCCACTGCTTTTTTCCTTCCTCACCTCTGTCCGGAGAGAAATTCCAGCGGAAGGTATGGGTGACACATCCTCTTATTTACAGGTGGCAGCCTGGCAACTCCTGCAGAAAGGCCAGCAGTGCCCCACTCACACTGGGCCGCCAAAAAAGCTGTGGCCCCTCATTCCCTCCAACCAGCTCAGCCCCGAGACTGCTGACGGGGCAGAGAATATGGAGTCAGGCACAGGTTCAGGGGCTATTGCTGCCTGGAGCGCTGTTTATATTGACCTCAACCAGGCACACCTGGGGAGGGCCGGCCGGCAGGGTAAGGCTGCCCAGGTCAGCTAATCCACATCCCTCAGGGTATCACATTGTTGAAAATGGACCTCGCTAAGGCAGAATAGAAGCCAAGGAAAATAAGGACACAATGCCATTTGCAGCACCGTAGATGAGTCTAGAGGTAATCACGTGACTTGTAGTAAGTCAGAAAGTGAAAGACACATATCATATCATATCACTTATAGTTGTTACCTAAAAATGGATACCAGGGCAGATATTTCCACGGAGAAGGGCAATCACAGATTTATTAAAGAAACTTATGGTTCACCAATGGAAAGGTGTGAGGATTGGTTTCATTACGATATCGGGGTTAATAGACATATACAAACACAGGTGACATATATAATCACCAAAGACCTACGGAATACCAAGAGAAGACTACTCAACATTCTGTCATAACGTACCTGGGAAAAGGATCCCAGGAAGAAGAGACATCTGTATATGTGTAAAAGAACCACATCTTCGACACCTACAATAAGCCAAACATTGTAATCAAACTTGCTGTAATAAAAAATAAAAATTTAAATTAAAAATACGAACAAGAAGTAGGGAGACAAACTTGAGGGGCTTTCTCCTGGCACATTCCATTCTAAATTCCAATCTAGAACACGACTTCCATTGAGGCTCTGCTGCCCTAGTAACCAGATTTGGTAAGGGAGAACTGCTGCCACCTTGTGGCCGTTTCACACAACAGCAGCTTTAATCCCAGCGCTAATGGTCACTTGATATTCAAAATCATTGCAGGCCTGTAAATGACACCTGCCCTGGAAGCAAATCCTGGGGTCACATATCGACCAAAAAATTCAAAGGACGTCCATATTTCAAAACGACCGTTTCAAAAGGCATATTTTATGCACATTAGTGTTCTGCTTCTTTGTCTTTCTTTCTTTTTTGGTTAAAAAGACGGGAATGGAAAAAGGCATCCCTCAGACTGGGCGAAAGTCGTTGCAAACGAATCAATGGACAGAGGTTTAATCTCCAATATATATAAACAGCTCATGCAGCTTAATATTAAAAAAACAAACAACCCAATACAAAAATGGGCAGAAGTTCTGAAGAGACGTTTCTTCAAAGAAGACACAGAGATGGCCAAGACGCACATGAAAAGCTGCTCATGGGCACTAATTATTAGAGAAATGCAAATCAAAACTACAATGAGGTATCACCTCACACCTGTTAGGATCGGCATCATCAGAAAATCTACAAACAACAAATTCTGGGGAGAGTGTGGACAAAAGGAGCCCTCTTCCACTATTGGTGGGAATGTAAATTGATACCGTCACTATGGAGAACAGTATGGAGTTTCCTTTAAAAAACTAGAAATAGAATTACTATCTGATCCAGCAATCCCACTTCTGGGCATATACCCAGAGAAAACCATAAATCAAAAAGGCACATTCACCACAATGTTCATTGCAGCACTATTTACAATAGCCAGGTAATGGAAGCATCCTAAATGCCCACAGACAGATGAATGGATAAAGATGGGGTACATATATAAAATGGAATATTACTCGGCCATAAAAAGGAATGAAACTGGGTCATTTGTAGAGACATCGATGGATCTAGAGACTGTCATATAGAATGAAGTAAGTCAGAAAGAGGAAAACAAATATTGTATATTAATGCATATATGTGGAACCTAAAAGATGGTACAGATGAACTGGTTTGCAGGGAAGAAATAGAGACACAGAGGTAGAGAACAAACGTATGGACACCAAGTGTGGGAAGCCATGGGGTGGTGGTGGTGGGATGAGTTGGGAGATTGGGATTGACCTGTATACATGTATATGCATAAAATACATAACTGATAATAACCTGCTGTATAAAAAAGTAAATAAAATTAAATTTCAAAATTTTAAAAAATAAAATTTAAAAATAAAACAGAAAAAAGTTCTTCCCTTCACACACATGTATTTATAGGAATGAATTATTTCCATGCTTATATCTATAAATACATAAAAGAGGAATAAAATCTAACTTGAACCATAAATGAAAAAAAACCTGAACCCACCAGTTATACAGAGGAAAACCCTATCAGGGCACTTGCTCCAGCGGTAAGCAATTCTGAAATTGGTCAGAGGTGTGGAATCATCTCCCATCCAGCTAGCACCCACCCCCCACGCAAGGAGCGTCCTCATTGCAAAGCTGGGAGACCGTGCCGAGGCATCTCTGAATAAAGGTGAGCTGAGCCCCAGGCCAGCTGCTGCTGAACTGTTCCCACCCTTCGCAGGTAAAACACCTGAATATGTACAAGGGCTTGAAAGCCTAGAGGAAGGGCCGTGGAGCCACACTAGCGACAGCACGCAGGCCAACTTGGTGCCTGCAGGCCAGCCAGGGTGGTCCTGGCCCCGGGTACTCTTCTGGAAGCTTTCCATTGTCCTGCCTGTGATACCCCTCCTGTCCCGGCCCCCACTGCTTTTTTCCTTCCTCACCTCTGTCCGGAGAGAAATTCCAGTGGAAGGTATGGGTGACACATCCTCTTCTTTACAGGAGGCAGCCTGGCAACTCCTGCAGAAAGGCCAGCAGTGCCCCACTCACACCGGGCCGCCAACAAAGCTGTGGCCCCTCATTCCCTCCCACCAGCTCAGCCCCGAGACTGCTGACGGGGCAGAGAGTATGGAGTCAGGCACAGCTTCAGGGGCTATTGCTGCCTGGAGCGCTGTTTATATTGACCTCAAACAGGCACACCTGGGGAGGGCCGGCCGGCAGGGTAAGGCTGCCCAGGTCAGCTAATCCACAACCCTCAGGGAATCACATTGTTGAAAATGGACCTCGCTAAGGCAGAATAGAAGCCAAGGAAAATAAGGACACAATGCCATTTGCAGCCCCGTAGATGAGTCTAGAGGTAATCATGTGACTTGTAGTAAGTCAGAAAGTGAAAGACACATATCATATCATATCACTTATAGGTGTTACCTAAAAATGGATACCAGGGCAGATATTTCCACGGAGAAGGGCAATCACAGATTCATTAAACAAACTTATGGTTCACCAAGGGAAAGGTGTGAGGATTGGTTTCATTACGATATCGGGGTTAACAGACATATACAAACACAGGTGACATATATAATCACCAAAGACCTACGGAATACCAAGAGAAGACTACTCAACATTCTGTCATAACGTACCTGGGAAAAGGATCCCAGGAAGAAGAGACATCTGTATGTGTAAAAGAACCACATCTTCGACACCTACAATAAGCCAAACATTGTAATCAAACTTGCTGTAATAAAAAATAAAAATTTAAATTAAAAATACGAACAAGAAGTAGGGAGACAAACTTGAGGGGCTTTCTCCTGGCACATTCCATTCTAAATTCCAATCTAGAACACGACTTCCATTGAGGCTCTGCTGCCCTAGTAACCAGATTTGGTAAGGGAGAACTGCTGCCACCTTGTGGCCGTTTCACACAACAGCAGCTTTAATCCCAGCGCTAAGGGTCAGTGGATATTCAAAATCATTGCAGGCCTGTAAATGACACCTGCCCTGGAAGCAAATCCTGGGGTCACATATCGACCAAAAATTTCAAAGGACGTCCATATTTCAAAACGACCGTTTCAAAAGGCATATTTTATGCACATTAGTGTTCTGCTTCTTTGTCTTTCTTTCTTTTTTGGTTAAAAAGACGGGAATGGAAAAAGGCATCCCTCAGACTGGGCGAAAATCGTTGCAAACGAATCAATGGACAAAGGTTTAATCTCCAATATATATAAACAGCTCATGCAGCTTAATATTAAAAAAACAAACAACCCAATACAAAAATGGGCAGAAGTTCTAAAGAGACGTTTCTTCAAAGAAGACACAGAGATGGCCAAGACGCACATGAAAAGCGGCTCAAGGGCACTAATTATTAGAGAAATGCAAATCAAAACTACAATGAGGTATCACCTCACACCTGTTAGGATCGGCATCATCAGAAAATCTACAAACAACAAATTCTGGGGAGGGTGTGGACAAAAGGAGCCCTCTTCCACTATTGGTGGGAATGTAAATTGATACCGTCACTATGGAGAACAGTATGGAGTTTCCTTTAAAAAACTAGAAATAGAATTACCATCTGATCCAGCAATCCCACTTCTGGGCATATACCCAGAGAAAACCATAAATCAAAAAGGCACATTCACCACAATGTTCATTGCAGCACTATTTACAATAGCCAGGTAATGGAAGCAACCTAAATGCCCACAGACAGATGAATGGATAAAGATGGGGTACATATATAAAATGGAATATTACTCGGCCATAAAAAGGAATGAAACTGGGTCATTTGTAGAGACATCGATGGATCTAGAGACTGTCATATAGAATGAAGTAAGTCAGGAAGAGGAAAACAAATATTGTATATTAATGCATATATGTGGAACCTAAAAGATGGTACAGATGAACTGGTTTGCAGGGAAGAAATAGAGACACAGACGTAGAGAACAAACGTATGGACACCAAGTGTGGGAAGGCATAGGGTGGTGGTGGTGGGATGAGTTGGGAGATTGGGATTGACCTGTATACATGTATATGCATAAAATACATAACTGATAATAACCTGCTGTATAAAAAAGTAAATAAAATTAAATTTCAAAATTTAAAAAAATAAAATTTAAAAATAAAACAGAAAAAAGTTCTTCCCTTCACACACATGTATTTATAGGAATGAATTATTTCCATGCTTATATCTATAAATACATAAAAGAGGAATAAAATCTAACTTGAACCATAAACGAAAAAAAACCTGAACCCACCAGTTATACAGAGGAAAACCCTATCACGGCACTTGCTCCAGCGGTAAACAATTCTGAAATTGGTCAGAGGTGTGGAATCATCTCCCATCCAGCTAGCACCCACCCCCCACGCAAGGAGCGTCCTCATTGCAAAGCTGGGAGACCGTGCCGAGGCATCTCTGAATAAAGGTGAGCTGAGCCCCAGGCCAGCTGCTGCTGAACTGTTCCCACCCTTCGCAGGTAAAACACCTGAATATGTACAAGGGCTTGAAAGCCTAGAGGAAGGGCCGTGGAGCCACACTAGCGACAGCACGCAGGCCAACTTGGTGACTGCAGGCCAGCCAGGGTGGTCCTGGCCCCGGGCGCTATTCCGGAAGCTTTCCATTGTCCTGCCTGAGATACCCCACCTGTCCTGGCACCCACTGCTTTTTTCCTTCCTCACCTCTGTCCGGAGAGAAATTACAGCGGAAGGTATGGGTGACACATCCTCTTCTTTACAGGAGGCAGCCTGGCAACTCCTGCAGAAAGGTCAGCAGAACCCCACTCACACCGGGCCACCAAGAAAGCTGTGGCCCCTCACTCCCTCCCAACTGCACAGCCCCGAGACTGCTGACGGGGCAGAGAATATGGAGTCAGGCACAGGTTCAGGGGCTATTGCTGCCTGGAGCGCTGTTTATATTGACCTCAACCAGGCACACCTGGGGAGGGCCGGCCGGCAGGGTAAGGCTGCCCAGGTCAGCTAATCCACAACCCTCAGGGAATCACATGGTTGAAAATGGACCTCGCTAAGGCAGAATAGAAGCCAAGGAAAATAAGGACACAATGCCATTTGCAGCACCGTAGATGAGTCTAGAGGTAATCATGTGACTTGTAGTAAGTCAGAAAGTGAAAGACACATATCATATCATATCACTTATAGGTGTTACCTAAAAATGGATACCAGGGCAGATATTTCCACGGAGAAGGGCAATCACAGATTCATTAAACAAACTTATGGTTCACCAATGGAAAGGTGTGAGGATTGGTTTCATTACGATATCGGGGTTAACAGACATATACAAACACAGGTGACATATATAATCACCAAAGACCTACGGAATACCAAGAGAAGACTACTCAACATTCTGTCATAATGTACCTGGGAAAAGGATCCCAGGAAGAAGAGACATCTGTATATGTGTAAAAGAACCACATCTTCGACACCTACAATAAGCCAAACATTGTAATCAAACTTGCTGAAATAAAAAATAAAAATTTAAATTAAAAATACGAACAAGAAGTAGGGAGACAAACTTGAGGGGCTTTCTCCTGGCACATTCCATTCTAAATTCCAATCTAGAACACGACTTCCATTGAGGCTCTGCTGCCCTAGTAACCAGATTTGGTAAGGGAGAACTGCTGCCACCTTGTGGCCGTTTCACACAACAGCAGCTTTAATCCCAGCGCTAATGGTCAGTGGATATTCAAAATCATTGCAGGCCTGTAAATGACACCTGCCCTGAAAACAAATCCTGGGGTCACATATCGACCAAAAAATTCAAAGGACGTCCATATTTCAAAACGACCGTTTCAAAAGGCATATTTTATGCACATTAGTGTTCTGCTTCTTTGTCTTTCTTTCTTTTTTGGTTAAAAAGACGGGAATTGGAAAAGGCATCCCTCAGACTGGGCGAAAATCGTTGCAAACGAATCAATGGACAGAGGTTTAATCTCCAATATATATAAACAGCTCATGCAGCTTAATATTAAAAAAACAAACAACCCAATACAAAAATGGGCAGAAGTTCTAAAGAGACGTTTCTTCAAAGAAGACACAGAGATGGCCAAGACGCACATGAAAAGCTGCTCAAGGGCACTAATTATTAGAGAAATGCAAATCAAAACTACAATGAGGTATCACCTCACACCTGTTAGGATCGGCATCATCAGAAAATCTACAAACAACAAATTCTGGGGAGGGTGTGGACAAAAGGAGCCCTCTTCCACTATTGGTGGGAATGTAAATTGATACCGTCACTATGGAGAACAGTATGGAGTTTCCTTTAAAAAACTAGAAATAGAATTACCATCTGATCCAGCAATCCCACTTCTGGGCATATACCCAGAGAAAACCATAAATCAAAAAGGCACATTCACCACAATGTTCATTGCAGCACTATTTACAATAGCCAGGTAATGGAAGCAACCTAAATGCCCACAGACAGATGAATGGATAAAGATGGGGTACATATATAAAATGGAATATTACTCGGCCATAAAAAGGAATGAAACTGGGTCATTTGTAGAGACATCGATGGATCTAGAGACTGTCATACAGAATGAAGAAAGTCAGAAAGAGGAAAACAAATATTGTATATTAATGCATATATGTGGAACCTAACAAATGGTACAGATGAACTGGTTTGCAGGGAAGAAATAGAGACACAGAGGTAGAGAACAAACGTATGGACACCAAGTGTGGGAAGGCATAGGGTGGTGGTGGTGGGATGAGTTGGGAGATTGGAATTGACCTGCATACATGTATATGCATAAAATACATAACTGATAATAACCTGCTGTATAAAAAAGTAAATAAAATTAAATTTCAAAATTTTAAAAAATAAAATTTAAAAATAAATCAGAAAAAAGTTCTTCCCTTCACACACATGTATTTATAGGAATGAATTGTTTCCATGCTTATATCTATAAATACATAAAAGAGGAATAAAATCTAACTTGAACCATAAACGAAAAAAAACCTGAACCCACCAGTTATACAGAGGAGAACCCTATCACGGCACTTGCTCCAGCGGTAAACAATTCTGAAATTGGTCAGAGGTGTGGAATCATCTCCCATCCAGCTAGCACCCACCCCCCACGCAAGGAGCGTCCTCATTGCAAAGCTGGGAGACCGTGCCGAGGCATCTCTGAATAAAGGTGAGCTGAGCCCCAGGCCAGCTGCTGCTGAACTGTTCCCACCCTTCGCAGGTAAAACACCTGAATATGTACAAGGGCTTGAAAGCCTAGAGGAAGGGCCGTGGAGCCACACTAGCGAAAGCACGCAGGCCAAATTGGTGACTGCAGGCCAGCCAGGGTGGTCCTGGCCCCGGGCGCTATTCCGGAAGCTTTCCATTGTCCTGCCTGAGATACCCCACCTGTCCTGGCACCCACTGCTTTTTTCCTTCCTCACCTCTGTCCGGAGAGAAATTCCAGCGGAATGTATGGGTGACACATCCTCTTCTTTACAGGAGGCAGCCTGGCAACTCCTGCAGAAAGGTCAGCAGAACCCCACTCACACCGGGCCACCAAGAAAGCTGTGGCCCCTCACTCCCTCCCAACTGCACAGCCCCGAGACTGCTGACGGGGCAGAGAATATGGAGTCAGGCACAGGTTCAGGGGCTATTGCTGCCTGGAGCGCTGTTTATATTGACCTCAACTAGGCACACCTGGGGAGGGCCGGCCGGCAGGATAAGCCTTCCCACGTCAGCTAATCCACAACCCTCAGGGAATCACATTGTTGAAAATGGACCTCGCTAAGGCAGAATAGAAGCCAAGGAAAATAAGGACACAATGCCATTTGCAGCACCGTAGATGAGTCTAGAGGTAATCATGTGACTTGTAGTAAGTCAGAAAGTGAAAGACACATATCATATCATATCACTTATAGGTGTTACCTAAAAATGGATACCAGGGCAGATATTTCCACGGAGAAGGGCAATCACAGATTCATTAAACAAACTTATGGTTCACCAAGGGAAAGGTGTGAGGATTGGTTTCATTACGATATCGGGGTTAACAGACATATACAAACACAGGTGACATATATAATCACCAAAGACCTACGGAATACCAAGAGAAGACTACTCAACATTCTGTCATAACGTACCTGGGAAAAGGATCCCAGGAAAAACAGACATCTGTATATGTGTAAAAGAACCACATCTTCGACACCTACAATAAGCCAAACATTGTAATCAAACTTGCTGTAATAAAAAATAAAAATTTAAATTAAAAATACGAACAAGAAGTAGGGAGACAAACTTGAGGGGCTTTCTCCTGGCACATTCCATTCTAAATTCCAATCTAGAACACGACTTCCATTGAGGCTCTGCTGCCCTAGTAACCAGATTTGGTAAGGGAGAACTGCTGCCACCTTGTGGCCGTTTCACACAACAGCAGCTTTAATCCCAGCGCTAATGGTCAGTGGATATTCAAAATCATTGCAGGCCTGTAAATGACACCTGCCCTGAAAACAAATCCTGGGGTCACATATCGACCAAAAAATTCAAAGGACGTCCATATTTCAAAACGACCGTTTCAAAAGGCATATTTTATGCACATTAGTGTTCTGCTTCTTTGTCTTTCTTTCTTTTTTGGTTAAAAAGACGGGAATGGGAAAAGGCATCCCTCAGACTGGGCGAAAATCGTTGCAAACGAATCAATGGACAAAGGTTTAATCTCCAATATATATAAACAGCTCATGCAGCTTAATATTAAAAAAACAAACAACCCAATACAAAAATGGGCAGAAGTTCTAAAGAGACGTTTCTTCAAAGAAGACACAGAGATGGCCAAGACGCACATGAAAAGCTGCTCAAGGGCACTAATTATTAGAGACATGCAAATCAAAACTACAATGAGGTATCACCTCACACCTGTTAGGATCGGCATCATCAGAAAATCTACAAACAACAAATTCTGGGGAGGGTGTGGACAAAAGGAGCCCTCTTCCACTATTGGTGGGAATGTAAATTGATACCGTCACTATGGAGAACAGTATGGAGTTTCCTTTAAAAAACTAGAAATAGAATTACCATCTGATCCAGCAATCCCACTTCTGGGCATATACCCAGAGAAAACCATAAATCAAAAAGGCACATTCACCACAATGTTCATTGCAGCACTATTTACAATAGCCAGGTAATGGAAGCAACCTAAATGCCCACAGACAGATGAATGGATAAAGATGGGGTACATATATAAAATGGAATATTACTCGGCCATAAAAAGGAATGAAACTGGGTCATTTGTAGAGACATCGATGGATCTAGAGACTGTCATATAGAATGAAGTAAGTCAGAAAGAGGAAAACAAATATTGTATATTAATGCATATATGTGGAACCTAAAAGATGGTACAGATGAACTGGTTTGCAGGGAAGAAATAGAGACACAGAGGTAGAGAACAAACGTATGGACACCAAGTGTGGGAAGGCATAGGGTGGTGGTGGTGGGATGAGTTGGGAGATTGGGATTGACCTGTGTACATGTATATGCATAAAATACATAACTGATAATAACCTGCTGTATAAAAAAGTAAATAAAATTAAATTTCAAAATTTTAAAAAATAAAATTAAAAAATAAAACAGAAAAAAGTTCTTCCCTTCACACACATGTATTTATAGGAATGAATTATTTCCATGCTTATATCTATAAATACATAAAAGAGGAATAAAATCTAACTTGAACCATAAATGAAAAAACACCTGAACCCACCAGTTATACAGAGGAAAACCCTATCAGGGCACTTGCTCCAGCGGTAAACAATTCTGAAATTGGTCAGAGGTGTGGAATCATCTCCCATCCAGCTAGCACCCACCCCCCACGCAAGGAGCGTCCTCATTGCAAAGCTGGGAGACCGTGCCGAGGCATCTCTGAATAAAGGTGAGCTGAGCCCCAGGCCAGCTGCTGCTGAACTGTTCCCACCCTTCGCAGGTAAAACACCTGAATATGCACAAGGGCTTGAAAGCCTAGAGGAAGGGCCGTGGAGCCACACTAGCCACAGCACGCAGGCCAACTTGGTGACTGCAGGCCAGCCAGGGTGGTCCTGGCCCCGGGCGCTATTCCGGAAGCTTTCCATTGTCCTGCCTGAGATACCCCACCTGTCCTGGCACCCACTGCTTTTTTCCTTCCTCACCTCTGTCCGGAGAGAAATTCCAGCGGAATGTATGGGTGACACATCCTCTTCTTTACAGGAGGCAGCCTGGCAACTCCTGCAGAAAGGTCAGCAGAACCCCACTCACACCGGGCCACCAAGAAAGCTGTGGCCCCTCACTCCCTCCCAACTGCACAGCCCCGAGACTGCTGACGGGGCAGAGAAAATGGAGTCAGGCACAGGTTCAGGGGCTATTGCTGCCTGGAGCGCTGTTTATATGGACCTCAACTAGGCACACCTGGGGAGGGCCGGCCGGCAGGATAAGCCTTCCCACGTCAGCTAATCCACAACCCTCAGGGAATCACATTGTTGAAAATGGACCTCGCTAAGGCAGAATAGAAGCCAAGGAAAATAAGGACACAATTCCATTTGCAGCACCGTAGATGAGTCTAGAGGTAATCATGTGACTTGTAGTAAGTCAGAAAGTGAAAGACACATATCATATCATATCACTTATAGGTGTTACCTAAAAATGGATACCAGGGCAGATATTTCCACGGAGAAGGGCAATCACAGATTCATTAAACAAACTTATGGTTCACCAAGGGAAAGGTGTGAGGATTGGTTTCATTACGATATCGGGGTTAACAGACATATACAAACACAGGTGACATATATAATCACCAAAGACCTACGGAATACCAAGAGAAGACTACTCAACATTCTGTCATAACGTACCTGGGAAAAGGATCCCAGGAAAAACAGACATCTGTATATGTGTAAAAGGACCACATCTTCGACACCTACAATAAGCCAAACATTGTAATCAAACTTGCTGTAATAAAAAATAAAACTTTAAATTAAAAATACGAACAAGAAGTAGGGAGACAAACTTGAGGGGCTTTCTCCTGGCACATTCCATTCTAAATTCCAATCTAGAACACGACTTCCATTGAGGCTCTGCTGCCCTAGTAACCAGATTTGGTAAGGGAGAACTGCTGCCACCTTGTGGCCGTTTCACACAACAGCAGCTTTAATCCCAGCGCTAATGGTCAGTGGATATTCAAAATCATTGCAGGCCTGTAAATGACACCTGCCCTGAAAACAAATCCTGGGGTCACATATCGACCAAAAAATTCAAAGGACGTCCATATTTCAAAACGACCGTTTCAAAAGGCATATTTTATGCACATTAGTGTTCTGCTTCTTTGTCTTTCTTTCTTTTTTGGTTAAAAAGACGGGAATGGGAAAAGGCATCCCTCAGACTGGGCGAAAATCGTTGCAAACGAATCAATGGACAAAGGTTTAATCTCCAATATATATAAACAGCTCATGCAGCTTAATATTAAAAAAACAAACAACCCAATACAAAAATGGGCAGAAGTTCTAAAGAGACGTTTCTTCAAAGAAGACACAGAGATGGCCAAGACGCACATGAAAAGCTGCTCAAGGGCACTAATTATTAGAGACATGCAAATCAAAACTACAATGAGGTATCACCTCACACCTGTTAGGATCGGCATCATCAGAAAATCTACAAACAACAAATTCTGGGGAGGGTGTGGACAAAAGGAGCCCTCTTCCACTATTGGTGGGAATGTAAATTGATACCGTCACTATGGAGAACAGTATGGAGTTTCCTTTAAAAAACTAGAAATAGAATTACCATCTGATCCAGCAATCCCACTTCTGGGCATATACCCAGAGAAAACCATAAATCAAAAAGGCACATTCACCACAATGTTCATTGCAGCACTATTTACAATAGCCAGGTAATGGAAGCAACCTAAATGCCCACAGACAGATGAATGGATAAAGATGGGGTACATATATAAAATGGAATATTACTCGGCCATAAAAAGGAATGAAACTGGGTCATTTGTAGAGACATCGATGGATCTAGAGACTGTCATATAGAATGAAGTAAGTCAGAAAGAGGAAAACAAATATTGTATATTAATGCATATATGTGGAACCTAAAAGATGGTACAGATGAACTGGTTTGCAGGGAAGAAATAGAGACACAGAGGTAGAGAACAAACGTATGGACACCAAGTGTGGGAAGGCATAGGGTGGTGGTGGTGGGATGAGTTGGGAGATTGGGATTGACCTGTGTACATGTATATGCATAAAATACATAACTGATAATAACCTGCTGTATAAAAAAGTAAATAAAATTAAATTTCAAAATTTTAAAAAATAAAATTAAAAAATAAAACAGAAAAAAGTTCTTCCCTTCACACACATGTATTTATAGGAATGAATTATTTCCATGCTTATATCTATAAATACATAAAAGAGGAATAAAATCTAACTTGAACCATAAATGAAAAAACACCTGAACCCACCAGTTATACAGAGGAAAACCCTATCAGGGCACTTGCTCCAGCGGTAAACAATTCTGAAATTGGTCAGAGGTGTGGAATCATCTCCCATCCAGCTAGCACCCACCCCCCACGCAAGGAGCGTCCTCATTGCAAAGCTGGGAGACCGTGCCGAGGCATCTCTGAATAAAGGTGAGCTGAGCCCCAGGCCAGCTGCTGCTGAACTGTTCCCACCCTTCGCAGGTAAAACACCTGAATATGCACAAGGGCTTGAAAGCCTAGAGGAAGGGCCGTGGAGCCACACTAGCCACAGCACGCAGGCCAACTTGGTGACTGCAGGCCAGCCAGGGTGGTCCTGGCCCCGGGCGCTATTCCGGAAGCTTTCCATTGTCCTGCCTGAGATACCCCACCTGTCCTGGCACCCACTGCTTTTTTCCTTCCTCACCTCTGTCCGGAGAGAAATTCCAGCGGAATGTATGGGTGACACATCCTCTTCTTTACAGGAGGCAGCCTGGCAACTCCTGCAGAAAGGTCAGCAGAACCCCACTCACACCGGGCCACCAAGAAAGCTGTGGCCCCTCACTCCCTCCCAACTGCACAGCCCCGAGACTGCTGACGGGGCAGAGAAAATGGAGTCAGGCACAGGTTCAGGGGCTATTGCTGCCTGGAGCGCTGTTTATATGGACCTCAACTAGGCACACCTGGGGAGGGCCGGCCGGCAGGATAAGCCTTCCCACGTCAGCTAATCCACAACCCTCAGGGAATCACATTGTTGAAAATGGACCTCGCTAAGGCAGAATAGAAGCCAAGGAAAATAAGGACACAATTCCATTTGCAGCACCGTAGATGAGTCTAGAGGTAATCATGTGACTTGTAGTAAGTCAGAAAGTGAAAGACACATATCATATCATATCACTTATAGGTGTTACCTAAAAATGGATACCAGGGCAGATATTTCCACGGAGAAGGGCAATCACAGATTCATTAAACAAACTTATGGTTCACCAAGGGAAAGGTGTGAGGATTGGTTTCATTACGATATCGGGGTTAACAGACATATACAAACACAGGTGACATATATAATCACCAAAGACCTACGGAATACCAAGAGAAGACTACTCAACATTCTGTCATAACGTACCTGGGAAAAGGATCCCAGGAAAAACAGACATCTGTATATGTGTAAAAGGACCACATCTTCGACACCTACAATAAGCCAAACATTGTAATCAAACTTGCTGTAATAAAAAATAAAACTTTAAATTAAAAATACGAACAAGAAGTAGGGAGACAAACTTGAGGGGCTTTCTCCTGGCACATTCCATTCTAAATTCCAATCTAGAACACGACTTCCATTGAGGCTCTGCTGCCCTAGTAACCAGATTTGGTAAGGGAGAACTGCTGCCACCTTGTGGCCGTTTCACACAACAGCAGCTTTAATCCCAGCGCTAATGGTCAGTGGATATTCAAAATCATTGCAGGCCTGTAAATGACACCTGCCCTGAAAACAAATCCTGGGGTCACATATCGACCAAAAAATTCAAAGGACGTCCATATTTCAAAACGACCGTTTCAAAAGGCATATTTTATGCACATTAGTGTTCTGCTTCTTTGTCTTTCTTTCTTTTTTGGTTAAAAAGACGGGAATGGGAAAAGGCATCCCTCAGACTGGGCGAAAATCGTTGCAAACGAATCAATGGACAAAGGTTTAATCTCCAATATATATAAACAGCTCATGCAGCTTAATATTAAAAAAAAAAACAACCCAATACAAAAATGGGCAGAAGTTCTAAAGAGACGTTTCTTCAAAGAAGACACAGAGATGGCCAAGACGCACATGAAAAGCGGCTCAAGGGCACTAATTATTAGAGAAATGCAAATCAAAACTACAATGAGGTATCACCTCACACCTGTTAGGATCGGCATCATCAGAAAATCTACAAACAACAAATTCTGGGGAGGGTGTGGACAAAAGGAGCCCTCTTCCACTATTGGTGGGAATGTAAATTGATACCGTCACTATGGAGAACAGTATGGAGTTTCCTTTAAAAAACTAGAAATAGAATTACCATCTGATCCAGCAATCCCACTTCTGGGCATATACCCAGAGAAAACCATAAATCAAAAAGGCACATTCACCACAATGTTCATTGCAGCACTATTTACAATAGCCAGGTAATGGAAGCAACCTAAATGCCCACAGACAGATGAATGGATAAAGATGGGGTACATATATAAAATGGAATATTACTCGGCCATAAAAAGGAATGAAACTGGGTCATTTGTAGAGACATCGATGGATCTAGAGACTGTCATACAGAATGAAGAAAGTCAGAAAGAGGAAAACAAATATTGTATATTAATGCATATATGTGGAACCTAACAAATGGTACAGATGAACTGGTTTGCAGGGAAGAAATAGAGACACAGAGGTAGAGAACAAACGTATGGACACCAAGTGTGGGAAGGCATAGGGTGGTGGTGGTGGGATGAGTTGGGAGATTGGGATTGACCTGCATACATGTATATGCATAAAATACATAACTGATAATAACCTGCTGTATAAAAAAGTAAATAAAATTAAATTTCAAAATTTTAAAAAATAAAATTTAAAAATAAATCAGAAAAAAGTTCTTCCCTTCACACACATGTATTTATAGGAATGAATTGTTTCCATGCTTATATCTATAAATACATAAAAGAGGAATTAAATCTAACTTGAACCATAAACGAAAAAAAACCTGAACCCACCAGTTATACAGAGGAAAACCCTATCACGGCACTTGCTCCAGTGGTAAACAATTCTGAAATTGGTCAGAGGTGTGGAATCATCTCCCATCCAGCTAGCACCCACCCCCCACGCAAGGAGCGTCCTCATTGCAAAGCTGGGAGACCGTGCCGAGGCATCTCTGAATAAAGGTGAGCTGAGCCCCAGGCCAGCTGCTGCTGAACTGTTCCCACCCTTCCCAGGTAAAACACCTGAATATGTACAAGGGCTTGAAAGCCTAGAGGAAGGGCCGTGGAGCCACACTAGCGACAGCACGCCGGCCAACTTGGTGACTGCAGGCCAGCCAGGGTGGTCCTGGCCCCGGGCGCTATTCCGGAAGCTTTCCATTGTCCTGCCTGAGATACCCCACCTGTCCTGGCACCCACTGCTTTTTTCCTTCCTCACCTCTGTCCGGAGAGAAATTCCAGCGGAATGTATGGGTGACACATCCTCTTCTTTACAGGAGGCAGCCTGGCAACTCCTGCAGAAAGGTCAGCAGAACCCCACTCACACCGGGCCACCAAGAAAGCTGTGGCCCCTCACTCCCTCCCAACTGCACAGACCCGAGACTGCTGACGGGGCAGAGAATATGGAGTCAGGCACAGGTTCAGGGGCTATTGCTGCCTGGAGCGCTGTTTATATTGACCTCAACTAGGCACACCTGGGGAGGGCCGGCCGGCAGGATAAGACTTCCCACGTCAGCTAATCCACAACCCTCAGGGAATCACATTGTTGAAAATGGACCTCGCTAAGGCAGAATAGAAGCCAAGGAAAATAAGGACACAATGCCATTTGCAGCACCGTAGATGAGTCTAGAGGTAATCATGTGACTTGTAGTAAGTCAGAAAGTGAAAGACACATATCATATCATATCACTTATAGGTGTTACCTAAAAATGGATACCAGGGCAGATATTTCCACGGAGAAGGGCAATCACAGATTCATTAAACAAACTTATGGTTCACCAATGGAAAGGTGTGAGGATTGGTTTCATTACGATATCGGGGTTAACAGACATATACAAACACAGGTGACATATATAATCACCAAAGACCTACGGAATACCAAGAGAAGACTACTCAACATTCTGTCATAATGTACCTGGGAAAAGGATCCCAGGAAGAAGAGACATCTGTATATGTGTAAAAGAACCACATCTTCGACACCTACAATAAGCCAAACATTGTAATCAAACTTGCTGTAATAAAAAATAAAAATTTAAATTAAAAATACGAACAAGAAGTAGGGAGACAAACTTGAGGGGCTTTCTCCTGGCACATTCCATTCTAAATTCCAATCTAGAACACGACTTCCATTGAGGCTCTGCTGCCCTAGTAACCAGATTTGGTAAGGGAGAACTGCTGCCACCTTGTGGCCGTTTCACACAACAGCAGCTTTAATCCCAGCGCTAATGGTCAGTGGATATTCAAAATCATTGCAGGCCTGTAAATGACACCTGCCCTGAAAACAAATCCTGGGGTCACATATCGACCAAAAAATTCAAAGGACGTCCATATTTCAAAACGACCATTTCAAAAGGCATATTTTATGCACATTAGTGTTCTGCTTCTTTGTCTTTCTTTCTTTTTTGGTTAAAAAGACGGGAATGGAAAAAGGCATCCCTCAGACTGGGCGAAAATCGTTGCAAACGAATCAATGGACAAAGGTTTAATCTCCAATATATATAAACAGCTCATGCAGCTTAATATTAAAAAAACAAACAACCCAATACAAAAATGGGCAGAAGTTCTAAAGAGACGTTTCTTCAAAGAAGACACAGAGATGGCCAAGACGCACATGAAAAGCGGCTCAAGGGCACTAATTATTAGAGAAATGCAAATCAAAACTACAATGAGGTATCACCTCACACCTGTTAGGATCGGCATCATCAGAAAATCTACAAACAACAAATTCTGGGGAGGGTGTGGACAAAAGGAGCCCTCTTCCACTATTGGTGGGAATGTAAATTGATACCGTCACTATGGAGAACAGTATGGAGTTTCCTTTAAAAAACTAGAAATAGAATTACCATCTGATCCAGCAATCCCACTTCTGGGCATATACCCAGAGAAAACCATAAATCAAAAAGGCACATTCACCACAATGTTCATTGCAGCACTATTTACAATAGCCAGGTAATGGAAGCAACCTAAATGCCCACAGACAGATGAATGGATAAAGATGGGGTACATATATAAAATGGAATATTACTCGGCCATAAAAAGGAATGAAACTGGGTCATTTGTAGAGACATCGATGGATCTAGAGACTGTCATATAGAATGAAGTAAGTCAGAAAGAGGAAAACAAATATTGTATATAAATGCATATATGTGGAACCTAAAAGATGGTACAGATGAACTGGTTTGCAGGGAAGAAATAGAGACACAGAAGTAGAGAACAAACGTATGGACACCAAGTGTGGGAAGGCATAGGGTGGTGGTGGTGGGATGAGTTGGGAGATTGGGATTGACCTGCGTACATGTATATGCATAAAATACATAACTGATAATAACCTGCTGTATAAAAAAGTAAATAAAATTAAATTTCAAAGTTTTAAAAAATAAAATTTAAAAATAAAACAGAAAAAAGTTCTTCCCTTCACACACATGTATTTATAGGAATGAATTATTTCCATGCTTATATCTATAAATACATAAAAGAGGAATAAAATCTAACTTGAACCATAAACGAAAAAAAACCTGAACCCACCAGTTATACAGAGGAAAACCCTATCACGGCACTTGCTCCAGTGGTAAACAATTCTGAAATTGGTCAGAGGTGTGGAATCATTTCCCATCCAGATAGCACCCACCCCCCACGCAAGGACCGTCCTCATTGCAAAGCTGGGAGACCGTGCCGAGGCATCTCTGAATAAAGGTGAGCTGAGCCCCAGGCCAGCTGCTGCTGAACTGTTCCCACCCTTCGCAGGTAAAACACCTGAATATGTACAAGGGCTTGAAAGCCTAGAGGAAGGGCCGTGGAGCCACACTAGTGACAGCACGCAGGCCAACTTGGTGCCTGCAGGCCAGCCAGGGTGGTCCTGGCCCCGGGCGCTATTCCGGAAGCTTTCCATTGTCCTGCCTGAGATACCCCACCTGTCCTTGCCCCCACTGCTTTTTTCCTTCCTCACCTCTGTCCGGAGAGAAATTCCAGTGGAAGGTATGGGTGACACATCCTCTTCTTTACAGGTGGCAGCCTGGCAACTCCTGCAGAAAGGCCAGCAGTGCCCCACTCACACCGGGCCGCCAACAAAGCTGTGGGCCCTCATTCCCTCCCACCAGCTCAGCCCCGAGACTGCTGACGGGGCAGAGAGTATGGAGTCAGGCACAGCTTCAGGGGCTATTGCTGCCTGGAGCGCTGTTTATATTGACCTCAACCAGGCACACCTGGGGAGGGCCGGCCGGCAGGGTAAGGCTGCCCAGGTCAGCTAATCCACAACCCTCAGGGAATCACATTGTTGAAAATGGACCTCGCTAAGGCAGAATAGAAGCCAAGGAAAATAAGGACACAATGCCATTTGCAGCACCGTAGATGAGTCTAGAGGTAATCACGTGACTTGTAGTAAGTCAGAAAGTTAAAGACACATATCATATCATATCACTTATAGTTGTTACCTAAAAATGGATACCAGGGCAGATATTTCCACGGAGAAGGGCAATCACAGATTCATTAAACAAACTTATGGTTCACCAATGGAAAGGTGTGAGGATTGGTTTCATTACGATATCGTGGTTAACAGACATATACAAACACAGGTGACATATATAATCACCAAAGACCTACGGAATACCAAGAGAAGACTACTCAACATTCTGTCATAACGTACCTGGGAAAAGGATCCCAGGAAAAACAGACATCTGTATATGTGTAAAAGAACCACATCTTCGACACCTACAATAAGCCAAACATTGTAATCAAACTTGCTGTAATAAAAAATAAAAATTTAAATTAAAAATACGAACAAGAAGTAGGGAGACAAACTTGAGGGGCTTTCTCCTGGCACATTCCATTCTAAATTCCAATCTAGAACACGACTTCCATTGAGGCTCTGCTGCCCTAGTAACCAGATTTGGTAAGGGAGAACTGCTGCCACCTTGTGGCCGTTTCACACCACAGCAGCTTTAATCCCACCGCTAAGGGTCACTTGATATTCAAAATCATTGCAGGCCTGTAAATGACACCTGCCCTGGAAGCAAATCCTGGGGTCACATATCGACCAAAAAATTCAAAGGACGTCCATATTTCAAAACGACCGTTTCAAAAGGCATATTTTATGTACATTAGTGTTCTGCTTCTTTGTCTTTCTTTCTTTTTTGGTTAAAAAGACGGGAATGGAAAAAGGCATCCCTCAGACTGGGCGAAAATCATTGCAAACGAATCAATGGACAAAGGTTTAATCTCCAATATATATAAACAGCTCATGCAGCTTAATATTAAAAAAACAAACAACCCAATACAAAAATGGGCAGAAGTTCTAAAGAGACGTTTCTTCAAAGAAGACACAGAGATGGCCAAGACGCACATGAAAAGCTGCTCAAGGGCACTAATTATTAGAGAAATGCAAATCAAAACTACAATGAGGTATCACCTCACACCTGTTAGGATCGGCATCATCAGAAAATCTACAAACAACAAATTCTGGGGAGGGTGTGGACAAAAGGAGCCCTCTTCCACTATTGGTGGGTATGTAAATTGATACCGTCACTATGGAGAACAGTATGGAGTTTCCTTTAAAAAACTAGAAATAGAATTATCATCTGATCCAGCAATCCCACTTCTGGGCATATACCCAGAGAAAACCATAAATCAAAAAGGCACATTCACCACAATGTTCATTGCAGCACTATTTACAATAGCCAGGTAATGGAAGCAACCTAAATGCCCACAGACAGATGAATGGATAAAGATGGGGTACATATATAAAATGGAATATTACTCGGCCATAAATAGGAATGAAACTGGGTCATTTGTAGAGACATCGATGGATCTAGAGACTGTCATATAGAATGAAGTAAGTCAGAAAGAGGAAAACAAATATTGTATATTAATGCATATATGTGGAACCTAAAAGATGGTACAGATGAACTGGTTTGCAGGGAAGAAATAGAGACACAGAGGTAGAGAACAAACGTATGGACACCAAGTGTGGGAAGGCATAGGGTGGTGGTGGTGGGATGAGTTGGGAGATTGGGATTGACCTGTGTACATGTATATGCATAAAATACATAACTGATAATAACCTGCTGTATAAAAAAGTAAATAAAATTAAATTTCAAAATTTTAAAAAATAAAATTTAAAAATAAAACAGAAAAAAGTTCTTCCCTTCACACACATGTATTTATAGGAATGAATTATTTCCATGCTTATATCTATAAATACATAAAAGAGGAATAAAATCTAACTTGAACCATAAATGAAAAAAAACCTGAACCCACCAGTTATACAGAGGAAAACCCTATCAGGGCACTTGCTCCAGCGGTAAACAATTCTGAAATTGGTCAGAGGTGTGGAATCATCTCCCATCCAGCTAGCACCCACCCCCCACGCAAGGAGCGTCCTCATTGCAAAGCTGGGAGACCGTGCCGAGGCATCTCTGAAAAAAGGTGAGCTGAGCCCCAGGCCAGCTGCTGCTGAACTGTTCCCACCCTTCGCAGGTAAAACACCTGAATATGTACAAGGGCTTGAAAGCCTAGAGGAAGGGCCGTGGAGCCACACTAGCGACAGCACGCAGGCCAACTTGGTGCCTGCAGGCCAGCCAGGGTGGTCCTGGCCCCGGGTACTCTTCCGGAAGCTTTCCATTGTCTTGCCTGTGATACCCCTCCTGTCCCGGCCCCCACTGCTTTTTTCCTTCCTCACCTCTGTCCGGAGAGAAATTCCAGTGGAAGGTATGGGTGACACATCCTCTTCTTTACAGGTGGCAGCCAGGCAACTCCTGCAGAAAGGCCAGCAGTGCCCCACTCACACCGGGCCGCCAACAAAGCTGTGGCCCCTCATTCCCTCCCACCAGCTCAGCCCCGAGACTGCTGACGGGGCAGAGAGTATGGAGTCAGGCACAGCTTCAGGGGCTATTGCTGACTGGAGCGCTGTTTATATTGACCTCAACTAGGCACACCTGGGGAGGGCCGGCCGGCAGGGTAAGGCTGCCCAGGTCAGCTAATCCACAACCCTCAGGGAATCACATTGTTGAAAATGGACCTCGCTAAGGCAGAATAGAAGCCAAGGAAAATAAGGACACAATGCCATTTGCAGCACCGTAGATGAGTCTAGAGGTAATCATGTGACTTGTAGTAAGTCAGAAAGTGAAAGACACATATCATATCATATCACTTATAGGTGTTACCTAAAAATGGATACCAGGGCAGATATTTCCACGGAGAAGGGCAATCACAGATTCATTAAACAAACTTATGGTTCACCAAGGGAAAGGTGTGAGGATTGGTTTCATTACGATATCGGGGTTAACAGACATATACAAACACAGGTGACATATATAATCACCAAAGACCTACGGAATACCAAGAGAAGACTACTCAACATTCTGTCATAACGTACCTGGGAAAAGGATCCCAGGAAAAACAGACATCTGTATATGTGTAAAAGAACCACATCTTCGACACCTACAATAAGCCAAACATTGTAATCAAACTTGCTGTAATAAAAAATAAAAATTTAAATTAAAAATACGAACAAGAAGTAGGGAGACAAACTTGAGGGGCTTTCTCCTGGCACATTCCATTCTAAATTCCAATCTAGAACACGACTTCCATTGAGGCTCTGCTGCCCTAGTAACCAGATTTGGTAAGGGAGAACTGCTGCCACCTTGTGGCCGTTTCACACAACAGCAGCTTTAATCCCAGCGCTAATGGTCAGTGGATATTCAAAATCATTGCAGGCCTGTAAATGACACCTGCCCTGAAAACAAATCCTGGGGTCACATATCGACCAAAAAATTCAAAGGACGTCCATATTTCAAAACGACCATTTCAAAAGGCATATTTTATGCACATTAGTGTTCTGCTTCTTTGTCTTTCTTTCTTTTTTGGTTAAAAAGACGGGAATGGAAAAAGGCATCCCTCAGACTGGGCGAAAATCGTTGCAAACGAATCAATGGACAAAGGTTTAATCTCCAATATATATAAACAGCTCATGCAGCTTAATATTAAAAAAACAAACAACCCAATACAAAAATGGGCAGAAGTTCTAAAGAGACGTTTCTTCAAAGAAGACACAGAGATGGCCAAGACGCACATGAAAAGCGGCTCAAGGGCACTAATTATTAGAGAAATGCAAATCAAAACTACAATGAGGTATCACCTCACACCTGTTAGGATCGGCATCATCAGAAAATCTACAAACAACAAATTCTGGGGAGGGTGTGGACAAAAGGAGCCCTCTTCCACTATTGGTGGGAATGTAAATTGATACCGTCACTATGGAGAACAGTATGGAGTTTCCTTTAAAAAACTAGAAATAGAATTACCATCTGATCCAGCAATCCCACTTCTGGGCATATACCCAGAGAAAACCATAAATCAAAAAGGCACATTCACCACAATGTTCATTGCAGCACTATTTACAATAGCCAGGTAATGGAAGCAACCTAAATGCCCACAGACAGATGAATGGATAAAGATGGGGTACATATATAAAATGGAATATTACTCGGCCATAAAAAGGAATGAAACTGGGTCATTTGTAGAGACATCGATGGATCTAGAGACTGTCATATAGAATGAAGTAAGTCAGAAAGAGGAAAACAAATATTGTATATAAATGCATATATGTGGAACCTAAAAGATGGTACAGATGAACTGGTTTGCAGGGAAGAAATAGAGACACAGAAGTAGAGAACAAACGTATGGACACCAAGTGTGGGAAGGCATAGGGTGGTGGTGGTGGGATGAGTTGGGAGATTGGGATTGACCTGCGTACATGTATATGCATAAAATACATAACTGATAATAACCTGCTGTATAAAAAAGTAAATAAAATTAAATTTCAAAGTTTTAAAAAATAAAATTTAAAAATAAAACAGAAAAAAGTTCTTCCCTTCACACACATGTATTTATAGGAATGAATTATTTCCATGCTTATATCTATAAATACATAAAAGAGGAATAAAATCTAACTTGAACCATAAACGAAAAAAAACCTGAACCCACCAGTTATACAGAGGAAAACCCTATCACGGCACTTGCTCCAGTGGTAAACAATTCTGAAATTGGTCAGAGGTGTGGAATCATTTCCCATCCAGATAGCACCCACCCCCCACGCAAGGACCGTCCTCATTGCAAAGCTGGGAGACCGTGCCCAGGCATCTCTGAATAAAGGTGAGCTGAGCCCCAGGCCAGCTGCTGCTGAACTGTTCCCACCCTTCGCAGGTAAAACACCTGAATATGTACAAGGGCTTGAAAGCCTAGAGGAAGGGCCGTGGAGCCACACTAGTGACAGCACGCAGGCCAACTTGGTGCCTGCAGGCCAGCCAGGGTGGTCCTGGCCCCGGGCGCTATTCCGGAAGCTTTCCATTGTCCTGCCTGAGATACCCCACCTGTCCTTGCCCCCACTGCTTTTTTCCTTCCTCACCTCTGTCCGGAGAGAAATTCCAGTGGAAGGTATGGGTGACACATCCTCTTCTTTACAGGTGGCAGCCTGGCAACTCCTGCAGAAAGGCCAGCAGTGCCCCACTCACACCGGGCCGCCAACAAAGCTGTGGGCCCTCATTCCCTCCCACCAGCACAGCCCCGAGACTGCTGACGGGGCAGAGAGTATGGAGTCAGGCACAGCTTCAGGGGCTATTGCTGCCTGGAGCGCTGTTTATATTGACCTCAACCAGGCACACCTGGGGAGGGCCGGCCGGCAGGGTAAGGCTGCCCAGGTCAGCTAATCCACAACCCTCAGGGAATCACATTGTTGAAAATGGACCTCGCTAAGGCAGAATAGAAGCCAAGGAAAATAAGGACACAATGCCATTTGCAGCACCGTAGATGAGTCTAGAGGTAATCACGTGACTTGTAGTAAGTCAGAAAGTGAAAGACACATATCATATCATATCACTTATAGTTGTTACCTAAAAATGGATACCAGGGCAGATATTTCCACGGAGAAGGGCAATCACAGATTCATTAAACAAACTTATGGTTCACCAATGGAAAGGTGTGAGGATTGGTTTCATTACGATATCGTGGTTAACAGACATATACAAACACAGGTGACATATATAATCACCAAAGACCTACGGAATACCAAGAGAAGACTACTCAACATTCTGTCATAACGTACCTGGGAAAAGGATCCCAGGAAAAACAGACATCTGTATATGTGTAAAAGAACCACATCTTCGACACCTACAATAAGCCAAACATTGTAATCAAACTTGCTGTAATAAAAAATAAAAATTTAAATTAAAAATACGAACAAGAAGTAGGGAGACAAACTTGAGGGGCTTTCTCCTGGCACATTCCATTCTAAATTCCAATCTAGAACACGACTTCCATTGAGGCTCTGCTGCCCTAGTAACCAGATTTGGTAAGGGAGAACTGCTGCCACCTTGTGGCCGTTTCACACCACAGCAGCTTTAATCCCAGCGCTAAGGGTCATTGATATTCAAAATCATTGCAGGCCTGTAAATGACACCTGCCCTGGAAGCAAATCCTGGGGTCACATATCGACCAAAAAATTCAAAGGACGTCCATATTTCAAAACGACCGTTTCAAAAGGCATATTTTATGTACATTAGTGTTCTGCTTCTTTGTCTTTCTTTCTTTTTTGGTTAAAAAGACGGGAATGGAAAAAGGCATCCCTCAGACTGGGCGAAAATCATTGCAAACGAATCAATGGACAAAGGTTTAATCTCCAATATATATAAACAGCTCATGCAGCTTAATATTAAAAAAACAAACAACCCAATACAAAAATGGGCAGAAGTTCTAAAGAGACGTTTCTTCAAAGAAGACACAGAGATGGCCAAGACGCACATGAAAAGCTGCTCAAGGGCACTAATTATTAGAGAAATGCAAATCAAAACTACAATGAGGTATCACCTCACACCTGTTAGGATCGGCATCATCAGAAAATCTACAAACAACAAATTCTGGGGAGGGTGTGGACAAAAGGAGCCCTCTTCCACTATTGGTGGGAATGTAAATTGATACCGTCACTATGGAGAACAGTATGGAGTTTCCTTTAAAAAACTAGAAATAGAATTACCATCTGATCCAGCAATCCCACTTCTGGGCATATACCCAGAGAAAACCATAAATCAAAAAGGCACATTCACCACAATGTTCATTGCAGCACTATTTACAATAGCCAGGTAATGGAAGCAACCTAAATGCCCACAGACAGATGAATGGATAAAGATGGGGTACATATATAAAATGGAATATTACTCGGCCATAAATAGGAATGAAACTGGGTCATTTGTAGAGACATCGATGGATCTAGAGACTGTCATATAGAATGAAGTAAGTCAGAAAGAGGAAAACAAATATTGTATATTAATGCATATATGTGGAACCTAAAAGATGGTACAGATGAACTGGTTTGCAGGGAAGAAATAGAGACACAGAGGTAGAGAACAAACGTATGGACACCAAGTGTGGGAAGGCATAGGGTGGTGGTGGTGGGATGAGTTGGGAGATTGGGATTGACCTGTGTACATGTATATGCATAAAATACATAACTGATAATAACCTGCTGTATAAAAAAGTAAATAAAATTAAATTTCAAAATTTTAAAAAATAAAATTAAAAAATAAAACAGAAAAAAGTTCTTCCCTTCACACACATGTATTTATAGGAATGAATTATTTCCATGCTTATATCTATAAATACATAAAAGAGGAATAAAATCTAACTTGAACCATAAATGAAAAAAAACCTGAACCCACCAGTTATACAGAGGAAAACCCTATCAGGGCACTTGCTCCAGCGGTAAACAATTCTGAAATTGGTCAGAGGTGTGGAATCATCTCCCATCCAGCTAGCACCCACCCCCCACGCAAGGAGCGTCCTCATTGCAAAGCTGGGAGACCGTGCCGAGGCATCTCTGAAAAAAGGTGAGCTGAGCCCCAGGCCAGCTGCTGCTGAACTGTTCCCACCCTTCGCAGGTAAAACACCTGAATATGTACAAGGGCTTGAAAGCCTAGAGGAAGGGCCGTGGAGCCACACTAGCGACAGCACGCAGGCCAACTTGGTGCCTGCAGGCCAGCCAGGGTGGTCCTGGCCCCGGGTACTCTTCCGGAAGCTTTCCATTGTCTTGCCTGTGATACCCCTCCTGTCCCGGCCCCCACTGCTTTTTTCCTTCCTCACCTCTGTCCGGAGAGAAATTCCAGTGGAAGGTATGGGTGACACATCCTCTTCTTTACAGGTGGCAGCCAGGCAACTCCTGCAGAAAGGCCAGCAGTGCCCCACTCACACCGGGCCGCCAACAAAGCTGTGGCCCCTCATTCCCTCCCACCAGCTCAGCCCCGAGACTGCTGACGGGGCAGAGAGTATGGAGTCAGGCACAGCTTCAGGGGCTATTGCTGACTGGAGCGCTGTTTATATTGACCTCAACTAGGCACACCTGGGGAGGGCCGGCCGGCAGGGTAAGGCTGCCCAGGTCAGCTAATCCACAACCCTCAGGGAATCACATTGTTGAAAATGGACCTCGCTAAGGCAGAATAGAAGCCAAGGAAAATAAGGACACAATGCCATTTGCAGCACCGTAGATGAGTCTAGAGGTAATCATGTGACTTGTAGTAAGTCAGAAAGTGAAAGACACATATCATATCATATCACTTATAGGTGTTACCTAAAAATGGATACCAGGGCAGATATTTCCACGGAGAAGGGCAATCACAGATTCATTAAACAAACTTATGGTTCACCAAGGAAAGGTGTGAGGATTGGTTTCATTACGATATCGGGGTTAACAGACATATACAAACACAGGTGACATATATAATCACCAAAGACCTACGGAATACCAAGAGAAGACTACTCAACATTCTGTCATAACGTACCTGGGAAAAGGATCCCAGGAAAAACAGACATCTGTATATGTGTAAAAGAACCACATCTTCGACACCTACAATAAGCCAAACATTGTAATCAAACTTGCTGTAATAAAAAATAAAAATTTAAATTAAAAATACGAACAAGAAGTAGGGAGACAAACTTGAGGGGCTTTCTCCTGGCACATTCCATTCTAAATTCCAATCTAGAACACGACTTCCATTGAGGCTCTGCTGCCCTAGTAACCAGATTTGGTAAGGGAGAACTGCTGCCACCTTGTGGCCGTTTCACACAACAGCAGCTTTAATCCCAGCGCTAATGGTCAGTGGATATTCAAAATCATTGCAGGCCTGTAAATGACACCTGCCCTGAAAACAAATCCTGGGGTCACATATCGACCAAAAAATTCAAAGGACGTCCATATTTCAAAACGACCATTTCAAAAGGCATATTTTATGCACATTAGTGTTCTGCTTCTTTGTCTTTCTTTCTTTTTTGGTTAAAAAGACGGGAATGGAAAAAGGCATCCCTCAGACTGGGCGAAAATCGTTGCAAACGAATCAATGGACAAAGGTTTAATCTCCAATATATATAAACAGCTCATGCAGCTTAATATTAAAAAAACAAACAACCCAATACAAAAATGGGCAGAAGTTCTAAAGAGACGTTTCTTCAAAGAAGACACAGAGATGGCCAAGACGCACATGAAAAGCGGCTCAAGGGCACTAATTATTAGAGAAATGCAAATCAAAACTACAATGAGGTATCACCTCACACCTGTTAGGATCGGCATCATCAGAAAATCTACAAACAACAAATTCTGGGGAGGGTGTGGACAAAAGGAGCCCTCTTCCACTATTGGTGGGAATGTAAATTGATACCGTCACTATGGAGAACAGTATGGAGTTTCCTTTAAAAAAACTAGAAATAGAATTACCATCTGATCCAGCAATCCCACTTCTGGGCATATACCCAGAGAAAACCATAAATCAAAAAGGCACATTCACCACAATGTTCATTGCAGCACTATTTACAATAGCCAGGTAATGGAAGCAACCTAAATGCCCACAGACAGATGAATGGATAAAGATGGGGTACATATATAAAATGGAATATTACTCGGCCATAAAAAGGAATGAAACTGGGTCATTTGTAGAGACATCGATGGATCTAGAGACTGTCATATAGAATGAAGTAAGTCAGAAAGAGGAAAACAAATATTGTATATAAATGCATATATGTGGAACCTAAAAGATGGTACAGATGAACTGGTTTGCAGGGAAGAAATAGAGACACAGAAGTAGAGAACAAACGTATGGACACCAAGTGTGGGAAGGCATAGGTTGGTGGTGGTGGGATGAGTTGGGAGATTGGGATTGACCTGCGTACATGTATATGCATAAAATACATAACTGATAATAACCTGCTGTATAAAAAAGTAAATAAAATTAAATTTCAAAGTTTTAAAAAATAAAATTTAAAAATAAAACAGAAAAAAGTTCTTCCCTTCACACACATGTATTTATAGGAATGAATTATTTCCATGCTTATATCTATAAATACATAAAAGAGGAATAAAATCTAACTTGAACCATAAACGAAAAAAAACCTGAACCCACCAGTTATACAGAGGAAAACCCTATCACGGCACTTGCTCCAGTGGTAAACAATTCTGAAATTGGTCAGAGGTGTGGAATCATTTCCCATCCAGATAGCACCCACCCCCCACGCAAGGACCGTCCTCATTGCAAAGCTGGGAGACCGTGCCGAGGCATCTCTGAATAAAGGTGAGCTGAGCCCCAGGCCAGCTGCTGCTGAACTGTTCCCACCCTTCGCAGGTAAAACACCTGAATATGTACAAGGGCTTGAAAGCCTAGAGGAAGGGCCGTGGAGCCACACTAGTGACAGCACGCAGGCCAACTTGGTGCCTGCAGGCCAGCCAGGGTGGTCCTGGCCCCGGGCGCTATTCCGGAAGCTTTCCATTGTCCTGCCTGAGATACCCCACCTGTCCTTGCCCCCACTGCTTTTTTCCTTCCTCACCTCTGTCCGGAGAGAAATTCCAGTGGAAGGTATGGGTGACACATCCTCTTCTTTACAGGTGGCAGCCTGGCAACTCCTGCAGAAAGGCCAGCAGTGCCCCACTCACACCGGGCCGCCAACAAAGCTGTGGGCCCTCATTCCCTCCCACCAGCTCAGCCCCGAGACTGCTGACGGGGCAGAGAGTATGGAGTCAGGCACAGCTTCAGGGGCTATTGCTGCCTGGAGCGCTGTTTATATTGACCTCAACCAGGCACACCTGGGGAGGGCCGGCCGGCAGGGTAAGGCTGCCCAGGTCAGCTAATCCACAACCCTCAGGGAATCACATTGTTGAAAATGGACCTCGCTAAGGCAGAATAGAAGCCAAGGAAAATAAGGACACAATGCCATTTGCAGCACCGTAGATGAGTCTAGAGGTAATCACGTGACTTGTAGTAAGTCAGAAAGTGAAAGACACATATCATATCATATCACTTATAGTTGTTACCTAAAAATGGATACCAGGGCAGATATTTCCACGGAGAAGGGCAATCACAGATTCATTAAACAAACTTATGGTTCACCAATGGAAAGGTGTGAGGATTGGTTTCATTACGATATCGTGGTTAACAGACATATACAAACACAGGTGACATATATAATCACCAAAGACCTACGGAATACCAAGAGAAGACTACTCAACATTCTGTCATAACGTACCTGGGAAAAGGATCCCAGGAAAAACAGACATCTGTATATGTGTAAAAGAACCACATCTTCGACACCTACAATAAGCCAAACATTGTAATCAAACTTGCTGTAATAAAAAATAAAAATTTAAATTAAAAATACGAACAAGAAGTAGGGAGACAAACTTGAGGGGCTTTCTCCTGGCACATTCCATTCTAAATTCCAATCTAGAACACGACTTCCATTGAGGCTCTGCTGCCCTAGTAACCAGATTTGGTAAGGGAGAACTGCTGCCACCTTGTGGCCGTTTCACACCACAGCAGCTTTAATCCCAGCGCTAAGGGTCACTTGATATTCAAAATCATTGCAGGCCTGTAAATGACACCTGCCCTGGAAGAAAATCCTGGGGTCACATATCGACCAAAAAATTCAAAGGACGTCCATATTTCAAAACGACCGTTTCAAAAGGCATATTTTATGTACATTAGTGTTCTGCTTCTTTGTCTTTCTTTCTTTTTTGGTTAAAAAGACGGGAATGGAAAAAGGCATCCCTCAGACTGGGCGAAAATCGTTGCAAACGAATCAATGGACAAAGGTTTAATCTCCAATATATATAAACAGCTCATGCAGCTTAATATTAAAAAAACAAACAACCCAATACAAAAATGGGCAGAAGTTCTAAAGAGACGTTTCTTCAAAGAAGACACAGAGATGGCCAAGACGCACATGAAAAGCTGCTCAAGGGCACTAATTATTAGAGAAATGCAAATCAAAACTACAATGAGGTATCACCTCACACCTGTTAGGATCGGCATCATCAGAAAATCTACAAACAACAAATTCTGGGGAGGGTGTGGACAAAAGGAGCCCTCTTCCACTATTGGTGGGAATGTAAATTGATACCGTCACTATGGAGAACAGTATGGAGTTTCCTTTAAAAAACTAGAAATAGAATTACCATCTGATCCAGCAATCCCACTTCTGGGCATATACCCAGAGAAAACCATAAATCAAAAAGGCACATTCACCACAATGTTCATTGCAGCACTATTTACAATAGCCAGGTAATGGAAGCAACCTAAATGCCCACAGACAGATGAATGGATAAAGATGGGGTACATATATAAAATGGAATATTACTCGGCCATAAAAAGGAATGAAACTGGGTCATTTGTAGAGACATCGATGGATCTAGAGACTGTCATATAGAATGAAGTAAGTCAGAAAGAGGAAAACAAATATTGTATATTAATGCATATATGTGGAACCTAAAAGATGGTACAGATGAACTGGTTTGCAGGGAAGAAATAGAGACACAGAGGTAGAGAACAAACGTATGGACACCAAGTGTGGGAAGGCATAGGGTGGTGGTGGTGGGATGAGTTGGGAGATTGGGATTGACCTGTATACATGTATATGCATAAAATACATAACTGATAATAACCTGCTGTATAAAAAAGTAAATAAAATTAAATTTCAAAATTTTAAAAAATAATATTTAAAAATAAAACAGAAAAAAGTTCTTCCCTTCACACACATGTATTTATAGGAATGAATTATTTCCATGCTTATATCTATAAATACATAAAAGAGGAATAAAATCTAACTTGAACCATAAATGAAAAAAAACCTGAACCCACCAGTTATACAGAGGAAAACCCTATCAGGGCACTTGCTCCAGCGGTAAACAATTCTGAAATTGGTCAGAGGTGTGGAATCATCTCCCATCCAGCTAGCACCCACCCCCCACGCAAGGAGCGTCCTCATTGCAAAGCTGGGAGACCGTGCCGAGGCATCTCTGAAAAAAGGTGAGCTGAGCCCCAGGCCAGCTGCTGCTGAACTGTTCCCACCCTTCGCAGGTAAAACACCTGAATATGTACAAGGGCTTGAAAGCCTAGAGGAAGGGCCGTGGAGCCACACTAGCGACAGCACACAGGCCAACTTGGTGCCTGCAGGCCAGCCAGGGTGGTCCTGGCCCCGGGCGCTCTTCCGGAAGCTTTCCATTGTCCTGCCTGAGATACCCCACCTGTCCTGGCCCCCACTGCTTTTTTCCTTCCTCACCTCTGTCCGGAGAGAAATTCCAGCGGAAGGTATGGGTGACACATCCTCTTCTTTACAGGAGGCAGCCTGGCAACTCCTGCAGAAAGGTCAGCAGAACCCCACTCACACCGGGCCACCAAGAAAGCTGGGGCCCCTCACTCCCTCCCAACTGCACAGCCCCGAGACTGCTGACGGGGCAGAGAATATGGAGTCAGGCACAGGTTCAGGGGCTATTGCTGCCTGGAGCGCTGTTTATATTGACCTCAACTAGGCACACCTGGGGAGGGCCGGCCGGCAGGGTAAGGCTGCCCAGGTCAGCTAATCCACAACCCTCAGGGAATCACATTGTTGAAAATGGACCTCGCTAAGGCAGAATAGAAGCCAAGGAAAATAAGGACAGAATGCCATTTGCAGCACCGTAGATGAGTCTAGAGGTAATCATGTGACTTGTAGTAAGTCAGAAAGTGAAAGACACATATCATATCATATCACTTATAGGTGTTACCTAAAAATGGATACCAGGGCAGATATTTCCACGGAGAAGGGCAATCACAGATTCATTAAACAAACTTATGGTTCACCAAGGGAAAGGTGTGAGGATTGGTTTCATTACAATATCGGGGTTAACAGACATATACAAACACAGGTGACATATATAATCACCAAAGACCTACGGAATACCAAGAGAAGACTACTCAACATTCTGTCATAACGTACCTGGGAAAAGGATCCCAGGAAGAAGAGACATCTGTATATGTGTAAAAGAACCACATCTTCGACACCTACAATAAGCCAAACATTGTAATCAAACTTGCTGTAATAAAAAATAAAAATTTAAATTAAAAATACGAACAAGAAGTAGGGAGACAAACTTGAGGGGCTTTCTCCTGGCACATTCCATTCTAAATTCCAATCTAGAACACGACTTCCATTGAGGCTCTGCTGCCCTAGTAACCAGATTTGGTAAGGGAGAACTGCTGCCACCTTGTGGCCGTTTCACACAACAGCAGCTTTAATCCCAGCGCTAAGGGTCAGTTGATGTTCAAAATTATTGCAGGCCTGTAAATGACACCTGCCCTGGAAGCAAATCCTGGGGTCACATATCGACCAAAAAATTCAAAGGACGTCCATATTTCAAAACGACCGTTTCAAAAGGCATATTTTATGCACATTAGTGTTCTGCGTCTTTGTCTTTCTTTCTTTTTTGGTTAAAAAGACGGGAATGGAAAATGGCATCCCTCAGACTGGGCAAAAATCGTTGCAAACGAATCAATGGACAAAGGTTTAATCTCCAATATATATAAACAGCTCATGCAGCTTAATATTAAAAAAACAAACAACCCAATACAAAAATGGGCAGAAGTTCTAAAGAGATGTTTCTTCAAAGAAGACCCAGAGATGGCCAAGATGCACATGAAAAGCTGCAAAGGGCACTAATTATTAGAGAAATGCAAATCAAAACTACAATGAGGTATCACCTCACACCTGTTAGGATCGGCATCATCAGAAAATCTACAAACAACAAATTCTGGGGAGGGTGTGGACAAAAGGAGCCCTCTTCCACTATTGGTGGGAATGTAAATTGATACCGTCACTATGGAGAACAGTATGGAGTTTCCTTTAAAAAACTAGAAATAGAATTACCATCTGATCCAGCAATCCCACTTCTGGGCATATACCCAGAGAAAACCATAAATCAAAAAGGCACATTCACCACAATGTTCATTGCAGCACTATTTACAATAGCCAGGTAATGGAAGCAACCTAAATGCCCACAGACAGATGAATGGATAAAGATGGGGTACATATATAAAATGGAATATTACTCGGCCATAAAAAGGAATGAAACTGGGTCATTTGTAGAGACATCGATGGATCTAGAGACTGTCATATAGAATGAAGTAAGTCAGAAAGAGGAAAACAAATATTGTATATTATTGCATATATGTGGAACCTAAAAGATGGTACAGATGAACTGGTTTGCAGGGAAGAAATAGAGACACAGAGGTAGAGAACAAACGTATGGACACCAAGTGTGGGAAGGCATAGGGTGGTGGTGGTGGGATGAGTTGGGAGATTGGGATTGACCTGTATACATGTATATGCATAAAATACATAACTGATAATAACCTGCTGTATAAAAAAGTAAATAAAATTAAATTTCAAAATTTAAAAAAATAAAATTTAAAAATAAAACAGAAAAAAGTTCTTCCCTTCACACACATGTATTTATAGGAATGAATTATTTCCATGCTTATATCTATAAATACATAAAAGAGGAATAAAATCTAACTTGAACCATAAACGAAAAAAAACCTGAACCCACCAGTTATACAGAGGAAAACCCTATCAGGGCACTTGCTCCAGCGGTAAACAATTCTGAAATTGGTCAGAGGTGTGGAATCATCTCCCATCCAGCTAGCACCCACCCCCCACGCAAGGAGCGTCCTCATTGCAAAGCTGGGAGACCGTGCCGAGGCATCTCTGAAAAAAGGTGAGCTGAGCCCCAGGCCACCTGCTGCTGAACTGTTCCCACCCTTCGCAGGTAAAACACCTGAATATGTACAAGGGCTTGAAAGCCTAGAGGAAGGGCCGTGGAGCCACACTAGCGACAGCACGCAGGCCAACTTGGTGCCTGCAGGCCAGCCAGGGTGGTCCTGGCCCCGGGCGCTATTCCGGAAGCTTTCCATTGTCCTGCCTGAGATACCCCACCTGTCCTGGCACCCACTGCTTTTTTCCTTCCTCACCTCTGTCCGGAGAGAAATTCCAGCGGAAGGTATGGGTGACACATCCTCTTCTTTACAGGAGGCAGCCTGGCAACTCCTGCAGAAAGGTCAGCAGAACCCCACTCACACCGGGCCACCAAGAAAGCTGGGGCCCCTCACTCCCTCCCAACTGCACAGCCCCGAGACTGCTGACGGGGCAGAGAATATGGAGTCAGGCACAGGTTCTGGGGCTATTGCTGCCTGGAGCGCTGTTTATATTGACCTCAACCAGGCACACCTGGGGAGGGCCGGCCGGCAGGGTAAGGCTGCCCAGGTCAGCTAATCCACAACCCTCAGGGAATCACATGGTTGAAAATGGACCTCGCTAAGGCAGAATAGAAGCCAAGGAAAATAAGGACACAATGCCATTTGCAGCACCGTAGATGAGTCTAGAGGTAATCATGTGACTTGTAGTAAGTCAGAAAGTGAAAGACACATATCATATCATATCACTTATAGGTGTTACCTAAAAATGGATACCAGGGCAGATATTTCCACGGAGAAGGGCAATCACAGATTCATTAAACAAACTTATGGTTCACCAAGGGAAAGGTGTGAGGATTGGTTTCATTAGGATATCGGGGTTAACAGACATATACAAACACAGGTGACATATATAATCACCAAAGACCTACGGAATACCAAGAGAAGACTAGTCAACATTCTGTCATAACGTACCTGGGAAAAGGATCCCAGGAAGAAGAGACATCTGTATATGTGTAAAAGAACCACATCTTCGACACCTACAATAAGCCAAACATTGTAATCAAACTTGCTGTAATAAAAAATAAAAATTTAAATTAAAAATACGAACAAGAAGTAGGGAGACAAACTTGAGGGGCTTTCTCCTGGCACATTCCATTCTAAATTCCAATCTAGAACACGACTTCCATTGAGGCTCTGCTGCCCTAGTAACCAGATTTGGTAAGGGAGAACTGCTGCCACCTTGTGGCCGTTTCACACAACAGCAGCTTTAATCCCAGCGCTAAGGGTCAGTGGATGTTCAAAATCATTGCAGGCCTGTAAATGACACCTGCCCTGGAAGCAAATCCTGGGGTCACATATCGACCAAAAAATTCAAAGGACGTCCATATTTCAAAACGACCGTTTCAAAAGGCATATTTTATGCACATTAGTGTTCTGCTTCTTTGTCTTTCTTTCTTTTTTGGTTAAAAAGACGGGAATGGAAAATGGCATCCCTCAGACTGGGCAAAAATCGTTGCAAACGAATCAATGGACAAAGGTTTAATCTCCAATATATATAAACAGCTCATGCAGCTTAATATTAAAAAAACAAACAACCCAATACAAAAATGGGCAGAAGTTCTAAAGAGACGTTTCTTCAAAGAAGACACAGAGATGGCCAAGACGCACATGAAAAGCTGCTCAAGGGCACTAATTATTAGAGAAATGCAAATCAAAACTACAATGAGGTATCACCTCACACCTGTTAGGATCGGCATCATCAGAAAATCTACAAACAACAAATTCTGGGGAGGGTGTGGACAAAAGGAGCCCTCTTCCACTATTGGTGGGAATGTAAATTGATACCGTCACTATGGAGAACAGTATGGAGTTTCCTTTAAAAAACTAGAAATAGAATTACCATCTGATCCAGCAATCCCACTTCTGGGCATATACCCAGAGAAAACCATAAATCAAAAAGGCACATTCACCACAATGTTCATTGCAGCACTATTTACAATAGCCAGGTAATGGAAGCAACCTAAATGCCCACAGACAGATGAATGGATAAAGATGGGGTACATATATAAAATGGAATATTACTCGGCCATAAAAAGGAATGAAACTGGGTCATTTGTAGAGACATCGATGGATCTAGAGACTGTCATATAGAATGAAGTAAGTCAGGAAGAGGAAAACAAATATTGTATATTAATGCATATATGTGGAACCTAAAAGATGGTACAGATGAACTGGTTTGCAGGGAAGAAATAGAGACACAGAGGTAGAGAACAAACGTATGGACACCAAGTGTGGGAAGGCATAGGGTGGTGGTGGTGGGATGAGTTGGGAGATAGGGATTGACCTGTATACATGTATATGCATAAAATACATAACTGATAATAACCTGCTGTATAAAAAAGTAAATAAAATTAAATTTCAAAATTTAAAAAAATAAAATTTAAAAATAAAACAGAAAAAAGTTCTTCCCTTCACACACATGTATTTATAGGAATGAATTATTTCCATGCTTATATCTATAAATACATAAAAGAGGAATAAAATCTAACTTGAACCATAAACGAAAAAAAACCTGAACCCACCAGTTATACAGAGGAAAACCCTATCACGGCACTTGCTCCAGCGGTAAACAATTCTGAAATTGGTCAGAGGTGTGGAATCATCTCCCATCCAGCTAGCACCCACCCCCCACGCAAGGAGCGTCCTCATTGCAAAGCTGGGAGACCGTGCCGAGGCATCTCTGAATAAAGGTGAGCTGAGCCCCAGGCCAGCTGCTGCTGAACTGTTCCCACCCTTCGCAGGTAAAACACCTGAATATGTACAAGGGCTTGAAAGCCTAGAGGAAGGGCCGTGGAGCCACACTAGCGACAGCACGCAGGCCAACTTGGTGACTGCAGGCCAGCCAGGGTGGTCCTGGCCCCGGGCGCTATTCCGGAAGCTTTCCATTGTCCTGCCTGAGATACCCCACCTGTCCTGGCACCCACTGCTTTTTTCCTTCCTCACCTCTGTCCGGAGAGAAATTACAGCGGAATGTATGGGTGACACATCCTCTTCTTTACAGGAGGCAGCCTGGCAACTCCTGCAGAAAGGTCAGCAGAACCCCACTCACACCGGGCCACCAAGAAAGCTGTGGCCCCTCACTCCCTCCCAACTGCACAGCCCCGAGACTGCTGACGGGGCAGAGAATATGGAGTCAGGCACAGGTTCAGGGGCTATTGCTGCCTGGAGCGCTGTTTATATTGACCTCAACCAGGCACACCTGGGGAGGGCCGGCCGGCAGGGTAAGGCTGCCCAGGTCAGCTAATCCACAACCCTCAGGGAATCACATTGTTGAAAATGGACCTCGCTAAGGCAGAATAGAAGCCAAGGAAAATAAGGACACAATGCCATTTGCAGCACCGTAGATGAGTCTAGAGGTAATCATGTGACTTGTAGTAAGTCAGAAAGTGAAAGACACATATCATATCATATCACTTATAGGTGTTACCTAAAAATGGATACCAGGGCAGATATTTCCACGGAGAAGGGCAATCACAGATTCATTAAACAAACTTATGGTTCACCAATGGAAAGGTGTGAGGATTGGTTTCATTACGATATCGGGGTTAACAGACATATACAAACACAGGTGACATATATAATCACCAAAGACCTACGGAATACCAAGAGAAGACTACTCAACATTCTGTCATAACGTACCTGGGAAAAGGATCCCAGGAAGAAGAGACATCTGTATATGTGTAAAGAACCACATCTTCGACACCTACAATAAGCCAAACATTGTAATCAAACTTGCTGAAATAAAAAATAAAAATTTAAATTAAAAATACGAACAAGAAGTAGGGAGACAAACTTGAGGGGCTTTCTCCTGGCACATTCCATTCTAAATTCCAATCTAGAACACGACTTCCATTGAGGCTCTGCTGCCCTAGTAACCAGATTTGGTAAGGGAGAACTGCTGCCACCTTGTGGCCGTTTCACACAACAGCAGCTTTAATCCCAGCGCTAATGGTCAGTGGATATTCAAAATCATTGCAGGCCTGTAAATGACACCTGCCCTGAAAACAAATCCTGGGGTCACATATCGACCAAAAAACTCAAAGGACGTCCATATTTCAAAACGACCGTTTCAAAAGGCATATTTTATGCACATTAGTGTTCTGCTTCTTTGTCTTTCTTTCTTTTTTGGTTAAAAAGACGGGAATTGGAAAAGGCATCCCTCAGACTGGGCGAAAATCGTTGCAAACGAATCAATGGACAAAGGTTTAATCTCCAATATATATAAACAGCTCATGCAGCTTAATATTAAAAAAACAAACAACCCAATACAAAAATGGGCAGAAGTTCTAAAGAGACGTTTCTTCAAAGAAGACACAGAGATGGCCAAGACGCACATGAAAAGCGGCTCAAGGGCACTAATTATTAGAGAAATGCAAATCAAAACTACAATGAGGTATCACCTCACACCTGTTAGGATCGGCATCATCAGAAAATCTACAAACAACAAATTCTGGGGAGGGTGTGGACAAAAGGAGCCCTCTTCCACTATTGGTGGGAATGTAAATTGATACCGTCACTATGGAGAACAGTATGGAGTTTCCTTTAAAAAACTAGAAATAGAATTACCATCTGATCCAGCAATCCCACTTCTGGGCATATACCCAGAGAAAACCATAAATCAAAAAGGCACATTCACCACAATGTTCATTGCAGCACTATTTACAATAGCCAGGTAATGGAAGCAACCTAAATGCCCACAGACAGATGAATGGATAAAGATGGGGTACATATATAAAATGGAATATTACTCGGCCATAAAAAGGAATGAAACTGGGTCATTTGTAGAGACATCGATGGATCTAGAGACTGTCATACAGAATGAAGAAAGTCAGAAAGAGGAAAACAAATATTGTATATTAATGCATATATGTGGAACATAAAAGATGGTACAGATGAACTGGTTTGCAGGGAAGAAATAGAGACACAGAAGTAGAGAACAAACGTATGGACACCAAGTGTGGGAAGGCATAGGGTGGTGGTGGTGGGATGAGTTGGGAGATTGGGATTGAACTGCGTACATGTATATGCATAAAATACATAACTGATAATAACCTGCTGTATAAAAAAGTAAATAAAATTAAATTTCAAAGTTTTAAAAAATAAAATTTAAAAATAAAACAGAAAAAAGTTCTTCCCTTCACACACATGTATTTATAGGAATGAATTATTTCCATGCTTATATCTATAAATACATAAAAGAGGAATAAAATCTAACTTGAACCATAAACGAAAAAAAACCTGAACCCACCAGTTATACAGAGGAAAACCCTATCACGGCACTTGCTCCAGCGGTAAACAATTCTGAAATTGGTCAGAGGTGTGGAATCATTTCCCATCCAGATAGCACCCACCCCCCACGCAAGGACCGTCCTCATTGCAAAGCTGGGAGACCGTGCCGAGGCATCTCTGAATAAAGGTGAGCTGAGCCCCAGGCCAGCTGCTGCTGAACTGTTCCCACCCTTCGCAGGTAAAACACCTGAATATGTACAAGGGCTTGAAAGCCTAGAGGAAGGGCCGTGGAGCCACACTAGTGACAGCACGCAGGCCAACTTGGTGCCTGCAGGCCAGCCAGGGTGGTCCTGGCCCCGGGCGCTATTCCGGAAGCTTTCCATTGTCCTGCCTGGGATACCCCACCTGTCCTTGGCCCCACTGCTTTTTTCCTTCCTCACCTCTGTCCGGAGAGAAATTCCAGTGGAAGGTATGGGTGACACATCCTCTTCTTTACAGGTGGCAGCCTGGCAACTCCTGCAGAAAGGCCAGCAGTGCCCCACTCACACCGGGCCGCCAACAAAGCTGTGGGCCCTCATTCCCTCCCACCAGCTCAGCCCCGAGACTGCTGACGGGGCAGAGAGTATGGAGTCAGGCACAGCTTCAGGGGC
The DNA here is from genome assembly GCF_964165515.1 of Mesoplodon bidens. Taxonomy (NCBI): domain Eukaryota; kingdom Metazoa; phylum Chordata; class Mammalia; order Artiodactyla; family Ziphiidae; genus Mesoplodon; species Mesoplodon bidens. The sequence continues at coordinate 167,945 of NW_027672082.1, forward strand.
TATTGCTGCCTGGAGCGCTGTTTATATTGACCTCAACCAGGCACACCTGGGGAGGGCCGGCCGGCAGGGTAAGGCTGCCCAGGTCAGCTAATCCACAACCCTCAGGGAATCACATTGTTGAAAATGGACCTCGCTAAGGCAGAATAGAAGCCAAGGAAAATAAGGACACAATGCCATTTGCAGCACCGTAGATGAGTCTAGAGGTAATCACGTGACTTGTAGTAAGTCAGAAAGTGAAAGACACATATCATATCATATCACTTATAGTTGTTACCTAAAAATGGATACCAGGGCAGATATTTCCACGGAGAAGGGCAATCACAGATTCATTAAACAAACTTATGGTTCACCAATGGAAAGGTGTGAGGATTGGTTTCATTACGATATCGTGGTTAACAGACATATACAAACACAGGTGACATATATAATCACCAAAGACCTACGGAATACCAAGAGAAGACTACTCAACATTCTGTCATAACGTACCTGGGAAAAGGATCCCAGGAAAAACAGACATCTGTATATGTGTAAAAGAACCACATCTTCGACACCTACAATAAGCCAAACATTGTAATCAAACTTGCTGTAATAAAAAATAAAAATTTAAATTAAAAATACGAACAAGAAGTAGGGAGACAAACTTGAGGGGCTTTCTCCTGGCACATTCCATTCTAAATTCCAATCTAGAACACGACTTCCATTGAGGCTCTGCTGCCCTAGTAACCAGATTTGGTAAGGGAGAACTGCTGCCACCTTGTGGCCGTTTCACACCACAGCAGCTTTAATCCCAGCGCTAAGGGTCACTTGATATTCAAAATCATTGCAGGCCTGTAAATGACACCTGCCCTGGAAGCAAATCCTGGGGTCACATATCGACCAAAAAATTCAAAGGACGTCCATATTTCAAAACGACCGTTTCAAAAGGCATATTTTATGCACATTAGTGTTCTGCTTCTTTGTCTTTCTTTCTTTTTTGGTTAAAAAGACGGGAATGGAAAAAGGCATCCCTCAGACTGGGCGAAAATCGTTGCAAACGAATCAATGGACAAAGGTTTAATCTCCAATATATATAAACAGCTCATGCAGCTTAATATTAAAAAAACAAACAACCCAATACAAAAATGGGCAGAAGTTCTAAAGAGACGTTTCTTCAAAGAAGACACAGAGATGGCCAAGACGCACATGAAAAGCTGCTCAAGGGCACTAATTATTAGAGAAATGCAAATCAAAACTACAATGAGGTATCACCTCACACCTGTTAGGATCGGCATCATCAGAAAATCTACAAACAACAAATTCTGGGGAGGGTGTGGACAAAAGGAGCCCTCTTCCACTATTGGTGGGAATGTAAATTGATACCGTCACTATGGAGAACAGTATGGAGTTTCCTTTAAAAAACTAGAAATAGAATTACCATCTGATCCAGCAATCCCACTTCTGGGCATATACCCAGAGAAAACCATAAATCAAAAAGGCACATTCACCACAATGTTCATTGCAGCACTATTTACAATAGCCAGGTAATGGAAGCAACCTAAATGCCCACAGACAGATGAATGGATAAAGATGGGGTACATATATAAAATGGAATATTACTCGGCCATAAATAGGAATGAAACTGGGTCATTTGTAGAGACATCGATGGATCTAGAGACTGTCATATAGAATGAAGTAAGTCAGAAAGAGGAAAACAAATATTGTATATTAATGCATATATGTGGAACCTAAAAGATGGTACAGATGAACTGGTTTGCAGGGAAGAAATAGAGACACAGAGGTAGAGAACAAACGTATGGACACCAAGTGTGGGAAGGCATAGGGTGGTGGTGGTGGGATGAGTTGGGAGATTGGGATTGACCTGTGTACATGTATATGCATAAAATACATAACTGATAATAACCTGCTGTATAAAAAAGTAAATAAAATTAAATTTCAAAATTTTAAAAAATAAAATTAAAAAATAAAACAGAAAAAAGTTCTTCCCTTCACACACATGTATTTATAGGAATGAATTATTTCCATGCTTATATCTATAAATACATAAAAGAGGAATAAAATCTAACTTGAACCATAAATGAAAAAAAACCTGAACCCACCAGTTATACAGAGGAAAACCCTATCAGGGCACTTGCTCCAGCGGTAAACAATTCTGAAATTGGTCAGAGGTGTGGAATCATCTCCCATCCAGCTAGCACCCACCCCCCACGCAAGGAGCGTCCTCATTGCAAAGCTGGGAGACCGTGCCAAGGCATCTCTGAATAAAGGTGAGCTGAGCCCCAGGCCAGCTGCTGCTGAACTGTTCCCACCCTTCGCAGGTAAAACACCTGAATATGTACAAGGGCTTGAAAGCCTAGAGGAAGGGCCGTGGAGCCACACTAGTGACAGCACGCAGGCCAACTTGGTGCCTGCAGGCCAGCCAGGGTGGTCCTGGCCCCGGGCGCTATTCCGGAAGCTTTCCATTGTCCTGCCTGAGATACCCCACCTGTCCTTGCCCCCACTGCTTTTTTCCTTCCTCACCTCTGTCCGGAGAGAAATTCCAGTGGAAGGTATGGGTGACACATCCTCTTCTTTACAGGTGGCAGCCTGGCAACTCCTGCAGAAAGGCCAGCAGTGCCCCACTCACACCGGGCCGCCAACAAAGCTGTGGGCCCTCATTCCCTCCCACCAGCTCAGCCCCGAGACTGCTGACGGGGCAGAGAGTATGGAGTCAGGCACAGCTTCAGGGGCTATTGCTGCCTGGAGCGCTGTTTATATTGACCTCAACCAGGCACACCTGGGGAGGGCCGGCCGGCAGGGTAAGGCTGCCCAGGTCAGCTAATCCACAACCCTCAGGGAATCACATTGTTGAAAATGGACCTCGCTAAGGCAGAATAGAAGCCAAGGAAAATAAGGACACAATGCCATTTGCAGCACCGTAGATGAGTCTAGAGGTAATCACGTGACTTGTAGTAAGTCAGAAAGTGAAAGACACATATCATATCATATCACTTATAGTTGTTACCTAAAAATGGATACCAGGGCAGATATTTCCACGGAGAAGGGCAATCACAGATTCATTAAACAAACTTATGGTTCACCAATGGACAGGTGTGAGGATTGGTTTCATTACGATATCGTGGTTAACAGACATATACAAACACAGGTGACATATATAATCACCAAAGACCTACGGAATACCAAGAGAAGACTACTCAACATTCTGTCATAACGTACCTGGGAAAAGGATCCCAGGAAAAACAGACATCTGTATATGTGTAAAAGAACCACATCTTCGACACCTACAGTAAGCCAAACATTGTAATCAAACTTGCTGTAATAAAAAATAAAAATTTAAATTAAAAATACGAACAAGAAGTAGGGAGACAAACTTGAGGGGCTTTCTCCTGGCACATTCCATTCTAAATTCCAATCTAGAACACGACTTCCATTGAGGCTCTGCTGCCCTAGTAACCAGATTTGGTAAGGGAGAACTGCTGCCACCTTGTGGCCGTTTCACACCACAGCAGCTTTAATCCCAGCGCTAAGGGTCACTTGATATTCAAAATCATTGCAGGCCTGTAAATGACACCTGCCCTGGAAGCAAATCCTGGGGTCACATATCGACCAAAAAATTCAAAGGACGTCCATATTTCAAAACGACCGTTTCAAAAGGCATATTTTATGCACATTAGTGTTCTGCTTCTTTGTCTTTCTTTCTTTTTTGGTTAAAAAGACGGGAATGGAAAAAGGCATCCCTCAGACTGGGCGAAAATCGTTGCAAACGAATCAATGGACAAAGGTTTAATCTCCAATATATATAAACAGCTCATGCAGCTTAATATTAAAAAAACAAACAACCCAATACAAAAATGGGCAGAAGTTCTAAAGAGACGTTTCTTCAAAGAAGACACAGAGATGGCCAAGACGCACATGAAAAGCTGCTCAAGGGCACTAATTATTAGAGAAATGCAAATCAAAACTACAATGAGGTATCACCTCACACCTGTTAGGATCGGCATCATCAGAAAATCTACAAACAACAAATTCTGGGGAGGGTGTGGACAAAAGGAGCCCTCTTCCACTATTGGTGGGAATGTAAATTGATACCGTCACTATGGAGAACAGTATGGAGTTTCCTTTAAAAAACTAGAAATAGAATTACCATCTGATCCAGCAATCCCACTTCTGGGCATATACCCAGAGAAAACCATAAATCAAAAAGGCACATTCACCACAATGTTCATTGCAGCACTATTTACAATAGCCAGGTAATGGAAGCAACCTAAATGCCCACAGACAGATGAATGGATAAAGATGGGGTACATATATAAAATGGAATATTACTCGGCCATAAATAGGAATGAAACTGGGTCATTTGTAGAGACATCGATGGATCTAGAGACTGTCATATAGAATGAAGTAAGTCAGAAAGAGGAAAACAAATATTGTATATTAATGCATATATGTGGAACCTAAAAGATGGTACAGATGAACTGGTTTGCAGGGAAGAAATAGAGACACAGAGGTAGAGAACAAACGTATGGACACCAAGTGTGGGAAGGCATAGGGTGGTGGTGGTGGGATGAGTTGGGAGATTGGGATTGACCTGTGTACATGTATATGCATAAAATACATAACTGATAATAACCTGCTGTATAAAAAAGTAAATAAAATTAAATTTCAAAATTTTAAAAAATAAAATTTAAAAATAAAACAGAAAAAAGTTCTTCCCTTCACACACATGTATTTATAGGAATGAATTATTTCCATGCTTATATCTATAAATACATAAAAGAGGAATAAAATCTAACTTGAACCATAAATGAAAAAAAACCTGAACCCACCAGTTATACAGAGGAAAACCCTATCAGGGCACTTGCTCCAGCGGTAAACAATTCTGAAATTGGTCAGAGGTGTGGAATCATCTCCCATCCAGCTAGCACCCACCCCCCACGCAAGGAGCGTCCTCATTGCAAAGCTGGGAGACCGTGCCGAGGCATCTCTGAATAAAGGTGAGCTGAGCCCCAGGCCAGCTGCTGCTGAACTGTTCCCACCCTTCGCAGGTAAAACACCTGAATATGTACAAGGGCTTGAAAGCCTAGAGGAAGGGCCGTGGAGCCACACTAGCGACAGCACGCAGGCCAACTTGGTGCCTGCAGGCCAGCCAGGGTGGTCCTGGCCCCGGGTACTCTTCCGGAAGCTTTCCATTGTCCTCCCTGTGATACCCCTCCTGGCCCGGCCCCCACTGCTTTTTTCCTTCCTCACCTCTGTCCGGAGAGAAATTCCAGTGGAAGGTATGGGTGACACATCCTCTTCTTTACAGGTGGCAGCCTGGCAACTCCTGCAGAAAGGCCAGCAGTGCCCCACTCACACCGGGCCGCCAACAAAGCTGTGGGCCCTCATTCCCTCCCACCAGCTCAGCCCCGAGACTGCTGACGGGGCAGAGAGTATGGAGTCAGGCACAGCTTCAGGGGCTATTGCTGCCTGGAGCGCTGTTTATATTGACCTCAACCAGGCACACCTGGGGAGGGCCGGCCGGCAGGGTAAGGCTGCCCAGGTCAGCTAATCCACAACCCTCAGGGAATCACATTGTTGAAAATGGACCTCGCTAAGGCAGAATAGAAGCCAAGGAAAATAATGACACAATGTCATTTGCAGCACCGTAGATGAGTCTAGAGGTAATCATGTGACTTGTAGTAAGTCAGAAAGTGAAAGACACATATCATATCATATCACTTATAGGTGTTACCTAAAAATGGATACCAGGGCAGATATTTCCACGGAGAAGGGCAATCACAAATTCATTAAACAAATTTATGGTTCACCAATGGAAAAGTGTGAGGATTGGTTTCATTACGATATCGGGGTTAACAGACATATACAAACACAGGTGACATATATAATCACCAAAGACCTACGGAATACCAAGAGAAGACTACTCAACATTCTGTCATAATGTACCTGGGAAAAGGATCCCAGGAAGAAGAGACATCTGTATATGTGTAAAAGAACCACATCTTCGACACCTACAATAAGCCAAACATTGTAATCAAACTTGCTGTAATAAAAAATAAAAATTTAAATTAAAAATACGAACAAGAAGTAGGGAGACAAACTTGAGGGGCTTTCTCCTGGCACATTCCATTCTAAATTCCAATCTAGAACACGACTTCCATTGAGGCTCTGCTGCCCTAGTAACCAGATTTGGTAAGGGAGAACTGCTGCCACCTTGTGGCCGTTTCACACAACAGCAGCTTTAATCCCAGCGCTAAGGGTCAGTGGATATTCAAAATCATTGCAGGCCTGTAAATGACACCTGCCCTGGAAGCAAATCCTGGGGTCACATATCGACCAAAAAATTCAAAGGACGTCCATATTTCAAAACGACCGTTTCAAAAGGCATATTTTATGCACATTAGTGTTCTGCTTCTTTGTCTTTCTTTCTTTTTTGGTTAAAAAGACGGGAATGGAAAAAGGCATCCCTCAGACTGGGCGAAAATCGTTGCAAACGAATCAATGGACAAAGGTTTAATCTCCAATATATATAAACAGCTCATGCAGCTTAATATTAAAAAAACAAACAACCCAATACAAAAATGGGCAGAAGTTCTAAAGAGACGTTTCTTCAAAGAAGACACAGAGATGGCCAAGACGCACATGAAAAGCTGCTCAAGGGCACTAATTATTAGAGAAATGCAAATCAAAACTACAATGAGGTATCACCTCACACCTGTTAGGATCGGCATCATCAGAAAATCTACAAACAACAAATTCTGGGGAGGGTGTGGACAAAAGGAGCCCTCTTCCACTATTGGTGGGAATGTAAATTGATACCGTCACTATGGAGAACAGTATGGAGTTTCCTTTAAAAAACTAGAAATAGAATTACCATCTGATCCAGCAATCCCACTTCTGGGCATATACCCAGAGAAAACCATAAATCAAAAAGGCACATTCACCACAATGTTCATTGCAGCACTATTTACAATAGCCAGGTAATGGAAGCAACCTAATTGCCCACAGACAGATGAATGGATAAAGATGGGGTACATATATAAAATGGAATATTACTCGGCCATAAAAAGGAATAAAACTGGGTCATTTGTAGAGACATCGATGGATCTAGAGACTGTCATATAGAATGAAGTAAGTCAGAAAGAGGAAAACAAATATTGTATATTAATGCATATATGTGGAACCTAAAAGATGGTACAGATGAACTGGTTTGCAGGGAAGAAATAGAGACACAGAGGTAGAGAACAAACGTATGGACACCAAGTGTGGGAAGGCATAGGGTGGTGGTGGTGGGATGAGTTGGGAGATTGGGATTGACCTGTGTACATGTATATGCATAAAATACATAACTGATAATGACCTGCTGTATAAAAAAGTAAATAAAATTAAATTTCAAAATTTTAAAAAATAAAATTTAAAAATAAAACAGAAAAAAGTTCTTCCCTTCACACACATGTATTTATAGGAATGAATTATTTCCATGCTTATATCTATAAATACATAAAAGAGGAATAAAATCTAACTTGAACCATAAATGAAAAAAAACCTGAACCCACCAGTTATACAGAGGAAAACCCTATCAGGGCACTTGCTCCAGCGGTAAACAATTCTGAAATTGGTCAGAGGTGTGGAATCATCTCCCATCCAGCTAGCACCCACCCCCCACGCAAGGAGCGTCCTCATTGCAAAGCTGGGAGACCGTGCCGAGGCATCTCTGAATAAAGGTGAGCTGAGCCCCAGGCCAGCTGCTGCTGAACTGTTCCCACCCTTCGCAGGTAAAACACCTGAATATGTACAAGGGCTTGAAAGCCTAGAGGAAGGGCCGTGGAGCCACACTAGCGACAGCACGCAGGCCAACTTGGTGCCTGCAGGCCAGCCAGTGTGGTCCTGGCCCCGGGTACTCTTCCGGAAGCTTTCCATTGTCCTGCCTGTGATACCCCTCCTGGCCCGGCCCCCACTGCTTTTTTCCTTCCTCACCTCTGTCCGGAGAGAAATTCCAGTGGAAGGTATGGGTGACACATCCTCTTCTTTACAGGTGGCAGCCTGGCAACTCCTGCAGAAAGGCCAGCAGTGCCCCACTCACACCGGGCCGCCAACAAAGCTGTGGGCCCTCATTCCCTCCCACCAGCTCAGCCCCGAGACTGCTGACGGGGCAGAGAGTATGGAGTCAGGCACAGCTTCAGGGGCTATTGCTGCCTGGAGCGCTGTTTATATTGACCTCAACCAGGCACACCTGGGGAGGGCCGGCCGGCAGGGTAAGGCTGCCCAGGTCAGCTAATCCACAACCCTCAGGGAATCACATTGTTGAAAATGGACCTCGCTAAGGCAGAATAGAAGCCAAGGAAAATAATGACACAATGTCATTTGCAGCACCGTAGATGAGTCTAGAGGTAATCATGTGACTTGTAGTAAGTCAGAAAGTGAAAGACACATATCATAACATATCACTTATAGGTGTTACCTAAAAATGGATACCAGGGCAGATATTTCCACGGAGAAGGGCAATCACAAATTCATTAAACAAACTTATGGTTCACCAATGGAAAGGTGTGAGGATTGGTTTCATTAGGATATCGGGGTTAACAGACATATACAAACACAGGTGACATATATAATCACCAAAGACCTACGGAATACCAAGAGAAGACTACTCAACATTCTGTCATAATGTACCTGGGAAAAGGATCCCAGGAAGAAGAGACATCTGTATATGTGTAAAAGAACCACATCTTCGACACCTACAATAAGCCAAACATTGTAATCAAACTTGCTGTAATAAAAAATAAAAATTTAAATTAAAAATACGAACAAGAAGTAGGGAGACAAACTTGAGGGGCTTTCTCCTGGCACATTCCTTTCTAAATTCCAATCTAGAACACGACTTCCATTGAGGCTCTGCTGCCCTAGTAACCAGATTTGGTAAGGGAGAACTGCTGCCACCTTGTGGCCGTTTCACACAACAGCAGCTTTAATCCCAGCGCTAATGGTCAGTGGATATTCAAAATCATTGCAGGCCTGTAAATGACACCTGCCCTGAAAACAAATCCTGGGGTCACATATCGACCAAAAAATTCAAAGGACGTCCATATTTCAAAACGACCGCTTCAAAAGGCATATTTTATGCACATTAGTTTTCTGCTTCTTTTTCTTTCTTTCTTTTTTGGTTAAAAAAACGGGAATGGAAAAAGGCATCCCTCAGAAGGGGCGAAAATCGTTGCAAACGAATCAATGGACAAAGGTTTAATCTCCAATATATATAAACAGCTCATGCAGCTTAATATTAAAAAAAAACAACCCAATACAAAAATGGGCAGAAGATCTAAAGAGACGTTTCTTTAAAGAAGACACAGAGATGGCCATGACGCACATGAAAAGCTGCTCAACAGCACTAATTATTAGAGAAATGCAAATCAAAACTACAATGAGGTATCACCTCACACCTGTTAGAATCGGCATCATCAGAAAATCTACAAACAACAAATTCTGGGGAGGGTGTGGACAAAAGGAGCCCTCTTCCACTATTGGTGGGAATGTAAATTGATACAGTCACTCTGGAGAACACTATGGAGTTTCCTTAAAAAAACTAGAAATAGAATTACCATCTGATCCAGCAATCCCACTTCTGGGCATATACCCAGAGAAAACCATAAATCAAAAAGGCACATTCACCACAATGTTCATTGCAGCACTATTTACAATAGCCAGGTAATGGAAGCAACCTAAATGCCCACAGACAGATGAATGGATAAAATTGGGGTACATATATAAAATGGAATATTACTCGGCCATAAAAAGGAATGAAACTGGGTCATTTGTAGAGACATCGATGGATCTAGAGACTGTCATATAGAATGAAGTAAGTCAGAAAGAGGAAAACAAATATTGTATATTAATGCATATATGTGGAACCTAAAAGATGGTACAGATGAACTGGTTTGCAGGGAAGAAATAGAGACACACAGGTAGAGAACAAACGTATGGACACCAAGTGTGGGAAGGCATAGGGTGGTGGTGGTGGGATGATTTGGGAGATTGGGATTGACCTGTATACATGTATATGCATAAAATACATAACTGATAATAACCTGCTGTATAAAAAAGTAAATAAAATTAAATTTCAAAATTTTAAAAAATAAAATTTTAAAATAAAACAGAAAAAAGTTCTTCCCTTCACAAACATGTATTTATAGGAATGAATTATTTCCATGCTTATATCTATAAATACATAAAAGAGGAATAAAAGCTAACTTGAACCATAAAAGAAGAGAAACCTGAACCCACCAGTTATACAGAGGAAAACGCTATCAGGGCACTTGCTCCAGCGGTAAACAATTCTGAAATTGGTCAGAGGTGGGGAATCATCTCCCATACAGCCAGCAACCCACCCCCCACACAAGGAGCATCCTCATTGCAAAGCTGGGGGACCGTGCCGAGGCATCTCTGAATAAAGGTGAGATGAGCCCCAGGCCAGCTGCTGCTGAACTGTTCCCACCCTTCCCAGGTAAAACACCTGAATATGTACAAGGGCTTGAAAGACTAGAGGAAGGGCCGTGGAGCCACACCAGCGACAGCATGCAGGTCAACTTGGTGCCTGCAGGCCAGCCAGGGTGGTCCTGGCCCCGGGCCCTCTTCCGGAAGCTTTCCATTGTCCTGCCTGGGATACCCCACCTGTCCCGGCCCCCACTGCTTTTTTCCTTCCTCACCTCTGTCCGGAGAGAAATTCCAGCGGAAGGTATGGGTGACACATCCTCTTCTTTACAGGTGGCAGCCTGGCAACTCCTGCGGAAAGGCCAGCAGTGCCCCACTCACACCGGGCCGTCAACAAAGCTGTGGCCCCTCATTCCCTCCCACCATCTCAGCCCCGAGACTGCTGACGGGGCAGAGAGTATGGAGTCAGGCACAGCTTCAGGGGCTATTGCTGCCTGGAGCGCTGTTTATATTGACCTCAAACAGGCACACCTGGGGAGGGCCGGCCGGCAGGGTAAGGCTGCCCAGGTCAGCTAATCCACAACCCTCAGGGAATCACATTGTTGAAAATGGACCTCGCTAAGGCAGAATAGAAGCCAAGGAAAATAAGGACACAATGCCATTTGCAGCACCGTAGATGAGTCTAGAGGTAATCATGTGACTTGTAGTAAGTCAGAAAGTGAAAGACACATATCATATCATATCACTTATAGGTGTTTCCTAAAAATGGATACCAGGGCAGATATGTCCACGGAGAAGGGCAATCACAGATTCATTAAACAAACTTATGGTTCACCAAGGGAAAGGTGTGAGGATTGGTTTCATTACGATATCGGGGTTAACAGACATATACAAACACAGGTGACATATATAATCACCAAAGACCCACGGAATACCAAGAGAAGACTACTCAACATTCTGTCATAACGTACCTGGGAAAAGGATCCCAGGAAGAAGAGACATCTGTATATGTGTAAAAGAACCACATCTTCGACACCTACAATAAGCCAAACATTGTAATCAAACTTGCTGTAATAAAAAATAAAAATTTAAATTAAAAATACGAACAAGAAGTAGGGAGACAAACTTGAGGGGCTTTCTCCTGGCACATTCCATTCTAAATTCCAATCTAGAACACGACTTCCATTGAGGCTCTGCTGCCCTAGTAACCAGATTTGGTAAGGGAGAACTGCTGCCACCTTGTGGCCGTTTCACACAACAGCAGCTTTAATCCCAGCGCTAATGGTCAGTGGATATTCAAAATCATTGCAGGCCTGTAAAAGACACCTGCCCTGGAAGCAAATCCTGGGGTCACATATCGACCAAAAAATTCAAAGGACGTCCATATTTCAAAACGACCGTTTCAAAAGGCATATTTTATGCACATTAGTGTTCTGCTTATTTGTCTTTCTTTCTTTTTTGGTTAAAAAGACGGGAATGGAAAAAGGCATCCCTCAGACTGGGCGAAAATCGTTGCAAACGAATCAATGGACAAAGGTTTAATCTCCAATATATATAAACAGCTCATGCAGCTTAATATTAAAAAAACAAACAACCCAATACAAAAATGGGCAGAAGTTCTAAAGAGACGTTTCTTCAAAGAAGACACAGAGATGGCCAAGACGCACATGAAAAGCTGCTCAAGGGCACTAATTATTAGAGAAATGCAAATCAAAACTACAATGAGGTATCACCTCACACCTGTTAGGATCGGCATCATCAGAAAATCTACAAACAACAAATTCTGGGGAGGGTGTGGACAAAAGGAGCCCTCTTCCACTATTGGTGGGAATGTAAATTGATACCGTCACTATGGAGAACAGTATGGAGTTTCCTTTAAAAAACTAGAAATAGAATTACCATCTGATCCAGCAATCCCACTTCTGGGCATATACCCAGAGAAAACCATAAATCAAAAAGGCACATTCACCACAATGTTCATTGCAGCACTATTTACAATAGCCAGGTAATGGAAGCAACCTAAATGCCCACAGACAGATGAATGGATAAAGATGGGGTACATATATAAAATGGAATATTACTCGGCCATAAAAAGGAATGAAACTGGGTCATTTGTAGAGACATCGATGGATCTAGAGACTGTCATATAGAATGAAGTAAGTCAGAAAGAGGAAAACAAATATTGTATATTAATGCATATATGTGGAACCTAAAAGATGGTACAGATGAACTGGTTTGCAGGGAAGAAATAGAGACACACAGGTAGAGAACAAACGTATGGACACCAAGTGTGGGAAGGCATAGGGTGGTGGTGGTGGGATGATTTGGGAGATTGGGATTGACCTGTATACATGTATATGCATAAAATACATAACTGATAATAACCTGCTGTATAAAAAAGTAAATAAAATTAAATTTCAAAATTTTAAAAAATAAAATTTTAAAATAAAACAGAAAAAAGTTCTTCCCTTCACAAACATGTATTTATAGGAATGAATTATTTCCATGCTTATATCTATAAATACATAAAAGAGGAATAAAAGCTAACTTGAACCATAAAAGAAGAGAAACCTGAACCCACCAGTTATACAGAGGAAAACGCTATCAGGGCACTTGCTCCAGCGGTAAACAATTCTGAAATTGGTCAGAGGTGGGGAATCATCTCCCATACAGCCAGCAACCCACCCCCCACACAAGGAGCATCCTCATTGCAAAGCTGGGGGACCGTGCCGAGGCATCTCTGAATAAAGGTGAGATGAGCCCCAGGCCAGCTGCTGCTGAACTGTTCCCACCCTTCCCAGGTAAAACACCTGAATATGTACAAGGGCTTGAAAGACTAGAGGAAGGGCCGTGGAGCCACACCAGCGACAGCATGCAGGTCAACTTGGTGCCTGCAGGCCAGCCAGGGTGGTCCTGGCCCCGGGCCCTCTTCCGGAAGCTTTCCATTGTCCTGCCTGGGATACCCCACCTGTCGCGGCCCCCACTGCTTTTTTCCTTCCTCACCTCTGTCCGGAGAGAAATTCCAGCGGAAGGTATGGGTGACACATCCTCTTCTTTACAGGTGGCAGCCTGGCAACTCCTGCGGAAAGGCCAGCAGTGCCCCACTCACACCGGGCCGTCAACAAAGCTGTGGCCCCTCATTCCCTCCCACCATCTCAGCCCCGAGACTGCTGACGGGGCAGAGAGTATGGAGTCAGGCACAGCTTCAGGGGCTATTGCTGCCTGGAGCGCTGTTTATATTGACCTCAAACAGGCACACCTGGGGAGGGCCGGCCGGCAGGGTAAGGCTGCCCAGGTCAGCTAATCCACAACCCTCAGGGAATCACATTGTTGAAAATGGACCTCGCTAAGGCAGAATAGAAGCCAAGGAAAATAAGGACACAATGCCATTTGCAGCACCGTAGATGAGTCTAGAGGTAATCATGTGACTTGTAGTAAGTCAGAAAGTGAAAGACACATATCATATCATATCACTTATAGGTGTTACCTAAAAATGGATACCAGGGCAGATATGTCCACGGAGAAGGGCAATCACAGATTCATTAAACAAACTTATGGTTCACCAAGGGAAAGGTGTGAGGATTGGTTTCATTACGATATCGGGGTTAACAGACATATACAAACACAGGTGACATATATAATCACCAAAGACCCACGGAATACCAAGAGAAGACTACTCAACATTCTGTCATAACGTACCTGGGAAAAGGATCCCAGGAAGAAGAGACATCTGTATATGTGTAAAAGAACCACATCTTCGACACCTACAATAAGCCAAACATTGTAATCAAACTTGCTGTAATAAAAAATAAAAATTTAAATTAAAAATACGAACAAGAAGTAGGGAGACAAACTTGAGGGGCTTTCTCCTGGCACATTCCATTCTAAATTCCAATCTAGAACACGACTTCCATTGAGGCTCTGCTGCCCTAGTAACCAGATTTGGTAAGGGAGAACTGCTGCCACCTTGTGGCCGTTTCACACAACAGCAGCTTTAATCCCAGCGCTAATGGTCAGTGGATATTCAAAATCATTGCAGGCCTGTAAAAGACACCTGCCCTGGAAGCAAATCCTGGGGTCACATATCGACCAAAAAATTCAAAGGACGTCCATATTTCAAAACGACCGTTTCAAAAGGCATATTTTATGCACATTAGTGTTCTGCTTCTTTGTCTTTCTTTCTTTTTTGGTTAAAAAGACGGGAATGGAAAAAGGCATCCCTCAGACTGGGCGAAAATCGTTGCAAACGAATCAATGGACAAAGGTTTAATCTCCAATATATATAAACAGCTCATGCAGCTTAATATTAAAAAAACAAACAACCCAATACAAAAATGGGCAGAAGTTCTAAAGAGACGTTTCTTCAAAGAAGACACAGAGATGGCCAAGACGCACATGAAAAGCTGCTCAAGGGCACTAATTATTAGAGAAATGCAAATCAAAACTACAATGAGGTATCCCCTCACACCTGTTAGGATCGGCATCATCAGAAAATCTACAAACAACAAATTCTGGGGAGGGTGTGGACAAAAGGAGCCCTCTTCCACTATTGGTGGGAATGTAAATTGATACCGTCACTATGGAGAACAGTATGGAGTTTCCTTTAAAAAACTAGAAATAGAATTACCATCTGATCCAGCAATCCCACTTCTGGGCATATACCCAGAGAAAACCATAAATCAAAAAGGCACATTCACCACAATGTTCATTGCAGCACTATTTACAATAGCCAGGTAATGGAAGCAACCTAAATGCCCACAGACAGATGAATGGATAAAGATGGGGTACATATATAAAATGGAATATTACTCGGCCATAAAAAGGAATGAAACTGGGTCATTTGTAGAGACATCGATGGATCTAGAGACTGTCATATAGAATGAAGTAAGTCAGAAAGAGGAAAACAAATATTGTATATTAATGCATATATGTGGAACCTAAAAAATGGTACAGATGAACTGGTTTGCAGGGAAGAAATAGAGACACACAGGTAGAGAACAAACGTATGGACACCAAGTGTGGGAAGGCATAGGGTGGTGGTGGTGGGATGAGTTGGGAGATTGGGATTGACCTGTATACATGTATATGCATAAAATACATAACTGATAATAACCTGCTGTATAAAAAAGTAAATAAAATTAAATTTCAAAATTTTAAAAAATAAAATTTAAAAATAAAACAGAAAAAAGTTCTTCCCTTCACACAGATGTATTTATAGGAATGAATTATTTCCATGCTTATATCTATAAATACATAAAAGAGGAATAAAATCTAACTTGAACCATAAATGAAAAAAAACCTGAACCCACCAGTTATACAGATGAAAACGCTATCAGGGCACTTGCTCCAGCGGTAAACAATTCTGAAATTGGTCAGAGGTGTGGAATCATCTCCCATCCAGCTAGCACCCACCCCCCACGCAAGGAGCGTCCTCATTGCAAAGCTGGGAGAACGTGCCAAGGCATCTCTGAATAAAGGTGAGCTGAGCCCCAGGCCAGCTGCTGCTGAACTGTTCCCACCCTTCCCAGGTAAAACACCTGAATATGTACAAGGGCTTGAAAGCCTAGAGGAAGGGCCATGGAGCACACTAGCGAAAGCACGCAGGCCAAGTTGGTGACTGCAGGCCAGCCAGGGTGGTCCTGGACCCGTGCGCTCTTCCAGAAGCTTTCCATTGTCCTGCCTGAGATACCCCTCCTGTCCCGGCCCACACTGCGTTTTTCCTTCCTCACCTCTGTCAGGAGAGAAATTCCAGTGGAAAGTATGGGTGACACATCCTCTTCTTTACAGGTGGCAGCCTGGCAACTCCTGCAGAAAGGCCAGCAGTGCCCCACTCACACCGGGCCACCAACAAAGCTGTGGCCCCTCATTCCCTCCCACCAGCTCAGCCCCGAGACTGCTGACGGGGCAGAGAATATGGAGTCAGGCACAGCTTCAGGGGCTATTGCTGCCTGGAGCGCTGTTTATATTGACCTCAACCAGGCACACCTGGGGAGGGCCGGCCAGCAGGGTAAGGCTGCCCAGGTCAGCAAATCCACAACCCTCAGGGAATCACATTGTTGAATATGGACCTCGCTAAGGCAGAATAGAAGCCAAGGAAAATAAGGACACAATGCCATTTGCAGCACCGTAGATGAGTCTAGAGGTAATCACGTGACTTGTAGTAAGTCAGAAAGTGAAAGACACATATCATATCATATCACTTATAGGTGTTACCTAAAAATGGATACCAGGGCAGATATTTCCACGGAGAAGGGCAATCACAGATTCATTAAACACACTTATGGTTCACCAATGGAAAGGTGTGTGGATTGGTTTCATTACGATATCGGGGTTAACAGACATATACAAACACAGGTGACATATATAATCACCAAAGACCTACGGAATACCAAGAGAAGACTACTCAACATTCTGTCATAAGGTACCTGGGAAAAGGATCCCAGGGAGAACAGACATCTGTATATGTGTAAAAGAACCACATCTTCGACACCTACAATAAGCCAAACATTGTAATCAAACTTGCTGTAATAAAAAATAAAAATTTAAATTAAAAATACGAACAAGAAGTAGGGAGACAAACTTGAGGGGCTTTCTCCTGGCACATTCCATTCTAAATTCCAATCTAGAACACGACTTCCATTGAGGCTCTGCTGCCCTAGTAACCAGATTTGGTAAGGGAGAACTGCTGCCACCTTGTGGCCGTTTCACACAACAGCAGCTTTAATCCCAGCGCTAATGGTCAGTTGATATTCAAAATCATTGCAGGCCTGTAAATGACACCTGCCCTGAAAACAAATCCTGGGGTCACATATCGACCCAAAAATTCAAAGGACGTCCATATTTCAAAACGACCGTTTCAAAAGGCATATTTTATGTACATTAGTGTTCTGCTTCTTTGTCTTTCTTTTTTGGTTAAAAAGACGGGAATGGAAAAAGGCATCCCTCAGACTGGGCGAAAATCGTTGCAAACGAATCAATGGACAAAAGTTTAATCTCCAATATATATAAACAGCTCATGCAGCTTAATATTAAAAAAACAAACAACCCAATACAAAAATGGGCAGAAGATCTAAAGAGACGTTTCTTCAAAGAAGACACAGAGATGGCCAAGATGCACATGAAAAGCTGCTCAAGGGCACTAATTATTAGAGAAATGCAAATCAAAACTACAATGAGGTATCACCTCACACCTGTTAGGATCGGCATCATCAGAAAATCTACAAACAACAAATTCTGGGGAGGGTGTGGACAAACGGAGCCCTCTTCCACTATTGGTGGGAATGTAAATTGATACAGTCACTTTGGAGAACACTATGGAGTTTCCTTTAAAAAACTAGAAATAGAATTACCATCTGATCCAGCAATCCCACTTCTGGGCATATACTCAGAGAAAACCAGAAATCAAAAAGGCACATTCACCACAATGTTCATAGCAGCACTATTTACAATAGCCAGGTAATGGAAGCAACCTAAATGCCCACAGACAGATGAATGGATAAAGATGGGGTACATATATAAAATGGAATATTACTCGGCCACAAAAAGGAATGAAACTGGGTCATTTGTAGAGACATCGATGGATCTAGAGACTGTCATATAGAATGAAGTAAGTCAGAAAGAGGAAATCAAATATTGTATGTTAATGCATATATGTGGAACCTAAAAAATGGTACAGATGAACTGGTTTGCAGGGAAGAAATAGAGACGCAGAGGTCGAGAACAAACGTATGGACACCAAGTGTGGGAAGCCATGGGGTGGTGGTGGTGGGATGAGTTGGGAGATTCGGGTTGACCTGTATACATGTATATGCATAAAATACATAACTAATAATAACCTGCTGTATAAAAAAAGTAAATAAAATTAAATTTCAAAATTTTAAAAAATAAAATTTAAAAATAAAACAGAAAAAATTTATTCCCTTCACACAGATGTATTTATAGGAATGAATTATTTCCATGCTTATATCTATAAATACATAAAAGAGGAATAAAATCTAACTTGAACCATAAACGAAAAAAACCCTGAACCCACCAGTTATACAGAGGAAAACCCTATCAGGGCACTTTCTCCAGCGGTAAACAATTCTGAAGTTGGTCAGAGGTGGGGAATCATCTCCCATCCAGCCAGGAACCCACTCCCCACGCAAGAAGCGTCCTCATTGCAAAGCTGGGAGACCGTGCCGAGGCATCTCTGAATAAAGGTGAGCTGAGCCCCAGGCCAGCTGCTGCTGAACTGTTCCCACCCTTCCCAGGTAAAACACCTGAATATGTACAAGGGCTTGAAAGTGTAGAGGAAGGGCCATGGAGCACACTAGCGAAAGCACGCAGGCCAAGTTCGTGACTGCAGGCCAGCCAGGGTGGTCCTGGCCCCGTGCGCTCTTCCGGAAGCTTTCCATTGTCCTGCCTGAGATACCCCCCCTGTCCCGGGCCCCACTGCGTTTTTCCTTCCTCACCTCTGTCAGGAGAGGAATTCCAGTGGAAGGTATGGGTGACACATCCTCTTCTTTACAGGTGGCAGGCTGGCAACTCCTGCAGAAAGGCCACCAGTGCCCCACTCACACCGGGCCACCAACAAAGCTGTGGCCCCTCATTCCCTCCCACCAGCTCAGCCCCGAGACTGCTGACGGGGCAGAGAATATGGAGTCAGGCAAAGCTTCAGGGGCTATTGCTGACTGGAGCGCTGTTTATATTGACCTCAACCAGGCACACCTGGGGGGGGCCGGCCGCCAGGGTCAGGCTGCCCAGGTCAGCTAATCCGCAACCCTCAGGGAATCACATTGTTGAAAATGGACCTCGCTAAGGCAGAATAGAAGCCAAGGAAAATAAGGACACAATGCCATTTGCAGCACCGTAGATGAGTCTAGAGGTAATCACGTGACTTGTAGTAAGTCAGAAAGTGAAAGACACATATCATATCATATCACTTATAGGTGTTACCTAAAAATGGATACCAGGGCAGATATTTCCACGGAGAAGGGCAATCACGGATTCATTAAACACACTTATGGTTCACCAATGGAAAGGTGTGTGGATTGGTTTCATTACGATAACGGTGTTAACAGACATATACAAACACAGGTGACATATATAATCACCAAAGACCTACGGAATACCAAGAGAAGACTACTCAACATTCTGTCATAAGGTACCTGGGAAAAGGATCCCAGGGAGAACAGACATCTGTATATGTGTAAAAGAACCACATCTTCGACACCTACAATAAGCCAAACATTGTAATCAAACTTGCTGTAATAAAAAATAAAAATTTAAATTAAAAATACGAACAAGAAGTAGGGAGACATACTTGAGGGGCTTTCTCCTGGCACATTCCATTCTAAATTCCAATCTAGAACACGACTTCCATTGAGGCTCTGCTGCCCTAGTAAGCAGATTTGGTAAGGGAGAACTGCTCCTACCTTGTGGCCGTTTCACACAACAGCAGCTTTAATCCCAGCGCTAATGGTCAGTTGATATTCAAAATCATTGCAGGCCTGTAAATGACACCTGCCCTGAAAACAAATCCTGGGGTCACATATCGACCAAAAAATTCAAAGGACGTCCATATTTCAAAACGACCGTTTCAAAAGGCATATTTTACGTACATTAGTGTTCTGCTTCTTTGTCTTTCTTTCTTTTTTGGTTAAAAAGACGGGAATGGAAAAAGGCATCCCTCAGACTGGGCGAAAATCGTTGCAAACGAATCAATGGACCAAAGTTTAATCTCAAATATATATAAACAGCTCATGCAGCTTAATATTAAAAAAACAAACAACCCAATACAAAAATGGGCAGAAGATCTAAAGAGACGTTTCTTCAAAGAAGACACAGAGATGGCCAAGATGCACATGAAAAGCTGCTCAACAGCACTAATTATTAGAGAAATGCAAATCACAACTACAATGAGGTATCACCTCACACCTGTTAGGATCGGCATCATCAGAAAATCTACAAACAACAAATTCTGCGGAGGGTGTGGACAAACGGAGCCCTCTTCCACTATTGGTGGGAATGTAAATTGATACAGTCACTATGGAGAACACTATGGAGTTTCCTTTAAAAAACTAGAAATAGAATTACCATCTGATACAGCAATCCCACTTCTGGGCATATACCCAGAGAAAACTATAAATCAAAAAGGCACATTCACCACAATGTTCATAGCAGCACTATTTACAATAGCCAGGTAATGGAAGCAACCTAAATGCCCACAGACAGATGAATGGATAAAGATGGGGTACATATATAAAATGTAATATTACTCGGCCAAAAAAAGGAATGAAACTGGGTCATTTGTAGAGACATCGTTGGATCTAGAGACTGTCATACAGAATGAAGTAAGTCAGAAAGAGGAAATCAAATATTGTATATTAATGCATATATATGGAACCTAAAAAATGGTACAGATGAACTGGTTTGCAGGGAAGAAATAGAGACGCAGAGGTCGAGAACAAACGTATGGACACCAAGTGTGGGAAGCCATGGGGTGGTGGTGGTGGGATGAGTTGGGAGATTCGGGTTGACCTGTATACATGTATATGCATAAAATACATAACTAATAATAACCTGCTGTATAAAAAAAGTAAATAAAATTAAATTTCAAAATTTTAAAAAATAAAATTTAAAAATAAAACAGAAAAAATTTATTCCCTTCACACAGATGTATTTATAGGAATGAATTATTTCCATGCTTATATCTATAAATACATAAAAGAGGAATAAAATCTAACTTGAACCATAAACGAAAAAAAACCTGAACCCACCAGTTATACAGAGGAAAACCCTATCAGGGCACTTTCTCCAGCGGTAAACAATTCTGAAGTTGGTCAGAGGTGGGGAATCATCTCCCATCCAGCCAGGAACCCACCCCCCACGCAAGAAGCGTCCTCATTGCAAAGCTGGGAGACCGTGCCAAGGCATCTCTGAATAAAGGTGAGCTGAGCCCCAGGCCAGCTGCTGCTGAACTGTTCCCACCCTTCCCAGGTAAAACACCTGAATATGTACAAGGGCTTGAAAGCCTAGAGGAAGGGCCATGGAGCACACTAGCGAAAGCACGCAGGCCAAGTTGGTGACTGCAGGCCAGCCAGGGTGGTCCTGGCCCCGTGCGCTCTTCCGGAAGCTTTCCATTGTCCTGCCTGAGATACCCCTCCTGTCCCGGGCCCCACTGCGTTTTTCCTTCCTCACCTCTGTCAGGAGAGAAATTCCAGTGGAAGGTATGGGTGACACATCCTCTTCTTTACAGGAGGCAGCCTGGCAACTCCTGCAGAAAGGCCAGCACTGCCCCACTCACACCGGGCCACCAACAAAGCTGTGGCCCCTCATTCCCTCCCACCAGCTCAGCCCCGAGACTGCTGACGGGGCAGAGAATATGGAGTCAGGCACAGCTTCAGGGGCTATTGCTGACTGGAGCGCTGTTTATATTGACCTCAACCAGGCACACCTGGGGAGGGCCGGCCGGCAGGGTAAGGCTGCCCAGGTCAGCTAATCCGCAACCCTCAGGGAATCACATTGTTGAAAATGGACCTCGCTAAGGCAGAATAGAAGCCAAGGAAAATAAGGACACAATGCCATTTGCAGCACCGTAGATGAGTCTAGAGGTAATCACGTGACTTGTAGTAAGTCAGAAAGTGAAAGACACATATCATATCATATCACTTATAGGTGTTACCTAAAAATGGATACCAGGGCAGGTATTTCCACGGAGAAGGGCAATCACAGATTCATTAAACACACTTATGGTTCACCAATGGAAAGGTGTGTGGATTGGTTTCATTACGATATCGGGGTTAACAGACATATACAAACACAGGTGACATATATAATCACCAAAGACCTACGGAATACCAAGAGAAGACTACTCAACATTCTGTCATAACGTACCTGGGAAAAGGATCCCAGGGAGAACAGACATCTGTATATGTGTAAAAGAACCACATCTTCGACACCTACAATAAGCCAAACATTGTAATCAAACTTGCTGTAATAAAAAATAAAAATTTAAATTAAAAATACGAACAAGAAGTAGGGAGACAAACTTGAGGGGCTTTCTCCTGGCACATTCCATTCTAAATTCCAATCTAGAACACGACTTCCATTGAGGCTCTGCTGCCCTAGTAACCAGATTTGGTAAGGGAGAACTGCTGCCACCTTGTGGCCGTTTCACACAACAGCAGCTTTAATCCCAGCGCTAATGGTCAGTTGATATTCAAAATCATTGCAGGCCTGTAAATGACACCTGCCCTGGAAGCAAATCCTGGGGTCACATATCGACCAAAAAATTCAAAGGACGTCCATATTTCAAAACGACCGTTTCAAAAGGCATATTTTATGTACATTAGTGTTCTGCTTCTTTGTCTTTCTTTCTTTTTTGGTTAAAAAGACGGGAATGGAAAAAGGCATCCCTCAGACTGGGCGAAAATCGTTGCAAACGAATCAATGGACAAAAGTTTAATCTCCAATATATATAAACAGCTCATGCAGCTTAATATTAAAAAAACAAACAACCCAATACAAAAATGGGCAGAAGATCTAAAGAGACGTTTCTTCAAAGAAGACACAGAGATGGCCAAGATGCACATGAAAAGCTGCTCAACAGCACTAATTCTTAGAGAAATGCAAATCAAAACTACAATGAGGTATCACCTCACACCTGTTAGGATCGGCATCATCAGAAAATCTACAAACAACAAATTCTGGGGAGGGTGTGGACAAACGGAGCCCTCTTCCACTATTGGTGGGAATGTAAATTGATACAGTCACTATGGAGAACACTATGGAGTTTCCTTTAAAAAACTAGAAATAGAATTACCATCTGATCCAGCAATCCCACTTCTGGGCATATACCCAGAGAAAACCAGAAATCAAAAAGGCACATTCACCACAATGTTCATAGCAGCACTATTTACAATAGCCAGGTAATGGAAGCAACCTAAATGCCCACAGACAGATGAATGGATAAAGATGGGGTACATATATAAAATGGAATATTACTCGGCCAAAAAAAGGAATGAAACTGGGTCATTTGTAGAGACATCGTTGGATCTAGAGACTGTCATACAGAATGAAGTAAGTCAGAAAGAGGAAATCAAATATTGTATATTAATGCATATATGTGGAACCTAAAAAATGGTACAGATGAACTGGTTTGCAGGGAAGAAATAGAGACGCAGAGGTCGAGAACAAACGTATGGACACCAAGTGTGGGAAGCCATGGGGTGGTGGTGGTGGGATGAGTTGGGAGATTCGGGTTGACCTGTATACATGTATATGCATAAAATACATAACTAATAATAACCTGCTGTATAAAAAAAGTAAATAAAATTAAATTTCAAAATTTTAAAAAATAAAATTTAAAAATAAAACAGAAAAAATTTATTCCCTTCACACAGATGTATTTATAGGAATGAATTATTTCCATGCTTATATCTATAAATACATAAAAGAGGAATAAAATCTAACTCGAACCATAAACGAAAAAAAACCTGAACCCACCAGTTATACAGAGGAAAACCCTATCAGGGCACTTTCTCCAGCGGTAAACAATTCTGAAGTTGGTCAGAGGTGGGGAATCATCTCCCATCCAGCCAGGAACCCACCCCCCACGCAAGAAGCGTCCTCATTGCAAAGCTGGGAGACCGTGCCGAGGCATCTCTGAATAAAGGTGAGCTGAGCCCCAGGCCAGCTGCTGCTGAACTGTTCCCACCCTTCCCAGGTAAAACACCTGAATATGTACAAGGGCTTGAAAGCCTAGAGGAAGGGCCATGGAGCACACTAGCGAAAGCACGCAGGCCAAGTTGGTGACTGCAGGCCAGCCAGGGTGGTCCTGGCCCCGTGCGCTCTTCCGGAAGCTTTCCATTGTCCTGCCTGAGATACCCCTCCTGTCCCGGCCCCCACTGCGTTTTTCCTTCCTCACCTCTGTCAGGAGAGAAATTCCAGTGGAAGGTATGGGTGACACATCCTCTTCTTTACAGGTGGCAGCCTGGCAACTCCTGCAGAAAGGCCAGCAGTGCCCCACTCACACCGGGCCACCAACAAAGCTGTGGCCCCTCATTCCCTCCCACCAGCTCAGCCCCAAGACTGCTGACGGGGCAGAGAATATGGAGTCAGGCACAGCTTCAGGGGCTATTGCTGACTGGAGCGCTGTTTATATTGACCTCAACCAGGCACACCTGGGGAGGGCCGGCCAGCAGGGTAAGGCTGCCCAGGTCAGCTAATCCGCAACCCTCAGGGAATCACATTGTTGAAAATGGACCTCGCTAAGGCAGAATAGAAGCCAAGGAAAATAAGGACACAATGCCATTTGCAGCACCGTAGATGAGTCTAGAGGTAATCACGTGACTTGTAGTAAGTCAGAAAGTGAAAGACACATATCATATCATATCACATATAGGTGTTACCTAAAAATGGATACCAGGGCAGATATTTCCACGGAGAAGGGCAATCACAGATTCATTAAACACACTTATGGTTCACCAATGGAAAGGTGTGTGGATTGGTTTCATTACGATATCGGTGTTAACAGACATATACAAACACAGGTGACATATATAATCACCAAAGACCTACGGAATACCAAGAGAAGACTACTCAACATTCTGTCATAACGTACATGGGAAAAGGATCCCAGGGAGAACAGACATCTGTATATGTGTAAAAGAACCACATCTTCCACACCTCCAACAAGCCAAACATTGTAATCAAACTTGCTGTCATAAAAAATAAAAATTAAATTAAAAACACAAACAAGAAGTAGGGAGACAAACTTGAGGGGCTTTCTCCTGGCACATTCCATTCTAAATTCCAATCTAGAACACGACTTCCATTGAGGCTCTGTTGCCCTAGTAACCAGAATTGGTAAGGGAGAACTGCTGCCACCTTGTGGCCGTTTCACACAACAGCAGCTTTAATCCCAGCGCTAATGGTCAGATGATATTCAAAATCATTGCAGACCTGTAAATGACACCTGCTCTGAAAACAAATCCTGGGGTCACATATCGACCAAAAAATTCAAAGGACGTCCATATTTCAAAACGACCGCTTCAAAAGGCATATTTTATGCACATTAGTTTTCTGCTTCTTTTTCTTTCTTTCTTTTTTGGTTAAAAAAACGGGAATGGAAAAAGGCATCCCCCAGAAGGGGCGAAAATCGTTGCAAACGAATCAATGGACAGAGGTTTAATCTCCAATATATATAAACAGCTCATGCAGCTTAATATTAAAAAAACAAACAACCCAATAGAAAAATGGGCAGAAGATCTAAAGAGACGTTTCTTTAAAGAAGACACAGAGATGGCCAGGACGCACATGAAAAGCTGCTCAAAAGCACTAATTATTAGAGAAATGCAAATCAAAACTACAATGAGGTATCACCTCACACCTGTTAGAATCGGCATCATCAGAAAACCTACAAACAACAAATTCTGGGGAGGGTGTGGACAAAAGGAGCCCTCTTCCACTATTGGTGGGAATGTAAATTGATACAGTCACTATGGAGAACACTATGGAGTTTCCTTTAAAAAACTAGAAATAGAATTACCATCTGATCCAGCAATCCCACTTCTGGGCATATACCCAGAGAAAACCAGAAATCAAAAAGGCACATTCACCACAATGTTCATTGCAGCACTATTTACAATAGCCAGGTAATGGAAGCAACCTAAATGCCCACAGACAGATGAATGGATAAAATTGGGGTACATATATAAAATGGAATATTACTCGGCCATAAAAAGGAATGAAACTGGGTCATTTGTAGAGACATCGATGGATCTAGAGACTGTCATACAGAATGAAGTAAGTCAGAAAGAGGAAAACAAATATTGTATATTAATGCATATATGTGGAACCTAAAAGATGGTACAGATGAACTGGTTTGCAGGGAAGAAAGAGAGACACACAGGTAGAGAACAAACGTATGGACACCAAGTGTGGGAAGCCATGGGGTGGTGGTGGTGGGATGAGTTGGGAGATTGAGATTGACCTGTATACATGTATATGCATAAAATACATAACTAATAATAACCTGCTGTATAAAAAAGTAAATAAAATTAAGTTTCAAAATTATAAAAAATAAAATTTAAAAATAAAAGAGAAAAAAGTTCTTCCCTTCACACAGATGTATTTATAGGAATGAATTATTTCCATGCTTATATCTATAAATACATAAAAGAGGAATACAAGCTAACTTGAACCATAAAAGAAGAAAAACCTGAACCCACCAGTTATACAGAGGAAAACCCTATCAGGGCACTTGCTCCAGCGGTAAACAATTTTGAAATTGGTCAGAGGTGGGGAATCATCTCCCATACAGCCAGCAACCCACCCCCCACACAAGGAGCGTCCTCATTGCAAAGCTGGGGGACCGTGCCGAGGCATCTCTGAATAAAGGTGAGCTGAGCCCCAGGCCAGCTGCTGCTTAACTGTACCCACCCTTCCCAGGTAAAACACCTGAATATGTACAAGGGCTTGAAAGACTAGAGGAAGGGCCGTGGAGCCACACCAGCGACAGCACGCAGGCCAACTTGGTGCCTGCAGGCCAGCCAGGGTGGTCCTGGCCCCGGGCCCTCTTCCGGAAGCTTTCCATTGTCCTGCCTGAGATACCCCACCTGTCCCGGCCCCCACTGCTTTTTTCCTTCCTCACCTCTGTCCGGAGAGAAATTCCAGCGGAAGGTATGGGTGACACATCCTCTTCTTTACAGGAGGCAGCTTGGCAACTCCTGCAAAAAGGTCAGCAGAACCCCACTCACACCGGGCCACCAACAAAGCTGTGGCCCCTCACTCCCACCCACCAGCACAGCCCCGAGACTGCTGACGGGGCAGAGAATATGGAGTCAGGCACAGGTTCAGGGGCTATTGCTGCCTGGAGCGCTGTTTATATTGACCTCAACCAGGCACACCTGGGGAGGGCCGGCCGGCAGGGTAATGCTGCCCAGGTCAGCTAATCCACAACCCTCAGGGAATCACATTCTTGAAAATGGACCTCGCTAAGGCAGAATAGAAGCCAAGGAAAATAAGGACACAATGCCATTTGCAGCACCGTAGATGAGTCTAGAGGTAATCACGTGACATGTAGTAAGTCAGAAAGTGAAAGACACATATCATATCATATCACTTATAGGTGTTACCTAAAAATGGATACCAGGGCAGATATTTCCACGGAGAAGGGCAATCACAGATTCATTAAACAAACTTATGGTTCACCAATGGAAAGGTGTGAGGATTGGTTTCATTACGATATCGGGGTTAACAGACTTATACAAACACAGGTGACATATATAATCACCAAACACCTACGGAATACCAAAAGACTACTCAACATTCTGTCATAACCTACATGGGAAAAGGATCCCAGGAAAAACAGACATCTGTATATGTGTAAAAGAACCACATCTTCCACACCTCCAACAAGCCAAACATTGTAATCAAACTTGCTGTAATAAAAAATAAAAATTAAATTAAAAACACGAACAAGAAGTAGGGAGACAAACTTGAGGGGCTTTCTCCTGGCACATTCCATTGTAAATTCCAATCTAGAACACGACTTCCATTGAGGCTCTGTTGCCCTAGTAACCAGAATTGGTAAGGGAGAACTGCTGCCACCTTGTGGCCGTTTCACACAACAGCAGCTTTAATCCCAGCGCTAATGGTCAGTTGATATTCAAAATCATTGCAGACCTGTAAATGACACCTGCCCTGAAAACAAATCCTGGGGTCACATATCGACCAAAAAATTCAAAGGACGTCCATATTTCAAAACGACCGCTTCAAAAGGCATATTTTATGCACATTAGTTTTCTGCTTCTTTTTCTTTCTTTCTTTTTTGGTTAAAAAAACGGGAATGGAAAAAGGCATCCCTCAGAAGGGGCGAAAATCGTTGCAAACGAATCAATGGACAGAGGTTTAATCTCTAATATATATAAACAGCTCATGCAGCTTAATATTAAAAAAACAAACAACCGAATACAAAAATGGGCAGAAGATCTAAAGAGACGTTTCTTTAAAGAAGACACAGTGATGGCCAAGACGCACATGAAAAGCTGCTCAACAGCACTAATTATTAGAGAAATGCAAATCAAAACTACAATGAGGTATCACCTCACACCTGTTAGAATCGGCATCATCAGAAAATCTACAAACAACAAATTCTGGGGAGGGTGTGGACAAAAGGAGCCTTCTTCCACTATTGGTGGGAATGTAAATTGATACAGTCACTATGGAGAACACTATGGAGTTTCCTTAAAAAAACTAGAAATAGAATTACCATCTGATCCAGCAATCCCACTTCTGGGCATATACCCAGAGAAAACCATAAATCAAAAAGGCACATTCACCACAATGTTCATTGCAGCACTATTTACAATAGCCAGGTAATGGAAGCAACCTAAATGCCCACAGACAGATGAATGGATAAAATTGGGGTACATATATAAAATGGAATATTACTCGGCCATAAAAAGGAATGAAACTGGGTCATTTGTAGAGACATCGATGGATCTAGAGACTGTCATACAGAATGAAGTAAGTCAGAAAGAGGAAAACAAATATTGTATATTAATGCATATATGTGGAACCTAAAAAATGGTACAGATGAACTGGTTTGCAGGGAAGAAATAGAGACACAAGGTAGAGAACAAACGTATGGACACCAAGTGTGGGAAGCCATGGGGTGGTGGTGGTGGGATGAGTTGGGAGATTGAGATTGACCTGTATACATGTATATGCATAAAATACATAACTAATAATAACCTGCTGTATAAAAAAGTAAATAAAATTAAATTTCAAAATTATAAAAAATAAAATTTAAAAATAAAAGAGAAAAAAGTTCTTCCCTTCACACAGATGTATTTATAGGAATGAATTATTTCCATGCTTATATCTATAAATACATAAAAGAGGAATAAAAGCTAACTTGAACCATAAAAGAAGAAAAACCTGAACCCACCAGTTATACAGAGGAAAACGCTATCAGGGCACTTGCTCCAGCGGTAATCAATTCTGAAATTGGTCAGAGGTGGGGAATCATCTCCCATACAGCCAGCAACCCACACCCCACACAAAGAGCGTCCTCATTGCAAAGCTGGGGGACCGTGCCGAGGCGTCTCTGAATAAAGGTGAGCTGAGCCCCAGGCCAGCTGCTGCTGAACTGTTCCCACCCTTCCCAGGTAAAACACCTGAATATGTACAAGGGCTTGAAAGACTAGAGGAAGGGCCGTGGAGCCACACCAGCGACAGCACGCAGGCCAACTTGGTGCCTGCAGGCCAGCCAGGGTGGTCCTGGCCCCGGGCCCTCTTCCGGAAGCTTTCCATTGTCCTGCCTGAGATACCCCACCTGTCCCGGCCCCCACTGCTTTTTTCCTTCCTCACCTCTGTCCGGAGAGAAATTCCAGCGGAAGGTATGGGTGACACATCCTCTTCTTTACAGGTGGCAGCATGGCAACTCCTGCAGAAAGGCCAGCAGTGCCCCACTCACACTGCGCCGCCAACAAAGCTGTGGCCCCTGATTCCCTCCCACCAGCTCAGCCCCGAGACTGCTGACAGGGCAGAGAATATGGAGTCAGGCACAGCTTCAGGGGCTATTGCTGACTGGAGCGCTGTTTATATTGACCTCAACCAGGCACACCTGGGGAGGGCCGGCCGGCAGGGTAAGGCTGCCCAGGTCAGCTAATCCACAACCCTCAGGGAATCACATTGTTGAAAATGGACCTCGCTAAGGCAGAATAGAAGCAAAGGAAAATAACTACACAATGCCATTTGCAGCACCGTAGATGAGTCTAGAGGTAATCACGTGACATGTAGTAAGTCAGAAAGTGAAAGACACATCATATCATATCACTTATAGGTGTTACCTAAAAATGGATACCAGGGCAGATATTTCCACGGAGAAGGGCAATCACAGATTCATTAAACAAACATGGTTCACCAATGGAAAGGTGTGAGGATTGGTTTCATTACGATATCGGGGTTAACAGACTTATACAAACACAGGTGACATATATAATCACCAAACACCTACGGAATACCAAAAGACTACTCAACATTCTGTCATAACGTACATGGGAAAAGGATCCCAGGAAAAACAGACATCTGTATATGTGTAAAAGAACCACATCTTCCACACCTCCAACAACCCAAACATTGTAATCAAACTTGCTGTAATAAAAAATAAAAATTAAATTAAAAACACGAATAAGAAGTAGGGAGACAAACTTGAGGGGCTTTCTCCTGGCACATTCCATTCTAAATTCCAATCTAGAACACGACTTCCATTGAGGCTCTGCTGCACTAGTAACCAGATTTTGTAAGGGAGAACTGCTGCCACATTGTGGCCGTTTCACACAACAGCAGCTTTAATCCCAGCGCTAATGGTCAGTTGATAACCAAAATCATTGCAGGCCTGTAAATGACACCTGCCCTGGAAGCAAATCCTGGGGTCACATATCGAAGAAAAAATACAAAGGACGTCCATATTTCAAAACGACCGTTTCAAAAGGCATATTTTATGCACATTAGTGTTCTGCTTCTTTTTCGTTCTTTCTTTTTTGGTTAAAAAACGGAAATGGAAAAAGGCATCCCTCAGAAGGGGCGAAAATTGTTGCAAACGTATCAATGGACAAAGGTTTAATCTCCAATATATATAAACAGCTCATGCAGCTTAATATTAAAAAAACAAACAACCCAATACAAAAATGGGCAGAAGATCTAAAGAGACGTTTCTTTAAAGAAGACACAGAGATGGCCAAGACGCACATGAAAAGCTGCTCAACAGCACTAATTATTAGAGAAATGCAAATCAAAACTACAATGAGGTATAACCTCACACCTGTTAGGATCGGCATCATCAGAAAATCTACAAACATCAAATTCTGGGGAGGGTGTGGACAAAAGGAGCCCACTTCCACTATTGGTGGGAATGTAAATTGATACAGTCACTATGGAGAACACTATGGAGTTTCCCTAAAAAAACTAGAAATAGAATTACCATCTGATCCAGCAATCCCACTTCTGGGCATATACCCAGAGAAAACCATAAATCAAACAGGCACATTCACCACAATGTTCATTGCAGCACTATTTACAATAGCCAGGTAATGGAAGCAACCTAAATGCCCACAGACAGATGAATGGATAAAATTGGGGTACATATATAAAATGGAATATTACTCGGCCATAAAAAGGAATGAAACTGGGTCATTTGTAGAGACATCGATGGATCTAGAGACTGTCATACAGAATGAAGTAAGTCAGAAAGAGGAAAACAAATATTGTATATTAATGCATATATGTGGAACCTAAAAAATGGTACAGATGAACTGGTTTGCAGGGAAGAAAGAGATACACACAGGTAGAGAAAAAACGTATGGACACCAAGTGTGGGAAGCCATGGGGTGGTGGTGGTGGGATGAGTTGGGAGATTGAGATTGACCTGTATACATGTATATGCATAAAATACATAACTAATAATAACCTGCTGTATAAAAAAGTAAATAAAATTAAATTTCAAAATTATAAAAAATAAAATTTAAAAATAAAAGAGAAAAAAGTTCTTCCCTTCACACACATGTATTTATAGGAATGAATTATTTCCATGCTTATATCTATAAATACATAAAAGAGGAATAAATGCTAACTTGAACCATAAAAGAAGAAAAACCTGAACCCACTAGTTATACAGAGGAAAACGCTATCAGGGCACTTGCTCCAGCGGTAAACAATTCTGAAATTGGTCAGAGGTGGGGAATCATCTCCCATACAGCCAGCAACCCACCCCCCACACAAGGAGCGTCCTCATTGCAAAGCTGGGGGACCATGCCGAGGCATCTCTGAATAAAGGTGAGCTGAGCCCCAGGCCAGCTGCTGCTGAACTGTTCCCACCCTTCCCAGGTAAAACACCTGAATATGTACAAGGGCTTGAAAGACTAGAGGAAGGGCCGTGGAGCCACACCAGCGACAGCACGAAGGCCAACTTGGTGCCTGCAGGCCAGCCAGGGTGGTCCTGGCCCCGGGCCCTCTTCCGGAAGCTTTCCATTGTGCTGCCTGAGATACCCCACCTGTCCCGGCCCCCACTGCTTTTTTCCTTCCTCACCTCTGTCCGGAGAGAAATTCCAGCGGAAGGTATGGGTGACACATCCTCTTCTTTACAGGAGGCAGCCTGGCAACTCCTGCAAAAAGGTCAGTAGAACCCCACTCACACCGGGCCACCAACAAAGCTGTGGCCCCTCACTCCCACCCACCAGCACAGCCCCGAGACTGCTGACGGGGCAGAGAATATGGAGTCAGGCACAGCTTCAGGGGCTATTGCTGCCTGGAGCGCTGTTTATATTGACCTGAACCAGGCACACCTGGGGAGGGCCGGCCGGCAGGATAAGGCTGCCCACGTCAGCTAATCCACAACCCGCAGGGAATCACATTGATGAAAATGGACCTCGCTAAGTCAGAATAGAAGGCAAGGAAAAAATGGACACAATGCCATTTGCAGCACCGTAGATGAGTCTAGAGGTAATCACGTGACATGTAGTAAGTCAGAAAGTGAAAGACACATATCATATCATATCACTTATAGGTGTTACCTAAAAATGGATACCAGGGCAGATATTTCCACGGAGAAGGGCAATCACAGATTCATTAAACAAACTTATGGTTCACCAATGGAAAGGTGTGAGGATTGGTTTCATTACGATATCGGGGTTAACAGACTTATACAAACACAGGTGACATATATAATCACCAAACACCTACGGAATACCAAAAGACTACTCAACATTCTGTCATAACCTACATGGGAAAAGGATCCCAGGAAAAACAGACATCTGTATATGTGTAAAAGAACCACATCTTCCACACCTCCAACAAGCCAAACATTGTAATCAAACTTGCTGTCATAAAAAATAAAAATTAAATTAAAAACACAAAAAAGAAGTAGGGAGACAAACTTGAGGGGCTTTCTCCTGGCACATTCCATTCTAAATTCCAATCTAGAACACGACTTCCATTGAGGCTCTGCTGCCCTAGTAACCAGATTTGGTAAGGGAGAACTGCTGCCACCTTGTGGCCGTTTCACACAACAGCAGCTTTAATCCCAGCGCTAATGGTCAGAGGATATTCAAAATCATTGCAGGCCTGTAAATGACACCTGCCCTGGAAGCAAATCCTGGGGTCACATATCGACCAAAAAATTCAAAGGACGTCCATATTTCAAAACGACCGTTTCAAAAGGCATATTTTATGCACATTAGTGTTCTGCTTCTTTGTCTTTCTTTTTTGGTTAAAAAGACGGGAATGGAAAAAGGCATCCCTCAGACTGGGCGAAAATCGTTGCAAACGAATCAATGGACAGAGGTTTAATCTCCAATATATATAAACAGCTCATGCAGCTTAATATTAAAAAAAAAACAACCCAATACAAAAATGGGCAGAAGTTCTGAAGAGACGTTTCTTCAAAGAAGACACAGAGATGGCCAAGACGCACATGAAAAGCTGCTCAAGGGCAGTAATTATTAGAGAAATGCAAATCAAAACTACAATGAGGTATCACCTCACACCTGTTAGGATCGGCATCATCAGAAAATCTACAAACAACAAATTCTGGGGAGGGTGTGGACAAAAGGAGCCCTCTTCCACTATTGGTGGGAATGTAAATTGATACCGTCACTATGGAGAACAGTATGGAGTTTCCTTTAAAAAACTAGAAATAGAATTACCATCTGATCCAGCAATCCCACTTCTGGGCATATACCCAGAGAAAACCATAAATCAAAAAGGCACATTCACCACAATGTTCATTGCAGCACTATTTACAATAGCCAGGTAATGGAAGCAACCTAAATGCCCACAGACAGATGAATGGATAAAGATGGTTTACATATATAAAATGGAATATTACTCGGCCATAAAAAGGAATGACACTGGGTCATTTGTAGAGACATCGATGGATCTAGAGACTGTCATATAGAATGAAGTAAGTCAGAAAGAGGAAAACAAATATTGTATATTAATGCATATATGTGGAACCTAAAAGATGGTACAGATGAACTGGTTTGCAGGGAAGAAATAGAGACACAGAGGTAGAGAACAAACGTATGGACACCAAGTGTGGGAAGGCATAGGGTGGTGGTGGTGGGATGAGTTGGGAGATTGGGATTGACCTGTATACATGTATATGCATAAAATACATAACTGATAATAACCTGCTGTATAAAAAAGTAAATAAAATTAAATTTCAAAATTTTAAAAAATAATATTTAAAAATAAAACAGAAAAAAGTTCTTCCCTTCACACACATGTATTTATAAGAATGAATTATTTCCATGCTTATATCTACAAATACATAAAAGAGGAAAAAAATCTAACTTGAACCATAAACGAAAAAAAACCTGAACCCACCAGTTATAGAGAGGAAAACCCTATCAGGGCACTTGCTCCAGCGGTAAACAATTCTGAAATTGGTCAGAGGTGGGGAATCATCTCCCATCCAGCTAGCACCCACCCCCCACGCAAGGAGCGTCCTCATTGCAAAGCTGGGAGACCGTGCCGAGGCATCTCTGAATAAAGGTGTGCTGAGCCCCAGGCCAGCTGCTGCTGAACTGTTCCCACCCTTCGCAGGTAAAACACCTGAATATGCACAAGGGCTTGAAAGCCTAGAGGAAGGGCCGTGGAGCCACACTAGCGACAGCACGCAGGCCAACTTGGTGCCTGCAGGCCAGCCAGGGTGGTCCTGGCCCCGGGTACTCTTCCGGAAGCTTTCCTTTGTCCTGCCTGTGATACCCCTCCTGTCCCGGCACCCACTGCTTTTTTCCTTCCTCA
This sequence comes from Mesoplodon bidens, assembly GCF_964165515.1. Taxonomy (NCBI): domain Eukaryota; kingdom Metazoa; phylum Chordata; class Mammalia; order Artiodactyla; family Ziphiidae; genus Mesoplodon; species Mesoplodon bidens. Next base: position 203,162 of record NW_027672082.1, read on the forward strand.
CCTCTGTCCGGAGAGAAATTCCAGCGGAAGGTATGGGTGACACATCCTCTTCTTTACAGGTGGCAGCCTGGCAACACCTGCAGAAAGGCCAGCAGTGCCCCACTCACACTGCGCCGCCAACAAAGCTGTGGCCCCTCATTCCCTCCCACCAGCTCAGCCCCGAGACTGCTGACGAGGCAGAGAATATGGAGTCAGGCACAGCTTCAGGGGCTATTGCTGCATGGAGCGCTGTTTATATTGACCTCAACCAGGCACACCAGGGGAGGGCCGGCCGGCAGGGTAAGGCTGCCCAGGTCAGCTAATCCGCATCCCTCAGGGAATCACATTGTTGAAAATGGACCTCGCTAAGGCAGAATAGAAGCCAAGGAAAATAAGGACACAATGCCATTTGCAGCACCGTAGATGAGTCTAGAGGTAATCACGTGACATGTAGTAAGTCAGAAAGTGAAAGACACATCATATCATATCACTTATAGGTGTTACCTAAAAATCGATACCAGGGCAGATATTTCCACGGAGAAGGGCAATCACAGATTCATTAAACAAACCTGGTTCACCAATGGAAAGGTGTGAGGATTGGTTTCATTACGATATCGGGGTTAACAGACTTATACAAACACAGGTGACATACATAATAACCAAACACCTACGGAATACCAAAAGACTACTCAACATTCTGTCATAACGTACATGGGAAAAGGATCCCAGGAAAAACAGACATCTGTATATGTGTAAAAGAACCACATCTTCCACACCTCCAACAAGCCAAACATTGTAATCAAAGTTGCTGTAATAAAAAATAAAAATTATATTAAAAACACGAACCAGAAGTAGGGAGACAAACTTGAGGGGCTTTCTCCTGGCACATTCCATTCTAAATTCCAATCTAGAACACGACTTCCATTGAGTCTCTGCTGCCCTAGTAACCAGATTTGGTAAGGGAGAACTGCTGCCACATTGTGGCCGTTTCACACAACAGCAGCTTTAATCCCAGCGCTAATGGTCAGAGGATATTCAAAATCATTGCAGGCCTGTAAATGACACCTGCCCTGGTAGCAAATCCTGGGGTCACATATCGACCAAAAAATTCAAAGGACGTCCATATTTCAAAACGACCGTTTCAAAAGGCATATTTTATGCACATTAGTGTTCTGCTTCTTTGTCTTTCTTTCTTTTTTGGTTAAAAAGACGGGAATGGAAAAAGGCATCCCTCAGACTGGGCGAAAATCGTTGCAAACGAATCAATGGACAGAGGTTTAATCTCCAATATATATAAACAGCACATGCAGCTTAATATTAAAAAAACAAACAACCCAATACAAAAATGGGCAGAAGTTCTGAAGAGACGTTTCTTCAAAGAAGACACAGAGATGGCCAAGACGCACATGAAAAGCTGCTCAAGGGCACTAATTATTAGAGAAATGCAAATCAAAACTACAATGAGGTATCACCTCACACCTGTTAGGATCGGCATCATCAGAAAATCTACAAACAACAAATTCTGGGGAGGGTGTGGACAAAAGGAGCCCTCTTCCACTATTGGTGGGAATGTAAATTGATACCGTCACTATGGAGAACAGTATGGAGTTTCCTTTAAAAAACTAGAAATATAATTACCATCTGATCCAGCAATCCAACTTCTGGGCATATACCCAGAGAAAACCATAAATCAAAAAGGCACATTCACCACAATGTTCATTGAAGCACTATTTACAATAGCCAGGTAATGGAAGCAACCTAAATGCCCACAGACAGATGAATGGATAAAGATGGGGTACATAAATAAAATGGAATATTACTCGGCCATAAAAAGGAATGAAACTGGGTCATTTGTAGAGACATCGATGGATCTAGAGACTGTCATGTAGAATGAAGTAAGTCAGAAAGAGGAAAACAAATATTGTATATTAATGCATATATGTGGAACCTAAAACATGGTACAGATGAACTGGTTTGCAGGGAAGAAATAGAGACACAGAGGTAGAGAACAAACGTATGGACACCAAGTGTGGGAAGCCATGGGGTGGTGGTGGTGGGATGAGTTGGGAGATTGGGATTGACCTGCATACATGTATATGCATAAAATACATAACTAATAATAACCTGCTGTATAAAAAAATTAATAAAATTAAATTTCAAAATTTTCAAAAATAAAATTTAAAAATAATACAGAAAAAAGTTCTTCCCTTCACACAGATGTATTTATAGGAATGAATTATTTCCATGCTTATGTCTACAAATACATAAAAGAGGAATAAAATCTAACTTGAACCATAAAAGAAAAAAAAAACCGAACCCACAAGTTATACAGAGGAAAACCCTATCAGGGCTCTTGCTCCAGTGGTAAACAATTCTGAAATTGGTCAGAGGTGGGGAATCATATCCCATACAACCAGCAACACACAACCCACGCAAGGAACGTCCTCATTGCAAAGCTGGGGGACCGTGCCGAGGCATCTCTGAATAAAGGTGAGCTGAGCCCCAGGCCAGCTGCTGCTGAACTGTTCCCACCCTTCCCAGGTAAAACACCTGAATATGTACAAGGGCTTGAAAGCCTAGAGGAAGGGCCGTGGAGCCACACTAGCGACAGCACGCAGGCCAACTTGGTGCCTGCAGGCCAGCCAGGGTGGTCCTGGCCCCGGGTACTCTTCCGGAAGCTTTCCATTGTCCTGCCTGTGGTACAACTCCTGTCCCGGCCCCCACTGCTTTTTTCCTTCCTCACCTCTGTCCGGAGAGAAATTCCAGCGGAAGGTATGGGTGACACATCCTCTTCTTTACAGGTGGCAGCCTGGCAACTCCTGCAGAAAGGCCCGCAGTGCCCCACTCACACCGGACCGCCAACAAAGCTGTGGCCCCTCATTCCCTCCCACCAGCTCAGCCCCGAGACTGCTGACGGGGCAGAGAGTATGGAGTCAGGCACAGCTTCAGGGGCTATTGCTGCCTGGAGCGCTGTTTATATTGACCTCAACCAGGCACACCTGGGGAGGGCCGGCCGGCAGGGTAAGGCTGCCCACGTCAGCTAATTCACAACCCTCAGGGAATCACATTGTTGAAAATGGACCTCGCTAAGGCAGAATAGAAGCCAAGGAAAATAAGGACACAATGCCATTTGCAGCACCGTAGATGAGTCTAGAGGTAATCATGTGACTTGTAGTAAGTCAGAAATTGAAAGACACATATCATATCATATCACTTATAGGTGTTACCTAAAAATGGATACCAGGGCAGATATTTCCACGGAGAAGGGCAATCACAGATTCATTAAACAAACTTATGGCTCACCAATGGAAAGGTGTTAGGATTGGTTTCATTACGATATCGGGGTTAACAGACATATACAAACACAGGTGACATATATAATCACCAAAGACCTACGGAATACCAAGAGAAGACTACTCAACATTCTGTCATAACGTACCTGGGAAAAGGATCCCAGGAAGAAGAGACATCTGTATATGAGTAAAAGAACCACATCTTCGACACCTACAATAAGCCAAACATTGTAATCAAACTTGCTGTAATAAAAAATAAAAATTTAAATTAAAAATACGAACAAGAAGTAGGGAGACAAACTTGAGGGGCTTTCTCCTGGCACATTCCATTCTAAATTCCAATCTAGAACACGACTTCCATTGAGTCTCTGCTGCCCTAGTAACCAGATTTGGTAAGGGAGAACTGCTGCCACCTTGTGGCCGTTTCACACAACAGCAGCTTTAATCCCAGCGCTAATGGTCAGTGGATATTCAAAATCATTGCAGGCCTGTAAATGACACCTGCCCTGGAAGCAAATCCTGGGGTCACATATCGACCAAAAAATTCAAAGGACGTCCATATTTCAAAACGACCGTTTCCAAAGGCATATTTTATGCACATTAGTGTTCTGCTTCTTTGTCTTTCTTTCTTTTTTGGTTAAAAATACGGGAATGGAAAAAGGCATCCCTCAGACTGGGCGAAAATCGTTGCAAACGAATCAATGGACAAAGGTTTAATCTCCAATATATATAAACAGCTCATGCAGCTTAATATTAAAAAAACAAACAACCCAATACAAAAATGGGCAGAAGTTCTAAAGAGACGTTTCTTCAAAGAAGACACAGAGATGGCCAAGACGCACATGAAAAGCTGCTCAAGGGCACTAATTATTAGAGAAATGCAAATCAAAACTACAATGAGGTATCACCTCACACCTGTTAGGATTGGCATCATCAGAAAATCTACAAACAACAAATTCTGGGGAGGGTGTGGACAAAAGGAGCCCTCTTCCACTATTGGTGGGAATGTAAATTGATACAGTCACTATGGAGAACAGTATGGAGTTTCCTTTAAAAAACTAGAAATAGAATTACAATCTGATTCAGCAATCCCACTTCTGGGCATATACCCAGAGAAAACCATAAATCAAAAAGGCATATTCACCACAATGTTCATTGCAGCACTATTTACAATAGCCAGGTAATGGAAGCAACCTAAATGCCCACAGACAGATGAATGGATAAAGATGGGGTACATATATAAAATGGAATATTACTCGGCCATAAAAAGGAATGAAACTGGGTCATTTGTAGAGACATCGATGGATCTAGAGACTGTCATATAGAATGAAGTAAGTCAGAAAGAGGAAAACAAATATTGTATATTAATGCATATATGTGGAACCTAAAAGATGGTACAGATGAACTGGTTTGCAGGGAAGAAATAGAGACACAGAGGTAGAGAACAAACGTATGGACACCAAGTGTGGGAAGGCATAGGGTGTTGGTGGTGGGATGAGTTGGGAGATTGGGATTGACCTGTATACATGTATATGCATAAAATACATAACTGATAATAACCTGCTGTATAAAAAAGTAAATAAAATTAAATTTCAAAATTTTAAAAAATAAAATTTAAAAATAAAACAGAAAAAATTCTTCCCTTCACACACATGTATTTATAGGAATGAATTATTTCCATGCTTATATCTACAAATACATAAAAGAGGAATAAAATCTAACTTGAACCATAAACGAAAAAAAACCTGAACCCACCAGTTATACACAGGAAAACCCTATCAGGGCACTTGCTCCAGCGGTAAACAATTCTGAAATTGGTCAGAGGTGGGGAAACATCTCCCATCCAGCTAGCACCCACCCCCCTCGCAAGGAGCATCCTCATTGCAAAGCTGGGAGACCGTGCCGAGGCATCTCTGAATAAAGGTGAGCTGAGCCCCAGGCCAGCTGCTGCTGAACTGTTCCCACCCTTCCCAGGTAAAACACCTGAATATGTACAAGGGCTTGAAAGCCTAGAGGAAGGGCCGTGGAGCCACATTAGCGACAGCACGCAGGCCAACTTGGTGCCTGCAGGCCAGCCAGGGTGGTCCTGGCCCCGGGTACGCTTCCGGAAGCTTTGCATTGTCCTGCCTGTGATACCCCTCCTGTCCCGGCCCCCACTGCTTTTTTCCTTCCTCACCTCTGTCCGGAGAGAAATTCCAGCGGAAGGTATGGGTGACACATCCTCTTCTTTACAGGTGGCAGCCTGGCAACTCCTGCAGAAAGGCCAGCAGTGCCCCACTCACACTGGGCCGCCAACAAAGCTGTGGCCCCTCATTCCCTCCCACCAGCTCAGCCCCGAGACTGCTGACGGGGCAGAGAGTATGGAGTCAGGCACAGCTTCAGGGGCTATTGCTGCCTGGAGCGCTGTTTATATTGACCTCAACCAGGCACACCTGGGGAGGGCCGGCCGGCAGGGTAAGGCTGCCCAGGTCAGCTAATCCGCAACCCTCAGGGAATCACATTGTTGAAAATGGACCTCGTTAAGGCAGAATAGAAGCCAAGGAAAATAAGGACACAATGCCATTTGCAGCACCGTAGATGAGTCTAGAGGTAATCATGTGACTTGTAGTAAGTCAGAAAGTGAAAGACACATATCATATCATATCACTTATAGGTGTTACCTAAAAATGGATACCAGGGCAGATATTTCCACGGAGAAGGGCAATCACAGATTCATTAAACAAACTTATGGTTCACCAATGGAAAGGTGTGAGGATTGGCTTCATTACGATATCGGGGTTAACAGACTTATACAAACACAGGTGACATATATAATCACCAAACACCTACGGAATACCAAAAGAGTACTCAACATTCTGTCATAACGTACATGGGAAAAGGATCCCAGGAAAAACAGACATCTGTATATGTGTAAAAGAACCACATCTTCCACACCTCCAACAAGCCAAACATTGTAATCAAACTTGCTGTAATAAAAAATAAAATTAAATTAAAAACACGAACAAGAAGTAGGGAGACAAACTTGAGGGGCTTTCTCCTGGCACATTCCATTCTAAATTCCAATCTAGAACACGACTTCCATTGAGGCTCTGCTGCCCTAGTAACCAGATTTGGTAAGGGAGAACTGCTGCCACCTTGTGGCCGTTTCACACAACAGCAGCTTTAATCCAAGTGCTAATGGTCAGTTGATATTCAAAATCATTGCAGGCCTGTAAATGACACCTGCCCTGGAAGCAAATCCTGGGGTCACATATCGACCAAAAAATTCAAAGGACGTCCATATTTCAAAACGACCGTTTCAAAAGGCATATTTTATGCACATTAGTGTTCTGCTTCTTTTTCGTTCTTTCTTTTTTGGTTAAAAAACGGAAAAGGAAAAAGGCATCCCTCAGAAGGGGCGAAAATAGTTGCAAACGAATCAATGGACAAAGGTTTAATGTCCAATATATATAAACAGCTCATGCAGCTTAATATTAAAAAAACAAACAGCCCAATACAAAAATGGGCAGAAGATCTAAAGAGACGTTTCTTTAAAGAAGACACAGAGATGGCCAAGACGCACATGAAAAGCTGCTCAACAGCACTAATTTTTAGAGAAATGCAAATCAAAACTACAATGAGGTATAACCTCACACCTGTTAGCATCGGCATCATCAGAAAATCTACAAACAACAAATTCTGGGGAGGGTGTGGACAAAAGGAGCCCTCTTCCTCTATTGGTGGGAATGTAAATTGATACCGTCACTATGGAGAACAGTATGGAGTTTCCTTAAAAAAACTAGAAATAGAATTACCATCTGATCCAGCAATCCCACTTCTGGGCATATACCCAGAGAAAACCATAAATCAAAAAGGCACATTCACCACAATGTTCATTGCAGCACTATTTACAATAGCCAGGTAATGGAAGCAACTTAAATGCCCACAGACAGATGAATGGATAAAATTGGGGTACATATATAAAATGGAATATTACTCGGCCATAAAAAGGAATGAAACTGGGTCATTTGTAGAGACATCGATGGATCTAGAGACTGTCATACAGAATGAAGTAAGTCAGAAAGAGGAAAACAAATATTGTATATTAATGCATATATGTGGAACCTAAAAAATGGTACAGATGAACTGGTTTGCAGGGAAGAAAGAGAGACACAGAGGTAGAGAACAAACATATGGACACCAAGTGTGGGAAGCCATGGGGTGGTGGTGGTGGGATGAGTTGGGAGATTGAGATTGACCTGTATACATGTATATGCATAAAATACATAACTAATAATAACGTGCTGTATAAAAAAGTAAATAAAATTAAATTTCAAAATTATAAAAAATAAAATTTAAAAATAAAAGAGAAAAAAGTTCTTCCCTTCACACAGATGTATTTATAGGAATGAATTATTTCCATGCTTATATCTATAAATACATAAAAGAGGAATAAAAGCTAACTAGAACCATAAAAGAAGAAAAACCTGAACCCACCAGTTATACAGAAGAAAACGCTATCAGGGCACTTGCTCCAGTGGTAAACAATTCTGAAATTGGTCACAGGTGGGGAATCATCTCCCATACAGCCAGCAACCCACCCCCCACACAAGGAGCGTCCTCATTGCAAAGCTGGGGGACCGCGCCGAGGCATCTCTGAATAAAGGTGAGCTGAGCCCCAGGCCAGCTGCTGCTGAACTGTTCCCACCCTTCCCAGGTAAAACACCTGAATATGTACAAGGGCTTGAAAGACTAGAGGAAGGGCCGTGGAGCCACACCAGCGGCAGCACGCAGGCCAACTTGGTGCCTGCAGGCCAGCCAGGGTGGTCCTGGCCCCGGGCGCTCTTCCAGAAGCTTTCCATTGTCCTGCCTGTGATACCCCACCTTTCCTGGCCCCCACTGCTTTTTTCCTTCCTCACCTCTGTCCGGAGAGAAATTCCAGCGGAAGGTATGGGTGACACATCCTCTTCTTTACAGGAGGCAGCCTGGCAACTCCTGCAGAAAGGTCAGCAGAACCCCACTCACACTGGGCCACCAACAAAGCTGTGGCCCCTCTCTCCCTCCCACCAGCACAGCCCCGAGACTGCTGACGGGGCAGAGAATATGGAGTCACGCACAGGTTCAGGGGCCATTGCTGCCTGGAGCGCTGTTTATATTGACCTCAACTAGGCACACCTGGGGAGGGCCGGCCGGCAGGATAAGGCTGCCCACGTCAGCTAATCCACATCCCGCAGGGAATCACATTGTTGAAAATGGACCTCGCTAAGTCAGAATAGAAGGCAAGGAAAAAAAGGACACAATGCCATTTGCAGCACCGTAGATGAGTCTAGAGGTAATCACGTGACATGTAGTAAGTCAGAAAGTGAAAGACACATATCATATCATATCACTTATAGGTGTTACCTAAAAATGGATACCAGGGCAGATATTTCCACGGAGAAGGGCAATCACAGATTCATTAAACAAACTTATGGTTCACCAATGGAAAGGTGTGAGGATTGGTTTCATTACGATATCGGGGTTAACAGACTTATACAAACACAGGTGACATATATAATCACCAAACACCTACGGAATACCAAAAGACTACTCAACATTCTGTCATAACGTACATGGGAAAAGGATCCCAGGAAAAACCGACATCTGTATATGTGTAAAAGAACCACATCTTCCACACCTCCAACAAGCCAAACATTGTAATCAAACTTGCTGTCATAAAAAATAAAAATTAAATTAAAAACACAAACAAGAAGTAGGGAGACAAACTTGAGGGGCTTTCTCCTGGCACATTCCATTCTAAATTCCAATCTAGAACACGACTTCCATTGAGGCTCTGTTGCCCTAGTAACCAGAATTGCTAAGGGAGAACTGCTGCCACCTTGTGGCCGTTTCACACAACAGCAGCTTTAATCCCAGCGCTAATGGTCAGTTGATATTCAAAATCATTGCAGACCTGTAAATGACACCTGCCCTGAAAACAAATCCTGGGGTCACATATCGACCAAAAAATTCAAAGGACGTCCATATTTCAAAACGACCATTTCAAAAGGCATATTTTATGCACATTAGTTTTCTGCTTCTTTTTCTTTCTTTCTTTTTTGGTTAAAAAAACGGGAATGGAAAAAGGCATCCCTCAGAAGGGGCGAAAATAGTTGCAAACGAATCAATGGACAGAGGTTTAATCTCCAATATATATAAACAGCTCATGCAGCTTAATATTAAAAAAACAAACAACCCAATACAAAAATGGGCAGAAGATCTAAAGAGACGTTTCTTTAAAGAAGACACAGAGATGGCCAAGACGCACATGAAAAGCTGCTCAACAGCACTAATTATTAGAGAAATGCAAATCAAAACTACAATGAGGTATCACCTCACACCTGTTAGAATCGGCATCATCAGAAAATCTACAAACAACAAATTCTGGGGAGGGTGTGGACAAAAGGAGCCCTCTTCCACTATTGGTGGGAATGTAAATTGATACAGTCACTATGGAGAACAGTATGGAGTTTCCTTTAAAAAACTAGAAATAGAATTACCATCTGATCCAGCAATCCCACTTCTGGGCATATACCCAGAGAAAACCATAAATCAAAAAGGCACATTCACCACAATGTTCATTGCAGCACTATTTACAATAGCCAGGTAATGGAAGCAACCTAAATGCCCACAGACAGACGAATGGATAAAGATGGGGTACATATATAAAATGGAATATTACTCGGCCATAAAAAGGAATGAAACTGGGTCATTTGTAGAGACATCGATGGATCTAGAGACTGTCATATAGAATGAAGTAAGTCAGAAAGAGGAAAACAAATATTGTATATTAATGCATATATGTGGAACCTAAAAGATGGTACAGATGAACTGGTTTGCAGGGAAGAAATAGAGACACAGAGGTAGAGAACAAACGTATGGACACCAAGTGTGGGAAGGCATAGGGTGGTGGTGGTGGGATGAGTTGGGAGATTGGGATTGACCTGTATACATGTATATGCATAAAATACATAACTGATAATAACCTGCTGTATAAAAAAGTAAATAAAATTAAAATTCAAAATTTTAAAAAATAATATTTAAAAATAAAACAGAAAAAAGTTCTTCCCTTCACACACATGTATTTATAGGAATGAATTATTTCCATGCTTATATCTACAAATACATAAAAGAGGAATAAAATCTAACTTGAACCATAAACGAAAAAAAACCTGAACCCACCAGTTATACAGAGGAAAACACTATCAGGGCACTTGCTCCAGCGGTAAACAATTCTGAAATTGGTCACAGGTGGGGAATCATCTCCCATCCAGCTGACACCCACCCCCCACGCAAGGAGCGTCCTCATTGCAAAGCTGGGAGACCGTGCCGAGGCATCTCTGAATAAAGGTGAGCTGAGCCCCAGGCCAGCTGCTGCTGAACTGTTCCCACCCTTCGCAGGTAAAACACCTGAATATGCACAAGGGCTTGAAAGCCTAGAGGAAGGGCCGTGGAGCCACACTAGCGACAGCACGCAGGCCAACTTGGTGCCTGCAGGCCAGCCAGGGTGGTCCTGGCCCCGGGTACTCTTCCGGAAGCTTTCCTTTGTCCTGCCTGTGATACCCCTCCTGTCCCGGCACCCACTGCTTTTTTCCTTCCTCACCTCTGTCCGGAGAGAAATTCCAGCGGAAGGTATGGGTGACATATCCTCTTCTTTACAGGTGGCAGCCTGGCAACACCTGCAGAAAGGCCAGCAGTGCCCCACTCACACTGCGCCGCCAACAAAGCTGTGGCCCCTCATTCCCTCCCACCAGCTCAGCCCCGAGACTGCTGACGAGGCAGAGAATATGGAGTCAGGCACAGCTTCAGGGGCTATTGCTGCATGGAGCGCTGTTTATATTGACCTCAAACAGGCACACCTGGGGAGGGCCGGCCGGCAGGGTAAGGCTGCCCAGGTCAGCTAATCCGCATCCCTCAGGGAATCACATTGTTGAAAATGGACCTCGCTAAGGCAGAATAGAAGCCAAGGAAAATAAGGACACAATGCCATTTGCAGCACCGTAGATGAGTCTAGAGGTAATCACGTGACATGTAGTAAGTCAGAAAGTGAAAGACACATCATATCATATCACTTATAGGTGTTACCTAAAAATGGATACCAGGGCAGATATTTCCACGGAGAAGGGCAATCACAGATTCATTAAACAAACCTGGTTCACCAATGGAAAGGTGTGAGGATTGGTTTCATTACGATATCGGGGTTAACAGACTTATACAAACACAGGTGACATATATAATCACCAAACACCTACGGAATACCAAAAGACTACTCAACATTCTGTCATAACGTACATGGGAAAAGGATCCCAGGAAAAACAGACATCTGTATATGTGTAAAAGAACCACATCTTCCACACCTCCAACAAGCCAAACATTGTAATCAAAGTTGCTGTAATAAAAAATAAAAATTATATTAAAAACACGAACCAGAAGTAGGGAGACAAACTTGAGGGGCTTTCTCCTGGCACATTCCATTCTAAATTCCAATCTAGAACACGACTTCCATTGAGGCTCTGCTGCCCTAGTAACCAGATTTGGTAAGGGAGAACTGCTGCCACATTGTGGCTGTTTCACACAACAGCAGCTTTAATCCCAGCGCTAATGGTCAGTGGATATTCAAAATCATTGCAGGCCTGTAAATGACACCTGCCCTGGTAGCAAATCCTGGGGTCACATATCGACCAAAAAATTCAAAGGACGTCCATATTTCAAAACGACCGTTTCAAAAGGCATATTTTATGCACATTAGTGTTCTGCTTCTTTGTCTTTCTTTCTTTTTTGGTTAAAAAGACGGGAATGGAAAAAGGCATCCCTCAGACTGGGAGAAAATCGTTGCAAACGAATCAATGGACAGAGGTTTAATCTCCAATATATATAAACAGCACATGCAGCTTAATATTAAAAAAACAAACAACCCAATACAAAAATGGGCAGAAGTTCTGAAGAGACGTTTCTTCAAAGAAGACACAGAGATGGCCAAGACGCACATGAAAAGCTGCTCAACAGCACTAATTATTAGAGAAATGCAAATCAAAACTACAATGAGGTATCACCTCACACCTGTTAGGATCGGCATCATCAGAAAATCTACAAACAACAAATTCTGGGGAGGGTGTGGACAAAAGGAGCCCTCTTCCACTATTGGTGGGAATGTAAATTGATACCGTCACTATGGAGAACAGTATGGAGTTTCCTTTAAAAAACTAGAAATATAATTACCATCTGATCCAGCAATCCAACTTCTGGGCATATACCCAGAGAAAACCATAAATCAAAAAGGCACATTCACCACAATGTTCATTGCAGCACTATTTACAATAGCCAGGTAATGGAAGCAACCTAAATGCCCACAGACAGATGAATGGATAAAGATGGGGTACATAAATAAAATGGAATATTACTCGGCCATAAAAAGGAATGAAACTGGGTCATTTGTAGAGACATCGATGGATCTAGAGACTGTCATGTAGAATGAAGTAAGTCAGAAAGAGGAAAACAAATATTGTATATTAATGCATATATGTGGAACCTAAAAGATGGTACAGATGAACTGGTTTGCAGGGAAGAAATAGAGACACAGAGGTAGAGAACAAACGTATGGACACCAAGTGTGGGAAGCCATGGGGTGGTGGTGGTGGGATGAGTTGGGAGATTGGGATTGACCTGCATACATGTATATGCATAAAATACATAACTAATAATAACCTGCTGTATAAAAAAATTAATAAAATTAAATTTCAAAATTTTCAAAAATAAAATTTAAAAATAATACAGAAAAAAGTTCTTCCCTTCACACAGATGTATTTATAGGAATGAATTATTTCCATGCTTAAGGACGTCCATATTTCAAAACGACCGCTTCAAAAGGCATATTTTATGCACATTAGTTTTCTGCTTCTTTTTCTTTCTTTCTTTTTTGGTTAAAAAAACGGGAATGGAAAAAGGCATCCCTCAGAAGGGGCGAAAATCGTTGCAAACGAATCAATGGACAGAGGTTTAATCTCCAATATATATAAACAGCTCATGCAGCTTAATATTAAAAAAACAAACAACCCAATACAAAAATGGGCAGAAGATCTAAAGAGACGTTTCTTTAAAGAAGACACAGAGATGGCCAAGACGCACATGAAAAGCTGCTCAACAGCACTAATTATTAGAGAAATGCAAATCAAAACTACAATGAGGTATCACCTCACACCTGTTAGAATCGGCATCATCAGAAAATCTACAAACAACAAATTCTGGGGAGGGTGTGGACAAAAGGAGCCCTCTTCCACTATTGGTGGGAATGTAAATTGATACAGTCACTATGGAGAACACTATGGAGTTTCCTTAAAAAAACTAGAAATAGAATTACCATCTGATCCAGCAATCCCACTTCTGGGCATATACCCAGAGAAAACCATAAATCAAAAAGGCACATTCACCACAATGTTCATTGCAGCACTATTTACAATAGCCAGGTAATGGAAGCAACCTAAATGCCCACAGACAGATGAATGGATAAAATTGGGGTACATATATAAAATGGAATATTACTCGGCCATAAAAAGGAATGAAACTGGGTCATTTGTAGAGACATCGATGGATCTAGAGACTGTCATACAGAATGAAGTAAGTCAGAAAGAGGAAAACAAATATTGTATATTAATGCATATATGTGGAACCTAAAAAATGGTACAGATGAACTGGTTTGCAGGGAAGAAATAGAGACACACAGGTAGAGAAAAAACGTATGGACACCAAGTGTAGGAAGCCATGGGGTGGTGGTGGTGGGATGAGTTGGGAGATTGAGATTGACCTGTATACATGTATATGCATAAAATACATAACTAATAATAACCTGCTGTATAAAAAAGTAAATAAAATTAAATTTCAAAATTATAAAAAATAAAATTTAAAAATAAATGAGAAAAAAGTTCTTCCCATCACACAGATGTATTTATAGGAATGAATTATTTCCATGCTTATATCTATAAATACATAAAAGAGGAATACAAGCTAACTTGAACCATAAAAGAAGAAAAACCTGAACCCACCAGTTATACAGAGGAAAACGCTATCAGGGCACTTGCTCCAGCGGTAAACAATTCTGAAATTTGTCAGAGGTGGGGAATCATCTCCCATACAGCCAGCGACCCACCCCCCACACAAGGAGCGTCCTCATTGCAAAGCTAGGGGACCGTGCCGAGGCATCTCTGAATAAAGGTGAGCTGAGCCCCAGGCCAGCTGCTGCTGAACTGTTCCCAACCTTCCCAGGTAAAACACCTGAATATGTACAAGGGCTTGAAAGACTAGAGGAAGGGCCGTGGAGCCACACCAGCGACAACACGCAGGCCAACTTGGTGCCTGCAGGCCAGCCAGGGTGGTCCTGGCCCCGGGCCCTCTTCCGGAAGCTTTCCATTGTCCTGCCTGAGATACCCCACCTGTCCCGGCCCCCACTGCTTTTTTCCTTCCTCACCTCTGTCCGGAGAGAAATTCCAGCGGAAGGTATGGGTGACACATCCTCTTCTTTACAGGAGGCAGCCTGGCAACTCCTGCAAAAAGGTCAGCAGAACCCCACTCACACCGGGCCACCCACAAAGCTGTGGCCCCTCACTCCCACCCACCAGCACAGCCCCGAGACTGCTGACGGGGCAGAGAATATGGAGTCAGGCACAGCTTCAGGGGCTATTGCTGCCTGGAGCGCTGTTTATATAGACCTCAACCAGGCACACCTGGGGAGGGCCGGCCGGCAGGATAAGGCTGCCCACGTCAGCTAATCCACAACCCGCAGGGAATCACATTGTTGAAAATGGACCTCGCTAAGTCAGAATAGAAGGCAAGGAAAAAAAGGACACAATGCCATTTGCAGCACCGTAGATGAGTCTAGAGGTAATCACGTGACATGTAGTAAGTCAGAAAGTGAAAGACACATATCATATCATATCACTTATAGGTGTTACCTAAAAATGGATACCAGGGCAGATATTTCCACGGAGAAGGGCAATCACAGATTCATTACACAAACTTATGGTTCACCAATGGAAAGGTGTGAGGATTGGTTTCATTACGATATCGGGGTTAACAGACTTATACAAACACAGGTGACATATATAATCACCAAACACCTACGGAATACCAAAAGACTACTCAACATTCTGTCATAACCTACATGGGAAAAGGATCCCAGGAAAAACAGACATCTGTATATGTGTAAAAGAACAACATCTTCCACACCTCCAACAAGCCAAACATTGTAATCAAACTTGCTGTCATAAAAAATAAAAATTAAATTAAAAACACAAACAAGAAGTAGGGAGACAAACTTGAGGGGCTTTCTCCTGGCACATTCCATTCTAAATTCCAATCTAGAACACGACTTCCATTGAGGCTCTGTTGCCCTAGTAACCAGAATTGGTAAGGGAGAACTGCTGCCACCTTGTGGCCGTTTCACACAACAGCAGCTTTAATCCCAGCGCTAATGGTCAGTTGATATTCAAAATCATTGCAGACCTGTAAATGACACCTGCCCTGAAAACAAATCCTGGGGTCACATATCGACCAAAAAATTCAAAGGACGTCCATATTTCAAAACGACCGCTTCAAAAGGCATATTTTATGCACATTAGTGTTCTGCTTCTTTTTCGTTCTTTATTTTTTGGTTAAAAAACGGAAATGGAAAAAGGCATCCCTCAGAAGGGGCGAAAATCGTTGCAAACGAATCAATGGACAAAAGTTTAATCTCCAATATATATAAACAGCTCATGCAGCTTAATATTAAAAAAACAAACAGCCCAATACAAAAATGGGCAGAAGATCTAAAGAGACGTTTCTTTAAAGAAGACACAGAGATGGCCAAGACGCACATGAAAAGCTGCTCAACAGCACTAATTATTAGAGAAATGCAAATCAAAACTACAATGAGGTATAACCTCACACCTGTTAGAATCGGCTTCATCAGAAAATCTACAAACAACTAATTCTGGGGAGGGTGTGGACAAAAGGAGCCCTCTTCCACTATTGGTGGGAATGTAAATTGATACAGTCACTATGGAGAACACTATGGAGTTTCCTTAAAAAAACTAGAAATAGAATTACCATCTGATCCAGCAATCCCACTTCTGGGCATATACCCAGAGAAAACCATAAATCAAAAAGGCACATTCACCACAATGTTCATTGCAGCACTATTTACAATAGCCAGGTAATGGAAGCAACCTAAATGCCCACAGACAGATGAATGGATAAAATTGGGGTACATATATAAAATGGAATATTACTCGGCCATAAAAAGGAATGAAACTGGGTCCTTTGTAGAGACATCGATGGATCTAGAGACTGTCATACAGAATGAAGTAAGTCAGAAAGAGGAAAACAAATATTGTATATTAATGCATATATGTGGAACATAAACGATGGTACAGATGAACTGGTTTGCAGGGAAGAAATAGAGACACACAGGTAGAGAACAAACGTATGGACACCAAGTGTGGGAAGTCATGGGCTGGTGCTGGTGGGATGAGTTGGGAGATTGAGATTGACCTGTATACATGTATATGCATAAAATACATAACTAATAATAACCTGCTGTATAAAAAAGTAAATAAAATTAAGTTTCAAAATTATAAAAAATAAAATTTAAAAATAAAAGAGAAAAAAGTTCTTCCCATCACACAGATGTATTTATAGGAATGAATTATTTCCATGCTTATATCTATAAATACATAAAAGAGGAATAAAAGCTAACTTGAACCATAAAAGAAGAAAAACCTGAACCCACCAGTTATACAGAGGAAAACGCTATCAGGGCACTTGCTCCAGCGGTAAACAATTCTGAAATTGGTCAGAGGTGGGGAATCATCTCCCATACAGCCAGCCACCCACCCCCCACACAAGGAGCGTCCTCATTGCAAAGCTGGGGGACCGTGCCGAGGCATCTCTGAATAAAGGTGAGCTGAGCCCCAGGCCAGATGCTGCTGAACTGTTCCCACCCTTCCCAGGTAAAACACCTGAATATGTACAAGGGCTTTAAAGACTAGAGGAAGGGCCGTGGAGCCACACCAGCGACAGCACGCAGGCCAACTTGGTGCCTGCAGGCCAGCCAGGGTGGTCCTGGCCCCGGGCCCTCTTCCGGAAGCTTTCCATTGTCCTGCCTGAGATACCCCACCTGTCCCGGCCCCCACTGCTTTTTTCCTTCCTCACCTCTGTCCGGAGAGAAATTCCAGCGGAAGGTATGGGTGACACATCCTCTTCTTTACAGGAGGCAGCCTGGCAACTCCTGCAGAAAGGTCAGCAGAACCCCACTCACACCGGGCCACCAACAAAGCGGTGGCCCCTCACTCCCACCCACCAGCACAGCCCCGAGACTGCTGACGGGGCAGAGAATATGGAGTCAGGCACAGGTTCAGGGGCTATTGCTGCCTGGAGCGCTGTTTATATTGACCTCAACCAGGCACACCTGGGGAGGGCCGGCCGGCAGGATAAGGCTGCCCACGTCAGCTAATCCACAACCCGCAGGGAATCACATTGTTGAAAATGGACCTCGCTAAGTCAGAATAGAAGGCAAGGAAAAAAAGGACACAATGCCATTTGCAGCACCGTAGATGAGTCTAGAGGTATCACGTGACATGTAGTAAGTCAGAAAGTGAAAGACACATATCATATCATATCACTTATAGGTGTTACCTAAAAATGGATACCAGGGCAGATATTTCCACGGAGAAGGGCAATCACAGATTCATTAAACAAACTTATGGTTCACCAATGGAAAGGTGTGAGGATTGGTTTCATTACGATATCGGGGTTAACAGACTTATACAAACACAGGTGACATATATAATCACCAAACACCTACGGAATACCAAAAGACTACTCAACATTCTGTCATAACGTACATGGGAAAAGGATCCCAGGAAAAACAGACATCTGTATATGTGTAAAAGAACCACATCTTCCACACCTCCAACAAGCCAAACATTGTAATCAAACTTGCTGTCATAAAAAATAAAAATTAAATTAAAAACACAAACAAGAAGTAGGGAGACAAACTTGAGGGGCTTTCTCCTGGCACATTCCATTCTAAATTCCAATCTAGAACACGACTTCCATTGAGGCTCTGTTGCCCTAGTAACCAGAATTGGTAAGGGAGAACTGCTGGCACCTTGTGGCCGTTTCACACAACAGCAGCTTTAATCCCAGCGCTAATGGTCAGTTGATATTCAAAATCATTGCAGACCTGTAAATGACACCTGCCCTGAAAACAAATCCTGGGGTCACATATCGACCAAAAAATTCAAAGGACGTCCATATTTCAAAACGACCGTTTCAAAAGGCATATTTTATGCACATTAGTTTTCTGCTTCTTTTTCTTTCTTTCTTTTTTGGTTAAAAAAACGGGAATGGAAAAAGGCATCCCTCAGAAGGGGCGAAAATCGTTGCAAACGAATCAATGGACAGAGGTTTAATCTCCAATATATATAAACAGCTCATGCAGCTTAATATTAAAAAAACAAACAACCCAATACAAAAATGGGGCAGAAGATCTAAAGAGACGTTTCTTTAAAGAACACACAGAGATGGCCAAGACGCACATGAAAAGCTGCTCAACAGCACTAATTATTAGAGAAATGCAAATCAAAACTACAATGAGGTATCACCTCACACCTGTTAGAATCGGCATCATCAGAAAATCTACAAACAACTAATTCTGGGGAGGGTGTGGACAAAAGGAGCCCTCTTCCACTATTGGTGGGAATGTAAATTGATACAGTCACTATGGAGAACACTATGGAGTTTCCTTAAAAAAACTAGAAATAGAATTACCATCTGATCCAGCAATCCCACTTCTGGGCATATACCCAGAGAAAACCATAAATCAAAAAGGCACATTCACCACAATGTTCATTGCAGCACTATTTACAATAGCCAGGTAATGGAAGCAACCTAAATGCCCACAGACAGATGAATGGATAAAATTGGGGTACATATATAAAATGGAATATTACTCGGCCATAAAAAGGAATGAAACTGGGTCATTTGTAGAGACATCGATGGATCTAGAGACTGTCATACAGAATGAAGTAAGTCAGAAAGAGGAAAACAAATATTGTATATTAATGCATATATGTGGAACCTAAAAAATGGTACAGATGAACTGGTTTGCAGGGAAGAAATAGAGACACACAGGTAGAGAACAAACGTATGGACACCAAGTGTGGGAAGCCATGGGGTGGTGGTGGTGGGATGAGTTGGGAGATTGAGATTGACCTGTATACATGTATATGCATAAAATACATAACTAATAATAACCTGCTGTATAAAAAAGTAAATAAAATTAAATTTCAAAATTATAAAAAATAAAATTTAAAAATAAAAGAGAAAAAAGTTCTTCCCTTCACACAGATGTATTTATAGGAATGAATTATTTCCATGCTTATATCTATAAATACATAAAAGAGGAATAAAAGCTAACTTGAACCATAAAAGAAGAAAAACCTGAACCCACCAGTTATACAGAGGAAAACGCTATCAGGGCACTTGCTCCAGCGGTAAACAATTCTGAAATTGGTCAGAGGTGGGGAATCATCTCCCATACAGGCAGCAACCCACCCCCCACACAAGGAGCGTCCTCATTGCAAAGCTGGGGGACCGTGCCGAGGCATCTCTGAATAAAGGTGAGCTGAGCCCCAGGCCAGCTGCTGCTGAACTGTTCCCACCCTTCCCAGGTAAAACACCTGAATATGTACAAGGGCTTGAAAGACTAGAGGAAGGGCCGTGGAGCCACACCAGCGACAGCACGCAGGCCAACTTGGTGCCTGCAGGCCAGCCAGGGTGGTCCTGGCCCCGGGCCCTCTTCCGGAAGCTTTCCATTGTCCTGCCTGAGATACCCCACCTGTCCCGGCCCCCACTGCTTTTTTCCTTCCTCACCTCTGTCCGGAGAGAAATTCCAGCGGAAGGTATGGGTGACACATCCTCTTCTTTACAGGAGGCAGCCTGGCAACTCCTGCAGAAAGGTCAGCAGAACCCCACTCACACCGGGCCACCCACAATGCTGTGGCCCCTCACTCCACCCACCAGCACAGCCCCGAGACTGCTGACGGGGCAGAGAATATGGAGTCAGGCACAGGTTCAGGGGCTATTGCTGCCTGGAGCGCTGTTTATATTGACCTCAACCAGGCACACCTGGGGAGGGCCGGCCGGCAGGATAAGGCTGCCCACGTCAGCTAATCCACAACCTGCAGGGAATCACATTGATGAAAATGGACCTCGCTAAGTCAAAATAGAAGGCAAGGAAAAAATGGACACAATGCCATATGCAGCACCGTAGATGAGTCTAGAGGTAATCACGTGACATGTAGTAAGTCAGAAAGTGAAAGACACATATCATATCATATCACTTATAGGTGTTACCTAAAAATGGATACCAGGGCAGATATTTCCACGGAGAAGGGCAATCACAGATTCATTAAACAAACTTATGGTTCACCAATGGAAAGGTGTGAGGATTGGTTTCATTACGATATCGGGGTTAACAGACTTATACAAACACAGGTGACATATATAATCACCAAACACCTACGGAATACCAAAAGACTACTCAACATTCTGTCATAACCTACATGGGAAAAGTATCCCAGGAAAAACAGACATCTGTATATGTGTAAAAGAACCACATCTTCCACACCTCCAACAAGCCAAACATTGTAATCAAACTTGCTGTCATAAAAAATAAAAATTAAATTAAAAACACAAACAAGAAGTAGGGAGACAAACTTGAGGGGCTTTCTCCTGGCACATTCCATTCTAAATTCCAATCTAGAACACGACTTCCATTGAGGCTCTGTTGCCCTAGTAACCAGAATTGGTAAGGGAGAACTGCTGCCACCTTGTGGCCGTTTCACACAACAGCAGCTTTAATCCCAGCGCTAATGGTCAGTTGATATTCAAAATCATTGCAGACGTGTAAATGACACCTGCCCTGAAAACAAATCCTGGGGTCACATATCGACCAAAAATTTCAAAGGAAGTCCACATTTCAAAACGACCGCTTCAAAAGGCATATTTTATGCACATTAGTTTTCTGCTTCTTTTTCTTTCTTTCTTTTTTGGTTAAAAAAACGGGAATGGAAAAAGGCATCCCTCAGAAGGGGCGAAAATCGTTGCAAACGAATCAATGGACAGAGGTTTAATCTCCAATATATATAAACAGCTCATGCAGCTTAATATTAAAAAAACAAACAACCCAATACAAAAATGGGCAGAAGATCTAAAGAGACGTTTCTTTAAAGAAGACACAGAGATGGCCAAGACGCACATGAAAAGCTGCTCAACAGCACTAATTATTAGAGAAATGCAAATCAAAACTACAATGAGGTATCACCTCACACCTGTTAGAATCGGCATCATCAGAAAATCTACAAACAACAAATTCTGGGGAGGGTGTGGACAAAAGGAGCCCTCTTCCACTATTGGTGGGAATGTAAATTGATACAGTCACTATGGAGAACACTATGGAGTTTCCTTAAAAAAACTAGAAATAGAATTACCATCTGATCCAGCAATCCCACTTCTGGGCATATACCCAGAGAAAACCATAAATCAAAAAGGCTCATTCACCACAATGTTCATTGCAGCACTATTTACAATAGCCAGGTAATGGAAGCAACCTAAATGCCCACAGACAGATGAATGGATAAAATTGGGGTACATATATAAAATGGAATATTACTCGGCCATAAAAAGGAATGAAACTGGGTCCTTTGTAGAGACATCGATGGATCTAGAGACTGTCATACAGAATGAAGTAAGTCAGAAAGAGGAAAACAAATATTGTATATTAATGCATATATGTGGAACATAAAAGATGGTACAGATGAACTGGTTTGCAGGGAAGAAATAGAGACAAACAGGTAGAGAACAAACGTATGGACACCAAGTGTGGGAAGTCATGGGCTGGTGCTGGTGGGATGAGTTGGGAGATTGAGATTGACCTGTATACATGTATATGCATAAAATACATAACTAATAATAACCTGCTGTATAAAAAAGTAAATAAAATTAAGTTTCAAAATTATAAAAAATAAAATTTAAAAATAAAAGAGAAAAAAGTTCTTCCCATCACACAGATGTATTTATAGGAATGAATTATTTCCATGCTTATATCTATAAATACATAAAAGAGGAATAAAAGCTAACTTGAACCATAAAAGAAGAAAAACCTGAACCCACCAGTTATACAGAGGAAAACGCTATCAGGGCACTTGCTCCAGCGGTAAACAATTCTGAAATTGGTCAGAGGTGGGGAATCATCTCCCATACAGCCAGCCACCCACCCCCCACACAAGGAGCGTCCTCATTGCAAAGCTGGGGGACCGTGCCGAGGCATCTCTGAATAAAGGTGAGCTGAGCCCCAGGCCAGATGCTGCTGAACTGTTCCCACCCTTCCCAGGTAAAACACCTGAATATGTACAAGGGCTTTAAAGACTAGAGGAAGGGCCGTGGAGCCACACCAGCGACAGCACGCAGGCCAACTTGGTGCCTGCAGGCCAGCCAGGGTGGTCCTGGCCCCGGGCCCTCTTCCGGAAGCTTTCCATTGTCCTGCCTGAGATACCCCACCTGTCCCGGCCCCCACTGCTTTTTTCCTTCCTCACCTCTGTCCGGAGAGAAATTCCAGCGGAAGGTATGGGTGACACATCCTCTTCTTTACAGGAGGCAGCCTGGCAACTCCTGCAGAAAGGTCAGCAGAACCCCACTCACACCGGGCCACCAACAAAGCGGTGGCCCCTCACTCCCACCCACCAGCACAGCCCCGAGACTGCTGACGGGGCAGAGAATATGGAGTCAGGCACAGGTTCAGGGGCTATTGCTGCCTGGAGCGCTGTTTATATTGACCTCAACCAGGCACACCTGGGGAGGGCCGGCCGGCAGGATAAGGCTGCCCACGTCAGCTAATCCACAACCCGCAGGGAATCACATTGTTGAAAATGGACCTCGCTAAGTCAGAATAGAAGGCAAGGAAAAAAAGGACACAATGCCATTTGCAGCACCGTAGATGAGTCTAGAGGTATCACGTGACATGTAGTAAGTCAGAAAGTGAAAGACACATATCATATCATATCACTTATAGGTGTTACCTAAAAATGGATACCAGGGCAGATATTTCCACGGAGAAGGGCAATCACAGATTCATTAAACAAACTTATGGTTCACCAATGGAAAGGTGTGAGGATTGGTTTCATTACGATATCGGGGTTAACAGACTTATACAAACACAGGTGACATATATAATCACCAAACACCTACGGAATACCAAAAGACTACTCAACATTCTGTCATAACGTACATGGGAAAAGGATCCCAGGAAAAACCGACATCTGTATATGTGTAAAAGAACCACATCTTCCACACCTCCAACAAGCCAAACATTGTAATCAAACTTGCTGTCATAAAAAATAAAAATTAAATTAAAAACACAAACAAGAAGTAGGGAGACAAACTTGAGGGGCTTTCTCCTGGCACATTCCATTCTAAATTCCAATCTAGAACACGACTTCCATTGAGGCTCTGTTGCCCTAGTAACCAGAATTGGTAAGGGAGAACTGCTGGCACCTTGTGGCCGTTTCACACAACAGCAGCTTTAATCCCAGCGCTAATGGTCAGTTGATATTCAAAATCATTGCAGACCTGTAAATGACACCTGCCCTGAAAACAAATCCTGGGGTCACATATCGACCAAAAAATTCAAAGGACGTCCATATTTCAAAACGACCGTTTCAAAAGGCATATTTTATGCACATTAGTTTTCTGCTTCTTTTTCTTTCTTTCTTTTTTGGTTAAAAAAACGGGAAGGGAAAAAGGCATCCCTCAGAAGGGGCGAAAATAGTTGCAAACGAATCAATGGACAGAGGTTTAATCTCCAATATATATAAACAGCTCATGCAGCTTAATATTAAAAAAACAAACAACCCAATACAAAAATGGGCAGAAGATCTAAAGAGACGTTTCTTTAAAGAACACACAGAGATGGCCAAGACGCACATGAAAAGCTGCTCAACAGCACTAATTATTAGAGAAATGCAAATCAAAACTACAATGAGGTATCACCTCACACCTGTTAGAATCGGCATCATCAGAAAATCTACAAACAACTAATTCTGGGGAGGGTGTGGACAAAAGGAGCCCTCTTCCACTATTGGTGGGAATGTAAATTGATACAGTCACTATGGAGAACACTATGGAGTTTCCTTAAAAAAACTAGAAATAGAATTACCATCTGATCCAGCAATCCCACTTCTGGGCATATACCCAGAGAAAACCATAAATCAAAAAGGCACATTCACCACAATGTTCATTGCAGCACTATTTACAATAGCCAGGTAATGGAAGCAACCTAAATGCCCACAGACAGATGAATGGATAAAATTGGGGTACATATATAAAATGGAATATTACTCGGCCATAAAAAGGAATGAAACTGGGTCATTTGTAGAGACATCGATGGATCTAGAGACTGTCATACAGAATGAAGTAAGTCAGAAAGAGGAAAACAAATATTGTATATTAATGCATATATGTGGAACCTAAAAAATGGTACAGATGAACTGGTTTGCAGGGAAGAAATAGAGACACACAGGTAGAGAACAAACGTATGGACACCAAGTGTGGGAAGCCATGGGGTGGTGGTGGTGGGATGAGTTGGGAGATTGAGATTGACCTGTATACATGTATATGCATAAAATACATAACTAATAATAACCTGCTGTATAAAAAAGTAAATAAAATTAAATTTCAAAATTATAAAAAATAAAATTTAAAAATAAAAGAGAAAAAAGTTCTTCCCTTCACACAGATGTATTTATAGGAATGAATTATTTCCATGCTTATATCTATAAATACATAAAAGAGGAATAAAAGCTAACTTGAACCATAAAAGAAGAAAAACCTGAACCCACCAGTTATACAGAGGAAAACGCTATCAGGGCACTTGCTCCAGCGGTAAACAATTCTGAAATTGGTCAGAGGTGGGGAATCATCTCCCATACAGGCAGCAACCCACCCCCCACACAAGGAGCGTCCTCATTGCAAAGCTGGGGGACCGTGCCGAGGCATCTCTGAATAAAGGTGAGCTGAGCCCCAGGCCAGCTGCTGCTGAACTGTTCCCACCCTTCCCAGGTAAAACACCTGAATATGTACAAGGGCTTGAAAGACTAGAGGAAGGGCCGTGGAGCCACACCAGCGACAGCACGCAGGCCAACTTGGTGCCTGCAGGCCAGCCAGGGTGGTCCTGGCCCCGGGCCCTCTTCCGGAAGCTTTCCATTGTCCTGCCTGAGATACCCCACCTGTCCCGGCCCCCACTGCTTTTTTCCTTCCTCACCTCTGTCCGGAGAGAAATTCCAGCGGAAGGTATGGGTGACACATCCTCTTCTTTACAGGAGGCAGCCTGGCAACTCCTGCAGAAAGGTCAGCAGAACCCCACTCACACCGGGCCACCCACAATGCTGTGGCCCCTCACTCCACCCACCAGCACAGCCCCGAGACTGCTGACGGGGCAGAGAATATGGAGTCAGGCACAGGTTCAGGGGCTATTGCTGCCTGGAGCGCTGTTTATATTGACCTCAACCAGGCACACCTGGGGAGGGCCGGCCGGCAGGATAAGGCTGCCCACGTCAGCTAATCCACAACCTGCAGGGAATCACATTGATGAAAATGGACCTCGCTAAGTCAAAATAGAAGGCAAGGAAAAAATGGACACAATGCCATATGCAGCACCGTAGATGAGTCTAGAGGTAATCACGTGACATGTAGTAAGTCAGAAAGTGAAAGACACATATCATATCATATCACATATAGGTGTTACCTAAAAATGGATACCAGGGCAGATATTTCCACGGAGAAGGGCAATCACAGATTCATTAAACAAACTTATGGTTCACCAATGGAAAGGTGTGAGGATTGGTTTCATTACGATATCGGGGTTAACAGACTTATACAAACACAGGTGACATATATAATCACCAAACACCTACGGAATACCAAAAGACTACTCAACATTCTGTCATAACGTACATGGGAAAAGGATCCCAGGAAAAACAGACATCTGTATATGTGTAAAAGAACCACATCTTCCACACCTCCAACAAGCCAAACATTGTAATCAAACTTGCTGTCATAAAAAATAAAAATTAAATTAAAAACACAAACAAGAAGTAGGGAGACAAACTTGAGGGGCTTTCTCCTGGCACATTCCATTCTAAATTCCAATCTAGAACACGACTTCCATTGAGGCTCTGTTGCCCTAGTAACCAGAATTGGTAAGGGAGAACTGCTGCCACCTTGTGGCCGTTTCACACAACAGCAGCTTTAATCCCAGCGCTAATGGTCAGTTGATATTCAAAATCATTGCAGACCTGTAAATGACACCTGCCCTGAAAACAAATCCTGGGGTCACATATCGACCAAAAATTTCAAAGGAAGTCCACATTTCAAAACGACCGCTTCAAAAGGCATATTTTATGCACATTAGTTTTCTGCTTCTTTTTCTTTCTTTCTTTTTTGGTTAAAAAAACGGGAATGGAAAAAGGCATCCCTCAGAAGGGGCGAAAATCGTTGCAAACGAATCAATGGACAGAGGTTTAATCTCCAATATATATAAACAGCTCATGCAGCTTAATATTAAAAAAACAAACAACCCAATACAAAAATGGGCAGAAGATCTAAAGAGACGTTTCTTTAAAGAAGACACAGAGATGGCCAAGACGCACATGAAAAGCTGCTCAACAGCACTAATTATTAGAGAAATGCAAATCAAAACTACAATGAGGTATCACCTCACACCTGTTAGAATCGGCATCATCAGAAAATCTACAAACAACAAATTCTGGGGAGGGTGTGGACAAAAGGAGCCCTCTTCCACTATTGGTGGGAATGTAAATTGATACAGTCACTATGGAGAACACTATGGAGTTTCCTTAAAAAAACTAGAAATAGAATTACCATCTGATCCAGCAATCCCACTTCTGGGCATATACCCAGAGAAAACCATAAATCAAAAAGGCTCATTCACCACAATGTTCATTGCAGCACTATTTACAATAGCCAGGTAATGGAAGCAACCTAAATGCCCACAGACAGATGAATGGATAAAATTGGGGTACATATATAAAATGGAATATTACTCGGCCATAAAAAGGAATGAAACTGGGTCATTTGTAGAGACATCGATGGATCTAGAGACTGTCATACAGAATGAAGTAAGTCAGAAAGAGGAAAACAAATATTGTATATTAATGCATATATGTGGAACCTAAAAAATGGTACAGATGAACTGGTTTGCAGGGAAGAAATAGAGACACACAGGTAGAGAACAAACGTATGGACACCAAGTGTGGGAAGGCATAGGGTGGTGGTGGTGGGATGAGTTGGGAGATTGGGATTGACCTGTATACATGTATATGCATAAAATACATAACTGATAATAACCTGCCGTATAAAAAAGTAAATAAAATTAAATTTCAAAATTTTAAAAAATAAAATTTAAAAATAAAACAGAAAAAATTCTTCCCTTCACACACATGTATTTATAGGAATGAATTATTTCCATGCTTATATCTACAAATACATAAAAGAGGAATAAAATCTAACTTGAACCATAAACGAAAAAAAACCTGAACCCACCAGTTATACAGAGGAAAACCCTATCAGGGCACTTGCTCCAGCGGTAAAGAATTCTGAAATTGGTCAGAGGTGGGGAATCATCTCCCATCCAGCTAGCACCCACCCCCCACGCAAGGAGCGTCCTCATTGCAAAGTTGGGAGACCGTGCAGAGGCATCTCTGAATAAAGGTGAGCTGAGCCCCAGGCCAGCTGCTGCTGAACTGTTCCCACCCTTCCCAGGTAAAACACCTGAATATGTACAAGGGCTTGAAAGCCTAGAGGAAGGGCCTTGGAGCCACACTAGCGTCAGCTCGCAGTCCAACTTGGTGCCTGCAGGCCAGCCAGGGTAGTCCTGGCCCCGGGTACTCTTCCGGAAGCTTTCCTTTGTCCTGCCTGTGATACCCCTCCTGTCCCGGCACCCACTGCTTTTTTCCTTCCTCACCTCTGTCCGGAGAGAAATTCCAGCGGAAGGTATGTGTGACACATCCTCTTCTTTACAGGTGGCAGCCTGGCAACTCCTGCAGAAAGGCCAGCAGTGCCCCACTCACACTGCGCCGCCAACAAAGCTGTGGCCCCTCATTCCCTCCCACCAGCTCATCCCCGAGACTGCTGACGGGGCAGAGAATATGGAGTCAGGCACAGGTTCAGGGGCTATTGCTGCCTGGAGCGCTGTTTATATTGACCTCAACCAGGCACACCTGGGGAGGGCCGGCCGGCAGGGTAAGGCTGCCCAGGTGAGCTAATCCACAACCCTCAGGGAATCACATTGTTGAAAATGGACCTCGCTAAGGCAGAATAGAAGCCAAGGAAAATAAGGACACAATGCCATTTGCAGCACCGTAGATGAGTCTAGAGGTAATCACGTGACATGTAGTAAGTCAGAAAGTGAAAGACACATATCATATCATATCACTTATAGGTGTTACCTAAAAATGGATACCAGGGCAGATATTTCCACGGAGAAGGGCAATCACAGATTCATTAAACAAACATGGTTCACCAATGGAAAGGTGTGAGGATTGGTTTCATTACGATATCGGGGTTAACAGACTTATACAAACCCAGGTGACATATATAATCACCAAACACCTACGGAATACCAAAAGACTACTCAACATTCTGTGATAACGTACATGGGAAAAGGATCCCAGGAAAAACAGACATCTGTATATGTGTAAAAGAACCACATCTTCCACACCTCCAACAAGCCAAACACTGTAATCAAACTTGCTGTAATAAAAAATAAAAATTAAATTAAAAACACAAACAAGAAGTAGGGAGACAAACTTGAGGGGCTTTCTCCTGGCACATTCCATTCTAAATTCCAATCTAGAACACGACTTCCATTGAGGCTCTGCTGCCCTAGTAACCAGATTTGGTAAGGGAGAACTGCTGCCACCTTGTGGCCGTTTCACACAACAGCAGCTTTAATCCCAGCGCTAATGGTCATTTGATATTCAAAATCATTGCAGGCCTGTAAATGACACCTGCCCTGGAAGCAAATCCTGGGGTCGCATATCGACCAAAAAATTCAAAGGACGTCCATATTTCAAAACGACCGTTTCAAAAGGCATATTTTATGCACATTAGTGTTCTGCTTCTTTTTCGTTCTTTATTTTTTGGTTAAAAAACGGAAATGGAAAAAGGCATCCCTCAGAAGGGGCGAAAATCGTTGCAAACGAATCAATGGACAAAGGTTTAATCTCCAATATATATAAACAGCTCATGCAGCTTAATATTAAAAAAACAAACAGCCCAATACAAAAATGGGCAGAAGATCTAAAGAGACGTTTCTTTAAAGAAGACACAGAGATGGCCAAGACGCACATGAAAAGCTGCTCAACAGCACTAATTATTAGAGAAATGCAAATCAAAACTACAATGAGGTATAACCTCACACCTGTTAGAATCGGCATCATCAGAAAATCTACAAACAACTAATTCTGGGGAGGGTGTGGACAAAAGGAGCCCTCTTCCACTATTGGTGGGAATGTAAATTGATACAGTCACTATGGAGAACACTATGGAGTTTCCTTAAAAAAACTAGAAATAGAATTACCATCTGATCCAGCAATCCCACTTCTGGGCATATACCCAGAGAAAACCATAAATCAAAAAGGCACATTCACCACAATGTTCATTGCAGCACTATTTACAATAGCCAGGTAATGGAAGCAACCTAAATGCCCACAGACAGATGAATGGATAAAATTGGGGTACATATATCAAATGGAATATTACTCGGCCATAAAAAGGAATGAAACTGGGTCATTTGTAGAGACATCGATGGATCTAGAGACTGTCATACAGAAGGAAGTAAGTCAGAAAGAGGAAAACAAATATTGTATATTAATGCATATATGTGGAACATAAAAGATGGTACAGATGAACTGGTTTGCAGGGAAGAAATAGAGACACACAGGTAGAGAACAAACGTATGGACACCAAGTGTGGGAAGCCATGGGCTGGTGGTGGTGGGATGAGTTGGGAGAGTGAGATTGACCTGTATACATGTATATGCATAAAATACATAACTAATAATAACCTGCTGTATAAAAAAGTAAATAAAATTAAGTTTCAAAATTATAAAAAATAAAATTTAAAAATAAAAGAGAAAAAAGTTCTTCCCTTCACACAGATGTATTTATAGGAATGAATTATTTCCATGCTTATATCTATAAATACATAAAAGAGGAATAAAAGCTAACTTGAACCATAAAAGAAGAAAAACCTGAACCCACCAGTTATACAGAGGAAAACGCTATCAGGGCACTTGCTCCAGCGGTAAACAATTCTGAAATTGGTCAGAGGTGGGGAATCATCTCCCATACAGCCAGCCACCCACCCCCCACACAAGGAGCGTCCTCATTGCAAAGCTGGGGGACCGTGCCGAGGCATCTCTGAATAAAGGTGAGCTGAGCCCCAGGCCAGCTGCTGCTGAACTGTTCCCACCCTTCCCAGGTAAAACACCTGAATATGTACAAGGGCTTGAAAGACTAGAGGAAGGGCCGTGGAGCCACACCAGCGACAGCACGCAGGCCAACTTGGTGCCTGCAGGCCAGCCAGGGTGGTCCTGGCCCCGGGCCCTCTTCCGGAAGCTTTCCATTGTCCTAACTGAGATACCCCACCTGTCCCGGCCCCCACTGCTTTTTTCCTTCCTCACCTCTGTCCGGAGAGAAATTCCAGCGGAAGGTATGGGTGACACATCCTCTTCTTTACAGGAGGCAGCCTGGGAACTCCTGCAGAAAGGTCAGCAGAACCCCACTCACACCGGGCCACCAACAAAGCTGTGGCCCCTCACTCCCACCCACCAGCACAGCCCCGAGACTGCTGACGGGGCAGAGAATATGGAGTCAGGCACAGGTTCAGGGGCTATTGCTGCCTGGAGCGCTGTTTATATTGACCTCAACCAGGCACACCTGGGGAGGGCCGGCCGGCAGGATAAGGCTGCCCAGGTCAGCTAATCCACAACCCTCAGGGAATCACATTGTTGAAAATGGACCTCGCTAAGGCAGAATAGAAGCCAAGGAAAATAAGGACACAATGCCATTTGCAGCACCGTAGATGAGTCTAGAGGTAATCACGTGACTTGTAGTAAGTCAGAAAGTGAAAGACACATATCATATCATATCACTTATAGGTGTTAACTAAAAATGGATACCAGGGCAGATATTTCCACGGAGAAGGGCAATCACAGATTCATTAAACAAACTTATGGTTCACCAATGGAAAGGTGTGAGGATTGGTTTCATTACGATATCGGGGTTAATAGAAATATACAAACACAGGTGACATATATAATCACCAAAGACCTACGGAATACCAAGAGAAGACTACTCAACATTCTGTCATAACGTACCTGGGAAAAGGATCCCAGGAAGAAGAGACATCTGTATATGTGTAAAAGAACCACATCTTCGACACCTACAATAAGCCAAACATTGTAATCAAACTTGCTGTAATAAAAAATAAAAATTTAAATTAAAAATACGAACAAGAAGTAGGGAGACAAACTTGAGGGGCTTTCTCCTGGCACATTCCATTCTAAATTCCAATCTAGAACACGACTTCCATTGAGGCTCTGCTGCCCTAGTAACCAGATTTGGTAATGGAGAACTGCTGCCACCTTGTGGCCGTTTCACACAACAGCAGCTTTAATCCCAGCGCTAATGGTCAGTTGATATTCAAAATCATTGCAGGCCTGTAAATGACACCTGCCCTGGAAGCAAATCCTGGGGTCACATATCGACCAAAAAATTCAAAGGACGTCCATATTTCAAAACGACCGTTTCAAAAGGCATATTTTATGCACATTAGTGTTCTGCTTCTTTGTCTTTCTTTCTTTTTTGTTTAAAAAGACGGGAATGGAAAAAGGCATCCCTCAGACTGGGCGAAAATCGTTGCAAACGAATCAATGGACAGAGGTTTAATCTCCAATATATATAAACAGCTCATGCAGCTTAATATTAAAAAAACAAACAACCCAATACATAAATGGGCAGAAGTTCTGAAGAGACGTTTCTTCAAAGAAGACAGAGAGATGGCCAAGACGCACATGAAAAGCTGCTCAAGGGCACTAATAATTAGAGAAATGCAAATCAAAACTACAATGAGGTATCACCTCACACCTGTTAGGATCGGCATCATCAGAAAATCTACAAACAACAAATTCTGGGGAGGGTGTGGACAAAAGGAGCCCTCTTCCACTATTGGTGGGAATGTAAATTGATACCGTCACTATGGAGAACAGTATGGAGTTTCCTTTAAAAAACTAGAAATAGAATTACCATCTGATCCAGCAATCCCACTTCTGGGCATATACCCAGAGAAAACCATAAATCAAAAAGGCACATTCACCACAATGTTCATTGCAGCACTATTTACAATAGCCAGGTAATGGAAGCAACCTAAATGCCCACAGACAGATGAATGGATAAAGATGGTGTACATATATAAAATGGAATATTACTCGGCCATAAAAAGGAATGAAACTGGGTCATTTGTAGAGACATCGATGGATCTAGAGACTGTCATATAGAATGAAGTAAGTCAGAAAGAGGAAAACAAATATTGTATATTAATGCATATATGTGGAACCTAAAAGATGGTACAGATGAAATGGTTTGCAGGGAAGAAAGAGAGACACACAGGTAGAGAACAAACGTATGGTCACCAAGTGTGGGAAGCCATGGGGTGGTGGTGGTGGGATGAGTTGGGAGACTGAGATTGACCTGTATACATGTATATGCATAAAATACATAACTAATAATAACCTGCTGTATAAAAAAGTAAATAAAATTAAGTTTCAAAATTATAAAAAATAAACTTTAAAAATAAAAGAGAAAAAATTTCTTCCCTTCACACAGATGTATTTATAGGAATGAATTATTTCCATGCTTATATCTATAAATACATAAAAGAGGAATAAAAGCTAACTTGAACCATAAAAGAAGAAAAACCTGAACCCACCAGTTATACAGAGGAAAACGCTATCAGGGCACTTGCTCCAGCGGTAAATAATACTGAAATTGGTCAGAGGTGGGGAATCATCGCCCATACAGCCAGCAACCCACCCCCCACACAAGGAGCGTCCTCATTGAAAAGCTGGGGGACCGTGCCGAGGCATCTCTGAATAAAGCTGAGCTGTGCCCCAGGCCAGCTGCTGCTGAACTGTTCCCACCCTTCCCAGGTAAAACACCTGAATATGTACAAGGCCTTGAAAGACTAGAGGAAGGGCCGTGGAGCCACACCAGCGACAGCACGCAGGCCAACTTGGTGCCTGCAGGCCAGCCAGGGTGGTCCTGGCCCCGGGCCCTCTTCCGGAAGCTTTCCATTGTCCTGCCTGAGATACCCCAGCTGTCCCGGACCCCACTGCTTTTTTCCTTCCTCACCTCTGTCCGGAGAGAAATTCCAGCGGAAGGTATGGGTGATACATCCACTTCTTTACAGGTGGCAGCCTGGCAACTCCTGCAGAAAGGCCAGCAGTGCCACACTCACACTGGGACACCAACAAAGCTGTGGCCCCTCATTCCCTCCCACCAGCTCAGCCCCGAGACTGCTGACGGGGCAGAGAATATGGAGTCAGGCACAGGTTCAGGGGCTATTGCTGCCTGGAGCGCTGTTTATATTGACCTCAACCAGGCACACCTGGGGAGGGCCGGCCGGCAGGGTAATGCTGCCCAGGTCAGCTAATCCACAAACCTCAGGGAATCACATTGTTGAAAATGGACCTCGCTAAGGCAGAATAGAA
Organism: Mesoplodon bidens; assembly: GCF_964165515.1. Lineage (NCBI taxonomy): Eukaryota > Metazoa > Chordata > Mammalia > Artiodactyla > Ziphiidae > Mesoplodon > Mesoplodon bidens. The sequence goes on from NW_027672082.1 coordinate 237,335, forward strand.
GCCAAGGAAAATAAGGACACAATGCCATTTGCAGCACCGTAGATGAGTCTAGAGGTAATCACGTGACATGTAGTAAGTCAGAAAGTGAAAGACACATATCATATCATATCACTTATAGGTGTTACCTAAAAATGGATACCAGGGCAGATATTTCCACGGAGAAGGGCAATCACAGATTCATTAAACAAACTTATGGTTCACCAATGGAAAGGTGTGAGGATTGGTTTCATTACGATATCGGGGTTAACAGACTTACACAAACACAGGTGACATATATAATCACCAAACACCTACGGAATACCAAAAGACTACTCAACATTCTGTCATAACGTACATGGGAAAAGGATCCCAGGAAAAACAGACATCTGTATATGTGTAAAAGAACCACATCTTCCACACCTCCAACAAGCCAAACATTGTAATCAAACTTGCTGTAATAAAAAATAAAAATTAAATTAAAAACACGAACAAGAAGTAGGGAGACAAACTTGAGGGGCTTTCTCCTGGCACATTCCATTCTAAATTCCAATCTAGAACACGACTTCCATTGAGGCTCTGCTGCCCTAGTAACCAGATTTGGTAAGGGAGAACTGCTGCCACCTTGTGGCCGTTTCACACAACAGCAGCTTTAATCCCAGCGCTAATGGTCAGTTGATATTCAAAATCATTGCAGGCCTGTAAATGACACCTGCCCTGGAAGCAAATCCTGGGGTCACATATCGACCAAAAAATTCAAAGGACGTCCATACTTCAAAACGACCATTTCAAAAGGCATATTTTATGCACATTAGTGTTCTGCTTCTTTTTCTTTCTTTCTTTTTTGGTTAAAAAATGGAAATGGAAAAAGGCAACCCTCAGAAGGGGCGAAAATAGTTGCAAACGAATCAATGGACAAAGGTTTAAACTCCAATATATATAAACAGCTCATGCAGCTTAATATTAAAAAAACAAACAGCCCAATACAAAAATGGGCAGAAGATCTAAAGAGACGTTTCTTTAAAGAAGACACAGAGATGGCCAAGACGCACATGAAAAGCTGCTCAACAGCACTAATTATTAGAGAAATGCAAATCAAAACTACAATGAGATATCACCTCACACCTGTTAGGATCGGCATCATCAGAAAATCTACAAACAACAAATTCTGGGGAGGGTGTGGACAAAAGGAGCCCTCTTCCACTATTGGTGGAAATGTAAATTGATACAGTCACTATGGAGAACACTATGGAGTTTCCTTAAAAAACCTAGAAATAGAATTACTATCTGATCAAGCAATCCCACTTCTGGGCATATACCCAGAGAAAACCATAAATCAGAAAGGCACATTCACCAAAATGTTCATTGCAACACTATTTACAATAGCCAGGTAATGGAAGCAACCTAAATGCCCACAGACAGATGAATGGATAAAATTGGGGTACATATATAAAATGGAATATTACTCGGCCATAAAAAGGAATGAAACTGGGTCATTTGTAGAGACATCGATGGATCTAGAGACTGTCATACAGAATGAAGTAAGTCAGAAAGAGGAAAACAAATATTTTATATTAATGCACATATGTGGAACCTAAAAAATGGTACAGATGAACTCGTTTGCAGGGAAGAAATAGAGACACACAGGTAGAGAACAAACGTATGGACACCAAGTGTGGGAAGCCATGGGGTGGTGGTGGTGGGATGAGTTGGGAGATTGAGATTGACCTGTATACATGTATATGCATAAAATACATAACTAATAATAACCTGCTGTATAAAAAAGTAAATAAAATTAAATTTCAAAATTATAAAAAATAAAATTTAAAAATAAAAGAGAAAAAAGTTCTTCCCTTCACACAGATGTATTTATAGGAATGAATTATTTCCATGCTTATATCTATAAATACATAAAAGAGGAATAAAAGCTAACTTGAACCATAAAAGAAGAAAAACCTGAACCCACCAGTTATACAGAGGAAAACGCTATCAGGGCACTTGCTCCAGCGGTAAACAATTCTGAAATTGGTCAGAGGTGGGGAATCATCTCCCATACAGCCAGCAACCCACCCCCCACACAAGGAGCGTCCTCATTGCAAAGCTGGGGGACCGTGCCGAGGCATCTCTGAATAAAGGTGAGCTGAGCCCCAGGCCAGCTGCTGCTGAACTGTTCCCACCCTTCCCAGGTAAAACACCTGAATATGTACAAGGGCTTGAAAGACTAGAGGAAGGGCCGTGGAGCCACACCAGCGGCAGCACGCAGGCCAACTTGGTGCCTGCAGGCCAGCCAGGGTGGTCCTGGCCCCGGGCCCTCTTCCGGAAGCTTTCCATTGTCCTGCCTGAGATACCCCACCTGTCCCGGCCCCCACTGCTTTTTTCCTTCCTCACCTCTGTCCGGAGAGAAATTCCAGCGGAAGGTATGGGTGACACATCCTCTTCTTTACAGGAGGCAGCCTGGCAACTCCTGCAGAAAGGTCAGCAGAACCCCACTCACACCGGGCCACCAACAAAGCTGTGGCCCCTCACTCCCACCCACCAGCACAGCCCCGAGACTGCTGACGGGGCAGAGAATATGGAGTCAGGCACAGCTTCAGGGGCTATTGCTGCCTGGAGCGCTGTTTATATTGACCTCAACCAGGCACACCTGGGGAGGGCCGGCCGGCAGGATAAGGCTGCCCACGTCAGCTAATCCACAACCCGCAGGGAATCACATTGATGAAAATGGACCTCGCTAAGTCAGAATAGAAGGCAAGGAAAAAATGGACACAATGCCATTTGCAGCACCGTAGATGAGTCTAGAGGTAATCACGTGACATGTAGTAAGTCAGAAAATGAAAGACACATATCATATCATATCACTTATAGGTGTTACCTAAAAATGGATACCAGGGCAGATATTTCCACGGAGAAGGGCAATCACAGATTCATTAAACAAACTTATGGTTCACCAATGGAAAGGTGTGAGGATTGGTTTCATTACGATATCGGGGTTAACAGACTTATACAAACACAGGTGACATATATAATCACCAAACACCTAGGGAATACCAAAAGACTACTCAACATTCTGTCATAACCTACATGGGAAAAGGATCCCAGGAAAAACAGACATCTGTATATGTGTAAAAGAACCACATCTTCCACACCTCCAACAAGCGAAACATTGTAATCAAACTTGCTGTCATAAAAAATAAAAATTAAATTAAAAACACAAACAAGAAGTAGGGAGACAAACTTGAGGGGCTTTCTCCTGGCACATTCCATTCTAAATTCCAATCTAGAACACGACTTCCATTGAGGCTCTGTTGCCCTAGTAACCAGAATTGGTAAGGGAGAACTGCTGCCACCTTGTGGCCGTTTCACACAACAGCAGCTTTAATCCCAGCGCTAATGGTCAGTTGATATTCAAAATCATTGCAGACCTGTAAATGACACCTGCCCTGAAAACAAATCCTGGGGTCACATATCGACCAAAAATTTCAAAGGAAGTCCACATTTCAAAACGACCGCTTCAAAAGGCATATTTTATGCACATTAGTTTTCTGCTTCTTTTTCTTTCTTTCTTTTTTGGTTAAAAAAACGGGAATGGAAAAAGGCATCCCTCAGAAGGGGCGAAAATCGTTGCAAACGAATCAATGGACAGAGGTTTAATCTCCAATATATATAAACAGCTCATGCAGCTTAATATTAAAAAAACAAACAACCCAATACAAAAATGGGCAGAAGATCTAAAGAGACGTTTCTTTAAAGAAGACACAGAGATGGCCAAGACGCACATGAAAAGCTGCTCAACAGCACTAATTATTAGAGAAATGCAAATCAAAACTACAATGAGGGGCCTCCCTGGTGGCGCAGTGGTTGAGAGTCCGCCTGCCGATGCAGGGGATACGGGTTCGTGCCCCGGTCTGGGAGGATCCCATATGCCGCGGAGCGGCTGGGCCTGTGAGCCGTGGCCACTGGGCCTGCGCGTCCGGAGCCTGTGCTCCGCAACGGGAGAGGCCACAACAGGGAGAGGTCCACATACCGCAAAAAAAAAAAAAAAAAAAAAAACTACAATGAGGTATCACCTTACACCTGTTAGAATCGGCATCATCAGAAAATCTACAAACAACTAATTCTGGGGAGGGTGAGGACAAAAGGAGCCCTCTTCCACTATTGGTGGGAATGTAAATTGATACAGTCACTATGGAGAACACTATGGAGTTTCCTTAAAAAAACTAGAAATAGAATTACCATCTGATCCAGCAATCCCACTTCTGGTCATATACCCAGAGAAAACCATAAATCAAAATGGCACATTCACCACAATGTTCATTGCAGCACTATTTACAATAGCCAGGTAATGGAAGCAACCTAAATGCCCACAGACAGATGAATGGATAAAATTGGGGTACATATATAAAATGGAATATTACTCGGCCATAAAAAGGAATGAAACTGGGTCATTTGTAGAGACATCGATGGATCTACAGACTGTCATACAGAATGAAGTAAGTCAGAAAGAGGAAAACAAATATTGTATATTAATGCATATATGTGGAACCTAAAAGATGGTACAGATGAACTGGTTTGCAGGGAAGAAAGAGAGACACACATGTAGAGAACAAACGTATGGACACCAAGTGTGGGAAGCCATGGGGTGGTGGTGGTGGGATGAGTTGGGAGACTGAGATTGACCTGTATACATGTATATGCATAAAATACATAACTAATAATAACCTGCTGTATAAAAAAGTAAATAAAATTAAGTTTCAAAATTATAAAAAATAAAATTTAAAAATAAAAGAGAAAAAATTTCTTCCCTTCACACAGATGTATTTATAGGAATGAATTATTTCCATGCTTATATCTATAAATACATAAAAGAGGAATAAAAGCTAACTTGAACCATAAAGGAAGAAAAACCTGAACCCACCAGTTATACAGAGGAAAACGCTATCAGGGCACTTGCTCCAGCGGTAAACAATTCTGAAATTGGTCAGAGGTGGGGAATCATCTCCCATACAGCCAGCAACCCACCCCCCACACAAGGAGCGTCCTCATTGCAAAGCTGGGGGACCGTGCCGAGGCATCTCTGAATAAAGGTGAGCTGTGCCCCAGGCCAGCTGCTGCTAAACTGTTCCCACCCTTCCCAGGTAAAACACCTGAATATGTACAAGGGCTTGAAAGACTAGAGGAAGGGCCGTGGAGCCACACCAGCGACAGCACGCAGGCCAACTTGGTGCCTGCAGGCCAGCCAGGGTGGTCCTGTCCCCGGGCCCTCTTCCGGAAGCTTTCCATTGTCCTAACTGAGATACCCCACCTGTCCCGGCCCCCACTGCTTTTTTCCTTCCTCACCTCTGTCCGGAGAGAAATTCCTGCGGAAGGTATGGGTGACACATCCTCTTCTTTACAGGAGGCAGCCTTGCAACTCCTGCAGAAAGGTCAGCAAAACCCCACTCACACAGGGCCACCAACAAAACTGTGGCCCCTCACTCCCACCCACCAGCACAGCCCCGAAACTGCTGACGGGGCAGAGAATATGGAGTCAGGCACAGGTTCAGTGGCTATTGCTGCCTGGAGCGCTGTTTATATTGACCTCAACCAGGCACACCTGGGGAGGGCCGGCCGGCAGGATAAGGCTGCCCACTTCAGCTAATCCACAACCCGCAGGGAATCACATTGTTGAAAATGGACCTCGCTAAGTCAGAATAGAAGGCAAGGAAAAAAAAGGACACAATGCCATTTGCAGCACCGTAGATGAGTCTAGAGGTAATCACGTGACATGTAGTAAGTCAGAAAGTGAAAGACACATATCATATCATATCACTTATAGGTGTTACCTAAAAATGGATACCAGGGCAGATATTTCCACGGAGAAGGGCAATCACAGATTCATTAAACAAACTTATGGTTCACCAATGGAAAGGTGTGAGGATTGGTTTCATTACGATATCGGGGTAACAGACTTATACAAACACAGGTGACATATATAATCACCAAACACCTACGGAATACCAAAAGAATACTCAACATTCTGTCATAACGTACATGGGAAAAGGATCCCAGGAAAAACAGACATCTGTATATGTGTAAAAGAACCACATCTTCGACACCTACAATAAGCCAAACATTGTAATCAAACTTGCTGTAATAAAAAATAAAAATTTAAATTAAAAATACGAACAAGAAGTAGGGAGACAAACTTGAGGGGCTTTCTCCTGGCACATTCCATTCTAAATTCCAAACTAGAACACGACTTCCATTGAGGCTCTGCTGCCCTAGTAACCAGATTTGGTAACGGAGAACTGCTGCCACCTTGTGGCCGTTTCACACAACAGCAGCTTTAATCCCAGCGCTAATGGTCAGTTGATATTCAAAATCATTGCAGGCCTGTAAATGACACCTGCCCTGGAAGCAAATCCTGGGGTCACATATCGACCAAAAAATTCAAAGGACGTCCATATTTCAAAACGACCGTTTCAAAAGGCATATTTTATGCACATTAGAGTTCTGCTTCTTTGTCTTTCTTTCTTTTTTGGTTAAAAAGACGGGAATGGAAAAAGGCATCCCTCAGACTGGGCGAAAATCGTTGCAAACGAATCAATGGACAGAGGTTTAATCTCCAATATATATAAACAGCTCATGCAGCTTATTATTAAAGAAACAAACAACCCAATACAAAAATGGGCAGAAGTTCTGAAGAGACGTTTCTTCAAAGAAGACAGAGAGATGGCCAAGACGCACATGAAAAGCTGCTCAAGGGCACTAATTATTAGAGAAATGCAAATCAAAACTACAATGAGGTATCACCTCACACTTGTTAGGATCGGCATCATCAGAAAATCTACAAACAACAAATTCTGGGGAGGGTGTGGACAAAAGGAGCCCTCTTCCACTATTGGTGGCAATGTAAATTGATACCGTCACTATGGAGAACAGTATGGAGTTTCCTTTAAAAAACTAGAAATAGAATTACCATCTGATCCAGCAATCCCACTTCTGGGCATATACCCAGAGAAAACCATAAATCAAAAAGGCACATTCACCACAATGTTCATTGCAGCACTATTTACAATAGCCAGGTAATGGAAGCAACCTAAATGCCCACAGACAGATGAATGGATAAAGATGGTGTACATATATAAAATGGAATATTACTCGGCCATAAAAAGGAATGAAACTGGGTCATTTGTAGAGACATCGATGGATCTAGAGACTGTCATATAGAATGAAGTAAGTCAGAAAGAGGAAAACAAATATTGTATATTAATGCATATATGTGGAACCTAAAAGATGGTACAGATGAACTGGTTTGCAGGGAAGAAATAGAGACACAGAGGTAGAGAACAAACGTATGGACACCAAGTGTGGGAAGGCATAGGGTGGTGTTGGTGGGATGAGTTGGGAGATTGGGATTGACCTGTATACATGTATATGCATAAAATACATAACTGATAATAACCTGCCGTATAAAAAAGTAAATAAAATTAAATTTCAAAATTTTAAAAAATAAAATTTAAAAATAAAACAGAAAAAAGTTCTTCCCTTCACACATACGTATTTATAGGAATGAATTATTTCCATGCTTATATCTACAAATACATAAAAGAGGAATAAAATCTAACTTGAACCATAAACGAAAAAAAACCTGAACCCAGCAGTTATACAGAGGAAAACCCTATCAGGGCACTTGCTCCAGCGGTAAACAATTCTGAAATTGGTCAGAGGTGGGGAATCATCTCCCATCCAGCTAGCACCCACCCCCCACGCAAGGAGCGTCCTCATTGCAAAGCTGGGAGACCGTGCCAAGGCATCTCTGAATAAAGGTGAGCTGAGCCCCAGGCCAGCTGCTGCTGAACTGTTCCCACCCTTCGCAGGTAAAACACCTGAATATGTACAAGGGCTTGAAAGCCTAGAGGAAGGGCCGTGGAGCCACACTAGCGACAGCTCGCAGGCCAACTTGGTGCCTGCAGGCCAGCCAGGGTAGTCCTGGCCCCGGGTACTCTTCCGGAAGCTTTCCTTTGTCCTGCCTGTGATACCCCTCCTGTCCCGGCCCCCACTGCTTTTTTCCTTCCTCACCTCTGTCCGGAGAGAAATTCCAGCGGAAGGTATGGGTGACACATCCTCTTCTTTACAGGTGGCAGCCTGGCAACTCCTGCAGAAAGGCCAGCAGTGCCCCACTCACACTGCGCCGCCAACAAAGCTGTGGCCCCTCATTCCCTCCCACCAGCTCAGCCCCGAGACTGCTGACGGGGCAGAGAATATGGAGTCAGGCACAGCTTCAGGGGCTATTGCTGCCTGGAGCGCTGTTTATATTGACCTCAACCAGGCACACCTAGGGAGGGCCGGCCGGCAGGGTAAGGCTGCCCAGGTCAGCTAATCCACAACCCTCAGGGAATCTCATTGTTGAAAATGGACCTCGCTAAGGCAGAATAGAAGACAAGGAAAATAAGGACACAATGCCATTTGCAGCACCGTAGATGAGTCTAGAGGTAATCACGTGACATGTAGTAAGTCAGAAAGTGAAAGACCCATCATATCATATCACTTATAGGTGTTACCTAAAAATGGATACCAGGGCAGATATTTCCACGGAGAAGGGCAATCACAGATTCATTAAACAAACATGGTTCACCAATGGAAAGGTGTGAGGATTGGTTTCATTACGATATCGGGGTTAACAGACTTATACAAACACAGGTGACATATATAATCACCAAACACCTACGGAATACCAAAAGACTACTCAACATTCTGTCATAACGTACATGGGAAAAGGATCCCAGGAAAAACAGACATCTGTATATGTGTAAAAGAACCACATCTTCCACACCTCCAACAAGCCAAACATTGTAATCAAACTTGCTGTAATAAAAAATAAAAATTAAATTAAAAACACAAACAAGAAGTAGGGAGACAAACTTGAGGGGCTTTCTCTTGGCACATTCCATTCTAAATTCCATTCTAGAACACGACTTCCATTGAGGCTCTGCTGCCCTAGTAACCAGATTTGGTAAGGGAGAACTGCTGCCACCTTGTGGCCGTTTCACGCAACAGCAGATTTAATCCCAGCGCTAATGGTCAGTTGATATTCAAAATCATTGCAGGCCTGTAAATGACACCTGCCCTGGAAGCAAATCCTGGGGTCACATATCGACCAAAAAATTCAAAGGACGTCCATATTTCAAAACGACCGTTTCAAAAGGCATATTTTATGCACATTAGTGTTCTGCTTCTTTTTCGTTCTTTCTTTTTTGGTTAAAAAACGGAAATGGAAAAAGGCATCCCTCAGAAGGGGCGAAAATCGTTGCAAACGAATCAATGGACAAAGGTTTAATCTCCAATATATATAAACAGCTCATGCAGCTTAATATTAAAAAAACAAACAGCCCAATAGAAAAATGGGCAGAAGATCTAAAGAGACGTTTCTTTAAAGAAGACACAGAGATGGCCAAGACGCACATGAAAAGCTGCTCAACAGCACTAATTATTAGAGAAATGCAAATCAAAACTACAATGAGGTATCACCTCACACCTGTTAGGATCGGCATCATCAGAAAATCTACAAACAACAAATTCTGGGGAGGGTGTGGACAAAAGGAGCCCTCTTCCACTATTGGTGGGAATGTAAATTGATACAGTCACTATGGAGAACACTATGGAGTTTCCTTAAAAAAACTAGAAATAGAATTACCATCTGATCCAGCAATCCCACTTCTGGGCATATACCCAGAGAAAACCATAAATCAAAAATGCACATTCACCACAATGTTCATTGCAGCACTATTTACAATAGCCAGGTAATGGAAGCAACCTAAATGCCCACAGACAGATGAATGGATAAAATTGGGGTACATATATAAAATGGAATATTACTCGGCCATAAAAAGGAATGAAACTGGGTCATTTGTAGAGACATCGATGGATCTAGAGACTGTCATACAGAATGAAGTAAGTCAGAAAGAGGAAAACAAATATTGTATATTAATGCATATATGTGGAACCTAAAAAATGTTACAGATGAACTGGTTTGCAGGGAAGAAATAGAGACACACAGGTAGAGAACAAACGTATGGACACCAAGTGTGGGAAGCCATGGGGTGGTGGTGGTGGGATGAGTTGGGAGACTGAGATTGACCTGTATACATGTATATGCATAAAATACATAACTAATAATAACCTGCTGTATAAAAAAGTAAATAAAATTAAATTTCAAAATTATAAAAAATAAAATTTAAAAATAAAAGAGAAAAAAGTTCTTCCCTTCACACAGATGTATTTATAGGAATGAATTATTTCCATGCTTATATCTATAAATACATAAAAGAGGAATAAAAGCTAACTTGAACCATAAAAGAAGAAAAACCTGAACCCACCAGTTATACAGAGGAAATCCCTATCACGGCACTTGCTCCAGCGGTAAACAATTCTGAAATTGGTCAGAGGTGGGGAATCATCTCCCATACAGCCAGCAACCCACCCCCCCACAAGGAGCGTCCTCATTGCAAAGCTGGGGGACCGTGCCGAGGCATCTCTGAATAAAGGTGTGCAGAGCCCTAGGCCAGCTGCTGCTGAACTGTTCCCACCCTTCCCAGGTAAAACACCTGAATATGTACAAGGGCTTGAAAGACTAGAGGAAGGGCCGTGGAGCCACACCAGCGACAGCACGCAGGCCAACTTGGTGCCTGCAGGCCAGCCAGGGTGGTCCTGGCCCCGGGCGCTCTTCCGGAAGCTTTCCATTGTCCTGCCTGAGATACCCCACATGTCCCGGCCCCCACTGCTTTTTTCCTTCCTCACCTCTGTCCGGAGAGAAATTCCAGCGGAAGGTATGGGTGACACATCCTCTTCTTTACAGGAGGCAGCCTGGCAACTCCTGCAGAAAGGTCAGCAGAACCCCACTCACACCGGGCCACCAACAAAGCTGTGGCCCCTCACTCCCTCCCACCAGCACAGCCCCGAGACTGCTGACGGGGCAGAGAATATGGAGTCAGGCACAGCTTCAGGGGCTATTGCTGCCTGGAGCGCTGTTTATATTGACCTCAACCAGGCACACCTGGGGAGGGCCGGCCGGCAGGATAAGGCTGCCCACGTCAGCTAATCCACAACCCGCAGGGAATCACATTGTTGAAAATGGACCTCGCTAAGTCAGAATAGAAGGCAAGGAAAAAAAGGACACAATGCCATTTGCAGCACCGTAGATGAGTCTAGAGGTAATCACGTGACATGTAGTAAGTCAGAAAGTGAAAGACACATATCATATCATATCACTTATAGGTGTTACCTAAAAATGGATACCAGGGCAGATATTTCCACGGAGAAGGGCAATCACAGATTCATTAAACAAACTTATGGTTCACCAATGGAAAGCTGTGAGGATTGGTTTCATTACGATATCGGGGTTAACAGACTTATACAAACACAGGTGACATATATAATCACCAAAGAAGTACGGAATACCAAAAGACTACTCAACATTCTGTCATAACGTACATGGGAAAAGGATCCCAGGAAAAACAGACATCTGTATATGTGTAAAAGAACCACATCTTCCACACCTCCAACAAGCCAAACATTGTAATCAACCTTGCTGTAATAAAAAATAAAAATTAAATTAAAAACACGAACCAGAACTAGGGAGACAAACTTGAGGGGCTTTCTCCTGGCACATTCCATTCTAAATTCCAATCTAGAACACGACTTCCATTGAGGCTCTGTTGCCCTAGTAACCAGAATTGGTAAGGGAGAACTGCTGCCACCTTGTGGCCGTTTCACACAACAGCAGCTTTAATCCCAGCGCTAATGGTCAGTTGATATTCAAAATCATTGCAGGCCTGTAAATGACACCTGCCCTGAAAACAAATCCTGGGGTCACATATCGACCAAAAAATTCAAAGGACGTCCATATTTCAAAACGACCGTTTCAAAAGGCATATTTTATGCACATTAGTTTTCTGCTTCTTTTTCTTTCTTTCTTTTTTGGTTAAAAAAACGGGAATGGAAAAAGGCATCCCTCAGAAGGGGCGAAAATCGTTGCAAACGAATCAATGGACAAAGGTTTAATGTCCAATATATATAAACAGCTCATGCAGCTTAATATTAAAAAAACAAACAACCCAATACAAAAATGGGCAGAAGATCTAAAGAGACGTTTCTATAAAGAAGACACAGAGATGGCCAAGACGCACATGAAAAGCTGCTCAACAGCACTAACTATTAGAGAAATGCAAATCAAAACTACAATGAGGTATCACCTCACACCTGTTAGAATGGGCATCATCAGAAAATCTACAAACAACAAATGCTGGGGAGGGTGTGGAGAAAAGGAACCCTCTTCCACTATCGGTGGGAATGTAAAGTGATACAGTCACTATGGAGAACAGTATGGACGTTCCTTAAAAAACTAAATATAGAATTACCATATGATCCAGCAAACCCACTTCTGGGCATATACCCAGAGAAAACCATATATCAAAAAGACGCACTCACCACAATGTTCACTGCAGAACTATTTACCATAGCCAAGTAATGGAAGCAACCTAAATGCCCACAGCCAGACGAATGGATAAAGATGTCGTGCATACATAAAATGGAATATTACTCAGCCATACAAAGGAATGAAACTGGGTCATTTGTAGAGACGTCGATGGATCTAGAGACTGTCATACAGAGTGAAGTAAGTCGGAAAGAGAAAAACAAATATTGTATATATAATGCATGCATGTGGAACCTAGAAAAATGGTACAGATGAACCGGTTTGCAGGGTAGAAATAGAGACACAGAGGTAGGGAACACACGTATGGACACCAAAGGGGCGAAGCCATGGGGTGGTGCTGCTGGGATGAGTTGCGGGATTGGGACTGACTTGTATACATGTATATGTCTAAAATAGATAACTAATAATATCCTGCCGTATAAGTAAAAAAAATTAAATTAAATTACAAAGTTTTTAAAAATAAATAAAATTTAAAAATAAAACAGAAAAAAAGTGCTTCCCTTCACCTGATGTATTTATATGAATGAATCATTTCCATGCTTATATCTATAAATACATAAAAGAGGAATAAAATCTACGTTGAACCAAAAAAAGAAATATACAGAGGAAAACCCTATCAGGCACTTGCTCCAGGGGTAAACAATTCTGAAGATGGTCAGAGGTGGGGAATCATCTACCATGAAGCCAGCAGCCCCCCGCAAGCAGCTTCCTCATTGCAAAGCTGGGGGCCCATGCCGAGGCGTCTGTGAGTAAACGTGAGCTGAGCCCCAAGCCAGCTGCTGCTAAACTGTTCCCAGCCTTCTCAAGTAAAACACCTGAATATGTACAAGGACTTGAAAGCCTAGGGGAAGGGCCGTGGAGCCACACCCGTGACAGCATGCAGACCGACTTGGTGCCTGCAGGACAGCCAGGATGGTCCTGGCCCCGGGCGCTCTTCTGGAAGCTTTCCATTTCCCTGCCTGAGATATCCCTCCTGTCCCAGACCCAACAGATTTTTTCCTTCCTCACATCTGCCAGTGGAGAAATTCCAGCAGAAGGTAGGGTGACACATCCTCTTCTTTAGCAGGTGGCAGCCTGGCAACTCCTGCAGAAAGTCCAGCAGAGACCCACTCACACCGGGCCCCCCACAAAGCCATGGCCCCTCACTCCCTCCCACCAGCACAGCCCCGAGACTGCTGGTGGGGCAGAGAATATGGCATCAGGCACAACTGCAGGGGCTCTTGCTCCCTGGAGTGGTGTTTCTACTGACCTCAAGCCAGGCACACCTGGGGAGGGCTGGCTGGCAGTGTCAGGCTTCCCAGTTCAGCTAATCCTCACCCCTCAGGGGCTCACATTGCAGAAAATGGACCTCGCTGAACCGGCCAGGTCCAAGGAACACGTGTGGGCTCCTGAGAGTCAGGATAGACAAGGGGCTGCAACTCCGGCTTGTTTTCTAATCATTTTCTCTGGCCCATGAGTGGGAGACAACTTCAAGAAGATCCTCTCCTAATGAGAGGAATCCAGGAGTCAGGGAGTCGACGGCTGATAGGTGGAGACAGAGGCCTGGTGTCCAGGCTGCAGTGGAAGTCTCTGGAAGACCAGGCAGAGGGAGGCCGCACAGAGGGATGCCCAGAGTCACAGACCTGTCGGAGCTGCTGTTTGTTAGTTCAAGTCCTGCTCTAAGGTGCTCTGTGTCAGCTCTGAGTGACAGGCGATCTGAGGTGCTCTCCAATGCCGGCCACGTGCACGGTTCCTGTGTGCCTAGCCCTGTTGGCGTAGCTGCCCAGGGGAGCTCCGTATCCTGGGAGGGGCCTGACCACGAGAGCCCCATGGGCTGTTGGGTAGTTGCGCAGGTGGTCTCCATAAACTGCGATTGCCCTGACCACGAGAGCCCCGTGGGCTGCTGGGGACCTGGTAAAGGATGTCAGGACACTCAGTGAAGCCACCGAGGATATACATCCAGGAGTCTCTAATTCCTACACCCTGCTGGTCATTCTACCATCCACCAGGACATGCTATTCTGTAGTAGACTTCAATGATGCCTTCTTCTGTATTCCACTGGTCCCAGAAAGGCTCTGCTGCCCTAGTAACCAGATTTGGGAATGGAGAAATGCTGCCGCCTTGTGGCCACTTCCCACAACAGCAGCTTTAAACCCAGTGCTAATGGTCACTAAATATTCACACTCATTGCAGGCCTGTGAATGACACCTGCCCTCTAAAACAATCCTGGGGTCAAAAATTGACCAAAAAATTCAAAAGAGGGCAACCATCCAAGAAGACAATTGCAAGAGGTTAATTGTACTCTCCGTTTTTTTCTGTTTTTCTGTACCAGAAGTTTAAAAAGGCATGGAAAAATGCTGAACATCAGGATGAATTAAAGGTATGTAAATCCAAATTACAAAAACTTATCAGCTCACACCAGTCAGAATGGCCATCAGCAAAAGTCCTGCAAACAATAAATGCTGAAGGGGTTTTGGAGAAATGCCTACACTTGGTTCAACGTGGGACATGGTAAGAGCCAGTAATGAAAACAAAAATGTGGTGCTTTGTAAAGGTAAACACTGAGCTACCATTCAATCAAGCATACCCACTGCTGGGCCTATCGCCTGAGGGGATGAGAATCAAAAAGACACAGGCTGGTTTTCACCGGTGGCGTACTGGATGAGAGTCTGCCTGCCAATGCAGGGGACATGGGATCATGCCCGGTTAGGGAAGATCACACATGCCACGGAGCGCCTGGTCCCGTGAGCTATGGCTGCTGGGCCTGCACATCCAGAGCCTGTGCTCTGCAATGGGAGGGTGCACGGAAGCAAGAGGCCCACGTACTGCAAAAAAAAAAAAAAAAAAAAAAACGACACAGGCTGGCAATCGTGCACTCCAGCGATATTTACCATAGCCAAAACATGGAAGCTATGAAAATGTCCATCAATAGAGGAATGCACAAAGAAGAAGTGGTCCATGTACACAATGGAATATGACTCCAATAAAAAATATATAAATTCAATTTATAAAACAAACATAAGTAAAGAGACATCAGCTTTGGGGGGCACATTCCACTCTAATATATAACCGAGGAACACCACTGCCAAGATGGTCTGTTTCCCTAGTTACCAAATTGGGAAAAGCAGAAATGCTGCCGCCTTCTGGCCATTACCTGCAACAGCAGCTTTAAAACCTGTGTTAAGGTTCACTTCATAGGCACCAGTACTGGAGGGCTGTAAATGAAACCTGCCCTCAAAATGTCTTGAGGGAGGTAATGGCCAAACTATTTCTAAGTGTCACACATACTTCACAAAAACCATTTGAAGAGGTAAGCTGTACTCACAGTTTGAAGAAAAGAAGGACATGCCAGAAAATCAATTTCAAGGGGTTATGAGACACATGCAAATCCAGCCACAAAGTGGTATCAGCTCACACGAGTCAGAATATACATCAGCAAAAATACTACAAACAATAATCGCTGAAGGTGTTGTGAAGAAGAGCATAACCTCCACCTTAGGTGGGACATAACCTGGTAAGAGACACTAATGAGAACAGAATGGAGGTGCCTCTACAAGGTAAACGTTTTGCTCCCATAGGATCCAGCAGGCCCACTCCTGGGCCTATAACCTAAGAAGACAGAATTGGAAAGACACAGGCAGGCAAATGTGCATTGCCGCAGCATTACAATAGCCATGACATGGAAGCAACCAAAAAGTCCATCAACAGATGAGTGGACAAAGAACGGGTCCCTATACAGACAGAATATTAGCCAAGGAAAAAAAGGACACAGTGCCATTTGCAGCACCGTAGATGAGTCTAGAGGTAATCACGTGACTTGTAGTAAGTCAGAAACAGAAAGACACATGTCGTATGATATCCCTTATAGGTGTTACTGAAAAATTCACACCAGTGAAGACATTTCCACAGAGAAGGGCTTCACAGATTCATTAAACAAACTGATGGTTCACCAATGGAAAGCTGTGAGGATTGCATACATTAGGATATTGCGCTTCACGGACATATACAAACACAGGTGAAATATATAATCACCAAACACCTACGGAATACCAAGACAAGGCTACTCAACATTCTGTCATAACGTCCATGGGAAAAGGATCCCAGGAAGACCAGACATATGTATATGTGTAAAAGAACCACATCTTGCACACCTACAACAAGCCAAACATTGTAATCAAAGTTACTGTGATAAAACATAAAAATTAAATTAAAATTATGAACTAGAAGTACTGAGACACACGTAAGGGGCTTTGACTTGGCACATTCCATTCTAAATGACAAGCTGGAACGCGACTTGCATTGAGGCTCTGTTGTCCTAGTAACCAGATTTGGTAAAGGAGAACTGCTGCCACCTTGTGGCCGTTTCACACAACAGCAGCTTTAATCCCAGCTCTAATGGTCACTTGATATTCAAAAGAATGGCAGGCCTGTGAATGACACCTGCCCTGAAAACAAATCCTGGGGTCGTATATCGACCCCAAAATACAAAAGACATTCATATTTCAAAACGACAGTTTCAAGAGGCCTATTTTACACACATTTGTGTTCTGCTTCTTTTTCTTTCTTTCTCTTTTTGTTAAAAAACGCAAAAGGAAAAAGGCAACCCTCAGAATGGGAGCAAATGTTTGCAAACGAATCAATGGACAGAGGTTTAATCTCCAATATATATAAACAGCTCATGCAGCTTAATATTAAAAAAACAAACAACCCAATACAAAAATGGGCAGAAGATCTAAAGAGACGTTTCTTTAAAGAAGACACAGAGATGGCCAAGACGCACATGAAAAGCTGCTCAACAGCACTAATTATTAGAGAAATGCAAATCAAAACTACAATGAGGTATCACCTCACACCTGTTAGAATCGGCATCATCAGAAAATCTAGAAACAACAAATTCTGGGGAGGGTGTGGACAAAAGGAGCCCTCTTCCACTATAGGTGGGAATGTAAATTGATACAGTCAGTATGGAGAACATTATGGAGTTTCCTTAAAAAAAACTAGAAATAGAATTACCATCTGATCCAGCAATCCCACTTCTGGGCATATACCCAGAGAACACCATAAATCAAAAAGGCACATTCACCACAATGTTCATTGCAGCACTATTTACAATAGCCAGGTAATGGAAGCAACCTAAATGCCCACAGACAGATGAACGGATAAAATTGGGGTACATATATCAAATGGAATATTACTCGGCCATAAAAGGGAATGAAACTGGGTCATTTGTAGAGACATCAATGGATCTAGAGACTGTCATACAGAATGAAGTAAGTCAGAAAGAGGAAAACAAATATTGTATATTAATGCATATATGTGGAACCTAAAAAATGGTACAGATGAACTGGTTTGCAGGGAAGAAATAGAGACACACAGGTAGAGAACAACCGTATGGACACCAAGTGTGGGAAGCCATGGGGTGGTGGTGGTGGGATGAGTTGGGAGATTGAGATTGACCTGTATACATGTATATGCATAAAATACATAACTAATAATAACCTGCTGTATAAAAAAGTAAATAAAATTAAATTTCAAAATTATAAAAAATAAAATTTAAAAATAAAACAGAAAAACGTTCTTCCCTTCACACAGATGTATTTATAGGAATGAATTATTTCCATGCTTATATCTATAAATACATAAAAGAGGAATAAAAGCTAACTTGAACCATAAAAGAAGAAAAACCTGAACCCACCAGTTATACAGAGGAAATCCCTATCACGGCACTTGCTCCAGCGGTAAACAATTCTGAAATTGGTCAGAGGTGGGGAATCATCTCCCATACAGCCAGCAACCCACCCACCCACAAGGAGCGTCCTCATTGCAAAGCTGGGGGACCGTGCCGAGGCATCTCTGAATAAAGGTGTGCAGAGCCCTAGGCCAGCTGCTGCTGAACTGTTCCCACCCTTCCCAGGTAAAACACCTGAATATGTACAAGGGCTTGAAAGACTAGAGGAAGGGACGTGGAGCCACACCAGCGACAGCACGCAGGCCAACTTGGTGCCTGCAGGCCAGCCAGGGTGGTCCTGGCCCCGGGCGCTCTTCGGGAAGCTTTCCATTGTCCTGCCTGAGATACCCCACCTGTCCCGGCCCCCACTGCTTTTTTCCTTCCTCACCTCTGTCCGGAGAGAAATTCCAGCGGAAGGTATGGGTGACACATCCTCTTCTTTACAGGAGGCAGCCTGGCAACTCCTGCAGAAAGGTCAGCAGAACCGCACTCACACCGGGCCACCAACAATGCTGTGGCCCCTCACTCCCTCCCACCAGCACAGCCCCGAGACTGCTGACGGGGCAGAGAATATGGAGTCAGGCACAGCTTCAGGGGCTATTGCTGCCTGGAGCGCTGTTTATATTGACCTCAACCAGGCACACCTGGGGAGGGCCGGCCGGCAGGATAAGGCTGCCCACGTCAGCTAATCCACAACCCGCAGGGAATCACATTGTTGAAAATGGACCTCGCTAAGTCAGAATAGAAGGCAAGGAAAAAAAGGACACAATGCCATTTGCAGCACCGTAGATGAGTCTAGAGGTAATCACGTGACATGTAGTAAGTCAGAAAGTGAAAGACACATATCATATCATATCACTTATAGGTGTTACCTAAAAATGGATACCAGGGCAGATATTTCCACGGAGAAGGGCAATCACAGATCCATTAAACAAACTTATGGTTCACCAATGGAAAGCTGTGAGGATTGGTTTCATTACGATATCGGGGTTAACAGACTTATACAAACACAGGTGACATATATAATCACCAAAGACCTACGGAATAGCAAAAGACAACTCAACATTCTGTGATAACGTACATGGGAAATGGATCCCAGGAAAAACAGACATCTGTATATGTGTAAAAGAACCACATCTTCCACACCTCCAACAAGCCAAACATTGTAATCAAACTTGCTGTCATAAAAAATAAAAATTAAATTAAAAACACAAACAAGGGCCTCCCTGGTGGCGCAGTGGTTGAGAGTCCGCCTGCGGATGCAGGGGATACGGGTTCGTGCCCCGGTCTGGGAGGATCCCATATGCCGCGGAGCGGCTGGGCCCGTGAGCCATGGCCGCTGGGCCTGCGCATCCGGAGCCTGTGCTCCGCAACGGGAGAGGCCACAACAGTGAGAGGCCTGCATACCGCAAAAAAAAAAAAAAACACAAACAAGAAGTAGGGAGACAAATTTGAGGGGCTTTCTCCTGGCACATTCCATTCTAAATTCCAATCTAGAACATGACTTCCATTGAGGCTCTGTTGCCCTAGTAACCAGAATTGGTAAGGGAGAACTGCTGCCACCTTGTGGCCGTTTCACACAACAGCAGCTTTAATCCCAGCGCTAATGGTCAGTTGATATTCAAAATCATTGAAGACCTGTAAATGACACCTGCCCTGAAAACAAATCCTGGGGTCACATATCGACCAAAAAATTCAAAGGACGTCCATATTTCAAAACGACCGCTTCAAAAGGCATATTTTATGCACATTAGTTTTCTGCTTCTTTTTCTTTCTTTCTTTTTTGGTTAAAAAAACGGGAATGGAAAAAGGCATCCCTCAGAAGGGGCGAAAATAGTTGCAAACGAATCAATGGACAAACGTTTAATGTCCAATATATATAAACAGCTCATGCAGCTTAATATTAAAAAAACAAACAACCCAATACAAAAATGGGCAGAAGTTCTAAAGAGACGTTTCTTCAAAGAAGACACAGAGATGGCCAAGACGCACATGAAAAGCTGCTGAAGAGCACTAATTATTAGAGAAATGCAAATCAAAACTACAGTGAGGTATCACCTCACACCTGTTAGGATCGGCATCATCAGAAAATCTACAAACAACAAATTCTGGGGAGGGTGTGGACAAAAGGAGCCCTCTTCCACTATTGGTGGGAATGTAAATTGATACCGTCACTATGGAGAACAGTATGGAGTTTCCTTTAAAAAACTAGAAATAGAATTACCATCTGATCCAGCAATCCCACTTCTGGGCATATACCCTGAGAAAACCATAAATCAAAAAGGCACATTCACCACAATGTTCATTGCAGCACTATTTACAATAGCCAGGTAATGGAAGCAACCTAAATGCCCACAGACAGATGAATGGATAAAGATGGGGTACATATATAAAATGGAATATTACTCGGCCATAAAAAGGAATGAAACTGGGTCATTTGTAGAGACATCGATGGATCTAGAGACTGTCATATAGAATGAAGTAAGTCAGAAAGAGGAAAACAAATATTGTATATTAATGCATATATGTGGAACCTAAAAGATGGTACAGATGAACTGGTTTGCAGGGAAGAAATAGAGACACAGAGGTAGAGAACAAACGTATGAACACCAAGGGTGGGAAGCCATGGGGTGGTGGTGGTGGGATGAGTTGGGAGATTGGGATTGACCTGCATACATGTATATGCATAAAATACATAACTAATAATAACCTGCTGTATAAAAAAATTAAAAAAAATTAAATTTCAAAATTTTAAAAAATAAAATTTAAAAATACTACAGAAAAAAGTTCTTCCCTTCACAGATGTATTTATAGGAATGAATTATTTCCATGCTTATGTCTATAAATACATAAAAGAGGAATAAAATCTAACTTGAACCATAAAAAAAAAAAAAACCCGAACCTACCAGTTATACAGAGGAAAACCCTATCAGGGCACTTGCTCCAGCGGTAAACAATTTTGAAATTGGTCAGAGGTGTGGAATCATCTCCCATCCAGCTAGCACCCACCCCCCACGCAAGGAGCGTCCTCATTGCAAAGCTGGGAGACCGTGCCGAGGCATCTCTGAATAAAGGTGAGCTGAGCCCCAGGCCAGCTGCTGCTGAACTGTTCCCACCCTTCGCAGGTAAAACACCTGAATATGTACAAGGGCTTGAAAGCCTAGAGGAAGGGCCGTGGAGCCACACTAGCGACAGCACGCAGGCCAACTTGGTGCCTGCAGGCCAGCCAGGGTGGTCCTGGCCCCGGGCGCTCTTCCGGAAGCTTTCCATTGTCCTGCCTGAGATACCCCACCTGTCCCGGCCCCCACTGCTTTTTTCCTTCCTCACCTCTGTCCGGAGAGAAATTCCAGCGGAAGGTATGGGTGACACATCCTCTTCTTTACAGGAGGCAGCCTGGCAACTCCTGCAGAAAGGTCAGCAGAACCCCACTCACACCGGGCCACCAAGAAAGCTGTGGCCCCTCACTCCTCCCAACTGCACAGCCCCGAGACTGCTGACGGGGCAGAGAATATGGAGTCAGGCACAGCTTCAGGGGCTATTGCTGCCTGGAGCGCTGTTTATATTGACCTCAACCAGGCACACCTGGGGAGGGCCGGCCGGCAGGGTAAGTCTGCCCAGGTCAGCTAATCCACAACCCTCAGGGAATCACATTGTTGAAAATGGACCTCGCTAAGGCAGAATAGACGCCAAGGAAAATAAGGACCAATGCCATTTGCAGCACCGTAGATGAGTCTAGAGGTAATCATGTGACTTGTAGTAAGTCAGAAATTGAAAGACACATATCATATCATATCACTTATAGGTGTTACCTAAAAATGGATACCAGGGCAGATATTTCCACGGAGAAGGGCAATCACAGATTCATTAAACAAACTTATGGTTCACCAATGGAAAGGTGTGAGGATTGGTTTCATTACGATATCGGGGTTAACAGACATATACAAACACAGGTGACATATATAATCACCAAAGACCTACGGAATACCAAGAGAAGACTACTCAACATTCTGTCATAACGTACCTGGGAAAAGGATCCCAGGAAGAAGAGACATCTGTATATGTGTAAAAGAACCACATCTTCGACACCTACAATAAGCCAAACATTGTAATCAAACTTGCTGTAATAAAAAATAAAAATTTAAATTAAAATACGAACAAGAAGTAGGGAGACAAACTTGAGGGGCTTTCTCCTGGGACATTCCATTCTAAATTCCAATCTAGAACACGACTTCCATTGAGGCTCTGCTGCCCTAGTAACCAGATTTGGTAAGGGAGAACTGCTGCCACCTTGTGGCTGTTTCACACAACAGCAGCTTTAATCCCAGCGCTAATGGTCAGTGGATGTTCAAAATCATTGCAGGCCTGTAAATGACACCTGCCCTGGAAGCAAATCCTGGGGTCACATATCGACCAAAAAATTCAAAGGACGTCCCTATTTCAAAACGACCGTTTCAAAAGGCATATTTTATGCACATTAGTGTTCTGCTTCTTTGTCTTTCTTTCTTTTTTGGTTAAAAAGACGGGAATGGAAAAAGGCATCCCTCAGACTGGGCGAAAATCGTTGCAAACGAATCAATGGACAAAGGTTTAATCTCCAATATATATAAACAGCTCATGCAGCTTAATATTAAAAAAACAAACAACCCAATACAAAAATGGGCAGAAGTTCTAAAGAGACGTTTCTTCAAAGAAGACACAGAGATGGCCAAGACGCACATGAAAAGCTGCTCAAGGGCACTAATTATTAGAGAAATGCAAATCAAAACTACAGTGAGGTATCACCTCACACCTGTTAGGATCGGCATCATCAGAAAATCTAGAAACAACAAATTCTGGGGAGGGTGTGGACAAAAGGAGCCCTCTTCCACTATTGGTGGGAATGTAAATTGATACCGTCACTATGGAGAACAGTATGGAGTTTCCTTTAAAAAACTAGAAATAGAATTACCATCTGATCCAGCAATCCCACTTCTGGGCATATACCCAGAGAAAACCATAAATCAAAAAGGCACATTCACCACAATGTTCATTGCAGCACTATTTACAATAGCCAGGTAATGGAAGCAAACTAAATGCCCACAGAAAGATGAATGGATAAAGATGGGGTACATATATCAAATGGAATATTCCTCGGCCATAAAAAGGAATGAAACTGGGTCATTTGTAGAGACATCGATGGTTCTAGAGACTGTCATATAGAATGAAGTAAGTCAGAAAGAGGAAAACAAATATTGTATATTAATGCATATATGTGGAACTTAAAAGATGGTACAGATGAACTGGTTTGCAGGGAAGAAATAGAGACACAGAGGTAGAGAACAAACGTATGGACACCAAGTGTGGGAAGGCATAGGGTGGTGGTGGTGGGATGAGTTGGGAGATTGGGATTGACCTGTATACATGTATATGCATAAACTACATAACTGATAATAACCTGCTGTATAAAAAAGTAAATAAAATTAAATTTCAAAATTTTAAAAAATAAAATTTAAAAATAAAACAGAAAAAAGTTCTTCCCTTCACACACATGTATTTATAGGAATGAATTATTTCCATGCTTATATCTACAAATACATAAAAGAGGAATAAAATCTAACTTGAACCATAAACGAAAAAAAACCTGAACACACCAGTTATACAGAGGAAAACCCTATCAGGGCACTTGCTCCAGCGGTAAACAATTCTGAAATTGGTCAGAGGTGTGGAATCATCTCCCATCCAGCTAGCACCCACCCCCCACGCAAGGAGCGTCCTCATTGCAAAGCTGGGAGACCGTGCCGAGGCATCTCTGAATAAAGGTGAGCTGAGCCCCAGGCCAGCTGCTGCTGAACTGTTCCCACCCTTCGCAGGTAAAACACCTGAATATGTACAAGGGCTTGAAAGCCTAGAGGAAGGGCCGTGGAGCCACACTAGCGACAGCACGCAGGCCAACTTGGTGCCTGCAGGCCAGCCAGGGTGGTCCTGGCCCCGGGCGCTCTTCCGGAAGCTTTCCATTGTCCTGCCTGAGATACCCCACCTGTCCCGGCCCCCACTGCTTTTTTCCTTCCTCACCTCTGTCCGGAGAGAAATTCCAGCGGAAGGTATGGGTGACACATCCTCTTCTTTACAGGAGGCAGCCTGGCAACTCCTGCAGAAAGGTCAGCAGAACCCCACTCACACCGGGCCACCAAGAAAGCTGTGGCCCCTCACTCCTCCCAACTGCACAGCCCCGAGACTGCTGACGGGGCAGAGAATATGGAGTCAGGCACAGCTTCAGGGGCTATTGCTGCCTGGAGCGCTGTTTATATTGACCTCAACCAGGCACACCTGGGGAGGGCCGGCCGGCAGGGTAAGTCTGCCCAGGTCAGCTAATCCACAACCCTCAGGGAATCACATTGTTGAAAATGGACCTCGCTAAGGCAGAATAGACGCCAAGGAAAATAAGGACACAATGCCATTTGCAGCACCGTAGATGAGTCTAGAGGTAATCATGTGACTTGTAGTAAGTCAGAAAGTGAAAGACACATATCATATCATATCACTTATAGGTGTTACCTAAAAATGGATACCAGGGCAGATATTTCCACGGAGAAGGGCAATCACAGATTCATTAAACAAACTTATAGTTCACCAATGGAAAGGTGTGAGGATTGGTTTCATTACGATATCGGGGTTAACAGACATATACAAACACAGGTGACATATATAATCACCAAAGACCTACGGAATACCAAGAGAAGACTACTCAACATTCTGTCATAACGTACCTGGGAAAAGGATCCCAGGAAGAAGAGACATCTGTATATGTGTAAAAGAACCACATCTTCGACACCTACAATAAGCCAAACATTGTAATCAAACTTGCTGTAATAAAAAATAAAAATTTAAATTAAAATACGAACAAGAAGTAGGGAGACAAACTTGAGGGGCTTTCTCCTGGCACATTCCATTCTAAATTCCAATCTAGAACACGACTTCCATTGAGGCTCTGCTGCCCTAGTAACCAGATTTGGTAAGGGAGAACTGCTGCCACCTTGTGGCTGTTTCACACAACAGCAGCTTTAATCCCAGGGCTAATGGTCAGTGGATGTTCAAAATCATTGCAGGCCTGTAAATGACACCTGCCCTGGAAGCAAATCCTGGGGTCACATATCGACCAAAAAATTCAAAGGACGTCCCTATTTCAAAACGACCGTTTCAAAAGGCATATTTTATGCACATTAGTGTTCTGCTTCTTTGTCTTTCTTTCTTTTTTGGTTAAAAAGACGGGAATGGAAAAAGGCATCCCTCAGACTGGGCGAAAATCGTTGCAAACGAATCAATGGACAAAGGTTTAATCTCCAATATATATAAACAGCTCATGCAGCTTAATATTAAAAAAACAAACAACCCAATACAAAAATGGGCAGAAGTTTTAAAGAGACGTTTCTTCAAAGAAGACACAGAGATGGCCAAGACGCACATGAAAAGCTGCTCAAGGGCACTAATTATTAGAGAAATGCAAATCAAAACTACAGTGAGGTATCACCTCACACCTGTTAGGATCGGCATCATCAGAAAATCTAGAAACAACAAATTCTGGGGAGGGTGTGGACAAAAGGAGCCCTCTTCCACTATTGGTGGGAATGTAAATTGATACCGTCACTATGGAGAACAGTATGGAGTTTCCTTTAAAAAACTAGAAATAGAATTACCATCTGATCCAGCAATCCCACTTCTGGGCATATACCCAGAGAAAACCATAAATCAAAAAGGCACATTCACCACAATGTTCATTGCAGCACTATTTACAATAGCCAGGTAATGGAAGCAACCTAAATGCCCACAGAAAGATGAATGGATAAAGATGGGGTACATATATAAAATGGAATATTCCTCGGCCATAAAAAGGAATGAAACTGGGTCATTTGTAGAGACATCGATGGATCTAGAGACTGTCATATAGAATGAAGTAAGTCAGAAAGAGGAAAACAAATATTGTATATTAATGCATATATGTGGAACCTAAAAGATGGTACAGATGAACTGGTTTGCAGGGAAGAAATAGAGACACAGAGGTAGAGAACAAACGTATGGACACCAAGTGTGGGAAGGCATAGGGTGGTGGTGGTGGGATGAGTTGGGAGATTGGGATTGACCTGTATACATGTATATGCATAAACTACATAACTGATAATAACCTGCTGTATAAAAAAGTAAATAAAATTAAATTTCAAAATTTTAAAAAATAAAATTTAAAAATAAAACAGAAAAAAGTTCTTCCCTTCACACACATGTATTTATAGGAATGAATTATTTCCATGCTTATATCTACAAATACATAAAAGAGGAATAAAATCTAACTTGAACCATAAACGAAAAAAAACCTGAACCCACCAGTTATACAGAGGAAAACCCTATCAGGGCACTTGCTCCAGCGGTAAACAATTCTGAAATTGGTCAGAGGTGTGGAATCATCTCCCATCCAGCTAGCACCCACCCCCCACGCAAGGAGCGTCCTCTTTGCAAAGCTGGGAGACCGTGCCGAGGCATCTCTGAATAAAGGTGAGCTGAGCCCCAGGCCAGCTGCTGCTGAACTGTTCCCACCCTTCGGAGGTAAAACACCTGAATATGTACAAGGGCTTGAAAGCCTAGAGGAAGGGCCGTGGAGCCACACTATCGACAGCACGCAGGCCAACTTGGTGCCTGCAGGCCAGCCACGGTGGTCCTGGCCCCAGGTACTCTTCCAGAAGCTTTCCTTTGTCCTGCCTGTGATACCCCTCCTGTCCCGGCCCCCACTGCTTTTTTCTTCCTCACCTCTGTCCGGAGAGAAATTCCAGCGGAAGGTATGTGTGACACATCCTCTTCTTTACAGGTGGCAGCCTGGAAAGTCCTGCAGAAAGGCCAGCAGTGCCCCACTCACACTGGGCCGCCAACAAAGCTGTGGCCGCTCATTCCCTCACACCAGCTCAGCCCCGAGACTGCTGACGGTGCAGAGAACATGAAGTCAGGCACAGGTTCAGGGGCTATT
The DNA here is from genome assembly GCF_964165515.1 of Mesoplodon bidens. Lineage (NCBI taxonomy): Eukaryota > Metazoa > Chordata > Mammalia > Artiodactyla > Ziphiidae > Mesoplodon > Mesoplodon bidens. The sequence continues at coordinate 264,482 of NW_027672082.1, forward strand.
GCTGCCTGGAGCGCTGTTTATATTGACCTCCCCAGGCACACCTGGGGAGGGCCGGCCGGCAGGGTAAGGCTGCCCAGGTCAGCTAATCCACAACCCTCAGGGAATCACATTGTTGAAAATGGACCTCGCTAAGGCAGAATAGAAGCCAAGGAAAATAAGGACACAATGCCATTTGCAGCACCGTAGATGAGTCTAGAGGTAATCACGTGACATGTAGTAAGTCAGAAAGTGAAAGACACATATCATATCATATCACTTATAGGTGTTACCTAAAAATGGATACCAGGGCAGATATTTCCACGGAGAAGGGCAATCACAGATTCATTAAACAAACTTATGGTTCACCAATGGAAAGGTGTGAGGATTGGTTTCATTACGATATCGGGGTTAACAGACTTATACAAACACAGGTGACATATATAATCACCAAACACCTACGGAATACCAAAAGACTACTCAACATTCTGTCATAACGTACATGGGCAAAGGATCCCAGGAAAAACAGACATCTGTATATGTGTAAAAGAACCACATCTTCCACACCTCCAACAAGCCAAACATTGTAATCAAACTTGCTGTCATAAAAAATAAAAATTAAATTAAAAACACAAACAAGAAGTAGGGAGACAAACTTGAGGGGCTTTCTCCTGGCACATTCCATTCTAAATTCCAATCTAGAACACGACTTCCATTGAGGCTCTGCTGCCTTAGTAACCAGATTTGGTAAGGGAGAACTGCTGCCACCTTGTGGCCGTTTCACACAACAGCAGCTTTAATCCCAGCGCTAATGGTCAGTTGATATTCAAAATCATTGCAGGCCTGTAAATGACACCTGCCCTGGAAGCAAATCCTGGGGTCACATATCGACCAAAAAATTCAAAGGACGTCCCTATTTCAAAACGACCGTTTCAAAAGGCATATTTTATGCACATTAGTGTTCTGCTTCTTTTTCGTTCTTTCTTTTTTGGTTAAAAAACGGAAATGGAAAAAGGCATCCCTCAGAAGGGGCGAAAATAGTTGCAAACGAATCAATGGACAAAGGTTTAATGTCCAATATATATAAACAGCTCATGCAGCTTAATATTAAAAAAACAAACAGCCCAATAGAAAAATGGGCAGAAGATCTAAAGAGACGTTTCTTTAAAGAAGACACAGAGATGGCCAAGACGCACATGAAAAGCTGCTCAACAGCACTAATTATTAGAGAAATGCAAATCAAAACTACAATGAGGTATCACCTCACACCTGTTAGGATCGGCATCATCAGAAAATCTACAAACAACAAATTCTGGGGAGGGTGTGGACAAAAGGAGCCCTCTTCCACTATTGGTGGGAATGTAAATTGATACCGTCTCTATGGAGAACAGTATGGAGTTTCCTTAAAAAAACTAGAAATTGAATTACCATCTGATCCAGCAATCCCACTTCTGGGCATATACCCAGAGAAAACCGTAAATCAAAAAGGCACATTCACCACAATGTTCATTGCAGCACTATTTACAATAGCCAGGTAATGGAAGCAACCTAAATGCCCACAGACAGATGAATGGATAAAATTGGGGTACATATATAAAATGGAATATTACTCGGCCATAAAATGGAATGAAACTGGGTCATTTGTAGAGACATCGATGGATCTAGAGACTGTCATACAGAATGAAGTAAGTCAGAAAGAGGAAAACAAATATTGTATATTAATGCATATATGTGGAACCTAAAAGATGGTACAGATGAACTGGTTTGCAGGGAAGAAATAGAGACACACAGGTAGAGAACATACGTATGGACACCAAGTGTGGGAAGCCATGGGGTTGTGGTGGTGGGATGAGTTGGGAGATTGAGATTGACCTGTATACATGTATATGCATAAAATACATAACTAATAATAACCTGCTGTATAAAAAAGTAAATAAAATTAAATTTCAAAATTATAAAAAATAAAATTTAAAAATAAAAGAGAAAAAAGTTCTTCCCTTCACACAGATGTATTTATAGGAATGAATTATTTCCATGCTTATATCTATAAATACATAAAAGAGGAATAAAAGCTAACTTGAAACATAAAAGAAGAAAAACCTGAACCCACCAGTTATACAGAGGAAAACGCTATCAGGGCACTTGCTCCAGCGGTAAACAATTCTGAAATTGGAAAGAGGTGGGGAATCATCTCCCATACAGCCAGCAACCCACCCCCCACACAAGGAGCGTCCTCATTGCAAAGCTGGGGGACCGTGCCGAGGCATCTCTGAATAAAGGTGAGCTGAGCCCCAGGCCAGCTGCTGCTGAACTGTTCCCACCCTTCCCAGGTAAAACACCTGAATATGTACAAGGGCTTGAAAGCCTAGAGGAAGGGCCGTGGAGCCACACCAGCGACAGCACGCAGGCCAACTTGGTGCCTGCAGGCCAGCCAGGGTGGTCCTGGCCCCGGGCCCTCTTCCGGAAGCTTACCATTGTCCTGCCTGAGATACCCCACCTGTCCCGGCCCCCACTCCTTTTTTCCTTCCTCACCTCTGTCCGGAGAGAAATTCCAGCGGAAGGTATGGGTGACACATCCTCTTCTTTGCAGGAGGCAGCCTGGCAACTCCTGCAAAAAGGTCAGCAGAACCCCACTCACACCGGGCCACCAACAAACTGTGGCCCCTCACTCCCACCCACCAGCGCAGCCCCGAGACTGCTGACGGGGCAGAGAATATGGAGTCAGGCACAGCTTCAGGGGCTATTGCTGCCTTGAGCGCTGTTTACATTGACCTCAACCAGGCACACCTGGGGAGGGCCGGCCGGCAGGATAAGGCTGCCCACGTCAGCTAATCCACAACCCGCAGGGAATCACATTGTTGAAAATGGACCTCGCTAAGTCAGAATAGAAGGCAAGGAAAAAATGGACACAATGACATTTGCAGCACCGTAGATGAGTCTAGAGGTAATCACGTGACATGTAGTAAGTCAGAAAGTGAAAGTCACATATCATATCATATCACTTATAGGTGTTACCTAAAATTGGATACCAGGGCAGATATTTCCACGGAGAAGGGCAATCACAGATTCATTAAACAAACTTATGGTTCACCAATGGAAAGGTGTGAGGATTGGTTTCATTACGATATCGGGGTTAACAGACTTATACAAACACAGGTGACATATAATCACCAAACACCTACGGAATACCAAAAGACTACTCAACATTCTGTCATAACGTACATGGGAAAAGGATCCCAGGAAAAACAGACATCTGTATATGTGTAAAAGAACCACATCTTCCACACCTCCAACAAGCCAAACATTGTAATCAAACTTGCTGTCATAAAAAATAAAAATTAAATTAAAAACACAAACAAGAAGTAGGGAGACAAACTTGAGGGGCTTTCTCCTGGCACATTCCATTCTAAATTCCAATCTAGAACACGACTTCCATTGAGGCTCTGTTGCCCTAGTAACCAGAATTGGTAAGAGAGAACTGCTGCCACCTTGTGGCCGTTTCACACAACACCAGCTTTAATCCCAGTGCTAATGGTCAGTTGATATTCAAAATCATTGCAGACCTGTAAATGACACCTGCCCTGAAAACAAATCCTGGGGTCACATATCGACCAAAAAATTCAAAGGACGTCCATACTTCAAAACGACCGTTTCAAAAGGCATATTTTATGCACATTAGTTTTCTGCTTCTTTTTCTTTCTTTCTTTTTTGGTTAAAAAAACGGGAATGGAAAAAGGCATCCCTCAGAAGGGGCGAAAATCGTTGCAAACGAATCAATGGACAGAGGTTTAATCTCCAATATATATAAACAGCTCATGCAGCTTAATATTAAAAAAACAAACAACCCAATACAAAAATGGGCAGAAGATCTAAAGAGACGTTTCTTCAAAGAAGACACAGAGATGGCCAAGACGCACATGAAAAGCTGCTCAACAGCACTAATTATTAGAGAAATGCAAATCAAAACTACAATGACGTATCACCTCACACCTGTTAGAATCGGCATCATCAGAAAATCTTCAAACAACAAATTCTGGGGAGGGTGTGGACAAAAGGAGCCCTCTTCCACTATTGGTGGGAATGTAAATTGATACAGTTACTATGGAGAACACTATGGAGTTTCCTTAAAAAAACTAGAAATAGAATTACCCTCTGATCCAGCAATCCCACTTCTGGGCATATACCCAGAGAAAACCATAAATCAAAAAGACACATTCAACACAATGTTCATTGCAGCACTATTTACAATAGCCAGGTAATGGAAGCAACCTAAATGCCCACAGAAAGATGAATGGATAAAGATGGGGTACATATATCAAATGGAATATTACTCGGCCATAAAAAGGAATGAAACTGGGTCATTTGTAGAGACATCGATGGATCTAGAGACTGTCATACAGAATGAAGTAAGTCAGAAAGAGGAAAACAAATATTGTATATATATATATATATTTTTTTCTTTTTGCGGTATGCGGGCCTCTCACTGTTGTGGCCTCTCCCGTTGCGGAGCACAGGCTCCGGATGCGCAGGCCCAGCGGCCATGGCTCACGGGCCCAGCCGCTCCGCGGCATATGGGATCCTCCCAGACCGGGGCACGAACCCGTATCCCCTGCATCGGCAGGCGGACTCTCAACCACTGCGCCACCAGGGAGGCCCCCAAATATTGTATATTAATGCATATATGTGGAACCTAAAAAATGGTACAGATGAACTGGTTTGCAGGGAAGAAATAGAGACACACAGGTAGAGAACAAACGTAAGGACACCAAGTGTGGGAAGCCATGGGGTGGTGGTGGTGGGATGAGTTGGGAGATTGAGATTGACCTGTATACATGTATAGGCATAAAATACATAACTAATAATAACCTGCTGTATAAAAAAGTAAATAAAATTAAATTTCAAAATTATAAAAAATAAAATTTAAAAATAAAACAGAAAAACTTTCTTCCCTTCACACAGATGTATTTATAGGAATGAATTATTTCCATGCTTATATCTATAAATACATAAAAGAGGAACAAAAGCTAACTTGAACCATAAAAGAAGAAAAACCTGAACCCACCAGTTATACAGAGGAAATCCCTATCAGGGCACTTGCTCCAGCGGTAAACAATTCTGAAATTGGTCAGAGGTGGGGAATCATCTCCCATACAGCCAGCAACCCACACCCACACAAGGAGTGTCCTCATTGCAAAGCTGGGGGACCGTGCCGAGGCATCTCTGAATAAAGGTGTGCAGAGCCCTAGGCCAGCTGCTGCTGAACTGTTCCCACCCTTCCCAGGTAAAACACCTGAATATGTACAAGGGCTTGAAAGACTGGAGGAAGGCCCGTGGAGCCACACCAGCGAGAGCACGCAGGCCAACTTGGTGCCTGCAGGCCAGCCAGGGTGGTCCTGGCCACGGGCGCTCTTCCGGAATCTTTCCATTGTCCTGCCAGAGATACCCCACCTGTCCCGGCCCCCACTGATTTTTCCTTCCTCGCCTCTGTCCACAGAGAAATTCCAGCGGTAGGTATGGGTGACACATCCTCTTCTTTACAGGAGGCAGCATGGCAACTCCTGCAGAAAGGCCAGCAGAACCCCACTCACACCGGGCCACCAACAAAGCTGTGGCCCCTCACTACCTCCCACCAGCACAGCCCCGAGACTGCTGACGGGGCAGAGAATATGGAGTCAGGCAGAGCTTCAGGGGCTATTGCTGCCGGGAGCGCTGTTTATATTGAACTCAAACAGGCGCACCAGGGGAGGGCCGGCTGGCAGGATAAGGCTGCCCACGTCAGCTAATCCACAACACGCAGGGAATCACATTGTTGAAAATGGACATCGCTAAGTCAGAATAGAAGGCAAGGAAAAAAAGGACACAATGCCATTTGCAGCACCGTAGATGAGTCTAGAGGTAATCACGTGACTTGTAGTAAGTCAGAAAGTGAAAGACACATATCATATCATATCACTTATAGGTGTTACCTAAAAATGGATACCAGGGCAGATATTTCCACGGAGAAGGGCAATCACAGATTCATTAAACAAACTTATGGTTCACCAATGGAAAGGTGTGAGGATTGGTTTCATTACGATATCGGGGTTAACAGACATATACAAACACAGGTGACATATATAATCACCAAAGACCTACGGAATAGCAAAAGACTACTGAACATTCTGTCATAACGTACATGGGAAAAGGATCCCAGGAAAAACAGACATCTGTATATGTGTAAAAGAACCACATCTTCCACACCTCCAACAAGCCAAACATTGTAATCAAAGTTGCTGTCATAAAAAATAAAAATTAAATTAAAAACACGAACAAGAAGTAGGGAGACAAACTTGAGGGGCTTTCACCTGGCACATTCCATTCTAAATTCCAATCTAGAACATGACTTCCATTGAGGCTCTGTTGCCCTACTAACCAGAATTGGTAAGGGAGAACTGCTGCCTCCTTGTGGCCGTTTCACACAACAGCAGCTTTAATCCCAGCGCTAATGGTCAGTTTATTTTCAAAATCATTGCAGGCCGGTAAATGACACCTGCCCTGAAAACAAATCCTGGGGTCACATATAGACCAAAAAATTCAAAGGACGCCCGTATTTCAAAACGACAGTTTTAAAAGCCGTATTTTACGCACATTAGTGTTCTGCTTATTTTTGTTTCTTTCCTTTTTTGTTAAAAAAACGGGAATGGAAAAAGGCATCCCTCAGAAGGGGCGAAAATCGTTGCAAACGAATCAATGGACAAAGGTTAAATCTCCAATAAATATATATAAACAGCTCATGCAGCTTAATATTAAAAACAAACAACCCAATACAAACATGGGCAGAATATCTGAAGAGACGTTTCTTCAAAGAAGACACAGAGATGGCCAAGACGCACATGAAAAGCTGCTCAACAGCACTAATTAATAGAGAAATGCAAATCAAAACTACAATGACGTATCACCTCACACCTGTTAGAATCGGCATCATCAGAAAATCTTCAAACAACAAATTCTGGGGAGGGTGTGGACAAAAGGAGCCCTCTTCCACTATTGGTGGGAATGTAAATTGATACAGTTACTATGGAGAACACTATGGAGTTTCCTTAAAAAAACTAGAAATAGAATTACCATCTGATCCAGCAATCCCACTTCTGGGCATATACCCAGAGAAAACCATAAATCAAAAAGGCACAGTCACAACAATGTTCATTGCAGCACTATTTACAATAGCCAGGTATTGGAAGCAACCTAAATGCCCAAAGACAGATGAATGGATAAAGAAGGGGTACATATATCAAATGCAATATTACTCGGCCATAAAAAGGAATGAAACTGGGTCATTTGTAGAGACATCGATGGATCTAGAGACTGTCATACAGAATGAAGTAAGTCAGAAAGAGGAAAACAAATATTGTATATTAATGCATATATGTGGAACCTAAAAAATGGTACAGATGAACTGGTTTGCAGGGAAGAAATAGAGACACACAGGTAGAGAACAACCGTATGGACACCAAGTGTGGGAAGCCATGGGGTGGTGGTGGTGGGATGAGTTGGGAGATTGAGATTGACCTGTATACATGTATATGCATAATATACATAACTAATAATAACCTGCTGTATAAAAAAGTAAATAAAATTAAATTTCAAAATTATAAAAAATAAAATTTAAAAATAAAACTGAAAAACGTTCTTCCCTTCACACAGATGTATTTATAGGAATGAATTATTTCCATGCTTATATCTATAAATACATAAAAGAGGAATAAATGCTAACTTGAACCATAAAAGAAGAAAAACCTGAACCCACCAGTTATACAGAGGAAATCCCTATCAGGGCACTTGCTCCAGCGGTAAACAATTCTGAAATTGGTCAGAGGTGGGGAATCATCTCCCATACAGCCAGCAACCCACCCCCCACACAAGGAGCGTCCTCATTGCAAAGTTGGGGGACCGTGCCGAGGCATCTCTGAATAAAGGTGAGCTGAGCCCCAGGCCAGCTGCTGCTGAACTGTTCCCACACTTCCCAGGTAAAACACCTGAATATTTACAAAGGCTTGAAAGACTGGAAAAAGGGCCGTGGAGCCACACCAGCGACAGCACACAGGTCAACTTGGTGCCTGCAGGCCAGCCAGGGTGGTCCTGGCCCCGGGTTCTCTTCCGGAAGCTTTCCATTATCCTGCCTGATATACCCCACGTGTCCCGGCCCCCACTGCTTTTTTCCTTCCTCACCTCTGTCCGGAGGGAAATTCCAGCGGAAGGTATGGGTGACACATCTTCTACTTTACAGGAGACAGCCTGGCAACTCCTGCAGAAAGGCCAGCAGAACACCACTCACACCGGGCCACCAACAAAGCTGTGGCCCCTCACTCCCTCCCACCAGCACAGCCCCGAGACTGCTGACGGGGCAGAGAATATGGAGTCAGGCACAGCTTCAGGGGCTATTGCTGCCTGGAGCGCTGTTTATATTGACCTCAACCAGGCACACCTGGGGAGGGCCGGCCGGCAGGATAAGGCTGCCCACGTCAGCTAATCCACAACCCGCAGGGAATCACATTGTTGAAAATGGACCTCGCTAAGTCAGAATAGAAGGCAAGGAAAAAAAGGACACAATGCCATTTGCAGCACCGTAGATGAGTCTACAGGTAATTACGTGACTTGTAGTAAGTCAGAAAGTGAAACACACATATCATATCATATCACTTATAGGTGTTACCTAAAAATGGATACCAGGGCAGATATTTCCACGGAGAAGGGCAATCACAGATTCATTAAACAAACTTATGGTTCACCAATGGAAAGGTGTGAGGATTGGTTTCATTACGATATCGGGGTTAACAGACATATACAAACACAGGTGACATATATAATCACCAAAGACCTACGGAATAGCAAAAGACTACTCAACATTCTGTCATAACGTACATGGGAAAAGGATCCCAGGAAAAACAGACATCTGTATATGTGTAAAAGAACCACATCTTCCACACCTCCAACAAGCCAAACATTGTAATCAAAGTTGCTGTAATAAAAAATAAAAATTAAATTAAAAACACGAACAAGAAGTAGGGAGACAAACTTGAGGGGCTTTCACCTGGCACATTCCATTCTAAATTCCAATCTAGAACATGACTTCCATTGAGGCTCTGTTGCCCTACTAACCAGAATTGGTAAGGGAGAACTGCTGCCACCTTGTGGCCGTTTCACACAACAGCAGCTTTAATCCCAGCGCTAATGGTCAGTTGATATTCAAAATCATTGCAGGCCGGTAAATGACACCTGCCCTGAAAACAAATCGTGGGCTCACATATCGACCAAAAAATTCAAAGGACGCCCGTATTTCAAAACGACAGTTTTAAAAGCCATATTTTACGCACATTAGTGTTCTGCTTATTTTTGTTTCTTTCCTTTTTTGTTAAAAAAACGGGAATGGAAAAAGGCATCCCTCAGAAGGGGCGAAAATCGTTGCAAACGAATCAATGGACAAAGGTTTAATCTCCAATATATATATAAACAGCTCATGCAGCTTAATATTAAAAACAAACAACCCAATACAAACATGGGCAGAATATCTAAAGAGACGTTTCTTCAAAGAAGACACAGAGATGGCCAAGACGCACATGAAAAGCTGCTCAACAGCACTAATTATTAGAGAAATGCAAATCAAAACTACAATGACGTATCACCTCACACCTGTTAGAATCGACATCATCAGAAAATCTTCAAACAACAAATTCTGGGGAGGGTGTGGACAAACGGAGCCCTCTTCCACTATTGGTGGGAACGTAAATTGATACAGTTACTATGGAGAACACTATGGAGTTTCCTTAAAAAAACTAGAAATAGAATTACCATCTGATCCAGCAATCCCACTTCTGGGCATATACCCAGAGAAAACCATAAATCAAAAAGGCACATTCAACACAATGTTCATTGCAGCACTATTTACAATAGCCAGGTAATGGAAGCAACCTAAATGCCCACAGACAGATGAATGGATAAAGATGGGGTACATATATCAAATGGAATATTACTCGGCCATAAAAAGGAATGAAACTGGGTCATTTGTAGAGACATCGATGGATCTAGATACTGTCATACAGAATGAAGTAAGTCAGAAAGAGGAAAACAAATATTGTATATTAATGCATATATGTGGAACCTAAAAAATGGTACAGATGAACTGGTTTGCAGGGAAGAAATAGAGACACACAGGTAGAGAACAAACGTATGGACACCAAGTGTGGGAAGCCATGGGGTGGTGGTGGTGGGATGAGTTGGGAGATTGAGATTGACCTGTATACATATATATGCATAAAATACATAACTAATAATAACCTGCTGTATAAAAAAGTAAATAAAATTAAATTTCAAAATTATAAAAAATAAAATTTAAAAATAAAACAGAAAAACGTTCTTCCGTTCACACAGATGTATTTATAGGAATTAATTATTTCCATGCTTATATCTATAAATACATAAAAGAGGAACAAAAGCTAACTTGAACCATAAAAAAGAAAAACCTAAACCCACCAGTTATACAGAGGAAATCCCTATCAGGGAACTTGCTCCAGCGGTAAACAATTCTGAAATTGGTCAGAGGTGGGGAATCATCTCCCATACAGCCAGCAACCCACCCCCACACAAGGAGCGTCCTCATTGCAAAGCTGGGGGACCGTGCCGAGGCATCTCTGAATAAAGGTGTGCAGAGCCCTAGGCCAGCTGCTGCTGAACTGTTCCCACCCTTCCCACGTAAAACACCTGAATATGTACAAGGGCTTGAAAGACTGGAGGAAGGCCCGTGGAGCCACACCAGCGAGAGCACGCAGGCCAACTTGGTGCCTGCAGGCCAGCCAGGGTGGTACTGGCCCCGGGCCCTCTTCCGGAAGCTTTCCATTGTCCTGCCTGAGATACCCCACCTGTCCCGGCCCCCACTGCTTTTTTCCTTCCTCACCTCTGTCGGGAGAGAAATTCCAGCGGAAGGTATGGGTGACACATCCTCTTCTTTACAGGAGGCAGCCTGGCAACTCCTGCAGAAAGGTCAGCAGAACCCCACTCACACCGGGCCACCAACAAAGCTGTGGCCCCTCACTCCCTCCCACCAGCAAAGCCCCGAGACTGCTGACGGGGCAGAGAATATGGAGTCAGGCACAGGTTCAGGGGCTATTGCTGCCTGGAGCGCTGTTTATATTGACCTCAACCAGGCACACCTGGGGAGGGCCGGCCGGCAGGATAAGGCTGCCCGCGTCAGCTAATCCACAACCCGCAGGGAATCACATTGTTGAAAATGGACCTCGCTAAGTCAGAATAGAAGGCAAGGAAAAAAAGGACACAATGCCATTTGCAGCACCGTAGATGATTCTAGAGGTAATCACGTGACATGTAGTAAGTCAGAAAGTGAAAGACACATATCATATCATATCACTTATAGGTGTTACCTAAAAATGGATACCAGGGCAGATATTTCCACGGAGAAGGGCAATCACAGATTCATTAAACAAACTTATGGTTCACCAATGGAAAGGTGTGAGGATTGGTTTCATTACGATATTGGGGTTAACAAAATTATACAAACACAGGTGACATATATAATCACCAAAGACCTACGGAATAGCAAAAGACTACTCAACATTCTGTCATAACGTACATGGGAAAAGGATCCCAGGAAAAACAGACATCTGTATATGTGTAAAAGAACCACATCTTCCACACCTCCAACAAGCCAAACATTGTAATCAAACTTGCTGTAAGAAAAAATAAAAATTAAATTAAAAACACGAACAAGAAGTAGGGAGACAGACTTGAGGGGCTTTCTCCTGGCACATTGTATTCTAAATTCCAATCTAGAACACGACTTCCATTGAGGCTCTGTTGCCCTACTAACCAGAATTGGTAAGGGAGAACTGCTGCCACCTTGTGGCCGTTTCACACAACAGCAGCTTTAATCCCAGCGCTAATGGTCAGTTGATATTCAAAATCATTGCAGGCCTGTAAATGACAACTGCCCTGAAAACAAATCCTGGGGTCACATATCGACCAAAAAATTCAAAGGACGTCCATATTTCAAAACGACCGTTTCAAAAGGCATATATTACGCACATTAGTTTTCTCCTTCTTTTTCTTTCTTTGTTTTTTGGTTAAAAAAACGGGAATGGAAAAAGGCATCCCTCAGAAGGGGCGAAAATAGTTGCAAACGAATCAATGGACAAAGGTTTAATGTCCAATATATATAAACAGTTCATGCAGCTTAATATTAAAAAAACAAACAACCCAATACAAATATGGGCAGAATATCTAAAGAGACGTTTCTTCAAAGAAGACACAGAGATGGCCAAGACGCACATGAAAAGCTGCTCAACAGCACTAATTATTAGAGAAATGCAAATCAAAACTACAATGACGTATCACCTCACACCTGTTAGAATCGGCATCATCAGAAAATCTTCAAACAACAAATTCTGGGGAGGGTGTGGACAAAAGGAGCCCTCTTCCACTATTGGTGGGAATGTAAATTGATACAGTCACTATGGAGAACACTATGGAGTTTCCTTAAAAAAACTAGAAATAGAATTACCATCTGATCCAGCAATCCCACTTCTGGGCATATACCCAGAGAAAACCATAAATCAAAAAGGCACATTCACCACAATGTTCATTGCAGCACTATTTACAATAGCCAGGTAATGGAAGCAACCTAAATGCCCACAGTCAGATGAATGGATAAAATTGGGGTACACATATCAAATGGAATATTACTCGGCCATAAAAAGGAATGAAACTGGGTCATTTGTAGAGACATCGATGGATCTAGAGACTGTCATACAGAATGAAGTAAGTCAGAAAGAGGAAAACAAATATTGTATATTAATGCATATATGTGGAACCTAAAAAATGGTACAGATGAACTGGTTTGCAGGGAAGAAATAGAGACACACAGGTAGAGAACAAACGTATGGACACCAAGTGTGGGAAGCCATGGGGTGGTGGTGGTGGGATGAGTTGGGAGATTGAGATTGACCTGTATACATGTATATGCATAAAATACATAACTAATAATAACCTGCTGTATAAAAAAGTAAATAAAATTAAATTTCAAAATGATAAAAAATAAAATTTAAAAATAAAACAGAAAAAAGTTCTTCCCTTCACACAGATGTATTTATAGGAATGAATTATTTCCATGCTTATATCTATAAATACATAAAAGAGGAATAAAAGCTAACTTGGACCATAAAAGAAGAAAAACCTGAACCCACCAGTTATACAGAGGAAAACGTTATCAGGGCACTTGCTCCAGCGGTAAACAATTCTGAAATTGGTCAGAGGTGGGGAATCATCTCCCATACAGCCAGCAACCCACCCCCACACAAGGAGCGTCCTCATTGCAAAGCTGGGGGACCGTGCCGAGGCATCTCTGAATAAAGGTGAGCTGAGCCCCAGGCCAGCTGCTTCTTAACTGTTCCCACCCTTCCCAGGTAAAACACCTGAATATGTACAAGGGCTTGAAAGACTAGAGGAAGGGCCGTGGAGCCACACCAGCGACAGCACGCAGGCCAACTTGGTGCCTGCAGGCCAGCCAGGGTGGTCCTGGCCCCGGGCGCTCTTCCGGAAGTTTTCCATTGTCCTGCCTGAGATACCCCACCTGTCCCGGCCCCCACTGCTTTTTTCCTTCCTCACCTCTGTCCGGAGAGAAATTCCAGCGGAAGATATGGGTGACACATCCTCTTCTTTACAGAAGGCAGCCTGGCAACTCCTGCAGAACGGTCAGCAGAACCCCACTCACACCGGGCCACCAACAAAGCTGTGGCCCCTCACTCCCTCCCACCAGCACAGCCCCGAGACTGCTGATGGGGCAGAGAATATGGAGTCAGGCACAGGTTCAGGGGCTATTGCTGCCTGGAGCGCTGTTTATATTGACCTCAACCAGGCACACCTGGGGAGGGCTGGCCGGCCGGATAAGGCTGCCCACGTCAGCTAATCCACAACGCGCAGGGAATCACATTGTTGAAAATGGACCTCGCTAAGTCAGAATAGAACGCAAGGAAAAAAAGTACACAATGCCATTTGCAGCACCGTAGATGAGTCTAGAGGTAATCACGTGACATGTAGTAAGTCAGAAAGTGAAAGACACATATCATATCATATCACTTATAGGTGTTACCTAAAAATGGATACCAGGGCAGATATTTCCACGGAGAAGGGCAATCACAGATTCATTAAACAAACTTATGGTTCACCAATGGAAAGGTGTGAGGATTGGTTTCATTACGATATCGGGGTTAACAGACTTATACAAACACAGGTGACATATATAATCACCAAAGACCTACGGAATACAAAGAGAGGACTACTCAACATTCTGTCATAACGTACATGGGAAAAGGATCCCAGGAAAAACAGACATCTGTATATGTGTAAAAGAACCACATCTTCCACACCTCCAACAAGCCAAACATTGTAATCAAACTTGCTGTAATAAAAAATAAAAATTAAATTAAAAACACGAACAAGAAGTAGGGAGACAAACTTGAGGGGCTTTCACCTGGCACATTCCATTCTAAATTCCAATCTAGAACATGACTTCCATTGAGGCTCTGTTGCCCTAGTAACCAGAATTGGTAAGGGAGAAGTGCTGCCACCTTGTGGCCGTTTCACACAACAGCAGCTTTAATCCCAGCGCTAATGGTCAGTTGATATTCAAAATCATTGCAGGCCAGTAAATGACACCTGCCCTGAAAACAAATCCTGGGGTCACATATCGACCAAAAAATACAAAGGACGCCCGTATTTCAAAACGACCATTTCAAAAGCCATATTTTACGCACATTATTGTTCTGCTTATTTTTGTTTCTTTCTTTTTTGGTTAAAAAAATGGGAATGGAAAAAGGCATCCCTCAGAAGGGGCGAAAATAGTTGCAAACGAATCAATGGACAAAAGTTTAATGTCCAATATATATAAACAGCTCATGCAGCTTAATATTAAAAAAAAAACCAAGCCAATACAAAAATTGGCAGAAGACCTAAAGAGACGTTTGTTTAAAGAAGACACAGAGATGGCCAAGACGCACATGAAAAGCTGCTCAACAGCACTAATTATTAGAGAAATGCAAATCAAAACTACAATGAGGTATCAACTCACACCTGTTAGAATCGGCATCATCAGAAAATCTAGAAACAACAAATTCTGGGGAGGGTGTGGACAAAAGGAGCCCTCTTCCACTATTGGTGGGAATGTAAATTGATACAGTCACTATGGAGAACACTATGGAGTTTCCTTAAAAAAACTAGAAATAGAATTACCATCTGATCCAGCAATCCCACTTCTGGGCATATACCAAGAGAAAACCTTAAATCAAAAAGGCACATTCACCACAATGTTCATTGCAGCACTATTTACAATAGCCAGGTAATGGAAGCAACCTAAATGCCCACAGACAGATGAATGGATAAAATTGGGGTACACATATCAAATGGAATATTACTCGGCCATAAAAAGGAATGAAACTGGGTCATTTGTAGAGACATCGATGGATCTAGAGACTGTCATACAGAATGAAGTAAGTCAGAAAGAGGAAAACAAATATTGTATATTAATGCATATATGTGGAACCTAAAAAATGGTACAGATGAACTGGTTCGCAGGGAAGAAATAGAGACACACAGGTAGAGAACAAACGTATGGACACCAAGTGTGGGAAGCCATGGGGTGGTGGTGGTGGGATGAGTTGGGAGATTGAGATTGACCTGTATACATGTATATGCATAAAATACATAACTAATAATAACCTGCTGTATAAAAACGTAAATAAAATTAAATTTCAAAATTATAAAAAATAAAATTTAAAAATAAAACAGAAAAACGTTCTTCCCTTCACACAGATGTATTTATAGGAATGAATTATTTCCATGCTTATATCTATAAATACATAAAAGAGGAATAAAAGCTAACTTGGACCATAAAAGAAGAAAAACCTGAACCCACCAGTTATACAGAGGAAAACGTTATCAGGGCACTTGCTCCAGCGGTAAACAATTCTGAAATTGGTCAGAGGTGGGGAATCATCTCCCATACAGCCAGCAACCCACCCCCACACAAGGAGCGTCCTCATTGCAAAGCTGGGGGACCGTGCCGAGGCATCTCTGAATAAAGGTGAGCTGAGCCCCAGGCCAGCTGCTGCTGAACTGTTCCCACCCTTCCCAGGTAAAACACCTGAATATGTACAAGGGCTTGAAAGACTAGAGGAAGGGCCGTGGAGCCACACCAGCGACAGCACGCAGGCCAACTTCGTGCTTGCAGGCCAGCCAGGGTGGTCCTGGCCCCGGGCCCTCTTCCGGAAGCTTTCCATTGTCCTGCCTGAGATACCCCACCTGTCCCGGCCCCCACTGCTTTTTTCCTTCCTCAACTCTGTCCGGAGAGAAATTCCAGCGGAAGGTATGGGTGACACATCCTCTTCTTTACAGGAGGCAGCGTGGCAACTCCTGCAGAACGGTAAGCAGAACCCCACTCACACCGGGCCACCAACAAAGCTGTGGCCCCTCACTCCCTCCCACCAGCACAGCCCCGAGACTGCTGACGGGGCAGAGAATATGGAGTCAGGCACAGCTTCAGGGGCTATTGCTGCCTGGAGCGCTGTTTATATTGACCTCAACCAGGCACACCTGGGGAGGGCCGGCCGGCAGGATAAGGCTGCCCACGTCAGCTAATCCACAACCCGCAGGGAATCACATTGTTGAAAATGGACCTCGCTAAGTCAGAATAGAAGGCAAAGAAAAAAAGGACACAATGCCATTTGCAGCACCGTAGATGAGTCTAGAGGTAATCACGTGACATGTAGTAAGTCAGAAAGTGAAAGACACATATCATATCATATCACTTATAGGTGTTACCTAAAAATGGATACCAGGGCAGATATTTCCACGGAGAAGGGCAATCACAGATTCATTAAACAAACTTATGGTTCACCAATGGAAAGGTGTGAGGATTGGTTTCATTACGATATCGGGGTTAACAGACTTATACAAACACAGGTGACATATATAATCACCAAAGACCTACGGAATAGCAAAAGACTACTCAACATTCTGTCATAACCTACATGGGAAAAGGATCCCAGGAAAAACAGACATCTGTATATGTGTAAAAGAACCACATCTTCCACACCTCCAACAAGCCAAACATTGTAATCAAACTTGCTGTAATAAAAAATAAAAATTAAATTAAAAACACGAACAAGAAGTAGGGAGACAAACTTGAGGGGCTTTCACCTGGCACGTTCCATTCTAAATTCCAATCTAGAACATGACTTCCATTGAGGCTCTGTTGCCCTACTAACCAGAATTGGTAAGGGAGAACTGCTGCCACCTTGTGGCCGTTTCACACAACAGGAGCTTTAATCCCAGCGCTAATGGTCAGTTGATATTCAAAATCATTGCAGGCCGGTAAATGACACCTGCCCTGAAAACAAATCCTGGGGTCACATATCGACCAAAAAATTCAAAGGACGCCCGTATTTCAAAACGACCGTTTCAAAAGCCATATTTTACGCACATTAGTGTTCTGTTTATTTTTGTTTCTTTCCTTTTTGGTTAAAAAAACGGGAATGGAAAAAGGCATACCTCAGAAGTGGCGAAAATCGTTGCAAACGAATCAATGGACAAAGGTTTAATCTCCAATATATATAAACAGCTCATGCAGCTTAATATTAAAAAACAAACAACCCAATACAAACATGGGCAGAATATCTAAAGAGACGTTTCTTCAGAGAAGACACAGAGATGGCCAAGACGCACATGAAAAGCTGCTCAACAGCACTAATTATTAGAGAAATGCAAATCAAAACTACAATGACGTATCACCTCACACCTGTTAGAATCGGCATCATCAGAAAATCTAGAAACAATAAATTCTGGGGAGGGTGTGGACAAAAGGAGCCCTCTTCCACTATTGGTGGGAATGTAAATTGATACAATCATTATGGAGAACACTATGGAGTTTCCTTAAAAAAAACTAGAAATAGAATTACCATCTGATCCAGCAATACCACTTCTGGGCATATACCCAGAGAAAACCTTAAGTCAAAAAGGCACATTCACCACAATGTTCATTGCAGCACTATTTACAACAGCCAGGTAATGGAAGCAACCTAAATGCCCACAGACAGATGAACGGATAAAATTGGGGTACATATATCAAATGGAATATTACTCGGCCATAAAAAGGAATGAAACTGGGTCATTTGTAGAGACATCAATGGATCTAGAGACTGTCATACAGAATGAAGTAATTCAGAAAGAGGAAAACAAATATTGATATTAATGCATATATGTGGAACCTAAAAAATGGTACAGATGAACTGGTTTGCAGGGAAGAAATAGAGACACACAGGTAGAGAACAACCGTATGGACACCAAGTGTGGGAAGCCATGGGGTGGTGGTGGTGGGATGAGTTGGGAGATTGAGATTGACCTGTATACATGTATAAGCATAAAATACATAACTAATAATAACCTGGTGTATAAAAACGTAAATAAAATTAAATTTCAAAATTATAAAAAATAAAATTTAAAAATAAAACAGAAAAACGTTCTTCCCTTCACACAGATGTATTTATAGGAATGAATTATTTCCATGCTTATATCTATAAATACATAAAAGAGGAACAAAAGCTAACTTGAACCATAAAAGAAGAAAAACCTGAACCCACCAGTTATACAGAGGAAATCCCTATCAGGGCACTTGCTCCAGCGGTAAACAATTCTGAAATTGGTCAGAGGTGGGGAATCATCTCCCATACAGCCAGCAACCCACCCCCACACAAGGAGCGTCCTCATTGCAAAGCTGGGGGACCGTGCCGAGGCATCTCTGAATAAACGTGTGCAGAGCCCTAGGCCAGCTGCTGCTGAACTGTTCCCACCCTTCCCAGGTAAAACACCTGAATATGTACAAGGGCTTGAAAAACTGGAGGAGGGCCCGTGGAGCCACACCAGCGAGAGCACGCAGGCCAACTTGGTGCCTGCAGGCCAGCCAGGGTGGTCCTGGCCACGGGCGCTCTTCCGGAATCTTTCCATTGTCCTGCCTGAGATACCCCACCTGTCCTGGCCCCCACTGATTTTTCCTTCCTCACCTCTGTCCAGAGAGAAATTCCAGCGGAAGGTATGGGTGACACATCCTCTTCTTTACAGGAGGCAGCATGGCAACTCCTGCAGAAAGGCCAGCAGAACCCCACTCACACCGGGCCACCCACAAAGCCGTGGACCCTCACACCCTCCCACCAGCACAGCCCGGAGACTGCTGACGGGGCAGAGAATATGGAGTCAGGCAGAGCTGCAGGGCCTATTGCTGCCTGGAGTGCTGTTTATATTGACCTCAACCCAGGCACACCTGGGGACGGCTTGCCGGCAGGGTCAAGCTGCCCAGGTCTGCTAATCCTCAGCCCTCAGGGAGTCACATTGCAGAAAATGGACCTCGCTAAGACAGAATATTCGCCAAGGAAAAAAAGGACACAATGCCATTTGCAGCACCGTAGATGGGTCTCGAGGTAATCACGTGACTTGGAGTAAGTCAGAAAGTGAAAGACACATATCATATCATATCACTTATACGTGTTACCTATAAATTGATACCAGGGCAGATATTTCCACGGAGAAGGGCAATCACAGATTCATTAAACAAACTTATGGTTCACCAAAGGAAAGGTGTGAGGATTGAATTCATTACGATATTGGGGTTAACAGACATATACAAACACAGTAGACGTATATAATCACCAAAGACCTACGGAGTACCAAGAGAAGACTACTCAACATTCTGTCATAACGTACATGGGAAAAGGATCCCAGGAAGAACAGACATATGTATATGTGTAAAAGAAACACCTCTTGCACACCTACAACAAGCTAAACGTTGTACTCAAACATGCTGTAATAAAAAATAAAAAATTAAATTAAAAACACGAAGAAGAAGTAGTGAGACACACTTGAGGGGCTTTCTCCTGGCACATTCCGTTCTACATTCCAACCTAGAACGCGACTTCCATTGAGGCTCTGCTGCCCTAGTAACCAGATTTGATAAGGGAGAACTGCTGCCACCTTGTGGCCCTTTCACACAACAGCAGCTTTAATCCCAGCGCTAATGGTCAGTGGATATTCCAAATCATTACAGGCCTGTAAATGACACCTGCCCTGAAAACAAATCCTGGGGTCATATATCGACCACAAAATTCCAAAGACGTCCATATTTCAAAACGACAGTTTCAAGAGGCATATTTCACGAACATTAGTGTTCTGCTTCTTTTGCTTTCTTTCTTTCTTTGTTAAAAGAACGGGAATGGAAAAAGGCAACCCTCAGAATGGGCGAAAACGTTCACAAAAGAATCAATGAACAAAGGTTTAATCTCCAATATATATAAACAGCTCATGAAGCTTAATATTAATAGAACAAACAACCCAATACAAAAATGGGCAGAAGATCTAAATAGACGTTTCTTTAAAGAAGACACAAAGATGGCCAAGACGCACATGTAAAGCTGCTCAACATCACTAATTATTAGAGAAATGCGAATCAAAACTACAATGAGGTAAGACCTCACACCTGTTAGGATCGGCATCATCAGATAATATACAAACAACAAATTCTGGGGAGGGTGTGGACAAAAGGAACCCTCTTCCGCTATTGGTGGGAATGTAAATTGATACAGTCACTATGGAGAACACTATGGAGGTTCCTTTCAAAACTAAAAAGAGAATTACCATAGGATCCAGCAATCCCACTTCTCGGCATATACCCAGAGAAATCCATAAATCACAAATACACATTCACCACAATGTTCATTGCAGCACTATTTACAATAGCGAGGTAATGGAATCAACCTAAATGCCCACAGACAGACGCATGGATAAAGAAGTGGTACATATATAAAATGGAATATTACTCAGCCATAAAAAGGAATGAAACTGGGTCATTTGTAGAGAAGTTGATGGATCTAGAGACTGTCATACAGAGTGAAGTAAGTCAGAAATAGAGAAACAAATATTGTATATTAATGCCTATATGTGGAACCTAGAAAAATGGTACATATGAACTGGTTTGCAGGGCAGAAATAGAGACACAGAGGTAGAGAACAAACGTATGGACACAAAGTGGGGGAAGCCATGGTGTGGTGGTGGTGGGATGAGTTGGGAGATTGGGATTGACCTGTATACATATATATGCATAAAATAGATAACTAATAGTAACCTACTGTATAAAAATAAATAAATAAAAATAATTTTCAAAATTTTTAAAAATAAAATGTAAAAATAAAACAGAAAAAAAGTTCTTCCATTCACACTGATGTATTTATAAGAATGAATTATTTCCATGCTTATATCTATAAATACATAAAAGAGGAATAAAATCTAACTTGAACCAAAAAAGAAAAAAAAACTGAACCTAACAGTTATACAGAGGAAAACACTACCAAGGCACTTGCTCCAGTGGTAAACAATTCTGAAATTGGTCAGAGGTGTGGAATCATCTCCCATACAGCCAGCAGCCCCGCCCGCCCACGCAAGGAGCGTCCTTATTGCAAATCTGGGAGACCATGCCTAGGCCTCTGTGAGTAAACGTGAGCTGAGCCCCAGGCCAGATGCTGCTGAACTGTTCCCACCCTTCCCAGGTGAAACACCTCAATATGTACAAGGGCTTGAAAGCCTAGAGGAAGGGCCATGGAGCCACACCAGTGACAGCACGCAGGCCAACTTGGTGCCTGCAGGTCAGCCAGGATGGTCCTGGCCACGGGCGCTCTTCTGGAAGCTTTCCATTGCCCTGCCTGAGATACCCCTCCTGTCCCGGCCCCCACTCCTTTTTTTCCTTCCTCACCTCAGCCCGGAGAGCTATTCCAGTGGAAGTTATGGGTGACACATCCTCTTCTTTACAGGTGGCAGCCTGGCAACTCCTGCCGAAAGTCCAGCAGAGCCCCACTCACACCGGGCCACCCACAAAGCCGTGGACCCTCACACCCTCCCACCAGCACAGCCCCGAGACTGCTGACGGGGCAGAGAATATGGAGTCAGGCACAGCTGCAGGGGCTATTGCTGCCTGGAGTGCTGTTTATATTGACCTCAACCCAGACACACCTGGGGAGGTCTTGCCGGCAGGGTCAGGCTGTCCATGTCAGCTAATCCTCAGCCCTCAGGGAATCACATTGCAGAAAATGGACCTCGCTAAGACAGAATATTCGCCAAGGAAAAAAAGGACACAATGCCATTTGCAGCACCGTAGATGGGTCTTGAGGTAATCACGTGACTTGGAGTAAGTCAGAAAGTGAAAGACACATATCATATCATATCACTTATAGGTGTTACCTATAAGTTGATACCAGGGCAGATATTTCCACGGAGAAGGGCAATCACAGATTCATTAAACAAACTTATGGTTCACCAAAGGAAAGGTGTGAGGATTGAATTCATTACGATATTGGGGTTAACAGACATATACAAACACAGTAGACGTATATAATCACCAAAGACCTACGGAGTACCAAGAGAAGACTACTCAACATTCTGTCATAACGTACATGGGAAAAGGATCCCAGGAAGAACAGACATATGTATATGTGTAAAAGAACCACCTCTTGCACACCTACAACAAGCTAAACTTTGTACTCAAACTTGCTGTAATAAAAAATAAAAAATTAAAGTAAAAACACGAACAAGAAGTAGTGAGACACACTTGAGGGGCTTTCTCCTGGCACATTCCGTTCTACATTACAATCTAGAACGCGACTTCCATTGAGGCTCTGCTGCCCTAGTAACCAGATTTGGTAAGGGAGATCTGCTGCCACCTTGTGGCCGTTTCACACAACAGCAGCCTTAATCCCAGCGCTAATGGTCAGTGGATATTCCAAATCATTACAGGCCTGTAAATGACACCTGCCCTGAAAACAAATCCAGGGGTCATATATCGACCACAAATTTCAAAAGACGTCCATATTTCAAAACGACAGTTTCAAGAGGCATATTTCACGCACATTAGTGTTCTGCTTCTTTTGCTTTCTTTCTTTCTTTGTTAAAAAAACGGGAATGGATAAAGGCAACACTCAGAAGGGGCGAAAACGTTCACAAACGAATCAATGAACAAAGGTTTAATCTCCAATATATATAAACAGCTCATGCAGCTTAATATTAATAAAACAAACAACCCAATACAAAAATGGGCAGAAGATCTAAATAGACGTTTCTTCAAAGAAGACACAGAGATGGCCAAGACGCACATGAAAAGCTGCTCAACATCACTAATTATTAGAGAAATGCAAATCAAAACTACAATGAGGTAAGACCTCACACCTGGTAGAATCGGCATCATCAGATAATCTACAAACAACAAATTCTGGGGAGGGTGTGGACAAAAGGAACCCTCTTCTGCTATTGGAGGGAATGTAAATTGATACAGTCACTATGGAGAACAGTATGGAGGTTCCTTTAAAAACTAAAAAGAGAATTACCATAGGATCCAGCAATCCCACTTCTGGGCATATACCCAGAGAAAACCATAAATCACAAAGACACATTCACCACAATGTTCATTGCAGCACTATTTACAATAGCCAGGTAATGGAAGCAACCTAAATGCCCACAGACAGACGAATGGATAAAGATGTGGTACATATATAAAATGGAATATTACTTCAGCCATAAAAAGGCATGAAACTGGGTCATTTGTAGAGAAGTTGATGGATCTAGAGACTGTCATACAGAGTGAAGTAAGTCAGAAAGAGAAAAACAAATATTGTATATTAATGCCTATATGTGGAACCTAGAAAAATGGTACAGATGAACTGGTTTGCAGGGCAGAAATAGAGACACAGAGGTAGAGAACAAACGTAAGGATACAAAGTGGGGGAAGCCATGGGGTGGTGGTGGTGGAATGAGTTGAGAGATTGGGATTGACCTGTATATATGTATATGCATAAAATAGATAAATAATAATAAACTATTGTATAAAAAAATAAATAAAATTAAATTTCAAAATTTTTAAAAATAGAATGTAAAAATAAAACAGAAAAAAAGTTTTTCCATTCACCCTGATGTATTTATAAGAATGAATTATTTCCATGCTTATATCTATAAATACATAAAAGAGGAATAAAATCTAACTTGAACCAAAAAAGAACAAAAAAAACTGAACGTAACAGTTATACAGAGGAAAACACTACCAAGGCACTTGCTCCAGTGGTAAACAATTCTGAAATTGGTCAGAGGTGGGGAATCATCTGCCATACAGCCAGCAGCCCCGCCCACCCACGCAAAGAGCGTCCTTATTGCAAAGCTGGGAGTCCGTGCCGAGGCTTCTGTGAGTAAACGTGAGCTGAGCCCCAGACCAGATGCTGCTGAACAGTTCCCACCCTTCCCAGGTGAAACACCTCAATATGTACAAGGGCTTGAAAGCCTAGAGGAAGGGCCGTGGAGCCACACCAGCAAGAGCACGCAGGCCAACATTGTGCCTGCAGTTAAGCCAGGATGGTCGTGTCCACGGGCGCTATTCTGGAAGCTTTCCATTGCTCTGCGTGAGATACCCCTCCTGTCCCGGCACCAAGTCCTTTTTTTCCTTACCCACCTCAGCCCGGAGAGATATTCCAGTGGAAGTTATGGGTGACACATCCTCTTCTTTACAGGTGGCAGCCTGGCAACTCCTGCCGAAAGTCCAGCAGAGCCCCACTCACACCGGGCCACCCACAAAGCCGTGGACCCTCACACCCTCCCACCAGCACAGCCCCGAGACTGCTGACGGGGCAGAGAATATGGAGTCAGGCACAGCTGCAGGGGCTATTGCTGCTTGGAGTGCTGTTTATATTGACCTCAACCCAGGCACACCTGGGGCGGGCTTGCCGGCAGGGTCAGGCTGCCCAGGTCAGCTAATCCTCAGCCCTCGGGGAATCACAATGCAGAAAATGGACCTCGCTAAGACAGAATATTCGCCAAGGAAAAAAGGGACACAATGCCATTTGCAGCACCGTAGATGAGTCTAGAGGTAATCACGTGACTTGGAGTAAGTCAAAAAGTGAAAGACACATATCATATCATATCACTTATACGTGTTACCTATAAATTGATACCAGGGCAGATATTTCCACGGAGAAGGGCAATCACAGATTCATTAAACAAACTTATGGTTCACCAAAGGAAAGGTGTGAGGATTGAATTCATTACGATATTGGGGTTAACAGACATATACAAACACAGTAGACGTATATAATCACCAAAGACCTACGGAGTACCAAGAGAAGACTACTCAACATTCTTTCATAACGTACATGGGAAAAGGATCCCAGAAAGAACAGACATATGTATATGTGTCAAAGAACCACCTCTTGCACACCTACAACAAGCTAAACGTTGTACTCAAACTTGCTGTAATATAAAATAAAAAATTAAATTAAAAACACGAACAAGAAGTAGTGAGAAAACTTGAGGGGCTTTCTCCTGGCACATTCCGTTCTACTTTACAATCTAGAACGCGACTTCCATTGAGGCTCTGCTGCCCTAGTAACCAGATTTGGTAAGGGAGAACTGCTGCCACCTTGTGGCCGTTTCACACAACAGCAGCTTTAATCCCAGCGCTAATGGTCAGTGATATTCAAAATCATTACAGGCCTGTAAATGACACCTGCCCTGAAAACAAATCCTGGGGTCATATATCGACCAAAAAATTCAAATGACGTCCATATTTCAAAACGACAGTTTCAAGAGGCATATTTCACGCACATTGGTGTTCTGCTTCTTTTGCTTTCTTTCTTTCTTTGTTAAAAGAACGGGAATGGAAAAAGGCAACCCTCAGAATGGGCGAAAACGTTCACAAAAGAATCAATGAACAAAGGTTTAATCTCCAATATATATAACCAGCACATGCAGCTTAATATTAATAGAACAAACAACCCAATACAAAAATGGGCAGAAGATATAAATAGACGTTTCTTTAAAGAAGACACAAAGATGGCCAAGATGCACATGTAAAGCTGCTCAACATCACTAATTATTAGAGAAATGCAAATCAAAACTACAATGAGGTAAGACCTCACACCTGTTAGAATCGGCATCATCAGATAATCTACAAACAACAAATTCTGGGGTGGGTGTGGACAAAAGGAACCCTATTCCGCTATTGGTGGGAATGTAAATTGATACAGTGACTATGGAGAACAGTATGGAGGTTCCTTTAAAAAACTAAAAAGAGAATTACCATAGGATCCAGCAATCCCACTCCTGGGCATATACCCAGAGAAAACCAAAAATCACAGAGACACATTCACCACAATGTTCATTGCAGCACTATTTATAATAGCCAGGTAAAGGAAGCAACCTAAATACCCACACACAGACGAATGGATAAAGATGTGGTACATATATAATATGGAATATTATTTCAGCCATAAAAAGGAATGAAACTGGGTCATTTGTAGAGAAGTTGATGGATCTAGAGACTGTCATACAGAGTGAAGTAAGTCAGAAAGAGAAAAACTAATATTGTATATTTATGCCTATATGTGGAACCTAGAAAAATGGTACAGATGAACTGGTTTGCAGGGCAGAAATAGAGACACAGAGGTAGAGAACAAACGTGTGGACACAATGTGGGGGAAGCCATGGGGTGGTGGTGGTGGAATGAGTTGAGAGATTGGGATTGACCTGTATATATGTATATGCATAAAATAGATAACTAATAATAACCTACTGTATAAAAAAATAAATAAAATTAAATTACAAAATTTTTAAAAATAAAATGTAAAAATAAAACAGAAAAAAAGTTCGTCCATTCACCCTGATGTATTTATAAGAATGAATTATTTCCATGCTTATATCTATAAATACATAAAAGAGGAATAAAATCTAACTTGAACCAAAAAAGAAAAAAAAAAACTGAACCTAACCGTTATACAGAGGAAAACACTACCAAGGCACTTGCTCCAGTGGTAAACAATTCTGAAATTGGTCAGAGGTGTGGAATCATCTCCCATACAGCCAGCAGCCCCGCCCGCCCACGCAAGGAGCGTCCTTATTGCAAAGCTGGGAGACCGTGCCGAGGCCTCTGTGAGTAAACGTGAGCTGAGCCCCAGGCCAGATGCTGCTGAACAGTTCCCACCCTTCCCAGGTGAAACACCTCAATATGTACAAGGGCTTGAAAGCCTAGAGGAAGGGCCGTGGAGCCACACCAGCGACAGCACGCAGGCCAACTTGGTGCCTGCAGGTCAGCCAGGATGGTCCTGGCCACGGGCGCTCTTCTGGAAGCTTTCCATTGCCCTGCCTGAGATACCCCTCCTGTCCCGGCCCCCACTCCTTTTTTTCCTTACTCACCTCAGCCCGGAGAGATATTCCAGTGGAAGTTATGGGTGACACATCCTCTTGTTTACAGGTGGCAGCCTGGCAACTCCTGCCGAAAGTCCAGCAGAGCCCCACTCACACCGGGCCACCCACAAAGCCGTGGACCCTCACACCCTCCCACCAGCACAGCCCCGAGACTGCTGACGGGGCAGAGAATATGGAGTCAGGCACAGCTGCAGGGGCTATTGCTGCCTGGAGTGCTGTTTATATTGACCTCAACACAGGCACACCTGGGGCGGGCTTGCCGGCAGGCTCAGGCTGTCCAGGTCAGCTAATCCTCAGCCCTCAGGGAATCACATTGCAGAAAATGGACCTCGCTAAGACAGAATATTCGCCAAGGGAAAAAAGGACACAATGCCATTTGCAGCACCGTAGATGAGGCTCGAGGTAATCACGTGACTTGTAGTAAGTCAGAAAGTGAAAGACACATATCATATCATATCACTTATAGGTGTTACCTATAAGTTGATACCAGGGCAGATATTTCCACGGAGAAGGGCAATCACAGATTCATTAAACAAACTTATGGTTCACCAAAGGAAAGGTGTGAGGATTGAATTCATTACGATATTGGGGTTAACAGACATATACAAACACAGTAGACGTATATAATCACCAAAGACCTACGGAGTACCAAGAGAAGACTACTCAACATTCTGTCATAATGTACATGGGAAAAGGATCCCAGGAAGAACAGACATATGTATATGTGTAAAAGAACCATCTCTTGCACACCTACAACAAGCTAAACGTTGTACTCAAACTTGCTGTAATAAAAAATAAAAAATTAAATTAAAAACACGAACAAGAAGTAGTGAGACACACTTGAGGGGCTTTCTCCTGGCACATTCCATTCTACATTCCAATCTAGAACGCGACTTCCATTGAGGCTCTGCTGCCCTAGTAACCAGATTTGGTAAGGGAGAACTGCTGCCACCTTGTGGCCGTTTCACACAACAGCAGCTTTAATCCCAGCGCTAATGATCAGTGGATATTCAAAATCATTACAGGCCTGTAAATGACACCTGCCCTGACATCAAATCCTGGGGTCATATATCGACCAAAAAATTCAAAAGACGTCCATGTTTGAAAACGACAGTTTCAAGAGGCATATTTCACGCACATTAGTGTTCTGCTTCTTTTGCTTTCTATCTTTCTTTGTTAAAAGTACGGGAATGGATAAAGGCAACCCTCAGAATGGGCGAAAACGTTCACAAACGAATCAATGGACAAAGGTTTAATCTCCAATATATATAAACAGCTCATGCAGCTTAATATTAATAAAAGAAACAACCCAATACATAAATGGTCAGAAGATCTAAATAGACGTTTCTTCAAAGATGACACAGAGATGGCCAAGACGCACATGAAAAGCTGCTCAACATCACTAATTATTAGAGAAATGCAAATCAAAACTACAATGAGGTAAGACCTCACACCTGTTAGAATCGGCATCATCAGATAATCTACAAACAACAAATTCTGGGGAGGGTGTGGACAAAAGGAACCCTCTTCCGCTATTGGTGGGAATGTAAATTGATACAGTCACTATGGAGAACAGTATGGAGGTTCCTTTAAAAAACTAAAAGGAGAATTACCATAGGATCCAGCAATCCCACTTCTGGGCATATACCCAGAGAAAACCAAAAATCACAGAGACACATTCACCACAATGTTCATTGCAGCACTATTTTCAATAGCCAGGTAATGGAAGCAACATAAATGCCCACAGACAGACGAATGGATAAAGATGTGGTACATATATAATATGGAATATTACTTCAGCTATAAAAAGGAATGAAACTGGGTCAGTTGTAGAGAAGTTGATGGATCTAGAGACTGTCATACAGAGTGAAGTTAGTCAGATAGAGAAAAACAAATATTGTATATTAATGCCTATATGTGGAGCCTAGAAAAATGGTACAGATGAACTGGTTTGCAGGGCAGAAATAGAGACACAGAGGTAGAGAACAAACGTAAGGACACAAAGTGGGGGAAGCCATGGGGTGGTGGTGGTGGAATGAGTTGGGAGATTGGGATTGACCTGTATACATGTATATGCATAAAATAGATAACTAATAATAACCTACTGTATAAAAAAATAAATAAAATTAAATTTCAATATTTTTAAAAATAAAACAGAAAAAAAGTTCTTCCATTCACACTGATGTATTTATAAGAATGAATTATTTCCATGCTTATATCTATAAATACATAAAAGAGGAATAAAATCTAACTTGAACCAAAAAAGAAAAAAAAAAAACTGAACCTAACAGTTATACAGAGGAAAACACTACCACGGCACTTGCTCCAGTGGTAAACAATTCTGAAATTGGTCAGAGGTGAGGAATCATCTCCCATACAGACAGCAGCCCCACCCGCCCACGCAAGGAGCGTCCTTATTGCAAATCTGGGGGACCGTGCCGAGGCCTCTGTGAGTAAACGTGAGCTGAGCCCCAGGCCAGATGCTGCTGAACTGTTCCCACCCTTCCCAGGTGAAACACCTCAATATGTACAAGGGCTTGAAAGCCTAGAGGAAGGGCCGTGGAGCCACACCAGCGACAGCATGCAGGCCAACTTGGTGCCTGCAGGTCAGCCAGGATGGTCCTGGCCACGGGCGCTCTTCTGGAAGCTTTTCATTGCCCTGCCTGAGATACCCCTCCTGTCCCGGCCCCCACTCCTTTTTTTCCTTACTCACCTCAGCCCGGAGAGATATTCCAGTGCAAGTTATGGGTGACACATCCTCTTCTTTACAGGTGGCAGCCTGGCAACTCCTGCCGAAAGTCCAGCAGAGCCCCACTCACACCGGGCCACCCACAAAGCCGTGGACCCTCACACCCTCCCACCAGCACAGCCCCAAGACTGCTGACGGGGCAGAGAATATGGAGTCAGGCACAGCTGCAGGGGCTATTGCTGCCTGGAGTGCTGTTTATATTGACCTCAACCCAGGCACACCTGGGGAGGGCTTGCCGGCAGGGTCAGGCTGTCCAGGTCAGCTAATCCTCAGCCCTCAGGGAATCACATTGCAGAAAATGGACCTCGCTAAGACAGAATATTCGCCAAGGAAAAAAAGGACACAATGCCATTTGCAGCACCGTAGATGGGTCTCGAGGTAATCATGTGACTTGGAGTAAGTTAGAAAGTGAAAGACACATATCATATCATATCACTTATACGTGTTACCTATAAATTGATACCAGGGCAGATATTTCCAAGGAGAAGGGCAATTACAGATTCATTAAACAAACTTATGGTTCACCAAAGGAAAGGTGTGAGGATTGAATTCATTACGATATTGCGGTTAACAGACATATACAAACACAGTAGACGTATATAATCACCAAAGACCTACGGAGTACCAAGAGAAGACTACTCAACATTCTGTCATAACGTACATGGGAAAAGGATCCCAGGAAGAACAGCCATATGTATATGTGTAAAAGAACCACCTCTTGCACACCTACAACAAGCTAAACGTTGTACTCAAACTTGCTGTAATAAAAAATAAAAAATTAAATTAAAAACACGAACAAGAAGTAGTGAGACACACTTGAGGGGCTTTCTCCTGGCACATTCCGTTCTACATTACAATCTAGAACGCGACTTCCATTGAGGCTCTCCTGCCCTAGTAACCAGATTTGGTAAGGGAGATCTGCTGCCACCTTGTGGCCGTTTCACACAACAGCAGCTTTAATCCCAGCGCTAAAGGTCAGTGGATATTCCAAATCATTACAGGCCTGTAAATGACACCTGCCCTGAAAACAAATCCTGGGGTCATATATCGACCAAAAAATTCAAAAGACGTCCATATTTCTAAACGACAGTTTCAAGAGGCATATTTCACGCACATTAGTGTTCTGCTTCTTTTGCTTTCTTTCTTTCTTGGTTAAAAAAACGGGAATGGAAAAAGGCAACCCTCAGAATGGGCGAAAACGTTCACAAACGAATCAATGGACAAAGGTTTAAGCTCCAATATATATAAACAGCTCATGCAGCTTAATATTAATAAAACAAACAACCCAATACAAAAATGGGCAGAAGATCTAAATAGACGTTTCTTCAAAGATGACACAGAGATGGCCAAGACGCACATGAAAAGCTGCTCAACATCACTAATTATTAGAGAAATGCAAATCAAAACTACAATGAGGTAAGACCTCACACCTGTTAGAATCGGCATCATCAGATAATCTACAAACAACAAATTCTGGGGAGGGTGTGGACAAAAGGAACCCTCTTCCGCTATTGGTGGGAATGTAAATTGATACAGTCACTATGGAGAACAGTATGGAGGTTCCTTTAAAAAACTAAAAAGAGAATTACCATCGGATCCAGCAATCCCACTTCTGGGCATATATGCAGAGAAAACCATAAATCACAGAGACACATTCACCGCAATGTTCATTGCAGCACTATTTACAATAGCCAGGTAATGGAAGCAACCTAAATGCCCACAGACAGACGAATGGATAAAGATGTGGTACATATATAATATGGAATATTATTTCAGCCTTAAAAAGGAATGAAACTGGGTCATTTGTAGAGAAGTTGATGGATCTAGAGACTGTCATACAGAGTGAAATAAGTCAGAAAGAGAAAAACAAATATTGTATATTAATGCCTATATGTGGAACCTAGAAAAATGGTACAGGTGAACTGGTTTGCAGGGCAGAAATAGAGACACAGAGGTAGAGAACAAACGTATGGACACAATGTGGGGGAAGCCATGGGGTGGTGGTGGTGGAATGAGTTGAGAGATTGGGATTGACCTGTATATATGTATATGCATAAAATTGATAACTAATAATAACCTACTGTATAAAAAAATAAATAAAATTAAATTTCAAAATTTTTAAAAATAAAATGTAAAAATAAAACAGAAAAAAAGTTCTTCCATTCACACTGATGTATTTATAAGAATGAATTATTTCCATGCTTATATCTATAAATACATAAAAGAGGAATAAAATCTAACTTGAACCAAAAAAGAAAAAAAAAACTGAACCTAACAGTTATACAGAGGAAAACACTACCAAGGCACTTGCTCCAGTGGTAAACAATTCTGAAATAGGTCAGAGGTGGGGAATCATCTCCCATACAGCCAGCAGCCCCACCCGCCCACGCAAGGAGCGTCCTTATTGCAAAGCTGGGAGACCGTGCTGAGGCCTCTGTGAGAAAACGTGAGCTGAGCCCCATGCCAGATGCTGCTGAACAGTTCCCACCCTTCCCAGGTGAAACACCTCAATATGTACAAGGGCTTGAAAGCCTAGAGGAAGGGCCGTGGAGCCACACCAGCGACAGCACGCAGGCCAACTTGGTGCCTGCAGGTCAGCCAGGATGGTCCTGGCCACGGGCGCTCTTCTGAAAGCTTTCCATTGCCCTGCCTGAGAAACCCCTCCTGTCCCGGCCCCCACTCCTTTTTTTCCTTACTCACCTCAGCCCGGAGAGATATTCCAGTGGAAGTTATGGGTGACACATCCTCTTCTTTACAGGTGGCAGCCTGGCAACTCCTGCCGAAAGTCCAGCAGAGCCCCACTCACACCGGGCCACCCACAAAGCCGTGGACCCTCACACCCTCCCACCAGCACAGCCCCGAGACTGCTGACGGGGCAGAGAATATGGAGTCAGGCACAGCTGCACGGGCGATTGCTGCCTGGAGTGCTGTTTATATTGACCTCAACCCAGGCACACCTGGGGAGGGCTTGCCGGCAGGGTCAGGCTGCCCAGGTCAGCTAATCCTCAGCCCTCAGGGAATCACATTGCAGAAAATGGACCTCGCTAAGACAGAATATTCGCCAAGGAAAAAAAGGACACAATGCCATTTGCAACACCGTAGATGAGTCTCGAGGTAATCACGTGACTTGGAGTAAGTCAAAAAGTGAAAGACACATATCATATCATATCACTTATAGGTGTTACCTATAAATTGATACCAGGGCAGATATTTCCACGGAGAAGGGCAATCACAGATTCATTAAACAAACTTATGGTTCACCAAAGGAAAGGTGTGAGGATTGAATTCATTATGATATTGGGGTTAACAGACATATACAAACACAGTAGACGTATATAATCACCAAAGACCTACGGAGTAGCAAGAGAAGACTACTCAACATTCTGACATAACGTACATGGGAAAAGGATCCCAGGAAGAACAGACATATGTATATGTGTAAAAGAACCACCTCTTACACACCTACAACAAGCTAAACGTTGTACTCAAATTTGCTGTAATAAAAAGATAAAAAATTAAATTAAAAACACGAACAAGAAGTAGTGAGACACACTTGAGGGGCTTTCTCCTGGCACATTCCGTTCTACATTCCAATCTAGAACGCAACATCCATTGAGGCTATGCTGCCCTAGTAACCAGATTTGGTAAGGGAGAACTGCTACCACCTTGTGGCCGTTTCACACAATAGCAGCTTTAATCCCAGTGCTAATGGTCCGTGGATATTCCAAATCATTAGAGGCCTGTAAATGACACCTGCCCTGAAAACAAATCCTGGGGTCATATATCGACCAAAAAATTCAAAAGACGTCCATATTTCAAAACGACAGTTTCAAGAGGCATATTTCACGCACATTAGTGTTCTGCTTCTTTTGCTTTCTTTGTTTCTTTGTTAAAAAAAAGGGGAATGGAAAAAGGCAACCCTCAGAATGGGCGAAAACGTTCACAAACGAATCAATGGACAAAGGTTTAATCTCCAATATATATAAACAGCTCATGCAGCTTAATATTAATAAAACAAACAACCCAATACAAAAATGGACAGAAGATCTAAATAGACGTTTCTTCAAAGAAGACACAGAGATGGCCAAGACGCACATGAAAAGCTGCTCAACATCACTAATTATTAGAGAAATGCAAATCAAAACTACAATGGGGTAAGACCTCACACCTGTTAGAATCGGCATCATCAGATAATCTACAAACAACAAATTCTGGGGAGGGTGTGGACAAAAGGAACCCTCTTCCGCTATTGGTGGGAATGTAAATTGATACAGTCACTATGGAGAACAGTATGGAGGTTCCTTTAAAAAACTAAAAAGAGAATTACCATAGGATCCAGCAATCCCACTTCTGGGCATATACCCAGGGAAAACCATAAATCACAAAGACACATTCACCACAATGTTCATTGCAGCACTATTTACAATAGCCAGGTAATGGAAGCAACCTAAATGCCCACAGACAGACGAATGGATAAAGATGTGGTACATATATAAAATGGAATATTACTCAGCCATAAAAAGGAATGAAACTGGGTCATTTGTAGAGAAGTTGATGGATCTAGAGACTGTCATACAGAGTGAAGTAAGTCAGAAAGAGAAAAAACAAATATTGTATATTAATGCCTATATGTGGAACCTAGAAAAATGGTACAGATGAACTGGTTTGCAGGGCAGAAATAGAGACACAGAGGTAGAGAACAAACGTATGGACACAAAGTAGGGAAGCCATGGGGTGGTGGTGGTGGGATGAGTTGGGAGATTGGGACTGACCTGTATACATGTATATACATAAAATAGATAAGTAATAATATCCTACTGTATAAAAAAAATAAATAAAATTAAATTTCAAAATTTTTAAAAATAAAATGTAAAAATAAAACAGAAAAAAAGTTCTTCCATTCACACTGATGTATTTATAAGAATGAATTATTTCCATGCTTATATCTATAAATACATAAAAGAGGAATAAAATCTAACTTGAACCAAAAAAGAAAAAAAAAACTGAACCTAACAGTTATACAGAGGAAAACACTACCAAGGCACTTGCTCCAGTGGTAAACAATTCTGAAATTGGTCAGAGGTGGGGAATCATCTCCCATACAGCCAGCAGCCCCGCCCGCCCACGCAAGGAGCGTCCTTATTGCAAGGCTGGGGGACCGTGCTGAGGCCTCTTTGAGTAAACGTGAGCTGAGCCCCAGGCCAGCTGCTGCTGAACTGTTCCCACCCTTCCCAGGTGAAACACCTGAATATGTACAAGGGCTTGAAAGCCTAGAGGAAGGGCCGTGGAGCCACACCAGCGACAGCACACAGGCCAACTTGGTGCCTGCAGGTCAGCCAGGATGGTCCTGGCCACGGGCGCTCTTCTGGAAGCTTTCCATTGCCCTGCCTGAGATACCCCTCCTGTCCCGGCACCCACTCCTTTTTTTCCTTACTCAACTCAGCCCGGAGCGATATTCCAGTGGAAGTTATGGGTGACACATCCTCTTCTTTACAGGTGGCAGCCTGGCAACTCCTGCCGAAAGTCCAGCAGAGCCCCACTCACACCGGGCCACCCACAAAGCGGTGGACCCTCACACCCTCCCACCAGCACAGCCCCGAGACTGCTGACGGGGCAGAGAATATGGAGTCAGGCACAGCTGCAGGGGCTATTGCTGCCTGGAGTGCTGTTTATATTGACCTCAACCCAGGCACACCTGGGGAGGTCTTGCCGGCAGGGTCAGGCTGCCCAGGTCAGCTAATCCTCAGCCCTCAGGGAATCACATTGCAGAAAATGGACCTCGCTAAGACAGAATATTCGCCAAGGGAAAAAAGGACACAATGCCATTTGCAGCACCGTAGATGAGGCTCGAGGTAATCACGTGACTTGTAGTAAGTCAGAAAGTGAAAGACACATATCATATCATATCACTTATAGGTGTTACCTATAAGTTGATACCAGGGCAGATATTTCCACGGAGAAGGGCAATCACAGATTCATTAAACAAACTTATGGTTCACCAAAGGAAAGGTGTGAGGATTGAATTCATTACGATATTGGGGTTAACAGACATATACAAACACAGTAGACGTATATAATCACCAAAGACCTACGGAGTACCAAGAGAAGACTACTCAACATTCTGTCATAACGTACATGGGAAAAGGATCCCAGGAAGAACAGCCATATGTATATGTGTAAAAGAACCACCTCTTGCACACCTACAACAAGCTAAACGTTGTACTCAAACTTGCTGTAATAAAAAATAAAAAATTAAATTAAAAACACGAACAAGAAGTAGTGAGACACACTTGAGGGGCTTTCTCCTGGCACATTCCGTTCTACATTACAATCTAGAACGCGACTTCCATTGAGGCTCTGCTGCCCTAGTAACCAGATTTGGTAAGGGAGATCTGCTGCCACCTTGTGGCCGTTTCACACAACAGCAGCTTTAATCCCAGCGCTAATGATCAGTGGATATTCAAAATCATTACAGGCCTGTAAATGACACCTGCCATGAAAACAAATCCTGGGGTCATATATCGACCAAAAAATTCAAAAGACGTCCATATTTCAAAACGACAGTTTCAAGAGGCATATTTCACGCACATTAGTGTTCTGCTTCTTTTGCTTTCTTTCTTTCTTTGTTAAAAGTACGGGAATGGATAAAGGCAACCCTCAGAATGGGCGAAAACGTTCACAAACGAATCAATGGACAAAGGTTTAATCTCCAATATATATAAACAGCTCATGCAGCTTAATATTAATAAAACAAACAACCCAATACAAAAATGGGCAGAAGATCTAAATAGACGTTTCTTCAAAGATGACACAGAGATGGCCAAGACGCACATGAAAAGCTGCTCAACATCACTAATTATTAGAGAAATGCAAATCAAAACTACAATGAGGTAAGACCTCACACCTGTTAGAATCGGCATCATCAGATAATCTACAAACAACAAATTCTGGGGAGGGTGTGGACAAAAGGAACCCTCTTCCGCTATTGGTGGGAATGTAAATTGATACAGTCACTATGGAGAACAGTATGGAGGTTCCTTTAAAAAACTAAAAAGACAATTACCATAGGATCCAGCAATCCAACTTCTGGGCATATACCCAGAGAAAACCAAAAATCACAGAGACACATTCACCACAATGTTCATTGCAGCACTATTTACAATAGCCAGGTAATGGAAGCAACCTAAATGCCCACAGACAGACGAAAGGATAAAGATGTGGTACATATATAATATGGAATATTATTTCAGCCATAAAAAGGAATGAAACTGGGTCATTTGTAGAGAAGTTGATGGATCTAGAGAGTGTCATACAGAGTGAAGTAAGTCAGAAAGAGAAAAACAAATATTGTATATTAATGCCTATATGTGGAACCTAGAAAAATGGTACAGATGACCTGGTTTGCAGGGCAGAAATAGAGACACAAAGGTAGAGAACAAACGTATGGACACAAAGTGGGGGAAGCCATGGGGTGGTGGTGGTGGAATGAGTTGGGATATTGGGATTGACCTCTATACATGCATATGCATAAAATAGATAACTAATAATAACCTACTGTATAAATAAATAAATAAAATTAAATTTCAAAATTTTTAAAAATAAAATGTAAAAATAAAACAGAAAAAAAGTTCTTCCATTCACACTGATGTATTTATAAGAATGAATTATTTCCATTCTTATATCTATAAATACATAAAAGAGGAATAAAATCTTACTTGAACCAAAAAAGAAAAAAAAAACTGAACCTAACAGTTATACAGAGGAAAACACTACCAAGGCACTTGCTCCAGTGGTAAACAATTCTGAAATTGGTCAGAGGTGTGGAATCATCTCCCATACAGCCAGCAGCCCCGCCCGCCCACGCAAGGAGCGTCCTTATTGCAAAGCTGGGAGACCGTGCCGAGGCCTCTGTGAGTAAACGTGAGCTGAGCCCCAGGCCAGATGCTGCTGAACAGTTCCCACACTTCCCAGGTGAAACACCTCAATATGTACAAGGGCTTGAAAGCCTAGAGGAAGGGCCGTGGAGCCACACCAGCGACAGCACGCAGGCCAACTTGGTGCCTGCAGGTCAGCCAGGATGGTCCTGGCCACGGGCGCTCTTCTGGAAGCTTTCCATTGCCCTGCCTGAGATACCCCTCCTGTCCCGGCACCCACTCCTTTTTTTCCTTACTCACCTCAGCCCGGAGAGCTATTCCAGTGGAAGTTATGGGTGACACATCCTCTTCTTTACAGGTGGCAGCCTGGCAACTCCTGCCGAAAGTCCAGCAGAGCCCCACTCACACCGGGCCACCCACAAAGCCGTGGACCCTCACACCCTCCCACCAGCACAGCCCGGAGACTGCTGACGGGGCAGAGAATATGGAGTCAGGCAGAGCTGCAGGGCCTATTGCTGCCTGGAGTGCTGTTTATATTGACCTCAACCCAGGCACACCTGGGGAGGGCTTGCCGGCAGGGTCAGGCTGCCCAGGTCAGCTAATCCTCAGCCCTCAGGGAGTCACATTGCAGAAAATGGACCTCGCTAAGACAGAATATTCGCCAAGGCAAAAAAGGACACAATGCCATTTGCAGCACCGTAGATGGGGCTCGAGGTAATCACGTGACTTGGAGTAAGTCAGAAAGTGAAAGACACATATCATATCATATCACTTATACGTGTTACCTATAAATTGATACCAGGGCAGATATTTCCACGGAGAAGGGCAATCACAGATTCATTAAACAAACTTATGGTTCACCAAAGGAAAGGTGTGAGGATTGAATTCATTACGATATTGGGGTTAACAGACATATACAAACACAGTAGACGTATATAATCACCAAAGACCTACGGAGTACCAAGAGAAGACTACTCAACATTCTGTCATAACGTACATGGGAAAAGGATCCCAGGAAGAACAGACATATGTATATGTGTAAAAGAACCACCTCTTGCACACCTACAACAAGCTAAACGTAGTACTCAAAATTGCTGTAATAAAAAATAAAAAATTAAATTAAAAACACGAACAAGAAGTAGTGAGACACACTTGAGGGTCTTTCTCCTGGCACATTCCATTCTACTTTACAATCTACAACGCGACTTCCATTGAGGCTCTGCTGCCCTAGTAACCAGATTTGGTAAGGGAGAACTGCTGCCACCCTGTGGCCGTTTCACACAACAGCAGCTTTAATCCCAGCGCTAAAGGTCAGTGGATATTCAAAATCATTACAGGCCTGTAAATGACACCTGCCCGGAAAACAAATCCTGGGGTCATATATCGACCAAAAAATTCAAAACACGTCCATATTTCAAAACGACAGTTTCAAGAGGCATATTTCACGCACATTAGTGTTCTGCTTCTTTTGCTTTCTTTCTTTCTTTGTTAAAAAACGGGAATGGATAAAGGCAACCCTCAGAAGGGGCGAAAACGTTCACAAACGAATCAATGGACAAAGGTTTAATCTCCAATATATATAAACAGCTCATGCAGCTTAATATTAATAAAACAAACAACCCAATACAAAAATGGGCAGAAGATCTAAATAGACGTTTCTTCAAAGAAGACACAGTGATGGCCAAGACGCACATGAAAAGCTGGTCAACATCACTAATTATTAGAGAAATGCAAATCAAAACTACAATGAGGTAAGACCTCACACCTGTTAGAATCGGCATCATCAGATAATCTACAAACAACAAATTCTGGGGAGGGTGTGGACAAAAGGAACCCTCTTCCGCTATTGGTGGGAATGTAAATGGATACAGTCACTATGGAGAACAGTATGGAGGTTCCTTTAAAAAACTAAAAGGAGAATTACCATAGGATCCAGCAATCCCACTTCTGGGCATATACCCAGAGAAAACCAAAAATCACAGAGACACATTCACCACAATGTTCATTGCAGCACTAGTTACAATAGCCAGGTAATGGAAGCAACCTAAATGCCCGCAGACAGACGAATGGATAAAGATGTGGTACATATATAATATGGAATATTACTTCAGCTATAAAAAGGAATGAAACTGGGTCAGTTGTAGAGAAGTTGATGGATCTAGAGACTGTCATACAGAGTGAAGTAAGTCAGAAAGAGAAAAACAAATATTGTATATTAATGCCTATATGTGGAACCTAGAAAAATGGTACAGATGAACTGGTTTGCAGGGCAAAAATAGAGACACAGAGGTAGAGAACAAACGTAAGGACACAAAGTGGGGGAAGCCAAGGGGTGGTGGTGGTGGAATGAGTTGGGAGATTGGGATTGACCTGTATACATGTATATGCATAAAATAGATAACTAATAATAACCTACTGTATAAAAAAATAAATAAAATTAAATTTCAAAATTTTTAAAAATAAAATGTAAAAATAAAACAGAAAAAAAGTTCTTCCATTCACCCTGATGTATTTATAAGAATGAATTATTTCCATGCTTATATCTATAAATACATAAAAGAGGAATAAAATCTAACTTGAAC
Organism: Mesoplodon bidens; assembly: GCF_964165515.1. Taxonomy (NCBI): domain Eukaryota; kingdom Metazoa; phylum Chordata; class Mammalia; order Artiodactyla; family Ziphiidae; genus Mesoplodon; species Mesoplodon bidens. Next base: position 304,981 of record NW_027672082.1, read on the forward strand.
CGAAAAAGAAAAAAAAAACTGAACCTAACAGTTATACAGAGGAAAACACTACCAAGGCACTTGCTCCAGTGGTAAACAATTCTGAAATTGGTCAGAGGTGGGGAATCATCTCCCATACAGCCAGCAGCCCCGCCCGCCCACGCAAGGAGCGTCCTTATTGCAAAGCTGGGAGACCGTGCCTAGGCCTCTGTGAGTAAACGTGAGCTGAGCCCCAGGCCAGATGCTGCTGAACTGTTCCCACCCTTCCCAGGTGAAACACCTCAATATGTACAAGGGCTTGAAAGCCTAGAGGAAGGGCCGTGGAGCCACACCAGCGACAGCACGCAGGCCAACTTGGTGCCTGCAGGTCAGCCAGGATGGTCCTGGCCACGGGCGCTCTTCTGGAAGCTTTCCATTGCCCTGCCTGAGATACCCCTCCTGTCCCGGCCCCCACTCCTTTTTTTCCTTACTCACCTCAGCCCGGAGAGATACACCAGTGGAAGTTATGGGTGACACATCCTCTTCATTACAGGTGGCAGCCTGGCAACTCCTGCAGAAAGTCCAGCAGAGCCCCACTCACACCGGGCCACCCACAAAGCCGTGGACCCTCACACCCTCCCACCAGCACAGCCCCGAGACTGCTGACGGGGCAGAGAATATGGAGTCAGGCACAGCTTCAGGGGCTATTGCTGCCTGGAGTGCTGTTTATATTGACCTCAACCCAGGCACACCTGGGGAGGGCTTGCCGGCAGGGTCAAGCTGTCCAGGTCAGCTAATCCTCAGCCCTCAGGGAATCACATTGCAGAAAATGGACCTCGCTAAGACAGAATATTCGCCAAGGAAAAAAAGGACACAATGCCATTTGCAGCACCGTAGATGGGTCTCGAGGTAATCACGTGACTTGGAGTAAGTCAGAAAGTGAAAGACACATATCATATCATATCACTTATACGTGTTACCTATAAATTGATACCTGGGCAGATATTTCCACGGAGAAGGGCAATCACAGATTCATTAAACAAACTTATGGTTCACCAAAGGAAAGGTGTGAGGATTGAATTCATTACGATATTGGGGTTAACAGACATATACAAACACAGTAGACGTATATAATCACCAAAGACCTACGGAGTACCAAGAGAAGACTACTCAACATTCTGTCTTAACGTACATGGGAAAAGGATCCCAGGAAGAACAGACATATGTATATGTGTAAAAGAACCACTTCTTGCACACCTACAACAAGCTAAACGTTGTACTCAAACATGCTGTAATAAAAAAATAAAAAATTAAATTAAAAACACGAACAAGGAGTAGTGAGACACACTTGAGGGGCTTTCTCCTGGCACATTCCGTTCTACATTACAATCTAGAACGCGACTTCCACTGAGGCTCTGCTGCCCTAGTAACCAGATTTGGTAAGGGAGAACTGCTGCCACCTTGTGGCCGTTTCACACAACAGCAGCTTTAATCCCAGCGCTAATGATCAGTGGATATTCAAAATCATTACAGGCCTGTAAATGACACCTGCCCTGAAAACAAATCCTGGGGTCATATATCGACCAAAAAATTCAAAAGACGTCCATATATGAAAACGACAGTTTCAAGAGGCATATTTAACGCACATTAGTGTTCTGCTTCTTTTGCTTTCTTTCTTTCTTTGTTAAAAGTACGGGAATGGATAAAGGCAACCCTCAGAATGGGCGAAAACGTTCACAAACGAATCAATGGACAAAGGTTTAATCTCCAATATATATAAACAGCTCATGCAGCTTAATATTAATAAAAGAAACAACCCAATACATAAATGGGCAGAAGATCTAAATAGACGTTTCTTCAAAGATGACACAGAGATGGCCAAGACGCACATGAAAAGCTGCTCAACATCACTAATTATTAGAGAAATGCAAATCAAAACTACAATGAGGTAAGACCTCACACCTGTTAGTATCGGCATCATCAGATAATCTACAAACAACAAATTCTGGGGAGGGTGTGGACAAAAGGAACCCTCTTCCGCTATTGGTGGGAATGTAAATTGATACAGTCACTATGGAGAACAGTATGGAGGTTCCTTTAAAAAACTAAAAGGAGAATTACCATAGGATCCAGCAATTCCACTTCTGGGCATATACCCAGAGAAAACCAAAAATCACAGAGACACATTCACCACAATGTTCATTGCAGCACTATTTACAATAGACAGGTAATGGAAGCAACATAAATGCCCACAGACAGACGAATGGATAAAGATGTGGTACATATATAATATGGAATATTACTTCAGCTATAAAAAGGAATGAAACTGGGTCAGTTGTAGAGAAGTTCATGGATCTAGAGACTGTCATACAGAGTGAAGTAAGTCAGAAAGAGAAAAACAAATATTGTATATTAATGCCTATATGTGGAGCCTAGAAAAATGGTACAGATGAACTGGTTTGCAGGGCAGAAATAGAGACACAGAGGTAGAGAACAAACATATGGACACAAAGTGGTGGAAGCCAAGGGGTGGTGGTGGTGGAATGAGTTGGGAGATTGGGATTGACCTGTATACATGTATATGCATAAAATAGATAACTAATAATAACCTACTGTATAAAAAATAAATAAAATTAAATTTCAAAATTTTTAAAAATAAAATGTAAAAATAAAACAGAAAAAAAGTTCTTCCATTCACACTGATGTATTTATAAGAATGAATTATTTCCATGCTTATATCTATAAATACATAAAAGAGGAATAAAATCTAACTTGAACCAAAAAAGAAAAAAAAAACTGAACCTAACAGTTATACAGAGGAAAACACTACCAAGGCAATTGCTCCAGTGGTAAACAATTCTGAAACTGCTCAGAGGTGTGGAATCATCTCCCATACAGCCAGCAGCCCCGCCCGCCCACGCAAGGAGCGTCCTTATTGCAAATCTGGGAGACCATGCCTAGGCCTCTGTGAGTAAACGTGAGCTGAGCCCCAGGCCAGATGCTGCTGAACTGTTCCCACCCTTCCCAGGTGAAACACCTCAATATGTACAAGGGCTTGAAAGCCTAGAGGAAGGGCCGTGGAGCCACACCAGTGACAGCACGCAGGCCAACTTGGTGCCTGCAGGTCAGCCAGGATGGTCCTGGCCACGGGCGCTCTTCTGGAAGCTTTCCATTGCCCTGCCTGAGATACCCCTCCTGTCCCGGCCCCCACTCCTTTTTTTCCTTACTCACCTCAGCCCGGAGAGATATTCCAGTGGAAGTTATGGGTGACACATCGTCTTCTTTACAGGTGGCAGCCTGGCAACTCCTGCCGAAAGTCCAGCAGAGCCCCACTCACACCGGGCCACCCACAAAGCCGTGGACCCTCACACCCTCCCACCAGCACAGCCCGGAGACTGCTGACGGGGCAGAGAATATGGAGTCAGGCAGAGCTGCAGGGCCTATTGCTGCCTGGAGTGCTGTTTATATTGACCTCAACCCAGGCACACCTGGGGAGGGCTTGCCGGCAGGGTCAGGCTGCCCAGGTCAGCTAATCCTCAGCCCTCAGGGAGTCACATTGCAGAAAATGGACCTCGCTAAGACAGAATATTCGCCAAGGAAAAAAAGGACACAATGCCATTTGCAGCACCGTAGATGGGGCTCGAGGTAATCACGTGACTTGGAGTAAGTCAGAAAGTGAAAGACACATATCATATCATATCACTTATACGTGTTACCTATAAATTGATACCAGGGCAGATATTTCCACGGAGAAGGGCAATCACAGATTCATTAAACAAACTTATGGTTCACCAAAGGAAAGGTGTGAGGATTGAATTCATTACGATATTGGGGTTAACAGACATATACAAACACAGTAGACGTATATAATCACCAAAGACCTACGGAGTACCAAGAGAAGACTACTCAACATTCTGTCATAACGTACATGGGAAAAGGATCCCAGGAAGAACAGCCATATGTATATGTGTAAAAGAACCACCTCTTGCACACCTACAACAAGCTAAACGTTGTACTCAAACTTGCTGTAATAAAAAATAAAAAATTAAATTAAAAACACGAACAAGAAGTAGTGAGACACACTTGAGGGGCTTTCTCCTGGCACATTCCGTTCTACATTACAATCTAGAACGCGACTTCCATTGAGGCTCTGCTGCCCTAGGAACCAGATTTGGTAAGGGAGATCTGCTGCCACCTTGTGGCCGTTTCACACAACAGCAGCTTTAATCCCAGCGCTAATGATCAGTGGATATTCCAAATCATTACAGGCCTGTAAATGACACCTGCCCTGAAAACAAATCCTGGGGTCATATATCGACCAAAAAATTCAAAAGACGTCCATATTTCAAAACGACAGTTTCAAGAGGCATATTTCACGCACATTAGTGTTCTGCTTCTTTTGCTTTCTTTCTTTCTTTGTTAAAAGTACGGGAATGGATAAAGGCAACCCTCAGAATGGGCGAAAACGTTCACAAACGAATCAATGGACAAAGGTTTAATCTCCAATATATATAAACAGCTCATGCAGCTTAATATTAATAAAACAAACAACCCAATACAAAAATGGGCAGAAGATCTAAATAGACGTTTCTTCAAAGATGACACAGAGATGGCCAAGACGCACATGAAAAGCTGCTCAACATCACTAATTATTAGAGAAATGCAAATCAAAACTACAATGAGGTAAGACCTCACACCTGTTAGAATCGGCATCATCAGATAATCTACAAACAACAAATTCTGGGGAGGGTGTGGACAAAAGGAACCCTCTTCCGCTATTGGTGGGAATGTAAATTGATACAGTCACTATGGAGAACAGTATGGAGGTTCCTTTAAAAAACTAAAAAGAGAATTACCATAGGATCCAGCAATCCAACTTCTGGGCATATACCCAGAGAAAACCAAAAATCACAGAGACACATTCACCACAATGTTCATTGCAGCACTATTTACAATAGCCAGGTAATGGAAGCAACCTAAATGCCCACAGACAGACGAAAGGATAAAGATGTGGTACATATATAATATGGAATATTATTTCAGCCATAAAAAGGAATGAAACTGGGTCATTTGTAGAGAAGTTGATGGATCTAGAGAGTGTCATACAGAGTGAAGTAAGTCAGAAAGAGAAAAACAAATATTGTATATTAATGCCTATATGTGGAACCTAGAAAAATGGTACAGATGACCTGGTTTGCAGGGCAGAAATAGAGACACAAAGGTAGAGAACAAACGTATGGACACAAAGTGGGGGAAGCCATGGGGTGGTGGTGGTGGAATGAGTTGGGATATTGGGATTGACCTCTATACATGCATATGCATAAAATAGATAACTAATAATAACCTACTGTATAAATAAATAAATAAAATTAAATTTCAAAATTTTTAAAAATAAAATGTAAAAATAAAACAGAAAAAAAGTTCTTCCATTCACACTGATGTATTTATAAGAATGAATTATTTCCATTCTTATATCTATAAATACATAAAAGAGGAATAAAATCTTACTTGAACCAAAAAAGAAAAAAAAAACTGAACCTAACAGTTATACAGAGGAAAACACTACCAAGGCACTTGCTCCAGTGGTAAACAATTCTGAAATAGGTCAGAGGTGGGGAATCATCTCCCATACAGCCAGCAGCCCCGCCCGCCCACGCAAGGAGCGTCCTTATTGCAAAGCTGGGAGACCGTGCCGAGGCCTCTGTGAGTAAACGTGAGCTGAGCCCCAGGCCAGATGCTGCTGAACAGTTCCCACCCTTCCCAGGTGAAACACCTCAATATGTACAAGGGCTTGAAAGCCTAGAGGAAGGGCCGTGGAGCCACACCAGCGACAGCACGCAGGCCAACTTGGTGCCTGCAGGTCAGCCAGGATGGTCCTGGCCACGGGCGCTCTTCTGGAAGCTTTCCATTGCCCTGCCTGAGATACCCCTCCTGTCCCGGCCCCCACTCCTTTTTTTCCTTACTCACCTCAGCCCGGAGAGATATTCCAGTGGAAGTTATGGGTGACACATCCTCTTCTTTACAGGTGGCAGCCTGGCAACTCCTGCCGAAAGTCCAGCAGAGCCCCACTCACACCGGGCCACCCACAAAGCCGTGGACCCTCACACCCTCCCACCAGCACAGCCCGGAGACTGCTGACGGGGCAGAGAATATGGAGTAAGGCAGAGCTGCAGGGCCTATTGCTGCCTGGAGTGCTGTTTATATTGACCTCAACCCAGGCACACCTTGGGTGGGCTTGCCGGCAGGGTCAGGCTGCCCAGGTCAGCTAATCCTCAGCCCTCAGGGAGTCACATTGCAGAAAATGGACCTCGCTAAGACAGAATATTCGCCAAGGAAAAAAAGGACACAATGCCATTTGCAGCACCGTAGATGGGTCTCGAGGTAATCACGTGACTTGGAGTAAGTCAGAAAGTGAAAGACACATATCATATCATATCACTTATACGTGTTACCTATAAATTGATACCAGGGCAGATATTTCCACGGAGAAGGGCAATCACAGATTCATTAAACAAACTTATGGTTCACCAAAGGAAAGGTGTGAGGATTGAATTCATTACGATATTGGGGTTAACAGACATATACAAACACAGTAGACGTATATAATCACCAAAGACCTACGGAGTACCAAGAGAAGACTACTCAACATTCTGTCAAAACGTACATGGGAAAAGGATCCCAGGAAGAACAGACATATGTATATGTGTAAAAGAACCACCTCTTGCACACCTACAACAAGCTAAACGTAGTACTCAAAATTGCTGTAATAAAAAATAAAAAATTAAATTAAAAACACGAACAAGAAGTAGTGAGACACACTTGAGGGTCTTTCTCCTGGCACATTCCATTCTACTTTACAATCTAGAACGCGACTTCCATTGAGGCTCTGCTGCCCTAGTAACCAGATTTGGTAAGGGAGAACTGCTGCCACCCTGTGGCCGTTTCACACAACAGCAGATTTAATCCCAGCGATAATGGTCAGTGGATATTCAAAATCATTACAGGCCTGTAAATGACACCTGCCCGGAAAACAAATCCTGGGGTCATATATCGACCAAAAAATTCAAAACACGTCCATATTTCAAAACGACAGTTTCAAGAGGCATATTTCACGCACATTAGTGTTCTGCTTCTTTTGCTTTCTTTCTTTCTTTGTTAAAAAACGGGAATGGATAAAGGCAACCCTCAGAAGGGGCGAAAACGTTCACAAACGAATCAATGGACAAAGGTTTAATCTCCAATATATATAAACAGCTCATGCAGCTTAATATTAATATAACAAACAACCCAATACAAAAATGGGCAGAAGATCTAAATAGACGTTTCTTCAAAGAAGACACAGTGATGGCCAAGACGCACATGAAAAGCTGGTCAACATCACTAATTATTAGAGAAATGCAAATGAAAACTACAATGAGGTAAGACCTCACACCTGTTAGAATCGGCATCATCAGATAATCTACAAACAACAAATTCTGGGGAGGGTGTGGACAAAAGGAACCCTCTTCCGCTATTGGTGGGAATGTAAATTGATACAGTCACTATGGAGAACAGTATGGAGGTTCCTTTAAAAAACTAAAAGGAGAATTACCATAGGATCCAGCAATCCCACTTCTGGGCATATACCCAGAGAAAACCAAAAATCACAGAGACACATTCACCACAATGTTCATTGCAGCACTAGTTACAATAGCCAGGTAATGGAAGCAACCTAAATGCCCGCAGACAGACGAATGGCTAAAGATGTGGTACATATATAATATGGAATATTACTTCACCTATAAAAAGGAATGAAACTGGGTCAGTTGTAGAGAAGTTGATGGATCTAGAGACTGTCATACAGAGTGAAGTAAGTCAGAAAGAGAAAAACAAATATTGTATATTAATGCCTATATGTGGAACCTAGAAAAATGGTACAGATGTACTGGTTTGCAGGGCAGAAATAGAGACACAGAGGTAGAGAACAAACGTAAGGACACAATGTGGGGGAAGCCATGGGGTGGTGGTGGTGGAATGAGTTGAGAGATTGGGATTGACTTGTATACATGTATATGCATAAAATAGATAACTAATAATAACCTACTGTATAAAAAAATAAATAAAATTAAATTTCAAAATTTTTAAAAATAAAATGTAAAAATAAAACAGAAAAAAAGTTCTTCCATTCACACTGATGTATTTATAAGAATGAATTATTTCCTTGCTTATATCTATAAATACATAAAAGAGGAATAAAATCTAACTTGAACCAAAAAAGAAAAAAAAACTGAACGTAACAGTTATACAGAGGAAAACACTACCAAGGCACTTGCTCCAGTGGTAAACAATTCTGAAATTGGTCAGAGGTGGGGAATCATCTCCCATACAGCCAGCAGCCCCGCCCGCCCATGCAAGGAGCGTCCTTATTGCAAAGCTGGGAGACCGTGCCGAGGCTTCTGTGAGTAAACGTGAGCTGAGCCCCAGGCCAGATGCTGCTGAACAGTTCCCACCCTTCCCAGGTGAAACACCTCAATATGTACAAGGGCTTGAAAGCCTAGAGGAAGGGCCGTGGAGCCACACCAGTGACAGCACGCAGGCCAACTTGGTGCCTGCAGGTCAGCCAGGATGGTCCTGGCCACGGGCGCTCTTCTGGAAGCTTTCCATTGCCCTGCCTGAGATACCCCTCCTGTCCCGGCCACCACTCCTTTTTTTGCTTACTCACCTCAGCCCGGAGAGCTATTCCAGTGGAAGTTATGGGTGACACATCCTCTTCTTTACAGGTGGCAGCCTGGCAACTCCTGCCGAAAGTCCAGCAGAGACCCACTCACACCGGGCCACCCACAAAGCCGTGGACCCTCACACCCTCCCACCAGCACAGCCCGGAGACTGCTGACGGGGCAGAGAATATGGAGTCAGGCACAGCTTCAGGGGCTATTGCTGCCTGGAGTGCTGTTTATATTGACCTCAACCCAGGCACACCTGGGGAGGGCTTGCCGGCAGGGTCAGGCTGTCCAGGTCAGCTAATCCTCAGCCCTCAGGGAATCACATTGCAGAAAATGGACTTCGCTAAGACAGAATATTCGCCAAGGAAAAAAAGGACACAATGCCATTTGCAGCACCGTAGATGGATCTCGAGGTAATCACGTGACTTGGAGTAAGTCAGAAAGTGAAAGACACATATCATATCATATCACTTATACGTGTTACCTATAAATTGATACCTGGGCAGATATTTCCACGGAGAAGGGCAATCACAGATTCATTAAACAAACTTATGGTTCACCAAAGGAAAGGTGTGAGGATTGAATTCATTACGATATTGGGGTTAACAGACATATACAAACACAGTAGACGTATATAATCACCAAAGACCTACGGAGTACCAAGAGAAGACTACTCAACATTCTGTCTTAACGTACATGGGAAAAGGATCCCAGGAAGAACAGACATATGTATATGTGTAAAAGAACCACTTCTTGCACACCTACAACAAGCTAAACGTTGTACTCAAACATGCTGTAATAAAAAAATAAAAAATTAAATTAAAAACACGAACAAGAAGTAGTGAGACACACTTGAGGGGCTTTCTCCTGGCACATTCCGTTCTACATTACAATCTAGAACGCGACTTCCATTGAGGCTCTGCTGCCCTAGTAACCAGATTTGGTAAGGGAGAACTGCTGCCACCTTGTGGCCGTTTCACACAACAGCAGCTTTAATCCCAGCGCTAATGATCAGTGGATATTCAAAATCATTACAGGCCTGTAAATGACAGCTGCCCTGAAAACAAATCCTGGGGTCATATATCGACCAAAAAATTCAAAAGACGTCCATATATGAAAACGACAGTTTCAAGAGGCATATTTAACGCACATTAGTGTTCTGCTTCTTTTGCTTTCTTTCTTTCTTTGTTAAAAGTACGGGAATGGATAAAGGCAACCCTCAGAATGGGCGAAAACGTTCACAAACGAATCAATGGACAAAGGTTTAATCTCCAATATATATAAACAGCTCATGCAGCTTAATATTAATAAAAGAAACAACCCAATACATAAATGGGCAGAAGATCTAAATAGACGTTTCTTCAAAGATGACACAGAGATGGCCAAGACGCACATGAAAAGCTGCTCAACATCACTAATTATTAGAGAAATGCAAATCAAAACTACAATGAGGTAAGACCTCACACCTGTTAGTATCGGCATCATCAGATAATCTACAAACAACAAATTCTGGGGAGGGTGTGGACAAAAGGAACCCTCTTCCGCTATTGGTGGGAATGTAAATTGATACAGTCACTATGGAGAACAGTATGGAGGTTCCTTTAAAAAACTAAAAGGAGAATTACCATAGGATCCAGCAATCCCACTTCTGGGCATATACGCAGAGAAAACCAAAAATCACAGAGACACATTCACCACAATGTTCATTGCAGCACTATTTACAATAGCCAGGTAATGGAAGCAACATAAATGCCCACAGACTGACGAATGGATAAAGATGTGGTACATATATAATATGGAATATTACTTCAGCTATAAAAAGGAATGAAACTGGGTCAGTTGTAGAGAAGTTCATGGATCTAGAGACTGTCATACAGAGTGAAGTAAGTCAGAAAGAGAAAAACAAATATTGTATATTAATGCCTATATGTGGAGCCTAGAAAAATGGTACAGATGAACTGGTTTGCAGGGCAGAAATAGAGACACAGAGGTAGAGAACAAACATATGGACACAAAGTGGTGGAAGCCAAGGGGTGGTGGTGGTGGAATGAGTTGGGAGATTGGGATTGACCTGTATACATGTATATGCATAAAATAGATAACTAATAATAACCTACTGTATAAAAAATAAATAAAATTAAATTTCAAAATTTTTAAAAATAAAATGTAAAAATAAAACAGAAAAAAAGTTCTTCCATTCACACTGATGTATTTATAAGAATGAATTATTTCCATGCTTATATCTATAAATACATAAAAGAGGAATAAAATCTAACTTGAACCAAAAAAGAAAAAAAAAACTGAACCTAACAGTTATACAGAGGAAAACACTACCAAGGCAATTGCTCCAGTGGTAAACAATTCTGAAATTGGTCAGAGGTGTGGAATCATCTCCCATACAGCCAGCAGCCCCGCCCGCCCACGCAAGGAGCGTCCTTATTGCAAATCTGGGAGACCATGCCTAGGCCTCTGTGAGTAAACGTGAGCTGAGCCCCAGGCCAGATGCTGCTGAACTGTTCCCACCCTTCCCAGGTGAAACACCTCAATATGTACAAGGGCTTGAAAGCCTAGAGGAAGGGCCGTGGAGCCACACCAGTGACAGCACGCAGGCCAACTTGGTGCCTGCAGGTCAGCCAGGATGGTCCTGGCCACGGGCGCTCTTCTGGAAGCTTTCCATTGCCCTGCCTGAGATACCCCTCCTGTCCCGGCCCCCACTCCTTTTTTTCCTTACTCACCTCAGCCCGGAGAGATATTCCAGTGGAAGTTATGGGTGACACATCCTCTTCTTTACAGGTGGCAGCCTGGCAACTCCTGCCGAAAGTCCAGCAGAGCCCCACTCACACCGGGCCACCCACAAAGCCGTGGACCCTCACACCCTCCCACCAGCACAGCCCCGAGACTGCTGAAGGGGAAGAGAATATGGAGTCAGGCACAGCTGCAGGGGCTATTGCTGCCTGGAGTGCTGTTTATATTGACCTCAACCCAGGCACACCTGGGGAGGGCTTGCCGGCAGGGTCAGGCTCTCCAGGTCAGCTAATCCTCAGCCCTCAGGGAATCACATTGCAGAAAATGGACCTCTCTAAGACAGAATATTCGCCAAGGAAAAAAAGGACACAATGCCATTTGCAGCACCGTAGATGGGTCTCGAGGTAATCATGTGACTTGGAGTAAGTCAGAAAGTGAAAGACACATATCATATCATATCACTTATAGGTGTTACCTATAAATTGATACCGGGGCAGATATTTCCACGGAGAAGGGCAATCACAGATTCATTAAACAAACTTATGGTTCACCAAAGGAAAGGTGTGAGGATTGAATTCATTACGATATTGGGGTTAACAGACATATACAAACACAGTAGACGTATATAATCACCAAAGACCTACGGAGTACCAAGAGAAGACTACTCAACATTCTGTCATAACGTACATGGGAAAAGGATCCCAGGAAGAACAGACATATGTATATGTGTCAAAGAACCACCTCTTGCACACCTACAACAAGCTAAACGTTGTACTCAAACTTGCTGTAATAAAAAATAAAAAATTAAATTAAAAACACGAACAAGAATTAGTGAGACAAACTTGAGGGGCTTTCTCCTGGCACATTCCGTTCTACATTACAATCTAGAACACAACTTCCATTGAGGCTCTGCTGCCCTATTAACCAGATTTGGTAAGGGAGAACTGCTGCCACCTTGTGGCCGTTTCACACAACAGCAGCTTTAATCCCAGCGCTAATGGTCAGTGGATATTCAAAATCATTACAGGCCTGTAAATGACACCTGCCCTGAAAACAAATCCTGGGGTCATATATCGACCAAAAAATTCAAAAGACGTCCATATTTCAAAACGACAGGTTCAAGAGGCATATTTCACGCACATTAATGTTCTGCTTCTTTTGCTTTCTTTCTTTCTTTGTTAAAAAAACGGGAATGGATAAAGGCAACCCTCAGAAGGGGCGAAAACGTTCACAAACGAATCAATGGTCAAAGGTTTAATCTCCAATATATATAAACAGCTCATGCAGCTTAATATTAATAAAACAAACAACCCAATACAAAAATGGGCAGAAGATCTAAATAGACGTTTCTTCAAAGAAGACACAGAGATGGCCAAGACGCACATGAAAAGCTGCTCAACATCACTAATTATTAGAGAAATGAAAATCAAAACTACAATGAGGTAAGACCTCACACCTGTTAGAATCGGCATCATCAGATAATCTACAAACAACAAATTCTGGGGAGGGTGTGGACAAAAGGAACCCTCTTCCGCTATTGGTGGGAATGTAAATTGATACAGTCACTATGGAGAACAGTATGGATGTTCCTTTAAAAAACTAAAAGGAGAATTACCATAGGATCCAGCAATCCCACTTCTGGGCATATACCCAGAGAAAACCAAAAATCACAGAGACACATTCACCACAATGTTCATTGCAGCACTATTTACAATAGCCAGGTAAAGGAAGCAACCTAAATGCCCACAGACAGACGAATGGATAAAGATTTGGTACATATATAATATGGAATATTATTTCAGCCATAAAAAGGAATGAAACTGGGTCATTTGTAGAGAAGTTGATGGATCTAGAGACTGTCATACAGAGTGAAGTAAGTCAGAAAGAGAAAAACAAATATTGTATATTAATGCCTATATGTGGAGCCTAGAAGAATGGTACAGATGAACTGGTTTGCAGGGCAGAAATAGAGACACAGAGGTAGAGAACAAACGTATGGACACAAAGTGGGGGAAGCCAAGGGGTGGTGGTGGTGGAATGAGTTGGGAGATTGGGATTGACCTGTATACAGGTATATGCATAAAATAGATAACTAATAATAACCTACTGTATAAAAAAATAAATAAAATTAAATTTCAAAATTTTTAAAAATAGAATGTAAAAATAAAACAGAAAAAAAGTTCTTCCATTCACCCTGATGTATTTATAAGAATGAATTATTTCCATGCTTATATCTATAAATACATAAAAGAGGAATAAAATCTAACTTGAACCAAAAAAGAAAAAAAAAAACTGAACCTAAGAGTTATACAGAGGAAAACACTACCAAGGCACTTGCTCCAGTGGTAAACAATTCTGAAATTGGTCAGAGGTGGGGAATCACCTCCCATACAGCCAGCAGCCCCGCCCACCCACGCAAAGAGCGTCCTTATTGCAAAGCTGGGAGTCCGTGCCGAGGCTTCTGTGAGTAAACGTGAGCTGAGCCCCAGACCAGATGCTGCTGAACAGTTCCCACCCTTCCCAGGTGAAACACCTCAATATGTACAAGGGCTTGAAAGCTTAGAGGAAGGGGCGTGGAGCCACACCAGCAAGAGCACGCAGGCCAACTTGGTGCCTGAAGGTCAGCCAGAATGGTCCTGGCCACGGGCGCTGTTCTGGAAGCTTTCCATTGCCCTGCCTGAGATACCCCTCCTGTCCCGGCCCCCACTCCTTTTTTTCCTTACTCACCTCAGCCCGGAGAGATATTCCAGTGGAAGTTATGGGTGACACATCCTCTTCTTTACAGGTGGCAGCCTGGCAACTCCTGCCGAAAGTCCAGCAGAGCCCCACTCACACCGGGCCACCCATAAAGCCGTGGACCCTCACACCCTCCCACCAGCACAGCCCGGAGACTGCTGACGGGGCAGAGAATATGGAGTCAGGCACAGCTGCAGGGGCTATTGCTGCCTGGAGTGCTGTTTATATTGACCTCAACCCAGGCACACCTGGGGAGGGCTTGCCGGCAGGGTCAGGCTGTCCAGGTCAGCTAATCCTCAGCCCTCAGGGAATCACATTGCAGAAAATGGACCTCGCTAAGACAGAATATTTGCCAAGGAAAAAAAGGACACAATGCCATTTGCAGCACCGTAGATGAGTCTCGAGGTAATCACGTGACTTGTAGTAAGTCAGAAAGTGAAAGACACATATCATATCATATCACTTATAGGTGTTACCTATAAGTTGATACCAGGGCAGATATTTCCACGGAGAAGGGCAATTACAGATTCATTAAACAAACTTATGGTTCACCAAAGGAAAGGTGTGAGGATTGAATTCATTACGATATTGGGGTTAACAGACATATACAAACACAGTAGAAGTATATAATCACCAAAGACCTACGGAGTACCAAGAGAAGACTACTCAACATTCTGTCATAACGTACATGGGAAAAGGATCCCAGGAAGAACAGACATATGTATATGTGTAAAAGAACCACCTCTTGCACACCTACAACAAGCTAAACGTTGTACTCAAACTTGCTGTAATAAAAAATAAAAAATTAAATTAAAAACACGAACAAGAAGTAGTGAGACACACTTGAGGGGCTTTCTCCTGGCACATTCCGTTCTACATTACAATCTAGAACGCGACTTCCATTGAGGCTCTGCTGCCCTAGTAACCAGATTTGGTAAGGGAGAACTGCTGCCACCTTGTGGCCGTTTCACACAACAGCAGCTTTAATCCCAGCGCTAAAGGTCAGTGGATATTCCAAATCATTACAGGCCTGTAAATGACACCTGCCCTGAAAACAAATCCTGGGGTCATATATCGACCAAAAAATTCAAAAGACGTCCATATTTCTAAACGACAGTTTCAAGAGGCATATTTCACGCACATTAGTGTTCTGCTTCTTTTGCTTTCTTTCTTTCTTGGTTAAAAAAACGGGAATGGAAAAAGGCAACCCTCAGAATGGGCGAAAACGTTCACAAACGAATCAATGGACAAAGGTTTAAGCTCCAATATATATAAACAGCTCATGCAGCTTAATATTAATAAAACAAACAACCCAATACAAAAATGGGCAGAAGATCTATATAGACGTTTCTTCAAAGAAGACACAGAGATGGCCAAGACGCACATGAAAAGCTGCTCAACATCACTAATTATTAGAGAAATGCAAATCAAAACTACAATGAGGTAAGACCTCACACCTGTTAGAATCGGCATCATCAGATAATCTACAAACAACAAATTCTGGGGAGGGTGTGGACAAAAGGAACCCTCTTCCGCTATTGGTGGGAATGTAAATTGATACAGTCACTATGGAGAGCAGTATGGAGGTTCCTTTAAAAAACTAAAAAGAGAATTACCATAGGATCCAGCAATCCCACTTCTGGGCATATACCCAGAGAAAACCAAAAATCACAGAGACACATTCACCACAATGTTCATTGCAGCACTATTTTCAATAGCCAGGTAATGGAAGCAACCTAAATACCAACAGACAGACGAATGGATAAAGATGTGGTACATATATAATATGGAATATTATTTCAGCCATAAAAAGGAATGAAACAGGGTCATTTGTAGAGAAGTTGATGGATCTAGAGACTGTCATACAGAGTGAAATAAGTCAGAAAGAGAAAAACAAATATTGTATATTAATGCCTATATGTGGAACCCAGAAAAATGGTACAGATGAACTGGTTTGCAGGGCAGAAATAGAGACACAGAGGTAGAGAACAAACGTATGGACACAATGTGGGGGAAGCCATGGGGTGGTGGTGGTGGGATGAGTTGAGAGATTGGGATTGACCTGTATACATGTATATGCATAAAATAGATAACTAATAATAACCTACTGTATAAAAAAATAAATAAAATTAAATTTCAAAATTTTTAAAAATAAAATGTAAAAATAAAACAGAAAAAAAGTTCTTCCATTCACCCTGATGTATTTATAAGAATGAATTATTTCCATGCTTATATCTATAAATACATAAAAGAGGAATAAAATCTAACTTGAACCAAAAAAGAAAAAAAAAACTGAACCTAACAGTTATACAGAGGAAAACACTACCAAAGCACTTGCTCCAGTGGTAAACAATTCTGAAATTGCTAAGAGGTGTGGAATCATCTCCCATACAGCCAGCAGCCCCGCCCGCCCACGCAAGGAGCATCCTTATTGCAAAGCTGGGAGACCGTGCCGAGGCCTCTGTGAGTAAACGTGAGCTTAGCCCGAGGCCAGATGCTGCTGAACAGTTCCCACCCTTCCCAGGTGAAACACCTCAATATGTACAAGGGCTTGAAAGCCTAGAGGAAGGGCCGTGGAGCCACACCAGCGACAGCACGCAGGCCAACTTGGTGCCTGCAGGTCAGCCAGGATGGTCCTGGCCACGGGCGCTCTTCTGGAAGCTTTCCATTGCCCTGCCTGAGATACCCCTCCTGTCCCGGCCCCCACTCCTTCTTTTCCTTACTCACCTCAGCCCGGAGAGATATTCCAGTGGAAGTTATGGGTGACACATCCTCTTCATTACAGGTGGCAGCCTGGCAACTCCTGCCGAAAGTCCAGCAGAGCCCCACTCACACCGGGCCACCCACAAAGCCGTGGACCCTCACACCCTCCCACCAGCACAGCCCCGAGACTGCTGACGGGGCAGAGAATATGGAGTCAGGCACAGCTGCAGGGGCTATTGCTGCCTGGAGTGCTATTTATATTGATCTCCACCCAGGCACACCTGGGGAGGGCTTGCCGGCAGGGTCAGGCTGCCCAGGTCAGCTAATCCTCAGCCCTCAGGGAATCACATTGCAGAAAATGGACCTCGCTAAGACAGAATATTCGCCAAGGAAAAAAAGGACACAATGCCATTTGCAGCACCGTAGATGAGTCTCGAGGTAATCACGTGACTTGTAGTAAGTCAGAAAGTGAAAGACACATATCATATCATATCACTTATAGGTGTTACCTATAAGTTGATACCAGGGCAGATATTTCCACGGAGAAGGGCAATCACAGATTCATTAAACAAACTTAGGGTTCACCAAAGGAAAGGTGTGAGGATTGAATTCATTACGATATTGGGGTTAACAGACATATACAAACACAGTAGACGTATATAATCACCAAAGACCTACGGAGTACCAAGAGAAGACTACTCAACATTCTGTCATAACGTACATGGGAAAAGGATCCCAGGAAGAACAGACATATGTATATGTGTAAAAGAACCACCTCTTGCACACCTACAACAAGCTAAACGTTGTACTCAAACTTGCTGTAATAAAAAATAAAAAATTAAATTAAAAACACGAACAAGAAGTAGTGAGACACACTTGAGGGGCTTTCTCCTGGCACATTCCGTTCTACATTACAATCTAGAACGCGACTTCCATTGAGGCTCTGCTGCCCTAGTAACCAGATTTGGTAAGGGAGATCTGCTGCCACCTTGTGGCCGTTTCACACAACAGCAGCTTTAATCCCAGCGCTAATGATCAGTGGATATTCCAAATCATTACAGGCCTGTAAATGACACCTGCCATGAAAAAAATTCCTGGGGTCATATATCGACCAAAAAATTCAAAAGACTTCCATATTTCAAAACGACAGTTTCAAGAGGCATATTTCACGCACATTAGTGTTCTGCTTCTTTTGCTTTCTTTCTTTCTTTGTTAAAAGTACGGGAATGGATAAAGGCAACCCTCAGAATGGGCGAAAACGTTCACAAACGAATCAATGGACAAAGAAAGGTTTAATCTCCAATATATATAAACAGCTCATGCAGCTTAATATTAATAAAACAAACAACCCAATACAAAAATGGGCAGAAGATCTAATTAGACGTTTCTTCAAAGATGACACAGAGATGGCCAAGACGCACATGAAAAGCTGCTCAACATCACTAATTATTAGAGAAATGCAAATCAAAACTACAATGAGGTAAGACCTCACACCTGTTAGAATCGGCATCATCAGATAATCTACAAACAACAAATTCTGGGGAGGGTGTGGACAAAAGGAACCCTCTTCCGCTATTGGTGGGAATGTAAATTGATACAGTCACTATGGAGAACAGTATGGAGGTTCCTTTAAAAACTAAAAAGAGAATTACCATAGGATCCAGCAATCCCACTTCTGGGCATATACCCAGAGAAAACAAAATATCACAGAGACACATTCACCACAATGTTCATTGCAGCACTATTTACAATAGCCAGGTAATGGAAGCAACCTACATGCCCACCGACAGACGAATGGATAAAGATGTGGTACATATATAATATGGAATATTATTTCAGCCATAAAAAGGAATGAAACAGGGTCATTTGTAGAGAAGTTGATGGATCTAGAGACTGTCATACAGAGTGAAATAAGTCAGAAAGAGAAAAACAAATATTGTATATTAATGCCTATATGTGGAACCTAGAAAAATGGTACAGATGAACTGGTTTGCAGGGCAGAAATAGAGACACAGAGGTAGAGAACAAACGTATGGACACAATGTGGGGGAAGCCATGGGGTGGTGGTGGTGGAATGAGTTGAGAGATTGGGATTGACCTGTATACATGTATATGCATAAAATAGATAACTAATAATAACCTACTGTATAAAAAAAATAAATAAAATTAAATTTCAAAATTTTTAAAAATAAAATGTAAAAATAAAACAGAAAAAAATTTCTTCCATTCACCCTGATGTATTTATAAGAATGAATTATTTCCATTCTTATATCTATAAATACATAAAAGAGGAATAAAATCTAACTTGAACCAAAAAAGAAAAAAAAAACTGAACCTAACAGTTATACAGAGGAAAACACTACCAAGGCACTTGCTCCAGTGGTAAACAATTCTGAAATTGGTCAGAGGTGGGGAATCATCTCCCATACAGCCAGCAGCCCCGCCCGCCCACGCAAGGAGCGTCCTTATTGCAAAGCTGGGAGACCGTGCCGAGGCCTCTGTGAGTAAACGTGAGCTTAGACCGAGGCCAGATGCTGCTGAACAGTTCCCACCCTTCCCAGGTGAAACACCTCAATATGTACAAGGGCTTGAAAGCCTAGAGGAAGGGCCGTGGAGCCACACCAGCGACAGCACGCAGGCCAACTTGGTGCCTGCAGGTCAGCCAGGATGGTCCTGGCCACGGGCGCTCTTCTGGAAGCTTTCCATTGCCCTGCCTGAGATACCCCTCCTGTCCCGGCCCCCACTCCTTCTTTTCCTTACTCACCTCAGCCCGGAGAGATATTCCAGTGGAAGTTATGGGTGACACATCCTCTTCTTTACAGGTGGCAGCCTGGCAACTCCTGCCGAAAGTCCAGCAGAGCCCCACTCACACTGGGCCACCCACAAAGCCGTGGACCCTCACACCCTCCCACCAGCACAGCCCCGAGACTGCTGACGGTGCAGAGAATATGGAGTCAGGCACAGCTGCAGGGGCTATTGCTGCCTGGAGTGTTATTTATATTGATCTCAACCCAGGCACACCTGGGGAGGGCTTGCCGGCAGGGTCACGCTGCCCAGGTCAGCTAATCCTCAGCCCTCAGGGAATCACATTGCAGAAAATGGACCTCGCTAAGACAGAATATTCGCCAAGGAAAAAAAGGACACAATGCCATTTGCAGCACCGTAGATGAGTCTCGAGGTAATCACGTGACTTGTAGTAAGTCAGAAAGTGAAAGACACATATCATATCATATCACTTATAGGTGTTACCTATAAGTTGATACCAGGGCAGATATTTCCACGGAGAAGGGCAATCACAGATTCATTAAACAAACTTATGGTTCACCAAAGGAAAGGTGTGAGGATTGAATTCATTACGATATTGGGGTTAACAGACATATACAAACACAGTAGACGTATATAATCACCAAAGACCTACGGAGTACCAAGAGAAGACTACTCAACATTCTGTCATAACGTACATGGGAAAAGGATCCCAGGAAGAACAGACATATGTATATGTGTAAAAGAACCACCTCTTGCACACCTACAACAAGCTAAACGTTGTACTCAAACTTGCTGTAATAAAAAATAAAAAATTAAATTAAAAACACGAACAAGAAGTAGTGAGACACACTTGAGGGGCTTTCTCCTGGCACATTCCGTTCTACATTACAATCTAGAACGCGACTTCCATTGAGGCTCTGCTGCCCTAGTAACCAGATTTGGTAAGGGAGATCTGCTGCCACCTTGTGGCCGTTTCACACAACAGCAGCTTTAATCCCAGCGCTAATGGTCAGTGGATATTCCAAATCATTACAGGCCTGTAAATGACACCTGCCCTGAAAACAAATCCTGGGGTCATATATCGACCACAAATTTCAAAAGACGTCCATATTTCAAAACGACAGTTTCAAGAGGCATATTTCACGCACATTAGTGTTCTGCTTCTTTTGCTTTCTTTCTTTCTTTGTTAAAAAAACGGGAATGGATAAAGGCAACCCTCAGAAGGGGCGAAAACGTTCGCAAACGAATCAATGGACAAAGGTTTAATCTCCAATATATATAAACAGCTCATGCAGCTTAATATTAATAAAACAAACAACCCAATACAAAAATGGGCAGAAGATCTAAATAGACGTTTCTTCAAAGAAGACACAGAGATGGCCAAGACGCACATGAAATGCTGCTCAACATCACTAATTATTAGAGAAATGCAAATCAAAACTACAATGAGGTAAGACCTCACACCTGTTAGAATCGGCATCATCAGATAATCTACAAACAACAAATTCTGGGGAGGGTGTGGACAAAAGGAACCCTCTTCCGCTATTGGAGGGAATGTAAATTGATACAGTCACTATGGAGAACAGTATGGAGGTTCCTTTAAAAACTAAAAAGAGAATTACCATAGGATCCAGCAATCCCACTTCTGGGCATATACCCAGAGAAAACCATAAATCACAAAGACACATTCACCACAATGTTCATTGCAGCACTATTTACAATAGCCAGGTAATGGAAGCAACCTAAATGCCCCCAGACAGACGAATGGATAAAGATGTGGTACATATATAAAATGGAATATTACTTCAGCCATAAAAAGGAATGAAACTGGGTCATTTGTAGAGAAGTTGATGGATCTAGAGACTGTCATACAGAGTGAAGTAAGTCAGAAAGAGAAAAACAAATATTGTATATTAATGCCTACATGTGGAACCTAGAAAAATGGTACAGATGAACTGGTTTGCAGGGCAGAAATAGAGACACAGAGGTAGAGAACAAACGTATGGACACAAAGTGGGGGAAGGCATGGGGTGGTGGTGGTGGAATGAGTTGAGAGATTGGGATTGACCTGTATATATGTATATGCATAAAATAGATAACTAATAATAACCTACTGTATAAAAAAATAAATAAAATTAAATTTCAAAATTTTTAAAAATAGAATGTAAAAATAAAACAGAAAAAAAGTTCTTCCATTCACCCTGATGTATTTATAAGAATGAATTATTTCCATGCTTATATCTATAAATACATAAAAGAGGAATAAAATCTAACTTGAACCAAAAAAGAAAAAAAAAAACTGAACCTAACAGTTATACAGAGGAAAACACTACCAAGGCACTTGCTCCAGTGGTAAACAATTCTGAAATTGGTCAGAGGTGGGGAATCATCTCCCATACAGCCAGCAGCCCCGCCCACCCACGCAAAGAGCGTCCTTATTGCAAAGCTGGGAGTCCGTGCCGAGGCTTCTGTGAGTAAACGTGAGCTGAGACCCAGACCAGATGCTGCTGAACAGTTCCCACCCTTCCCAGGTGAAACACCTCAATATGTACAAGGGCTTGAAAGCTTAGAGGAAGGGCCGTGGAGCCACACCAGCAAGAGCACGCAGGCCAACTTTGTGCCTGCAGTTAAGCCAGGATGGTCCTGTCCACGGGCGCTCTTCTGGAAGCTTTCCATTGCTCTGCCTGAGATACCCCTCCTGTCCCGGCACCAACTCCTTTTTTTCCTTACTCACCTCAGCCCGGAGAGATATTCCAGTGGAAGTTATGGGTGACACATCCTCTTCTTTACAGGTGGCAGCCTGGCAACTCCTGCCGAAAGTCCAGCAGAGCCCCACTCACACCGGGCCACCCACAAAGCCGTGGACCCTCACACCCTCCCACCAGCACAGCCCCGAGACTGCTGACGGGGCAGAGAATATGGAGTCAGGCACAGCTGCAGGGGCTATTGCTGCTTGGAGTGCTGTTTATATTGACCTCAACCCAGGCACACCTGGGGAGGGCTTGCCGGCAGGGTCAGGCTGCCCAGGTCAGCTAATCCACAGCCCTCGGGGAATCACATTGCAGAAAATGGACCTCGCTAAGACAGAATATTCGCCAAGGAAAAAAGGGACACCATGCCATTTGCAGCACCGTAGATGAGTCTAGAGGTAATCACGTGACTTGGAGTAAGTCAGAAAGTGAAAGACACATATCATATCATATCACTTATAGGTGTTACCTATAAATTGATACCCGGGCAGATATTTCCACGGAGAAGGGCAATCACAGATTCATTAAACAAACTTATGGTTCACCAAAGGAAAGGTGTGAGGATTGAATTCATTACGATATTGGGGTTAACAGACATATACAAACACAGTAGACGTATATAATCACCAAAGACCTACGGAGTACCAAGAGAAGACTACTCAACATTCTCTCATAACGTACATGGGAAAAGGATCCCAGAAAGAACAGACATATGTATATGTGTAAAAGAACCACCTCTTGCACACCTACAACAAGCTAAACGTTGTACTCAAACTTGCTGTAATATAAAATAAAAAATTAAATTAAAAACACGAACAAGAAGTAGTGAGACAAACTTGAGGGGATTTCTCCTGGCACATTCCGTTCTACTTTACAATCTAGAACGCGACTTCCATTGAGGCTCTGCTGCCCTAGTAACCAGATTTGGTAAGGGAGAACTGCTGCCACCTTGTGGCCGTTTCACACAACAGCAGCTTTAATCCCAGCGCTAATGGTCAGTGATATTCAAAATCATTACAGGCCTGTAAATGACACCTGCCCTGAAAACAAATCCTGGGGTCATATATCGACCAAAAAATTCAAAAGACGTCCATATTTCAAAACGACAGTTTCAAGAGGCATATTTCACGCACATTGGTGTTCTGCTACTTTTGCTTTCTTTCTTTCTTTGTTAAAAGAAGGGGAATGGAAAAAGGCAACCCTCAGAATTGGCGAAAACGTTCACAAAAGAATCAATGAACAAAGGTTTAATCTCCAATATATATAAACAGCTCATGCAGCTTAATATTAATAGAACAAACAACCCAATACAAAAATGGGCAGAAGATCTAAATAGACGTTTCTTTAAAGAAGACACAAAGATGGCCAAGATGCACATGTAAAGCTGCTCAACATCACTAATTATTAGAGAAATGCAAATCAAAACTACAATGAGGTAAGACCTCACACCTGTTAGAATCGGCATCATCAGATAATCTACAAACAACAAATTCTGGGGTGGGTGTGGACAAAAGGAACCCTCTTCCGCTATTGGTGGGAATGTAAATTGATACAGTGACTATGGAGAACAGTATGGAGGTTCCTTTAAAAAACTAAAAAGAGAATTACCATAGGATCCAGCAATTCCACTTCTGGGCATATACCCAGAGAAAACCAAAAATCACAGAGACACATTCACCACAATGTTCATTGCAGCACTATTTACAATAGCCAGGTAAAGGAAGCAACCTAAATTCCCACAGACAGACGAATGGATAAAGATGTGGTACATATATAATATGGAATATTATTTCAGCCATAAAAAGGAATGAAACTGGGTCATTTGTAGAGAAGTTGATGGATCTAGAGACTGTCATACAGAGTGAAATAAGTCAGAAAGAGAAAAACTAATATTGTATATTTATGCCTATATGTGGAACCTAGAAAAATGGTACAGATGAACTGGTTTGCAGGGCAGAAATAGAGACACAGAGGTAGAGAACAAACGTGTGGACACAATGTGGGGGAAGCCATGGGGTGGTGGTGGTGGAATGAGTTGAGAGATTGGGATTGACCTGTATATATGTATATGCATAAAATAGATAACTAATAATAACCTACTGTATAAAAAAATAAATAAAATTAAATTTCAAAATTTTTAAAAATAAAATGTAAAAATAAAACAGAAAAAAAGTTCTTCCATTCACCCTGATGTATTTATAAGAATGAATTATTTCCATGCTTATATCTATAAATACATAAAAGAGGAATAAAATCTAACTTGAAACAAAAAAGAAAAAAAAAACTGAACCTAACAGTTATACAGAGGAAAACACTACCAAGGCACTTGCTCCAGTGGTAAACAATTCTGAAATTGGTCAGAGGTGGGGAATCATCTCCCATACAGCCAGCAGCCCCGCCCGCCCACGCAAGGAGCGTCCTTATTGCAAAGCTGGGAGGCCGTGCCGAGGCCTCTGTGAGTAAACGTGAGCTGAGCCCCATGCCAGATGCTGCTGAACAGTTCCCACCCTTCCCAGGTGAAACACCTCAATATGTACAAGGGCTTGAAAGCCTAGAGGAAGGGCCGTGGAGCCACACCAGCGACAGCACGCAGGCCAACTTGGTGCCTGCAGGTCAGCCAGGATGGTCCTGGCCACGGGCGCTCTTCTGGAAGCTTTCCATTGCCCTGCCTGAGATACCCCTCCTGTCCCGGCCCCCACTCCTTTTTTTCCTTCCTCACCTCAGCCCGGAGAGATATTCCAGTGGAAGTTATGGGTGACACATCCTCTTCTTTACAGGTGGCAGCCTGGCAACTCCTGCCGAAAGTCCAGCAGAGCCCCACTCACACCGGGCCACCCACAAAGCCGTGGACCCTCACACCCTCCCACCAGCACAGCCCCGAGACTGCTGACGGGGCAGAGAATATGGAGTCAGGCACAGCTGCAGGGGTTATTGCTGCCTGGAGTGCTATTTATATTGATCTCAACCCAGGCACACCTGGGGAGGGCTTGCCGGCAGAGTCAGGCTGCCCAGGTCAGCTAATCCTCAGCCCTCAGGGAATCACATTGCAGAAAATGGACCTCGCTAAGACAGAATATTCGCCAAGGAAAAAAAGGACACAATGCCATTTGCAGCACCGTAGATGAGTCTCGAGGTAATCACGTGACTTGTAGTAAGTCAGAAAGTGAAAGACACATATCATATCATATCACTTATAGGTGTTACCTATAAGCTGATACCAGGGCAGATATTTCCACGGAGAAGGGCAATCACAGATTCATTAAACAAACTTATGGTTCACCAAAGGAAAGGTGTGAGGATTGAATTCATTACGATATTGGGGTTAACAGACATATACAAACACAGTAGACGTATATAATCACCAAAGACCTACGGAGTACCAAGAGAAGACTACTCAACATTCTGTCATAACGTACATGGGAAAAGGATCCCAGGAAGAACAGACATATGTATATGTGTAAAAGAACCACCTCTTGCACACCTACAACAAGCTAAACGTTGTACTCAAACTTGCTGTAATAAAAAATAAAAAATTAAATTAAAAACACGAACAAGAAGTAGTGAGACACACTTGAGGGGCTTTCTCCTGGCACATTCCGTTCTACATTACAATCTAGAACGCGACTTCCATTGAGGCTCTGCTGCCCTAGTAACCAGATTTGGTAAGGGAGATCTGCTGCCACCTTGTGGCCGTTTCACACAACAGCAGCTTTAATCCCAGCGCTAATGATCAGTGGATATTCAAAATCATTACAGGCCTGTAAAAGACACCTGCCCTGAAAACAAATCCTGGGGTCATATATCGACCAAAAAATTCAAAAGACGTCCAAATTTCAAAACGACAGTTTCAAGAGGCATATTTCTCGCACATTAGTGTTCTGCTTCTTTTGCTTTCTTTCTTTCTTTGTTAAAAGTACGGGAATGGATAAAGGCAACCCTCAGAATGGGCGAAAACGTTCACAAACGAATCAATGGACAAAGAAAGGTTTAATCTCCAATATATATAAACAGCTCATGCAGCTTAATATTAATAAAACAAACAACCCAATACAAAAATGGGCAGAAGATCTAAATAGACGTTTCTTCAAAGATGACACAGAGATGGCCAAGACGCACATGAAAAGCTGCTCAACATCACTAATTATTAGAGAAATGCAAATCAAAACTACAATGAGGTAAGACCTCACACCTGTTAGAATCGGCATCATCAGATAATCTTCCAACAACAAATTCTGGGGAGGGTGTGGACAAAAGGAACCCTCTTCCGCTATTGGTGGGAATGTAAATTGATACAGTCACTATGGAGAACAGTATGGAGGTTCCTTTAAAAACTAAAAAGAGAATTACCATAGGATCCAGCAATCCCACTTCTGGGCATATACACAGAGAACACCAAAAATCACAGAGACACATTCACCACAATGTTCATTGCAGCACTATTTACAATAGCCAGGTAATGGAAGCAACCTAAATGCCCACAGACAGACGAATGGATAAAGATGTGGTACATATATAATATGGAATATTATTTCAGCCATAAAAAGGAATGAAACAGGGTAATTTGTAGAGAAGTTGATGGATCTAGAGTCTGTCATACAGAGTGAAATAAGTCAGAAACAGAAAAACAAATATTGTATATTAATGCCTATATGTGGAACCTAGAAAAATGGTACAGATGAACTGGTTTGCAGGGCAGAAATAGAGACACAGAGGTAGAGAACAAACGTATGGACACAATGTGGGGGAAGCCATGGGGTGGTGGTGGTGGAATGAGTTGAAAGATTGGGATTGACCTGTATACATGTATATGCATAAAATAGATAACTAATAATAACCTACTGTATAAAAAAATAAATAAAATTAAATTTCAAAATTTTTAAAAATAAAATGTAAAAATAAAACAGAAAAAAAGTTCTTCCATTCACCCTGATGTATTTATTAGAATGAATTATTTCCATGCTTATATCTATAAATATATAAAAGAGGAATAAAATCTAACTTGAACCAAAAAAGAAAAAAAAAACTGAACCTAACAGTTATACAGAGGAAAACACTACCAAGGCACTTGCTCCAGTGGTAAACAATTCTGAAATTGATCAGAGGTGGGGAATCATCTCCCATACAGCCAGCAGCCCCGCCCGCCCACACAAGGAGCGTCCTTATTGCAAAGCTGGGAGACCGTGCCGAGGCCTCTGTGAGTAAACGTGAGCTTAGCCCGAGGCCAGATGCTGCTGAACAGTTCCCACCCTTCCCAGGTGAAACACCTCAATATGTACAAGGGCTTGAAAGCCTAGAGGAAGGGCCGTGGAGCCACACCAGCGACAGCACGCAGGCCAACTTGGTGCCTGCAGGTCAGCCAGGATGGTCCTGGCCACGGGCGCTCTTCTGGAAGCTTTCCATTGCCCTGCCTGAGATACCCCTCCTGTCCCGGCCCCCACTCCTTTTTTCCTTACTCACCTCAGCCCGGAGAGATATTCCAGTGGAAGTTATGGGTGACACATCCTCTTCTTTACAGGTGGCAGCCTGGCAACTCCTGCCGAAAGTCCAGCAGAGCACCACTCACACTGGGCCACCCACAAAGCCGTGGACCCTCACACCCTCCCACCAGCACAGCCCCGAGACTGCTGACGGTGCAGAGAATATGGAGTCAGGCACAGCTGCAGGGGCTATTGCTGCCTGGAGTGCTATTTATATTGATCTCAACCAGGCACACCTGGGGAGGGCTTGCCGGCAGGGTCAGGCTGCCCAGGTCAGCTAATCCTCAGCCCTCAGGGAATCACATTGCAGAAAATGGACCTCGCTAAGACAGAATATTCGCCAAGGAAAAAAAGGATACAATGCTATTTGCAGCACCGTAGATGAGTCTCGAGGTAATCACGTGACTTGTAGTAAGTCAGAAAGTGAAAGACACATATCATATCATATCACTTATAGGTGTTACCTATAAGTTGATACCAGGGCAGATATTTCCACGGAGAAGGGCAATCACAGATTCATTAAACAAACTTATGGTTCACCAAAGGAAAGGTGTGAGGATTGAATTCATTACGATATTGGGGTTAACAGACATATACAAACACAGTAGACGTATATAATAACCAAAGACCTACGGAGTACCAAGAGAAGACTACTCAACATTCTGTCATAACGTACATGGGAAAAGGATCCCAGGAAGAACAGACATATGTATATGTGTAAAAGAACCACCTCTTGCACACCTACAACAAGCTAAACTTTGTACTCAAACTTGCTGTAATAAAAAATAAAAAATTAAAGTAAAAACACGAACAAGAAGTAGTGAGACACACTTGAGGGGCTTTCTCCTGGCACATTCCGTTCTACATTACAATCTAGAACGCGACTTCCATTGAGGCTCTGCTGCCCTAGTAACCAGATTTGGTAAGGGAGATCTGCTGCCACCTTGTGGCCGTTTCACACAACAGCAGCTTTAATCCCAGCGCTAATGGTCAGTGGATATTCCAAATCATTACAGGCCTGTAAATGACACCTGCCCTGAAAACAAATCCTGGGGTCATATATCGACCACAAATTTCAAAAGAGGTCCATATTTCAAAACGACAGTTTCAAGAGGCATATTTCACGCACATTAGTGTTCTGCTTCTTTTGCTTTCTTTCTTTCTTTGTTAAAAAAACGGGAATGGATAAAGGCAACCCTCAGAAGGGGCGAAAACGTTCACAAACGAATCAATGGACAAAGGTTTAATCTCCAATATATATAAACAGCTCATGCAGCTTAATATTAATAAAACAAACAACCCAATACAAAAATGGGCAGAAGATCTAAATAGACGTTTCTTCAAAGAAGACACAGAGATGGCCAAGACGCACATGAAATGCTGCTCAACATCACTAATTATTAGAGAAATGCAAATCAAAACTACAATGAGGTAAGACCTCACACCTGTTAGAATCGGCATCATCAGATAATCTACAAACAACAAATTCTGGGGAGGGTGTGGACAAAAGGAACCCTCTTCCGCTATTGGAGGGAATGTAAATTGATACAGTCACTATGGAGAACAGTATGGAGGTTCCTTTAAAAACTAAAAAGAGAATTACCATAGGATCCAGCAATCCCACTTCTGGGCATATACCCAGAGAAAACCATAAATCACAAAGACACATTCACCACAATGTTCATTGCAGCACTATTTACAATAGCCAGGTAATGGAAGCAACCTAAATGCCCCCAGACAGACGAATGGATAAAGATGTGGTACATATATAAAATGGAATATTACTTCAGCCATAAAAAGGAATGAAACTGGGTCATTTGTAGAGAAGTTGATGGATCTAGAGACTGTCATACAGAGTGAAGTAAGTCAGAAAGAGAAAAACAAATATTGTATATTAATGCCTATATGTGGAACCTAGAAAAATGGTACTGATGAACTGGTTTGCAGGGCAGAAATAGAGACACAGAGGTAGAGAACAAACGTATGGACACAAAGTGGGGGAAGGCATGGGGTGGTGGTGGTGGAATGAGTTGAGAGATTGGGATTGACCTGTATATATGTATATGCATAAAATAGATAACTAATAATAACCTACTGTATAAAAAAATAAATAAAATTAAATTTCAAAATTTTTAAAAATAGAATGTAAAAATAAAACAGAAAAAAAGTTCTTCCATTCACCCTGATGTATTTATAAGAATGAATTATTTCCATGCTTATATCTATAAATACATAAAAGAGGAATAAAATCTAACTTGAACCAAAAAAGAAAAAAAAAAAACTGAACCTAACAGTTATACAGAGGAAAACACTACCAAGGCACTTGCTCCAGTGGTAAACAATTCTGAAATTGGTCAGAGGTGGGGAATCACCTCCCATACAGCCAGCAGCCCCGCCCACCCACGCAAAGAGCGTCCTTATTGCAAAGCTGGGAGTCCGTGCCGAGGCTTCTGTGAGTAAACGTGAGCTGAGCCCCAGACCAGATGCTGCTGAACAGTTCCCACCCTTCCCAGGTGAAACACCTCAATATGTACAAGGGCTTGAAAGCTTAGAGGAAGGGGCGTGGAGCCACACCAGCAAGAGAACGCAGGCCAACTTGGTGCCTGCAGGTCAGCCAGAATGGTCCTGGCCACGGGCGCTGTTCTGGAAGCTTTCCATTGCCCTGCCTGAGATACCCCTCCTGTCCCGGCCCCCACTCCTTTTTTTCCTTACTCACCTCAGCCCGGAGAGATATTCCAGTGGAAGTTATGGGTGACACATCCTCTTCTTTACAGGTGGCAGCCTGGCAACTCCTGCCGAAAGTCCAGCAGAGCCCCACTCACACCGGGCCACCCATAAAGCCGTGGACCCTCACACCCTCCCACCAGCACAGCCCCGAGACTGCTGACGGGGCAGAGAATATGGAGTCAGGCACAGCTGCAGGGGCTATTGCTGCCTGGAGTGCTGTTTATATTGACCTCAACCCAGGCACACCTGGGGAGGGCTTGCCGGCAGGGTCAGGCTGTCCAGGTCAGCTAATCCTCAGCCCTCAGGGAATCACATTGCAGAAAATGGACCTCGCTAAGACAGAATATTTGCCAAGGAAAAAAAGGACACAATGCCATTTGCAGCACCGTAGATGAGTCTCGAGGTAATCACGTGACTTGTAGTAAGTCAGAAAGTGAAAGACACATATCATATCATATCACTTATAGGTGTTACCTATAAGTTGATACCAGGGCAGATATTTCCACGGAGAAGGGCAATTACAGATTCATTAAACAAACTTATGGTTCACCAAAGGAAAGGTGTGAGGATTGAATTCATTACGATATTGGGGTTAACAGACATATACAAACACAGTAGAAGTATATAATCACCAAAGACCTACGGAGTACCAAGAGAAGACTACTCAACATTCTGTCATAACGTACAAGGGAAAAGGATCCCAGGAAGAACAGACATATGTATATGTGTAAAAGAACCACCTCTTGCACACCTACAACAAGCTAAACGTTGTACTCAAACTTGCTGTAATAAAAAATAAAAAATTAAATTAAAAACACGAACAAGAAGTAGTGAGACACACTTGAGGGGCTTTCTCCTGGCACATTCCGTTCTACATTACAATCTAGAACGCGACTTCCATTGAGGCTCTGCTGCCCTAGTAACCAGATTTGGTAAGGGAGAACTGCTGCCACCTTGTGGCCGTTTCACACAACAGCAGCTTTAATCCCAGCGCTAAAGGTCAGTGGATATTCCAAATCATTACAGGCCTGTAAATGACACCTGCCCTGAAAACAAATCCTGGGGTCATATATCGACCAAAAAATTCAAAAGACGTCCATATTTCTAAACGACAGTTTCAAGAGGCATATTTCACGCACATTAGTGTTCTGCTTCTTTTGCTTTCTTTCTTTCTTGGTTAAAAAAACGGGAATGGAAAAAGGCAACCCTCAGAATGGGCGAAAACGTTCACAAACGAATCAATGGACAAAGGTTTAAGCTCCAATATATATAAACAGCTCATGCAGCTTAATATTAATAAAACAAACAACCCAATACAAAAATGGGCAGAAGATCTATATAGACGTTTCTTCAAAGAAGACACAGAGATGGCCAAGACGCACATGAAAAGCTGCTCAACATCACTAATTATTAGAGAAATGCAAATCAGAACTACAATGAGGTAAGACCTCACACCTGTTAGAATCGGCATCATCAGATAATCTACAAACAACAAATTCTGGGGAGGGTGTGGACAAAAGGAACCCTCTTCCACTATTGGTGGGAATGTAAATTGATACAGTCACTATGGAGAGCAGTATGGAGGTTCCTTTAAAAAACTAAAAAGAGAATTACCATAGGATCCAGCAATCCCACTTCTGGGCATATACCCAGAGAAAACCAAAAATCACAGAGACACATTCACCACAATGTTCATTGCAGCACTATTTTCAATAGCCAGGTAATGGAAGCAACCTAAATACCCACAGACAGACGAATGGATAAAGATGTGGTACATATATAATATGGAATATTATTTCAGCCATAAAAAGGAATGAAACAGGGTCATTTGTAGAGAAGTTGATGGATCTAGAGACTGTCATACAGAGTGAAATAAGTCAGAAAGAGAAAAACAAATATTGTATATTAATGCCTATATGTGGAACCCAGAAAAATGGTACAGATGAACTGGTTTGCAGGGCAGAAATAGAGACACAGAGGTAGAGAACAAACGTATGGACACAATGTGGGGGAAGCCATGGGGTGGTGGTGGTGGGATGAGTTGAGAGATTGGGATTGACCTGTATACATGTATATGCATAAAATAGATAACTAATAATAACCTACTGTATAAAAAAATAAATAAAATTAAATTTCAAAATTTTTAAAAATAAAATGTAAAAATAAAACAGAAAAAAAGTTCTTCCATTCACCCTGATGTATTTATAAGAATGAATTATTTCCATTCTTATATCTATAAATACATAAAAGAGGAATAAAATCTAACTTGAACCAAAAAAGAAAAAAAAAACTGAACCTAACAGTTATACAGAGGAAAACACTACCAAGGCACTTGCTCCAGTGGTAAACAATTCTGAAATTGGTCAGAGGTGGGGAATCATCTCCCATACAGCCAGCAGCCCCGCCCGCCCACGCAAGGAGCGTCCTTATTGCAAAGCTGGGAGACCGTGCCGAGGCCTCTGTGAGTAAACGTGAGCTTAGCCCGAGGCCAGATGCTGCTGAACAGTTCCCACCCTTCCCAGGTGAAACACCTCAATATGTACAAGGGCTTGAAAGCCTAGAGGAAGGGCCGTGGAGCCACACCAGCGACAGCACGCAGGCCAACTTGGTGCCTGCAGGTCAGCCAGGATGGTCCTGGCCACGGGCGCTCTTCTGGAAGCTTTCCATTGCCCTGCCTGAGATACCCCTCCTGTCCCGGCCCCCACTCCTTCTTTTCCTTACTCACCTCAGCCCGGAGAGATATTCCAGTGGAAGTTATGGGTGACACATCCTCTTCTTTACAGGTGGCAGCCTGGCAACTCCTGCCGAAAGTCCAGCAGAGCCCCACTCACACTGGGCCACCCACAAAGCCGTGGACCCTCACACCCTCCCACCAGCACAGCCCCGAGACTGCTGACGGTGCAGAGAATATGGAGTCAGGCACAGCTGCAGGGGCTATTGCTGCCTGGAGTGCTATTTATATTGATCTCAACCCAGGCACACCTGGGGAGGGCTTGCCGGCAGGGTCAGGCTGCCCAGGTCAGCTAATCCTCAGCCCTCAGGGAATCACATTGCAGAAAATGGACCTCGCTAAGACAGAATATTCGCCAAGGAAAAAAAGGACACAATGCCATTTGCAGCACCGTAGATGAGTCTCGAGGTAATCACGTGACTTGTAGTAAGTCAGAAAGTGAAAGACACATATCATATCATATCACTTATAGGTGTTACCTATAAGTTGATACCAGGGCAGATATTTCCACGGAGAAGGGCAATCACAGATTCATTAAACAAACTTATGGTTCACCAAAGGAAAGGTGTGAGGATTGAATTCATTACGATATTGGGGTTAACAGACATATACAAACACAGTAGACGTATATAATCACCAAAGACCTACGGAGTACCAAGAGAAGACTACTCAACATTCTGTCATAACGTACATGGGAAAAGGATCCCAGGAAGAACAGACATATGTATATGTGTAAAAGAACCACCTCTTGCACACCTACAACAAGCTAAACGTTGTACTCAAACTTGCTGTAATAAAAAATAAAAAATTAAATTAAAAACACGAACAAGAAGTAGTGAGACACACTTGAGGGGCTTTCTCCTGGCACATTCCGTTCTACATTACAATCTAGAACGCGACTTCCATTGAGGCTCTGCTGCCCTAGTAACCAGATTTGGTAAGGGAGAACTGCTGCCACCTTGTGGCCGTTTCACACAACAGCAGCTTTAATCCCAGCACTAAAGGTCAGTGGATATTCCAAATCATTACAGGCCTGTAAATGACACCTGCCCTGAAAACAAATCCTGGGGTCATATATCGACCAAAAAATTCAAAAGACGTCCATATTTCTAAACGACAGTTTCAAGAGGCATATTTCACGCACATTAGTGTTCTGCTTCTTTTGCTTTCTTTCTTTCTTGGTTAAAAAAACGGGAATGGAAAAAGGCAACCCTCAGAATGGGCGAAAACGTTCACAAACGAAT
Organism: Mesoplodon bidens; assembly: GCF_964165515.1. Classification (NCBI taxonomy): domain Eukaryota; kingdom Metazoa; phylum Chordata; class Mammalia; order Artiodactyla; family Ziphiidae; genus Mesoplodon; species Mesoplodon bidens. The sequence goes on from NW_027672082.1 coordinate 339,520, forward strand.
CAATGGACAAAGGTTTAAGCTCCAATATATATAAACAGCTCATGCAGCTTAATATTAATAAAACAAACAACCCAATACAAAAATGGGCAGAAGATCTAAATAGACGTTTCTTCAAAGAAGACACAGAGATGGCCAAGACGCACATGAAATGCTGCTCAACATCACTAATTATTAGAGAAATGCAAATCAAAACTACAATGAGGTAAGACCTCACACCTGTTAGAATCGGCATCATCAGATAATCTACAAACAACAAATTCTGGGGAGGGTGTGGACAAAAGGAACCCTCTTCCGCTATTGGAGGGAATGTAAATTGATACAGTCACTATGGAGAACAGTATGGAGGTTCCTTTAAAAACTAAAAAGAGAATTACCATAGGATCCAGCAATCCCACTTCTGGGCATATACCCAGAGAAAACCATAAATCACAAAGACACATTCACCACAATGTTCATTGCAGCACTATTTACAATAGCCAGGTAATGGAAGCAACCTAAATGCCCCCAGACAGACGAATGGATAAAGATGTGGTACATATATAAAATGGAATATTACTTCAGCCATAAAAAGGAATGAAACTGGGTCATTTGTAGAGAAGTTGATGGATCTAGAGACTGTCATACAGAGTGAAGTAAGTCAGAAAGAGAAAAACAAATATTGTATATTAATGCCTATATGTGGAACCTAGAAAAATGGTACAGATGAACTGGTTTGCAGGGCAGAAATAGAGACACAGAGGTAGAGAACAAACGTATGGACACAAAGTGGGGGAAGGCATGGTGTGGTGGTGGTGGAATGAGTTGAGAGATTGGGATTGACCTGTATATATGTATATGCATAAAATAGATAACTAATAATAACCTACTGTATAAAAAAATAAATAAAATTAAATTTCAAAATTTTTAAAAATAGAATGTAAAAATAAAACAGAAAAAAAGTTCTTCCATTCACCCTGATGTATTTATAAGAATGAATTATTTCCATGCTTATATCTATAAATACATAAAAGAGGAATAAAATCTAACTTGAACCAAAAAAGAAAAAAAAAACTGAACCTAACAGTTATACAGAGGAAAACACTACCAAGGCACTTGCTCCAGTGGTAAACAATTCTGAAATTGGTCAGAGGTGGGGAATCATCTCCCATACAGCCAGCAGCCCCGCCCACCCACGCAAAGAGCGTCCTTATTGCAAAGCTGGGAGTCCGTGCCGAGGCTTCTGTGAGTAAACGTGAGCTGAGACCCAGACCAGATGCTGCTGAACAGTTCCCACCCTTCCCAGGTGAAACACCTCAATATGTACAAGGGCTTGAAAGCTTAGAGGAAGGGCCGTGGAGCCACACCAGCAAGAGCACGCAGGCCAACTTTGTGCCTGCAGTTAAGCCAGGATGGTCCTGTCCACGGGCGCTCTTCTGGAAGCTTTCCATTGCTCTGCCTGAGATACCCCTCCTGTCCCGGCACCAACTCCTTTTTTTCCTTACTCACCTCAGCCCGGAGAGATATTCCAGTGGAAGTTATGGGTGACACATCCTCTTCTTTACAGGTGGCAGCCTGGCAACTCCTGCCGAAAGTCCAGCAGAGCCCCACTCACACCGGGCCACCCACAAAGCCGTGGACCCTCACACCCTCCCACCAGCACAGCCCCGAGACTGCTGACGGGGCAGAGAATATGGAGTCAGGCACAGCTGCAGGGGCTATTGCTGCTTGGAGTGCTGTTTATATTGACCTCAACCCAGGCACACCTGGGGAGAGCTTGCCGGCAGGGTCAGGCTGCCCAGGTCAGCTAATCCACAGCCCTCGGGGAATCACATTGCAGAAAATGGACCTCGCTAAGACAGAATATTCGCCAAGGAAAAAAGGGACACCATGCCATTTGCAGCACCGTAGATGAGTCTAGAGGTAATCACGTGACTTGGAGTAAGTCAGAAAGTGAAAGACACATATCATATCATATCACTTATAGGTGTTACCTATAAATTGATACCAGGGCAGATATTTCCACGGAGAAGGGCAATCACAGATTCATTAAACAAACTTATGGTTCACCAAAGGAAAGGTGTGAGGATTGAATTCATTACGATATTGGGGTTAACAGACATATACAAACACAGTAGACGTATATAATCACCAAAGACCTACGGAGTACCAAGAGAAGACTACTCAACATTCTCTCATAAGGTACATGGGAAAAGGATCCCAGAAAGAACAGACATATGTATATGTGTAAAAGAACCACCTCTTGCACACCTACAACAAGCTAAACGTTGTACTCAAACTTGCTGTAATATAAAATAAAAAATTAAATTAAAAACACGAACAAGAAGTAGTGAGACAAACTTGAGGGGATTTCTCCTGGCACATTCCGTTCTACTTTACAATCTAGAACGCGACTTCCATTGAGGCTCTGCTGCCCTAGTAACCAGATTTGGTAAGGGAGAACTGCTGCCACCTTGTGGCCGTTTCACACAACAGCAGCTTTAATCCCAGCGCTAATGGTCAGTGATATTCAAAATCATTACAGGCCTGTAAATGACACCTGCCCTGAAAACAAATCCTGGGGTCATATATCGACCAAAAAATTCAAAAGACGTCCATATTTCAAAACGACAGTTTCAAGAGGCATATTTCACGCACATTGGTGTTCTGCTTCTTTTGCTTTCTTTCTTTCTTTGTTAAAAGAAGGGGAATGGAAAAAGGCAACCCTCAGAATTGGCGAAAACGTTCACAAAAGAATCAATGAACAAAGGTTTAATCTCCAATATATATAAACAGCTCATGCAGCTTAATATTAATAGAACAAACAACCCAATACAAAAATGGGCAGAAGATCTAAATAGACGTTTCTTTAAAGAAGACACAAAGATGGCCAAGATGCACATGTAAAGCTGCTCAACATCACTAATTATTAGAGAAATGCAAATCAAAACTACAATGAGGTAAGACCTCACACCTGTTAGAATCGGCATCATCAGATAATCTACAAACAACAAATTCTGGGGTGGGTGTGGACAAAAGGAACCCTCTTCCGCTATTGGTGGGAATGTAAATTGATACAGTGACTATGGAGAACAGTATGGAGGTTCCTTTAAAAAACTAAAAAGAGAATTACCATAGGATCCAGCAATCCCACTTCTGGGCATATACCCAGAGAAAACCAAAAATCACAGAGACACATTCACCACAATGTTCATTGCAGCACTATTTACAATAGCCAGGTAAAGGAAGCAACCTAAATTCCCACAGACAGACGAATGGATAAAGATGTGGTACATATATAATATGGAATATTATTTCAGCCATAAAAAGGAATGAAACTGGGTCATTTGTAGAGAAGTTGATGGATCTAGAGACTGTCATACAGAGTGAAATAAGTCAGAAAGAGAAAAACTAATATTGTATATTTATGCCTATATGTGGAACCTAGAAAAATGGTACAGATGAACTGGTTTGCAGGGCAGAAATAGAGACACAGAGGTAGAGAACAAACGTGTGGACACAATGTGGGGGAAGCCATGGGGTGGTGGTGGTGGAATGAGTTGAGAGATTGGGATTGACCTGTATATATGTATATGCATAAAATAGATAACTAATAATAACCTACTGTATAAAAAAATAAATAAAATTAAATTTCAAAATTTTTAAAAATAAAATGTAAAAATAAAACAGAAAAAAAGTTCTTCCATTCACCCTGATGTATTTATAAGAATGAATTATTTCCATGCTTATATCTATAAATACATAAAAGAGGAATAAAATCTAACTTGAAACAAAAAAGAAAAAAAAAACTGAACCTAACAGTTATACAGAGGAAAACACTACCAAGGCACTTGCTCCAGTGGTAAACAATTCTGAAATTGGTCAGAGGTGGGGAATCATCTCCCATACAGCCAGCAGCCCCGCCCGCCCACGCAAGGAGCGTCCTTATTGCAAAGCTGGGAGGCCGTGCCGAGGCCTCTGTGAGTAAACGTGAGCTGAGCCCCATGCCAGATGCTGCTGAACAGTTCCCACCCTTCCCAGGTGAAACACCTCAATATGTACAAGGGCTTGAAAGCCTAGAGGAAGGGCCGTGGAGCCACACCAGCGACAGCACGCAGGCCAACTTGGTGCCTGCAGGTCAGCCAGGATGGTCCTGGCCACGGGCGCTCTTCTGGAAGCTTTCCATTGCCCTGCCTGAGATACCCCTCCTGTCCCGGCCCCCACTCCTTTTTTTCCTTCCTCACCTCAGCCCGGAGAGATATTCCAGTGGAAGTTATGGGTGACACATCCTCTTCTTTACAGGTGGCAGCCTGGCAACTCCTGCCGAAAGTCCAGCAGAGCCCCACTCACACCGGGCCACCCACAAAGCCGTGGACCCTCACACCCTCCCACCAGCACAGCCCCGAGACTGCTGACGGGGCAGAGAATATGGAGTCAGGCACAGCTGCAGGGGTTATTGCTGCCTGGAGTGCTATTTATATTGATCTCAACCCAGGCACACCTGGGGAGGGCTTGCCGGCAGAGTCAGGCTGCCCAGGTCAGCTAATCCTCAGCCCTCAGGGAATCACATTGCAGAAAATGGACCTCGCTAAGACAGAATATTCGCCAAGGAAAAAAAGGACACAATGCCATTTGCAGCACCGTAGATGAGTCTCGAGGTAATCACGTGACTTGTAGTAAGTCAGAAAGTGAAAGACACATATCATATCATATCACTTATAGGTGTTACCTATAAGTTGATACCAGGGCAGATATTTCCACGGAGAAGGGCAATCACAGATTCATTAAACAAACTTATGGTTCACCAAAGGAAAGGTGTGAGGATTGAATTCATTACGATATTGGGGTTAACAGACATATACAAACACAGTAGACGTATATAATCACCAAAGACCTACGGAGTACCAAGAGAAGACTACTCAACATTCTGTCATAACGTACATGGGAAAAGGATCCCAGGAAGAACAGCCATATGTATATGTGTAAAAGAACCACCTCTTGCACACCTACAACAAGCTAAACGTTGTACTCAAACTTGCTGTAATAAAAAATAAAAAATTAAATTAAAAACACGAACAAGAAGTAGTGAGACACACTTGAGGGGCTTTCTCCTGGCACATTCCGTTCTACATTACAATCTAGAACGCGACTTCCATTGAGGCTCTGCTGCCCTAGTAACCAGATTTGGTAAGGGAGATCTGCTGCCACCTTGTGGCCGTTTCACACAACAGCAGCTTTAATCCCAGCGCTAATGATCAGTGGATATTCAAAATCATTACAGGCCTGTAAATGACACCTGCCATGAAAACAAATCCTGGGGTCATATATCGACCAAAAAATTCAAAAGACGTCCATATTTCAAAACGACAGTTTCAAGAGGCATATTTCACGCACATTAGTGTTCTGCTTCTTTTGCTTTCTTTCTTTCTTTGTTAAAAGTACGGGAATGGATAAAGGCAACCCTCAGAATGGGCGAAAACGTTCACAAACGAATCAATGGACAAAGGTTTAATCTCCAATATATATAAACAGCTCATGCAGCTTAATATTAATAAAACAAACAACCCAATACAAAAATGGGCAGAAGATCTAAATAGACGTTTCTTCAAAGATGACACAGAGATGGCCAAGACGCACATGAAAAGCTGCTCAACATCACTAATTATTAGAGAAATGCAAATCAAAACTACAATGAGGTAAGACCTCACACCTGTTAGAATCGGCATCATCAGATAATCTTCCAACAACAAATTCTGGGGAGGGTGTGGACAAAAGGAACCCTCTTCCGCTATTGGTGGGAATGTAAATTGATACAGTCACTATGGAGAACAGTATGGAGGTTCCTTTAAAAACTAAAAAGAGAATTACCATAGGATCCAGCAATCCCACTTCTGGGCATATACACAGAGAACACCAAAAATCACAGAGACACATTCACCACAATGTTCATTGCAGCACTATTTACAATAGCCAGGTAATGGAAGCAACCTAAATGCCCACAGACAGACGAATGGATAAAGATGTGGTACATATATAATATGGAATATTATTTCAGCCATAAAAAGGAATGAAACTGGGTCATTTGTAGAGAAGTTGATGGATCTAGAGACTGTCATACAGAGTGAAATAAGTCAGAAAGAGAAAAACTAATATTGTATATTTATGCCTATATGTGGAACCTAGAAAAATGGTACAGATGAACTGGTTTGCAGGGCAGAAATAGAGACACAGAGGTAGAGAACAAACGTATGGACACAATGTGGGGGAAGCCATGGGGTGGTGGTGGTGGAATGAGTTGAAAGATTGGGATTGACCTGTATACATGTATATGCATAAAATAGATAACTAATAATAACCTACTGTATAAAAAAATAAATAAAATTAAATTTCAAAATTTTTAAAAATAAAATGTAAAAATAAAACAGAAAAAAAGTTCTTCCATTCACCCTGATGTATTTATTAGAATGAATTATTTCCATGCTTATATCTATAAATATATAAAAGAGGAATAAAATCTAACTTGAACCAAAAAAGAAAAAAAAACTGAACCTAACAGTTATACAGAGGAAAACACTACCAAGGCACTTGCTCCAGTGGTAAACAATTCTGAAATTGGTCAGAGGTGGGGAATCATCTCCCATACAGCCAGCAGCCCCGCCCGCCCACGCAAGGAGCGTCCTTATTGCAAAGCTGGGAGACCGTGCCGAGGCCTCTGTGAGTAAACGTGAGCTTAGCCCGAGGCCAGATGCTGCTGAACAGTTCCCACCCTTCCCAGGTGAAACACCTCAATATGTACAAGGGCTTGAAAGCCTAGAGGAAGGGCCGTGGAGCCACACCAGCGACAGCACGCAGGCCAACTTGGTGCCTGCAGGTCAGCCAGGATGGTCCTGGCCACGGGCGCTCTTCTGGAAGCTTTCCATTGCCCTGCCTGAGATACCCCTCCTGTCCCGGCCCCCACTCCTTCTTTTCCTTACTCACCTCAGCCCGGAGAGATATTCCAGTGGAAGTTATGGGTGACACATCCTCTTCTTTACAGGTGGCAGCCTGGCAACTCCTGCCGAAAGTCCAGCAGAGCACCACTCACACTGGGCCACCCACAAAGCCGTGGACCCTCACACCCTCCCACCAGCACAGCCCCGAGACTGCTGACGGTGCAGAGAATATGGAGTCAGGCACAGCTGCAGGGGCTATTGCTGCCTGGAGTGCTATTTATATTGATCTCAACCAGGCACACCTGGGGAGGGCTTGCCGGCAGGGTCAGGCTGCCCAGGTCAGCTAATCCTCAGCCCTCAGGGAATCACATTGCAGAAAATGGACCTCGCTAAGACAGAATATTCGCCAAGGAAAAAAAGGATACAATGCCATTTGCAGCACCGTAGATGAGTCTCGAGGTAATCACGTGACTTGTAGTAAGTCAGAAAGTGAAAGACACATATCATATCATATCACTTATAGGTGTTACCTATAAGTTGATACCAGCGCAGATATTTCCACGGAGAAGGGCAATCACAGATTCATTAAACAAACTTATGGTTCACCAAAGGAAAGGTGTGAGGATTGAATTCATTACGATATTGGGGTTAACAGACATATACAAACACAGTAGACGTATATAATAACCAAAGACCTACGGAGTACCAAGAGAAGACTACTCAACATTCTGTCATAACGTACATGGGAAAAGGATCCCAGGAAGAACAGACATATGTATATGTGTAAAAGAACCACCTCTTGCACACCTACAACAAGCTAAACGTTGTACTCAAACTTGCTGTAATAAAAAATAAAAAATTAAAGTAAAAACACGAACAAGAAGTAGTGAGACACACTTGAGGGGCTTTCTCCTGGCACATTCCGTTCTACATTACAATCTAGAACGCGACTTCCATTGAGGCTCTGCTGCCCTAGTAACCAGATTTGGTAAGGGAGATCTGCTGCCACCTTGTGGCCGTTTCACACAACAGCAGCTTTAATCCCAGCGCTAATGGTCAGTGGATATTCCAAATCATTACAGGCCTGTAAATGACACCTGCCCTGAAAACAAATCCTGGGGTCATATATCGACCACAAATTTCAAAAGAGGTCCATATTTCAAAACGACAGTTTCAAGAGGCATATTTCACGCACATTAGTGTTCTGCTTCTTTTGCTTTCTTTCTTTCTTTGTTAAAAAAACGGGAATGGATAAAGGCAACCCTCAGAAGGGGCGAAAACGTTCACAAACGAATCAATGGACAAAGGTTTAATCTCCAATATATATAAACAGCTCATGCAGCTTAATATTAATAAAACAAACAACCCAATACAAAAATGGGCAGAAGATCTAAATAGACGTTTCTTCAAAGAAGACACAGAGATGGCCAAGACGCACATGAAATGCTGCTCAACATCACTAATTATTAGAGAAATGCAAATCAAAACTACAATGAGGTAAGACCTCACACCTGTTAGAATCGGCATCATCAGATAATCTACAAACAACAAATTCTGGGGAGGGTGTGGACAAAAGGAACCCTCTTCCGCTATTGGAGGGAATGTAAATTGATACAGTCACTATGGAGAACAGTATGGAGGTTCCTTTAAAAACTAAAAAGAGAATTACCATAGGATCCAGCAATCCCACTTCTGGGCATATACCCAGAGAAAACCATAAATCACAAAGACACATTCACCACAATGTTCATTGCAGCACTATTTACAATAGCCAGGTAATGGAAGCAACCTAAATGCCCCCAGACAGACGAATGGATAAAGATGTGGTACATATATAAAATGGAATATTACTTCAGCCATAAAAAGGAATGAAACTGGGTCATTTGTAGAGAAGTTGATGGATCTAGAGACTGTCATACAGAGTGAAGTAAGTCAGAAAGAGAAAAACAAATATTGTATATTAATGCCTATATGTGGAACCTAGAAAAATGGTACTGATGAACTGGTTTGCAGGGCAGAAATAGAGACACAGAGGTAGAGAACAAACGTATGGACACAAAGTGGGGGAAGGCATGGGGTGGTGGTGGTGGAATGAGTTGAGAGATTGGGATTGACCTGTATATATGTATATGCATAAAATAGATAACTAATAATAACCTACTGTATAAAAAAATAAATAAAATTAAATTTCAAAATTTTTAAAAATAGAATGTAAAAATAAAACAGAAAAAAAGTTCTTCCATTCACCCTGATGTATTTATAAGAATGAATTATTTCCATGCTTATATCTATAAATACATAAAAGAGGAATAAAATCTAACTTGAACCAAAAAAGAAAAAAAAAAAACTGAACCTAACAGTTATACAGAGGAAAACACTACCAAGGCACTTGCTCCAGTGGTAAACAATTCTGAAATTGGTCAGAGGTGGGGAATCACCTCCCATACAGCCAGCAGCCCCGCCCACCCACGCAAAGAGCGTCCTTATTGCAAAGCTGGGAGTCCGTGCCGAGGCTTCTGTGAGTAAACGTGAGCTGAGCCCCAGACCAGATGCTGCTGAACAGTTCCCACCCTTCCCAGGTGAAACACCTCAATATGTACAAGGGCTTGAAAGCTTAGAGGAAGGGGCGTGGAGCCACACCAGCAAGAGAACGCAGGCCAACTTGGTGCCTGCAGGTCAGCCAGAATGGTCCTGGCCACGGGCGCTGTTCTGGAAGCTTTCCATTGCCCTGCCTGAGATACCCCTCCTGTCCCGGCCCCCACTCCTTTTTTTCCTTACTCACCTCAGCCCGGAGAGATATTCCAGTGGAAGTTATGGGTGACACATCCTCTTCTTTACAGGTGGCAGCCTGGCAACTCCTGCCGAAAGTCCAGCAGAGCCCCACTCACACCGGGCCACCCATAAAGCCGTGGACCCTCACACCCTCCCACCAGCACAGCCCCGAGACTGCTGACGGGGCAGAGAATATGGAGTCAGGCACAGCTGCAGGGGCTATTGCTGCCTGGAGTGCTGTTTATATTGACCTCAACCCAGGCACACCTGGGGAGGGCTTGCCGGCAGGGTCAGGCTGTCCAGGTCAGCTAATCCTCAGCCCTCAGGGAATCACATTGCAGAAAATGGACCTCGCTAAGACAGAATATTTGCCAAGGAAAAAAAGGACACAATGCCATTTGCAGCACCGTAGATGAGTCTCGAGGTAATCACGTGACTTGTAGTAAGTCAGAAAGTGAAAGACACATATCATATCATATCACTTATAGGTGTTACCTATAAGTTGATACCAGGGCAGATATTTCCACGGAGAAGGGCAATTACAGATTCATTAAACAAACTTATGGTTCACCAAAGGAAAGGTGTGAGGATTGAATTCATTACGATATTGGGGTTAACAGACATATACAAACACAGTAGAAGTATATAATCACCAAAGACCTACGGAGTACCAAGAGAAGACTACTCAACATTCTGTCATAACGTACAAGGGAAAAGGATCCCAGGAAGAACAGACATATGTATATGTGTAAAAGAACCACCTCTTGCACACCTACAACAAGCTAAACGTTGTACTCAAACTTGCTGTAATAAAAAATAAAAAATTAAATTAAAAACACGAACAAGAAGTAGTGAGACACACTTGAGGGGCTTTCTCCTGGCACATTCCGTTCTACATTACAATCTAGAACGCGACTTCCATTGAGGCTCTGCTGCCCTAGTAACCAGATTTGGTAAGGGAGAACTGCTGCCACCTTGTGGCCGTTTCACACAACAGCAGCTTTAATCCCAGCGCTAAAGGTCAGTGGATATTCCAAATCATTACAGGCCTGTAAATGACACCTGCCCTGAAAACAAATCCTGGGGTCATATATCGACCAAAAAATTCAAAAGACGTCCATATTTCTAAACGACAGTTTCAAGAGGCATATTTCACGCACATTAGTGTTCTGCTTCTTTTGCTTTCTTTCTTTCTTGGTTAAAAAAACGGGAATGGAAAAAGGCAACCCTCAGAATGGGCGAAAACGTTCACAAACGAATCAATGGACAAAGGTTTAAGCTCCAATATATATAAACAGCTCATGCAGCTTAATATTAATAAAACAAACAACCCAATACAAAAATGGGCAGAAGATCTATATAGACGTTTCTTCAAAGAAGACACAGAGATGGCCAAGACGCACATGAAAAGCTGCTCAACATCACTAATTATTAGAGAAATGCAAATCAGAACTACAATGAGGTAAGACCTCACACCTGTTAGAATCGGCATCATCAGATAATCTACAAACAACAAATTCTGGGGAGGGTGTGGACAAAAGGAACCCTCTTCCACTATTGGTGGGAATGTAAATTGATACAGTCACTATGGAGAGCAGTATGGAGGTTCCTTTAAAAAACTAAAAAGAGAATTACCATAGGATCCAGCAATCCCACTTCTGGGCATATACCCAGAGAAAACCAAAAATCACAGAGACACATTCACCACAATGTTCATTGCAGCACTATTTTCAATAGCCAGGTAATGGAAGCAACCTAAATACCCACAGACAGACGAATGGATAAAGATGTGGTACATATATAATATGGAATATTATTTCAGCCATAAAAAGGAATGAAACAGGGTCATTTGTAGAGAAGTTGATGGATCTAGAGACTGTCATACAGAGTGAAATAAGTCAGAAAGAGAAAAACAAATATTGTATATTAATGCCTATATGTGGAACCCAGAAAAATGGTACAGATGAACTGGTTTGCAGGGCAGAAATAGAGACACAGAGGTAGAGAACAAACGTATGGACACAATGTGGGGGAAGCCATGGGGTGGTGGTGGTGGGATGAGTTGAGAGATTGGGATTGACCTGTATACATGTATATGCATAAAATAGATAACTAATAATAACCTACTGTATAAAAAAATAAATAAAATTAAATTTCAAAATTTTTAAAAATAAAATGTAAAAATAAAACAGAAAAAAAGTTCTTCCATTCACCCTGATGTATTTATAAGAATGAATTATTTCCATTCTTATATCTATAAATACATAAAAGAGGAATAAAATCTAACTTGAACCAAAAAAGAAAAAAAAAACTGAACCTAACAGTTATACAGAGGAAAACACTACCAAGGCACTTGCTCCAGTGGTAAACAATTCTGAAATTGGTCAGAGGTGGGGAATCATCTCCCATACAGCCAGCAGCCCCGCCCGCCCACGCAAGGAGCGTCCTTATTGCAAAGCTGGGAGACCGTGCCGAGGCCTCTGTGAGTAAACGTGAGCTTAGCCCGAGGCCAGATGCTGCTGAACAGTTCCCACCCTTCCCAGGTGAAACACCTCAATATGTACAAGGGCTTGAAAGCCTAGAGGAAGGGCCGTGGAGCCACACCAGCGACAGCACGCAGGCCAACTTGGTGCCTGCAGGTCAGCCAGGATGGTCCTGGCCACGGGCGCTCTTCTGGAAGCTTTCCATTGCCCTGCCTGAGATACCCCTCCTGTCCCGGCCCCCACTCCTTCTTTTCCTTACTCACCTCAGCCCGGAGAGATATTCCAGTGGAAGTTATGGGTGACACATCCTCTTCTTTACAGGTGGCAGCCTGGCAACTCCTGCCGAAAGTCCAGCAGAGCCCCACTCACACTGGGCCACCCACAAAGCCGTGGACCCTCACACCCTCCCACCAGCACAGCCCCGAGACTGCTGACGGTGCAGAGAATATGGAGTCAGGCACAGCTGCAGGGGCTATTGCTGCCTGGAGTGCTATTTATATTGATCTCAACCCAGGCACACCTGGGGAGGGCTTGCCGGCAGGGTCAGGCTGCCCAGGTCAGCTAATCCTCAGCCCTCAGGGAATCACATTGCAGAAAATGGACCTCGCTAAGACAGAATATTCGCCAAGGAAAAAAAGGACACAATGCCATTTGCAGCACCGTAGATGAGTCTCGAGGTAATCACGTGACTTGTAGTAAGTCAGAAAGTGAAAGACACATATCATATCATATCACTTATAGGTGTTACCTATAAGTTGATACCAGGGCAGATATTTCCACGGAGAAGGGCAATCACAGATTCATTAAACAAACTTATGGTTCACCAAAGGAAAGGTGTGAGGATTGAATTCATTACGATATTGGGGTTAACAGACATATACAAACACAGTAGACGTATATAATCACCAAAGACCTACGGAGTACCAAGAGAAGACTACTCAACATTCTGTCATAACGTACATGGGAAAAGGATCCCAGGAAGAACAGACATATGTATATGTGTAAAAGAACCACCTCTTGCACACCTACAACAAGCTAAACGTTGTACTCAAACTTGCTGTAATAAAAAATAAAAAATTAAATTAAAAACACGAACAAGAAGTAGTGAGACACACTTGAGGGGCTTTCTCCTGGCACATTCCGTTCTACATTACAATCTAGAACGCGACTTCCATTGAGGCTCTGCTGCCCTAGTAACCAGATTTGGTAAGGGAGAACTGCTGCCACCTTGTGGCCGTTTCACACAACAGCAGCTTTAATCCCAGCACTAAAGGTCAGTGGATATTCCAAATCATTACAGGCCTGTAAATGACACCTGCCCTGAAAACAAATCCTGGGGTCATATATCGACCAAAAAATTCAAAAGACGTCCATATTTCTAAACGACAGTTTCAAGAGGCATATTTCACGCACATTAGTGTTCTGCTTCTTTTGCTTTCTTTCTTTCTTGGTTAAAAAAACGGGAATGGAAAAAGGCAACCCTCAGAATGGGCGAAAACGTTCACAAACGAATCAATGGACAAAGGTTTAAGCTCCAATATATATAAACAGCTCATGCAGCTTAATATTAATAAAACAAACAACCCAATACAAAAATGGGCAGAAGATCTAAATAGACGTTTCTTCAAAGAAGACACAGAGATGGCCAAGACGCACATGAAATGCTGCTCAACATCACTAATTATTAGAGAAATGCAAATCAAAACTACAATGAGGTAAGACCTCACACCTGTTAGAATCGGCATCATCAGATAATCTACAAACAACAAATTCTGGGGAGGGTGTGGACAAAAGGAACCCTCTTCCGCTATTGGAGGGAATGTAAATTGATACAGTCACTATGGAGAACAGTATGGAGGTTCCTTTAAAAACTAAAAAGAGAATTACCATAGGATCCAGCAATCCCACTTCTGGGCATATACCCAGAGAAAACCATAAATCACAAAGACACATTCACCACAATGTTCATTGCAGCACTATTTACAATAGCCAGGTAATGGAAGCAACCTAAATGCCCCCAGACAGACGAATGGATAAAGATGTGGTACATATATAAAATGGAATATTACTTCAGCCATAAAAAGGAATGAAACTGGGTCATTTGTAGAGAAGTTGATGGATCTAGAGACTGTCATACAGAGTGAAGTAAGTCAGAAAGAGAAAAACAAATATTGTATATTAATGCCTATATGTGGAACCTAGAAAAATGGTACAGATGAACTGGTTTGCAGGGCAGAAATAGAGACACAGAGGTAGAGAACAAACGTATGGACACAAAGTGGGGGAAGGCATGGTGTGGTGGTGGTGGAATGAGTTGAGAGATTGGGATTGACCTGTATATATGTATATGCATAAAATAGATAACTAATAATAACCTACTGTATAAAAAAATAAATAAAATTAAATTTCAAAATTTTTAAAAATAGAATGTAAAAATAAAACAGAAAAAAAGTTCTTCCATTCACCCTGATGTATTTATAAGAATGAATTATTTCCATGCTTATATCTATAAATACATAAAAGAGGAATAAAATCTAACTTGAACCAAAAAAGAAAAAAAAAACTGAACCTAACAGTTATACAGAGGAAAACACTACCAAGGCACTTGCTCCAGTGGTAAACAATTCTGAAATTGGTCAGAGGTGGGGAATCATCTCCCATACAGCCAGCAGCCCCGCCCACCCACGCAAAGAGCGTCCTTATTGCAAAGCTGGGAGTCCGTGCCGAGGCTTCTGTGAGTAAACGTGAGCTGAGACCCAGACCAGATGCTGCTGAACAGTTCCCACCCTTCCCAGGTGAAACACCTCAATATGTACAAGGGCTTGAAAGCTTAGAGGAAGGGCCGTGGAGCCACACCAGCAAGAGCACGCAGGCCAACTTTGTGCCTGCAGTTAAGCCAGGATGGTCCTGTCCACGGGCGCTCTTCTGGAAGCTTTCCATTGCTCTGCCTGAGATACCCCTCCTGTCCCGGCACCAACTCCTTTTTTTCCTTACTCACCTCAGCCCGGAGAGATATTCCAGTGGAAGTTATGGGTGACACATCCTCTTCTTTACAGGTGGCAGCCTGGCAACTCCTGCCGAAAGTCCAGCAGAGCCCCACTCACACCGGGCCACCCACAAAGCCGTGGACCCTCACACCCTCCCACCAGCACAGCCCCGAGACTGCTGACGGGGCAGAGAATATGGAGTCAGGCACAGCTGCAGGGGCTATTGCTGCTTGGAGTGCTGTTTATATTGACCTCAACCCAGGCACACCTGGGGAGAGCTTGCCGGCAGGGTCAGGCTGCCCAGGTCAGCTAATCCACAGCCCTCGGGGAATCACATTGCAGAAAATGGACCTCGCTAAGACAGAATATTCGCCAAGGAAAAAAGGGACACCATGCCATTTGCAGCACCGTAGATGAGTCTAGAGGTAATCACGTGACTTGGAGTAAGTCAGAAAGTGAAAGACACATATCATATCATATCACTTATAGGTGTTACCTATAAATTGATACCAGGGCAGATATTTCCACGGAGAAGGGCAATCACAGATTCATTAAACAAACTTATGGTTCACCAAAGGAAAGGTGTGAGGATTGAATTCATTACGATATTGGGGTTAACAGACATATACAAACACAGTAGACGTATATAATCACCAAAGACCTACGGAGTACCAAGAGAAGACTACTCAACATTCTCTCATAAGGTACATGGGAAAAGGATCCCAGAAAGAACAGACATATGTATATGTGTAAAAGAACCACCTCTTGCACACCTACAACAAGCTAAACGTTGTACTCAAACTTGCTGTAATATAAAATAAAAAATTAAATTAAAAACACGAACAAGAAGTAGTGAGACAAACTTGAGGGGATTTCTCCTGGCACATTCCGTTCTACTTTACAATCTAGAACGCGACTTCCATTGAGGCTCTGCTGCCCTAGTAACCAGATTTGGTAAGGGAGAACTGCTGCCACCTTGTGGCCGTTTCACACAACAGCAGCTTTAATCCCAGCGCTAATGGTCAGTGATATTCAAAATCATTACAGGCCTGTAAATGACACCTGCCCTGAAAACAAATCCTGGGGTCATATATCGACCAAAAAATTCAAAAGACGTCCATATTTCAAAACGACAGTTTCAAGAGGCATATTTCACGCACATTGGTGTTCTGCTTCTTTTGCTTTCTTTCTTTCTTTGTTAAAAGAAGGGGAATGGAAAAAGGCAACCCTCAGAATTGGCGAAAACGTTCACAAAAGAATCAATGAACAAAGGTTTAATCTCCAATATATATAAACAGCTCATGCAGCTTAATATTAATAGAACAAACAACCCAATACAAAAATGGGCAGAAGATCTAAATAGACGTTTCTTTAAAGAAGACACAAAGATGGCCAAGATGCACATGTAAAGCTGCTCAACATCACTAATTATTAGAGAAATGCAAATCAAAACTACAATGAGGTAAGACCTCACACCTGTTAGAATCGGCATCATCAGATAATCTACAAACAACAAATTCTGGGGTGGGTGTGGACAAAAGGAACCCTCTTCCGCTATTGGTGGGAATGTAAATTGATACAGTGACTATGGAGAACAGTATGGAGGTTCCTTTAAAAAACTAAAAAGAGAATTACCATAGGATCCAGCAATCCCACTTCTGGGCATATACCCAGAGAAAACCAAAAATCACAGAGACACATTCACCACAATGTTCATTGCAGCACTATTTACAATAGCCAGGTAAAGGAAGCAACCTAAATTCCCACAGACAGACGAATGGATAAAGATGTGGTACATATATAATATGGAATATTATTTCAGCCATAAAAAGGAATGAAACTGGGTCATTTGTAGAGAAGTTGATGGATCTAGAGACTGTCATACAGAGTGAAATAAGTCAGAAAGAGAAAAACTAATATTGTATATTTATGCCTATATGTGGAACCTAGAAAAATGGTACAGATGAACTGGTTTGCAGGGCAGAAATAGAGACACAGAGGTAGAGAACAAACGTGTGGACACAATGTGGGGGAAGCCATGGGGTGGTGGTGGTGGAATGAGTTGAGAGATTGGGATTGACCTGTATATATGTATATGCATAAAATAGATAACTAATAATAACCTACTGTATAAAAAAATAAATAAAATTAAATTTCAAAATTTTTAAAAATAAAATGTAAAAATAAAACAGAAAAAAAGTTCTTCCATTCACCCTGATGTATTTATAAGAATGAATTATTTCCATGCTTATATCTATAAATACATAAAAGAGGAATAAAATCTAACTTGAAACAAAAAAGAAAAAAAAAACTGAACCTAACAGTTATACAGAGGAAAACACTACCAAGGCACTTGCTCCAGTGGTAAACAATTCTGAAATTGGTCAGAGGTGGGGAATCATCTCCCATACAGCCAGCAGCCCCGCCCGCCCACGCAAGGAGCGTCCTTATTGCAAAGCTGGGAGGCCGTGCCGAGGCCTCTGTGAGTAAACGTGAGCTGAGCCCCATGCCAGATGCTGCTGAACAGTTCCCACCCTTCCCAGGTGAAACACCTCAATATGTACAAGGGCTTGAAAGCCTAGAGGAAGGGCCGTGGAGCCACACCAGCGACAGCACGCAGGCCAACTTGGTGCCTGCAGGTCAGCCAGGATGGTCCTGGCCACGGGCGCTCTTCTGGAAGCTTTCCATTGCCCTGCCTGAGATACCCCTCCTGTCCCGGCCCCCACTCCTTTTTTTCCTTCCTCACCTCAGCCCGGAGAGATATTCCAGTGGAAGTTATGGGTGACACATCCTCTTCTTTACAGGTGGCAGCCTGGCAACTCCTGCCGAAAGTCCAGCAGAGCCCCACTCACACCGGGCCACCCACAAAGCCGTGGACCCTCACACCCTCCCACCAGCACAGCCCCGAGACTGCTGACGGGGCAGAGAATATGGAGTCAGGCACAGCTGCAGGGGTTATTGCTGCCTGGAGTGCTATTTATATTGATCTCAACCCAGGCACACCTGGGGAGGGCTTGCCGGCAGAGTCAGGCTGCCCAGGTCAGCTAATCCTCAGCCCTCAGGGAATCACATTGCAGAAAATGGACCTCGCTAAGACAGAATATTCGCCAAGGAAAAAAAGGACACAATGCCATTTGCAGCACCGTAGATGAGTCTCGAGGTAATCACGTGACTTGTAGTAAGTCAGAAAGTGAAAGACACATATCATATCATATCACTTATAGGTGTTACCTATAAGTTGATACCAGGGCAGATATTTCCACGGAGAAGGGCAATCACAGATTCATTAAACAAACTTATGGTTCACCAAAGGAAAGGTGTGAGGATTGAATTCATTACGATATTGGGGTTAACAGACATATACAAACACAGTAGACGTATATAATCACCAAAGACCTACGGAGTACCAAGAGAAGACTACTCAACATTCTGTCATAACGTACATGGGAAAAGGATCCCAGGAAGAACAGCCATATGTATATGTGTAAAAGAACCACCTCTTGCACACCTACAACAAGCTAAACGTTGTACTCAAACTTGCTGTAATAAAAAATAAAAAATTAAATTAAAAACACGAACAAGAAGTAGTGAGACACACTTGAGGGGCTTTCTCCTGGCACATTCCGTTCTACATTACAATCTAGAACGCGACTTCCATTGAGGCTCTGCTGCCCTAGTAACCAGATTTGGTAAGGGAGATCTG
The DNA here is from genome assembly GCF_964165515.1 of Mesoplodon bidens. NCBI lineage: Eukaryota > Metazoa > Chordata > Mammalia > Artiodactyla > Ziphiidae > Mesoplodon > Mesoplodon bidens. Next base: position 358,373 of record NW_027672082.1, read on the forward strand.
CTGCCACCTTGTGGCCGTTTCACACAACAGCAGCTTTAATCCCAGCGCTAATGATCAGTGGATATTCAAAATCATTACAGGCCTGTAAATGACACCTGCCATGAAAACAAATCCTGGGGTCATATATCGACCAAAAAATTCAAAAGACGTCCATATTTCAAAACGACAGTTTCAAGAGGCATATTTCACGCACATTAGTGTTCTGCTTCTTTTGCTTTCTTTCTTTCTTTGTTAAAAGTACGGGAATGGATAAAGGCAACCCTCAGAATGGGCGAAAACGTTCACAAACGAATCAATGGACAAAGGTTTAATCTCCAATATATATAAACAGCTCATGCAGCTTAATATTAATAAAACAAACAACCCAATACAAAAATGGGCAGAAGATCTAAATAGACGTTTCTTCAAAGATGACACAGAGATGGCCAAGACGCACATGAAAAGCTGCTCAACATCACTAATTATTAGAGAAATGCAAATCAAAACTACAATGAGGTAAGACCTCACACCTGTTAGAATCGGCATCATCAGATAATCTTCCAACAACAAATTCTGGGGAGGGTGTGGACAAAAGGAACCCTCTTCCGCTATTGGTGGGAATGTAAATTGATACAGTCACTATGGAGAACAGTATGGAGGTTCCTTTAAAAACTAAAAAGAGAATTACCATAGGATCCAGCAATCCCACTTCTGGGCATATACACAGAGAACACCAAAAATCACAGAGACACATTCACCACAATGTTCATTGCAGCACTATTTACAATAGCCAGGTAATGGAAGCAACCTAAATGCCCACAGACAGACGAATGGATAAAGATGTGGTACATATATAATATGGAATATTATTTCAGCCATAAAAAGGAATGAAACTGGGTCATTTGTAGAGAAGTTGATGGATCTAGAGACTGTCATACAGAGTGAAATAAGTCAGAAAGAGAAAAACTAATATTGTATATTTATGCCTATATGTGGAACCTAGAAAAATGGTACAGATGAACTGGTTTGCAGGGCAGAAATAGAGACACAGAGGTAGAGAACAAACGTATGGACACAATGTGGGGGAAGCCATGGGGTGGTGGTGGTGGAATGAGTTGAAAGATTGGGATTGACCTGTATACATGTATATGCATAAAATAGATAACTAATAATAACCTACTGTATAAAAAAATAAATAAAATTAAATTTCAAAATTTTTAAAAATAAAATGTAAAAATAAAACAGAAAAAAAGTTCTTCCATTCACCCTGATGTATTTATTAGAATGAATTATTTCCATGCTTATATCTATAAATATATAAAAGAGGAATAAAATCTAACTTGAACCAAAAAAGAAAAAAAAACTGAACCTAACAGTTATACAGAGGAAAACACTACCAAGGCACTTGCTCCAGTGGTAAACAATTCTGAAATTGGTCAGAGGTGGGGAATCATCTCCCATACAGCCAGCAGCCCCGCCCGCCCACGCAAGGAGCGTCCTTATTGCAAAGCTGGGAGACCGTGCCGAGGCCTCTGTGAGTAAACGTGAGCTTAGCCCGAGGCCAGATGCTGCTGAACAGTTCCCACCCTTCCCAGGTGAAACACCTCAATATGTACAAGGGCTTGAAAGCCTAGAGGAAGGGCCGTGGAGCCACACCAGCGACAGCACGCAGGCCAACTTGGTGCCTGCAGGTCAGCCAGGATGGTCCTGGCCACGGGCGCTCTTCTGGAAGCTTTCCATTGCCCTGCCTGAGATACCCCTCCTGTCCCGGCCCCCACTCCTTCTTTTCCTTACTCACCTCAGCCCGGAGAGATATTCCAGTGGAAGTTATGGGTGACACATCCTCTTCTTTACAGGTGGCAGCCTGGCAACTCCTGCCGAAAGTCCAGCAGAGCACCACTCACACTGGGCCACCCACAAAGCCGTGGACCCTCACACCCTCCCACCAGCACAGCCCCGAGACTGCTGACGGTGCAGAGAATATGGAGTCAGGCACAGCTGCAGGGGCTATTGCTGCCTGGAGTGCTATTTATATTGATCTCAACCAGGCACACCTGGGGAGGGCTTGCCGGCAGGGTCAGGCTGCCCAGGTCAGCTAATCCTCAGCCCTCAGGGAATCACATTGCAGAAAATGGACCTCGCTAAGACAGAATATTCGCCAAGGAAAAAAAGGATACAATGCCATTTGCAGCACCGTAGATGAGTCTCGAGGTAATCACGTGACTTGTAGTAAGTCAGAAAGTGAAAGACACATATCATATCATATCACTTATAGGTGTTACCTATAAGTTGATACCAGCGCAGATATTTCCACGGAGAAGGGCAATCACAGATTCATTAAACAAACTTATGGTTCACCAAAGGAAAGGTGTGAGGATTGAATTCATTACGATATTGGGGTTAACAGACATATACAAACACAGTAGACGTATATAATAACCAAAGACCTACGGAGTACCAAGAGAAGACTACTCAACATTCTGTCATAACGTACATGGGAAAAGGATCCCAGGAAGAACAGACATATGTATATGTGTAAAAGAACCACCTCTTGCACACCTACAACAAGCTAAACGTTGTACTCAAACTTGCTGTAATAAAAAATAAAAAATTAAAGTAAAAACACGAACAAGAAGTAGTGAGACACACTTGAGGGGCTTTCTCCTGGCACATTCCGTTCTACATTACAATCTAGAACGCGACTTCCATTGAGGCTCTGCTGCCCTAGTAACCAGATTTGGTAAGGGAGATCTGCTGCCACCTTGTGGCCGTTTCACACAACAGCAGCTTTAATCCCAGCGCTAATGGTCAGTGGATATTCCAAATCATTACAGGCCTGTAAATGACACCTGCCCTGAAAACAAATCCTGGGGTCATATATCGACCACAAATTTCAAAAGAGGTCCATATTTCAAAACGACAGTTTCAAGAGGCATATTTCACGCACATTAGTGTTCTGCTTCTTTTGCTTTCTTTCTTTCTTTGTTAAAAAAACGGGAATGGATAAAGGCAACCCTCAGAAGGGGCGAAAACGTTCACAAACGAATCAATGGACAAAGGTTTAATCTCCAATATATATAAACAGCTCATGCAGCTTAATATTAATAAAACAAACAACCCAATACAAAAATGGGCAGAAGATCTAAATAGACGTTTCTTCAAAGAAGACACAGAGATGGCCAAGACGCACATGAAATGCTGCTCAACATCACTAATTATTAGAGAAATGCAAATCAAAACTACAATGAGGTAAGACCTCACACCTGTTAGAATCGGCATCATCAGATAATCTACAAACAACAAATTCTGGGGAGGGTGTGGACAAAAGGAACCCTCTTCCGCTATTGGAGGGAATGTAAATTGATACAGTCACTATGGAGAACAGTATGGAGGTTCCTTTAAAAACTAAAAAGAGAATTACCATAGGATCCAGCAATCCCACTTCTGGGCATATACCCAGAGAAAACCATAAATCACAAAGACACATTCACCACAATGTTCATTGCAGCACTATTTACAATAGCCAGGTAATGGAAGCAACCTAAATGCCCCCAGACAGACGAATGGATAAAGATGTGGTACATATATAAAATGGAATATTACTTCAGCCATAAAAAGGAATGAAACTGGGTCATTTGTAGAGAAGTTGATGGATCTAGAGACTGTCATACAGAGTGAAGTAAGTCAGAAAGAGAAAAACAAATATTGTATATTAATGCCTATATGTGGAACCTAGAAAAATGGTACTGATGAACTGGTTTGCAGGGCAGAAATAGAGACACAGAGGTAGAGAACAAACGTATGGACACAAAGTGGGGGAAGGCATGGGGTGGTGGTGGTGGAATGAGTTGAGAGATTGGGATTGACCTGTATATATGTATATGCATAAAATAGATAACTAATAATAACCTACTGTATAAAAAAATAAATAAAATTAAATTTCAAAATTTTTAAAAATAGAATGTAAAAATAAAACAGAAAAAAAGTTCTTCCATTCACCCTGATGTATTTATAAGAATGAATTATTTCCATGCTTATATCTATAAATACATAAAAGAGGAATAAAATCTAACTTGAACCAAAAAAGAAAAAAAAAAACTGAACCTAAGAGTTATACAGAGGAAAACACTACCAAGGCACTTGCTCCAGTGGTAAACAATTCTGAAATTGGTCAGAGGTGGGGAATCACCTCCCATACAGCCAGCAGCCCCGCCCACCCACGCAAAGAGCGTCCTTATTGCAAAGCTGGGAGTCCGTGCCGAGGCTTCTGTGAGTAAACGTGAGCTGAGCCCCAGACCAGATGCTGCTGAACAGTTCCCACCCTTCCCAGGTGAAACACCTCAATATGTACAAGGGCTTGAAAGCTTAGAGGAAGGGGCGTGGAGCCACACCAGCAAGAGCACGCAGGCCAACTTGGTGCCTGCAGGTCAGCCAGAATGGTCCTGGCCACGGGCGCTGTTCTGGAAGCTTTCCATTGCCCTGCCTGAGATACCCCTCCTGTCCCGGCACCAACTCCTTTTTCTCCTTACTCACCTCAGCCCGGAGAGATATTCCAGTGGAAGTTATGGGTGACACATCCTCTTCTTTACAGGTGGCAGCCTGGCAACTCCTGCCGAAAGTCCAGCAGAGCCCCACTCACACCGGGCCACCCATAAAGCCGTGGACCCTCACACCCTCCCATCAGCACAGCCCCGAGACTGCTGACGGGGCAGAGAATATGGAGTCAGGCACAGCTGCAGGGGCTATTGCTGCCTGGAGTGCTGTTTATATTGACCTCAACCCAGGCACACCTGGGGAGGGCTTGCCGGCAGGGTCAGGCTGTCCAGGTCAGCTAATCCTCAGCCCTCAGGGAATCACATTGCAGAAAATGGACCTCGCTAAGACAGAATATTTGCCAAGGAAAAAAAGGACACAATGCCATTTGCAGCACCGTAGATGAGTCTCGAGGTAATCACGTGACTTGTAGTAAGTCAGAAAGTGAAAGACACATATCATATCATATCACTTATAGGTGTTACCTATAAGTTGATACCAGGGCAGATATTTCCACGGAGAAGGGCAATTACAGATTCATTAAACAAACTTATGGTTCACCAAAGGAAAGGTGTGAGGATTGAATTCATTACGATATTGGGGTTAACAGACATATACAAACACAGTAGAAGTATATAATCACCAAAGACCTACGGAGTACCAAGAGAAGACTACTCAACATTCTGTCATAACGTACATGGGAAAAGGATCCCAGGAAGAACAGACATATGTATATGTGTAAAAGAACCACCTCTTGCACACCTACAACAAGCTAAACGTTGTACTCAAACTTGCTGTAATAAAAAATAAAAAATTAAATTAAAAACACGAACAAGAAGTAGTGAGACACACTTGAGGGGCTTTCTCCTGGCACATTCCGTTCTACATTACAATCTAGAACGCGACTTCCATTGAGGCTCTGCTGCCCTAGTAACCAGATTTGGTAAGGGAGAACTGCTGCCACCTTGTGGCCGTTTCACACAACAGCAGCTTTAATCCCAGCGCTAAAGGTCAGTGGATATTCCAAATCATTACAGGCCTGTAAATGACACCTGCCCTGAAAACAAATCCTGGGGTCATATATCGACCAAAAAATTCAAAAGACGTCCATATTTCTAAACGACAGTTTCAAGAGGCATATTTCACGCACATTAGTGTTCTGCTTCTTTTGCTTTCTTTCTTTCTTGGTTAAAAAAACGGGAATGGAAAAAGGCAACCCTCAGAATGGGCGAAAACGTTCACAAACGAATCAATGGACAAAGGTTTAAGCTCCAATATATATAAACAGCTCATGCAGCTTAATATTAATAAAACAAACAACCCAATACAAAAATGGGCAGAAGATCTATATAGACGTTTCTTCAAAGAAGACACAGAGATGGCCAAGACGCACATGAAAAGCTGCTCAACATCACTAATTATTAGAGAAATGCAAATCAAAACTACAATGAGGTAAGACCTCACACCTGTTAGAATCGGCATCATCAGATAATCTACAAACAACAAATTCTGGGGAGGGTGTGGACAAAAGGAACCCTCTTCCGCTATTGGTGGGAATGTAAATTGATACAGTCACTATGGAGAGCTGTATGGAGGTTCCTTTAAAAAACTAAAAAGAGAATTACCATAGGACCCAGCAATCCCACTTCTCGGCATATACCCTGAGAAAACCAAAAATCACAGAGACACATTCACCACAATGTTCATTGCAGCACTATTTTCAATAGCCAGGTAATGGAAGCAACCTAAATACCCACAGACAGACGAATGGATAAAGATGTGGTACATATATAATATGGAATATTATTTCAGCCATAAAAAGGAATGAAACTGGGTCATTTGTAGAGAAGTTGATGGATCTAGAGACTGTCATACAGAGTGAAATAAGTCAGAAAGAGAAAAACAAATATTGTATATTAATGCCTATATGTGGAACCCAGAAAAATGGTACAGATGAACTGGTTTGCAGGGCAGAAATAGAGACACAGAGGTAGAGAACAAACGTATGGACACAATGTGGGGGAAGCCATGGGGTGGTGGTGGTGGGATGAGTTGAGAGATTGGGATTGACCTGTATACATGTATATGCATAAAATAGATAACTAATAATAACCTACTGTATAAAAAAATAAATAAAATTAAATTTCAAAATTTTTAAAAATAAAATGTAAAAATAAAACAGAAAAAAAGTTCTTCCATTCACCCTGATGTATTTATAAGTATGAATTATTTCCATGCTTATATCTATAAATACATAAAAGAGGAATAAAATCTAACTTGAACCAAAAAAGAAAAAAAAAAACTGAACCTAACAGTTATACAGAGGAAAACACTACCAAGGCACTTGCTCCAGTGGTAAACAATTCTGAAATTGGTAAGAGGTGTGGAATCATCTCCCATACAGCCAGCAGCCCCGCCCGCCCACGCAAGGAGCATCCTTATTGCAAAGCTGGGAGACCGTGCCGAGGCCTCTGTGAGTAAACGTGAGCTTAGCCCGAGGCCAGATGCTGCTGAACAGTTCCCACCCTTCCCAGGTGAAACACCTCAATATGTACAAGGGCTTGAAAGCCTAGAGGAAGGGCCGTGGAGCCACACCAGCGACAGCACGCAGGCCAACTTGGTGCCTGCAGGTCAGCCAGGATGGTCCTGGCCACGGGCGCTCTTCTGGAAGCTTTCCATTGCCCTGCCTGAGATACCCCTCCTGTCCCGGCCCCCACTCCTTCTTTTCCTTACTCACCTCAGCCCGGAGAGATATTCCAGTGGAAGTTATGGGTGACACATCCTCTTCATTACAGGTGGCAGCCTGGCAACTCCTGCCGAAAGTCCAGCAGAGCCCCACTCACACCGGGCCACCCACAAAGCCGTGGACCCTCACACCCTCCCACCAGCACAGCCCCGAGACTGCTGACGGGGCAGAGAATATGGAGTCAGGCACAGCTGCAGGGGCTATTGCTGCCTGGAGTGCTATTTATATTGATCTCAACCCAGGCACACCTGGGGAGGGCTTGCCGGCAGGGTCAGGCTGCCCAGGTCAGCTAATCCTCAGCCCTCAGGGAATCACATTGCAGAAAATGGACCTCGCTAAGACAGAATATTCGCCAAGGAAAAAAAGGACACAATGCCATTTGCAGCACCGTAGATGAGTCTCGAGGTAATCACGTGACTTGTAGTAAGTCAGAAAGTGAAAGACACATATCATATCATATCACTTATAGGTGTTACCTATAAGTTGATACCAGGGCAGATATTTCCACGGAGAAGGGCAATCACAGATTCATTAAACAAACTTATGGTTCACCAAAGGAAAGGTGTGAGGATTGAATTCATTACGATATTGGGGTTAACAGACATATACAAACACAGTAGAAGTATATAATCACCAAAGACCTACGGAGTACCAAGAGAAGACTACTCAACATTCTGTCATAACGTACATGGGAAAAGGATCCCAGGAAGAACAGACATATGTATATGTGTAAAAGAACCACCTCTTGCACACCTACAACAAGCTAAACGTTGTACTCAAACTTGCTGTAATAAAAAATAAAAAATTAAATTAAAAACACGAACAAGAAGTAGTGAGACACACTTGAGGGGCTTTCTCCTGGCACATTCCGTTCTACATTACAATCTAGAACGCGACTTCCATTGAGGCTCTGCTGCCCTAGTAACCAGATTTGGTAAGGGAGAACTGCTGCCACCTTGTGGCCGTTTCACACAACAGCAGCTTTAATCCCAGCGCTAAAGGTCAGTGGATATTCCAAATCATTACAGGCCTGTAAATGACACCTGCCCTGAAAACAAATCCTGGGGTCATATATCGACCAAAAAATTCAAAAGACGTCCATATTTCTAAACGACAGTTTCAAGAGGCATATTTCACGCACATTAGTGTTCTGCTTCTTTTGCTTTCTTTCTTTCTTGGTTAAAAAAACGGGAATGGAAAAAGGCAACCCTCAGAATGGGCGAAAACGTTCACAAACGAATCAATGGACAAAGGTTTAAGCTCCAATATATATAAACAGCTCATGCAGCTTAATATTAATAAAACAAACAACCCAATACAAAAATGGGCAGAAGATCTATATAGACGTTTCTTCAAAGAAGACACAGAGATGGCCAAGACGCACATGAAAAGCTGCTCAACATCACTAATTATTAGAGAAATGCAAATCAAAACTACAATGAGGTAAGACCTCACACCTGTTAGAATCGGCATCATCAGATAATCTACAAACAACAAATTCTGGGGAGGGTGTGGACAAAAGGAACCCTCTTCCGCTATTGGTGGGAATGTAAATTGATACAGTCACTATGGAGAGCTGTATGGAGGTTCCTTTAAAAAACTAAAAAGAGAATTACCATAGGACCCAGCAATCCCACTTCTCGGCATATACCCAGAGAAAACCAAAAATCACAGAGACACATTCACCACAATGTTCATTGCAGCACTATTTTCAATAGCCAGGTAATGGAAGCAACCTAAATACCCACAGACAGACGAATGGATAAAGATGTGGTACATATATAATATGGAATATTATTTCAGCCATAAAAAGGAATGAAACTGGGTCATTTGTAGAGAAGTTGATGGATCTAGAGACTGTCATACAGAGTGAAATAAGTCAGAAAGAGAAAAACAAATATTGTATATTAATGCCTATATGTGGAACCCAGAAAAATGGTACAGATGAACTGGTTTGCAGGGCAGAAATAGAGACACAGAGGTAGAGAACAAACGTATGGACACAATGTGGGGGAAGCCATGGGGTGGTGGTGGTGGGATGAGTTGAGAGATTGGGATTGACCTGTATACATGTATATGCATAAAATAGATAACTAATAATAACCTACTGTATAAAAAAATAAATAAAATTAAATTTCAAAATTTTTAAAAATAAAATGTAAAAATAAAACAGAAAAAAAGTTCTTCCATTCACCCTGATGTATTTATAAGAATGAATTATTTCCATGCTTATATCTATAAATACATAAAAGAGGAATAAAATCTAACTTGAACCAAAAAAGAAAAAAAAAAACTGAACCTAACAGTTATACAGAGGAAAACACTACCAAGGCACTTGCTCCAGTGGTAAACAATTCTGAAATTGGTAAGAGGTGTGGAATCATCTCCCATACAGCCAGCAGCCCCGCCCGCCCACGCAAGGAGCATCCTTATTGCAAAGCTGGGAGACCGTGCCGAGGCCTCTGTGAGTAAACGTGAGCTTAGCCCGAGGCCAGATGCTGCTGAACAGTTCCCACCCTTCCCAGGTGAAACACCTCAATATGTACAAGGGCTTGAAAGCCTAGAGGAAGGGCCGTGGAGCCACACCAGCGACAGCACGCAGGCCAACTTGGTGCCTGCAGGTCAGCCAGGATGGTCCTGGCCACGGGCGCTCTTCTGGAAGCTTTCCATTGCCCTGCCTGAGATACCCCTCCTGTCCCGGCCCCCACTCCTTCTTTTCCTTACTCACCTCAGCCCGGAGAGATATTCCAGTGGAAGTTATGGGTGACACATCCTCTTCATTACAGGTGGCAGCCTGGCAACTCCTGCCGAAAGTCCAGCAGAGCCCCACTCACACCGGGCCACCCACAAAGCCGTGGACCCTCACACCCTCCCACCAGCACAGCCCCGAGACTGCTGACGGGGCAGAGAATATGGAGTCAGGCACAGCTGCAGGGGCTATTGCTGCCTGGAGTGCTATTTATATTGATCTCAACCCAGGCACACCTGGGGAGGGCTTGCCGGCAGGGTCAGGCTGCCCAGGTCAGCTAATCCTCAGCCCTCAGGGAATCACATTGCAGAAAATGGACCTCGCTAAGACAGAATATTCGCCAAGGAAAAAAAGGACACAATGCCATTTGCAGCACCGTAGATGAGTCTCGAGGTAATCACGTGACTTGTAGTAAGTCAGAAAGTGAAAGACACATATCATATCATATCACTTATAGGTGTTACCTATAAGTTGATACCAGGGCAGATATTTCCACGGAGAAGGGCAATCACAGATTCATTAAACAAACTTATGGTTCACCAAAGGAAAGGTGTGAGGATTGAATTCATTACGATATTGGGGTTAACAGACATATACAAACACAGTAGACGTATATAATCACCAAAGACCTACGGAGTACCAAGAGAAGACTACTCAACATTCTGTCATAACGTACATGGGAAAAGGATCCCAGGAAGAACAGACATATGTATATGTGTAAAAGAACCACCTCTTGCACACCTACAACAAGCTAAACGTTGTACTCAAACTTGCTGTAATAAAAAATAAAAAATTAAATTAAAAACACGAACAAGAAGTAGTGAGACACACTTGAGGGGCTTTCTCCTGGCACATTCCGTTCTACATTACAATCTAGAACGCGACTTCCATTGAGGCTCTGCTGCCCTAGTAACCAGATTTGGTAAGGGAGATCTGCTGCCACCTTGTGGCCGTTTCACACAACAGCAGCTTTAATCCCAGCGCTAATGATCAGTGGATATTCCAAATCATTACAGGCCTGTAAATGACACCTGCCATGAAAACAAATCCTGGGGTCATATATCGACCAAAAAATTCAAAAGACTTCCATATTTCAAAACGACAGTTTCAAGAGGCATATTTCACGCACATTAGTGTTCTGCTTCTTTTGCTTTCTTTCTTTCTTTGTTAAAAGTACGGGAATGGATAAAGGCAACCCTCAGAATGGGCGAAAACGTTCACAAACGAATCAATGGACAAAGAAAGGTTTAATCTCCAATATATATAAACAGCTCATGCAGCTTAATATTAATAAAACAAACAACCCAATACAAAAATGGGCAGAAGATCTAATTAGACGTTTCTTCAAAGATGACACAGAGATGGCCAATACGCACATGAAAAGCTGCTCAGCATCACTAATTATTAGAGAAATGCAAATCAAAACTACAATGAGGTAAGACCTCACACCTGTTAGAATCGGCATCATCAGATAATCTACAAACAACAAATTCTGGGGAGGGTGTGGACAAAAGGAACCCTCTTCCGCTATTGGTGGGAATGTAAATTGATACAGTCACTATGGAGAACAGTATGGAGGTTCCTTTAAAAACTAAAAAGAGAATTACCATAGGATCCAGCAATCCCACTTCTGGGCATATACCCAGAGAAAACCAAATATCACAGAGACACATTCACCACAATGTTCATTGCAGCACTATTTACAATAGCCAGGTAATGGAAGCAACCTACATGCCCACAGACAGACGAATGGATAAAGATGTGGTACATATATAATATGGAATATTATTTCAGCCATAAAAAGGAATGAAACAGGGTCATTTGTAGAGAAGTTGATGGATCTAGAGACTGTCATACAGAGTGAAATAAGTCAGAAAGAGAAAAACAAATATTGTATATTAATGCCTATATGTGGAACCTAGAAAAATGGTACAGATGAACTGGTTTGCAGGGCAGAAATAGAGACACAGAGGTAGAGAACAAACGTATGGACACAATGTGGGGGAAGCCATGGGGTGGTGGTGGTGGAATGAGTTGAGAGATTGGGATTGACCTGTATACATGTATATGCATAAAATAGATAACTAATAATAACCTACTGTATAAAAAAATAAATAAAATTAAATTTCAAAATTTTTAAAAATAAAATGTAAAAATAAAACAGAAAAAAAGTTCTTCCATTCACCCTGATGTATTTATAAGAATGAATTATTTCCATGCTTATATCTATAAATACATAAAAGAGGAATAAAATCTAACTTGAACCAAAAAAGAAAAAAAAAACTGAACCTAACAGTTATACAGAGGAAAACACTACCAAGGCACTTGCTCCAGTGGTAAACAATTCTGAAATTGGTCAGAGGTGGGGAATCATCTCCCATACAGCCAGCAACCCCGCCCGCCCACGCAAGGAGCGTCCTTATTGCAAAGCTGGGAGACCGTGCCGAGGCCTCTGTGAGTAAACGTGAGCTTAGCCCGAGGCCAGATGCTGCTGAACAGTTCCCACCCTTCCCAGGTGAAACACCTCAATATGTACAAGGGCTTGAAAGCCTAGAGGAAGGGCCGTGGAGCCACACCAGCGACAGCACGCAGGCCAACTTGGTGCCTGCAGGTCAGCCAGGATGGTCCTGGCCACGGGCGCTCTTCTGGAAGCTTTCCATTGCCCTGCCTGAGATACCCCTCCTGTCCCGGCCCCCACTCCTTCTTTTCCTTACTCACCTCAGCCCGGAGAGATATTCCAGTGGAAGTTATGGGTGACACATCCTCTTCTTTACAGGTGGCAGCCTGGCAACTCCTGCCGAAAGTCCAGCAGAGCCCCACTCACACTGGGCCACCCACAAAGCCGTGGACCCTCACACCCTCCCACCAGCACAGCCCCGAGACTGCTGACGGTGCAGAGAATATGGAGTCAGGCACAGCTGCAGGGGCTATTGCTGCCTGGAGTGTTATTTATATTGATCTCAACCCAGGCACACCTGGGGAGGGCTTGCCGGCAGGGTCAGGCTGCCCAGGTCAGCTAATCCTCAGCCCTCAGGGAATCACATTGCAGAAAATGGACCTCGCTAAGACAGAATATTCGCCAAGGAAAAAAAGGACACAATGCCATTTGCAGCACCGTAGATGAGTCTCGAGGTAATCACGTGACTTGTAGTAAGTCAGAAAGTGAAAGACACATATCATATCATATCACTTATAGGTGTTACCTATAAGTTGATACCAGGGCAGATATTTCCACGGAGAAGGGCAATCACAGATTCATTAAACAAACTTATGGTTCACCAAAGGAAAGGTGTGAGGATTGAATTCATTACAATATTGGGGTTAACAGACATATACAAACACAGTAGACGTATATAATCACCAAAGACCTACGGAGTACCAAGAGAAGACTACTCAACATTCTGTCATAACGTACATGGGAAAAGGATCCCAGGAAGAACAGACATATGTATATGTGTAAAAGAACCACCTCTTGCACACCTACAACAAGCTAAACGTTGTACTCAAACTTGCTGTAATAAAAAATAAAAAATTAAATTAAAAACACGAACAAGAAGTAGTGAGACACACTTGAGGGGCTTTCTCCTGGCACATTCCGTTCTACATTACAATCTAGAACGCGACTTCCATTGAGGCTCTGCTGCCCTAGTAACCAGATTTGGTAAGGGAGATCTGCTGCCACCTTGTGGCCGTTTCACACAACAGCAGCTTTAATCCCAGCGCTAATGGTCAGTGGATATTCCAAATCATTACAGGCCTGTAAATGACACCTGCCCTGAAAACAAATCCTGGGGTCATATATCGACCACAAATTTCAAAAGACGTCCATATTTCAAAACGACAGTTTCAAGAGGCATATTTCACGCACATTAGTGTTCTGCTTCTTTTGCTTTCTTTCTTTCTTTGTTAAAAAAACGGGAATGGATAAAGGCAACCCTCAGAAGGGGCGAAAACGTTCGCAAACGAATCAATGGACAAAGGTTTAATCTCCAATATATATAAACAGCTCATGCAGCTTAATATTAATAAAACAAACAACCCAATACAAAAATGGGCAGAAGATCTAAATAGACGTTTCTTCAAAGAAGACACAGAGATGGCCAAGACGCACATGAAATGCTGCTCAACATCACTAATTATTAGAGAAATGCAAATCAAAACTACAATGAGGTAAGACCTCACACCTGTTAGAATCGGCATCATCAGATAATCTACAAACAACAAATTCTGGGGAGGGTGTGGACAAAAGGAACCCTCTTCCGCTATTGGAGGGAATGTAAATTGATACAGTCACTATGGAGAACAGTATGGAGGTTCCTTTAAAAACTAAAAAGAGAATTACCATAGGATCCAGCAATCCCACTTCTGGGCATATACCCAGAGAAAACCATAAATCACAAAGACACATTCACCACAATGTTCATTGCAGCACTATTTACAATAGCCAGGTAATGGAAGCAACCTAAATGCCCCCAGACAGACGAATGGATAAAGATGTGGTACATATATAAAATGGAATATTACTTCAGCCATAAAAAGGAATGAAACTGGGTCATTTGTAGAGAAGTTGATGGATCTAGAGACTGTCATACAGAGTGAAGTAAGTCAGAAAGAGAAAAACAAATATTGTATATTAATGCCTATATGTGGAACCTAGAAAAATGGTACAGATGAACTGGTTTGCAGGGCAGAAATAGAGACACAGAGGTAGAGAACAAACGTATGGACACAAAGTGGGGGAAGGCATGGGGTGGTGGTGGTGGAATGAGTTGAGAGATTGGGATTGACCTGTATATATGTATATGCATAAAATAGATAACTAATAATAACCTACTGTATAAAAAAATAAATAAAATTAAATTTCAAAAATTTTAAAAATAGAATGTAAAAATAAAACAGAAAAAAAGTTCTTCCATTCACCCTGATGTATTTATAAGAATGAATTATTTCCATGCTTATATCTATAAATACATAAAAGAGGAATAAAATCTAACTTGAACCAAAAAAGAAAAAAAAAAACTGAACCTAACAGTTATACAGAGGAAAACACTACCAAGGCACTTGCTCCAGTGGTAAACAATTCTGAAATTGGTCAGAGGTGGGGAATCATCTCCCATACAGCCAGCAGCCCCGCCCACCCACGCAAAGAGCGTCCTTATTGCAAAGCTGGGAGTCCGTGCCGAGGCTTCTGTGAGTAAACGTGAGCTGAGACCCAGACCAGATGCTGCTGAACAGTTCCCACCCTTCCCAGGTGAAACACCTCAATATGTACAAGGGCTTGAAAGCTTAGAGGAAGGGCCGTGGAGCCACACCAGCAAGAGCACGCAGGCCAACTTTGTGCCTGCAGTTAAGCCAGGATGGTCCTGTCCACGGGCGCTCTTCTGGAAGCTTTCCATTGCTCTGCCTGAGATACCCCTCCTGTCCCGGCACCAACTCCTTTTTTTCCTTACTCACCTCAGCCCGGAGAGATATTCCAGTGGAAGTTATGGGTGACACATCCTCTTCTTTACAGGTGGCAGCCTGGCAACTCCTGCCGAAAGTCCAGCAGAGCCCCACTCACACCGGGCCACCCACAAAGCCGTGGACCCTCACACCCTCCCACCAGCACAGCCCCGAGACTGCTGACGGGGCAGAGAATATGGAGTCAGGCACAGCTGCAGGGGCTATTGCTGCTTGGAGTGCTGTTTATATTGACCTCAACCCAGGCACACCTGGGGAGGGCTTGCCGGCAGGGTCAGGCTGCCCAGGTCAGCTAATCCACAGCCCTCGGGGAATTACATTGCAGAAAATGGACCTCGCTAAGACAGAATATTCGCCAAGGAAAAAAGGGACACCATGCCATTTGCAGCACCGTAGATGAGTCTAGAGGTAATCACGTGACTTGGAGTAAGTCAGAAAGTGAAAGACACATATCATATCATATCACTTATAGGTGTTACCTATAAATTGATACCAGGGCAGATATTTCCACGGAGAAGGGCAATCACAGATTCATTAAACAAACTTATGGTTCACCAAAGGAAAGGTGTGAGGATTGAATTCATTACGATATTGGGGTTAACAGACATATACAAACACAGTAGACGTATATAATCACCAAAGATCTACGGAGTACCAAGAGAAGACTACTCAACATTCTCTCATAACGTACATGGGAAAAGGATCCCAGAAAGAACAGACATATGTATATGTGTAAAAGAACCACCTCTTGCACACCTACAACAAGCTAAACGTTGTACTCAAACTTGCTGTAATATAAAATAAAAAATTAAATTAAAAACACGAACAAGAAGTAGTGAGACAAACTTGAGGGGATTTCTCCTGGCACATTCCGTTCTACTTTACAATCTAGAACGCGACTTCCATTGAGGCTCTGCTGCCCTAGTAACCAGATTTGGTAAGGGAGAACTGCTGCCACCTTGTGGCCGTTTCACACAACAGCAGCTTTAATCCCAGCGCTAATGGTCAGTGATATTCCAAATCATTACAGGCCTGTAAATGACACCTGCCCTGAAAACAAATCCTGGGGTCATATATCGACCAAAAAATTCAAAAGACGTCCATATTTCAAAACGACATTTTCAAGAGGCATATTTCACGCACATTGGTGTTCTGCTTCTTTTGCTTTCTTTCTTTCTTTGTTAAAAGAAGGGGAATGGAAAAAGGCAACCCTCAGAATTGGCGAAAACGTTCACAAAAGAATCAATGAACAAAGGTTTAATCTCCAATATATATAAACAGCTCATGCAGCTTAATATTAATAGAACAAACAACCCAATACAAAAATGGGCAGAAGATCTAAATAGACGTTTCTTTAAAGAAGACACAAAGATGGCCAAGATGCACATGTAAAGCTGCTCAACATCACTAATTATTAGAGAAATGCAAATCAAAACTACAATGAGGTAAGACCTCACACCTGTTAGAATCGGCATCATCAGATAATCTACAAACAACAAATTCTGGGGTGGGTGTGGACAAAAGGAACCCTCTTCCGCTATTGGTGGGAATGTAAATTGATACAGTGACTATGGAGAACAGTATGGAGGTTCCTTTAAAAAACTAAAAAGAGAATTACCATAGGATCCAGCAATCCCACTTCTGGGCATATACCCAGAGAAAACCAAAAATCACAGAGACACATTCACCACAATGTTCATTGCAGCACTATTTACAATAGCCAGGTAAAGGAAGCAACCTAAATTCCCACAGACAGACGAATGGATAAAGATGTGGTACATATATAATATGGAATATTATTTCAGCCATAAAAAGGAATGAAACTGGGTCATTTGTAGAGAAGTTGATGGATCTAGAGACTGTCATACAGAGTGAAATAAGTCAGAAAGAGAAAAACTAATATTGTATATTTATGCCTATATGTGGAACCTAGAAAAATGGTACAGATGAACTGGTTTGCAGGGCAGAAATAGAGACACAGAGGTAGAGAACAAACGTGTGGACACAATGTGGGGGAAGCCATGGGGTGGTGGTGGTGGAATGAGTTGAGAGATTGGGATTGACCTGTATATATGTATATGCATAAAATAGATAACTAATAATAACCTACTGTATAAAAAAATAAATAAAATTAAATTTCAAAATTTTTAAAAATAAAATGTAAAAATAAAACAGAAAAAAAGTTCTTCCATTCACCCTGATGTATTTATAAGAATGAATTATTTCCATGCTTATATCTATAAATACATAAAAGAGGAATAAAATCTAACTTGAAACAAAAAAGAAAAAAAAAACTGAACCTAACAGTTATACAGAGGAAAACACTACCAAGGCACTTGCTCCAGTGGTAAACAATTCTGAAATTGGTCAGAGGTGGGGAATCATCTCCCATACAGCCAGCAGCCCCGCCCGCCCACGCAAGGAGCGTCTTTATTGCAAAGCTGGGAGGCCGTGCCGAGGCCTCTGTGAGTAAACGTGAGCTGAGCCCCATGCCAGATGCTGCTGAACAGTTCCCACCCTTCCCAGGTGAAACACCTCAATATGTACAAGGGCTTGAAAGCCTAGAGGAAGGGCCGTGGAGCCACACCAGCGACAGCACGCAGGCCAACTTGGTGCCTGCAGGTCAGCCAGGATGGTCCTGGCCACGGGCGCTCTTCTGGAAGCTTTCCATTGCCCTGCCTGAGATACCCCTCCTGTCCCGGCCCCCACTCCTTTTTTTCCTTCCTCACCTCAGCCCGGAGAGATATTCCAGTGGAAGTTATGGGTGACACATCCTCTTCTTTACAGGTGGCAGCCTGGCAACTCCTGCCGAAAGTCCAGCAGAGCCCCACTCACACCGGGCCACCCACAAAGCCGTGGACCCTCACACCCTCCCACCAGCACAGCCCCGAGACTGCTGACGGGGCAGAGAATATGGAGTCAGGCACAGCTGCAGGGGTTATTGCTGCCTGGAGTGCTATTTATATTGATCTGAACCCAGGCACACCTGGGGAGGGCTTGCCGGCAGAGTCAGGCTGCCCAGGTCAGCTAATCCTCAGCCCTCAGGGAATCACATTGCAGAAAATGGACCTCGCTAAGACAGAATATTCGCCAAGGAAAAAAAGGACACAATGCCATTTGCAGCACCGTAGATGAGTCTCGAGGTAATCACGTGACTTGTAGTAAGTCAGAAAGTGAAAGACACATATCATATCATATCACTTATAGGTGTTACCTATAAGTTGATACCAGGGCAGATATTTCCACGGAGAAGGGCAATCACAGATTCATTAAACAAACTTATGGTTCACCAAGGAAAGGTGTGAGGATTGAATTCATTACGATATTGGGGTTAACAGACATATACAAACACAGTAGACGTATATAATAACCAAAGACCTACGGAGTACCAAGAGAAGACTACTCAACATTCTGTCATAACGTACATGGGAAAAGGATCCCAGGAAGAACAGACATATGTATATGTGTAAAAGAACCACCTCTTGCACACCTACAACAAGCTAAACGTTGTACTCAAACTTGCTGTAATAAAAAATAAAAAATTAAATTAAAAACACGAACAAGAAGTAGTGAGACACACTTGAGGGGCTTTCTCCTGGCACATTCCGTTCTACATTACAATCTAGAACGCGACTTCCATTGAGGCTCTGCTGCCCTAGTAACCAGATTTGGTAAGGGAGATCTGCTGCCACCTTGTGGCCGTTTCACACAACAGCAGCTTTAATCCCAGCGCTAATGATCAGTGGATATTCAAAATCATTACAGGCCTGTAAAAGACACCTGCCCTGAAAACAAATCCTGGGGTCATATATCGACCAAAAAATTCAAAAGACGTCCAAATTTCAAAACGACAGTTTCAAGAGGCATATTTCTCGCACATTAGTGTTCTGCTTCTTTTGCTTTCTTTCTTTCTTTGTTAAAAGTACGGGAATGGATAAAGGCAACCCTCAGAATGGGCGAAAACGTTCACAAACGAATCAATGGACAAAGAAAGGTTTAATCTCCAATATATATAAACAGCTCATGCAGCTTAATATTAATAAAACAAACAACCCAATACAAAAATGGGCAGAAGATCTAAATAGACGTTTCTTCAAAGATGACACAGAGATGGCCAAGACGCACATGAAAAGCTGCTCAACATCACTAATTATTAGAGAAATGCAAATCAAAACTACAATGAGGTAAGACCTCACACCTGTTAGAATCGGCATCATCAGATAATCTTCCAACAACAAATTCTGGGGAGGGTGTGGACAAAAGGAACCCTCTTCCGCTATTGGTGGGAATGTAAATTGATACAGTCACTATGGAGAACAGTATGGAGGTTCCTTTAAAAACTAAAAAGAGAATTACCATAGGATCCAGCAATCCCACTTCTGGGCATATACACAGAGAACACCAAAAATCACAGAGACACATTCACCACAATGTTCATTGCAGCACTATTTACAATAGCCAGGTAATGGAAGCAACCTAAATGCCCACAGACAGACGAATGGATAAAGATGTGGTACATATATAATATGGAATATTATTTCAGCCATAAAAAGGAATGAAACAGGGTAATTTGTAGAGAAGTTGATGGATCTAGAGTCTGTCATACAGAGTGAAATAAGTCAGAAACAGAAAAACAAATATTGTATATTAATGCCTATATGTGGAACCTAGAAAAATGGTACAGATGAACTGGTTTGCAGGGCAGAAATAGAGACACAGAGGTAGAGAACAAACGTATGGACACAATGTGGGGGAAGCCATGTGGTGGTGGTGGTGGAATGAGTTGAAAGATTGGGATTGACCTGTATACATGTATATGCATAAAATAGATAACTAATAATAACCTACTGTATAAAAAAATAAATAAAATTAAATTTCAAAATTTTTAAAAATAAAATGTAAAAATAAAACAGAAAAAAGTTCTTCCATTCACCCTGATGTATTTATTAGAATGAATTATTTCCATGCTTATATCTATAAATATATAAAAGAGGAATAAAATCTAACTTGAACCAAAAAAGAAAAAAAAAACTGAACCTAACAGTTATACAGAGGAAAACACTACCAAGGCACTTGCTCCAGTGGTAAACAATTCTGAAATTGGTCAGAGGTGGGGAATCATCTCCCATACAGCCAGCAGCCCCGCCCGCCCACGCAAGGAGCGTCCTTATTGCAAAGCTGGGAGACCGTGCCGAGGCCTCTGTGAGTAAACGTGAGCTTAGCCCGAGGCCAGATGCTGCTGAACAGTTCCCACCCTTCCCAGGTGAAACACCTCAATATGTACAAGGGCTTGAAAGCCTAGAGGAAGGGCCGTGGAGCCACACCAGCGACAGCACGCAGGCCAACTTGGTGCCTGCAGGTCAGCCAGGATGGTCCTGGCCACGGGCGCTCTTCTGGAAGCTTTCCATTGCCCTGCCTGAGATACCCCTCCTGTCCCGGCCCCCACTCCTTCTTTTCCTTACTCACCTCAGCCCGGAGAGATATTCCAGTGGAAGTTATGGGTGACACATCCTCTTCTTTACAGGTGGCAGCCTGGCAACTCCTGCCGAAAGTCCAGCAGAGCACCACTCACACTGGGCCACCCACAAAGCCGTGGACCCTCACACCCTCCCACCAGCACAGCCCCGAGACTGCTGACGGTGCAGAGAATATGGAGTCAGGCACAGCTGCAGGGGCTATTGCTGCCTGGAGTGCTATTTATATTGATCTCAACCAGGCACACCTGGGGAGGGCTTGCCGGCAGGGTCAGGCTGCCCAGGTCAGCTAATCCTCAGCCCTCAGGGAATCACATTGCAGAAAATGGACCTCGCTAAGACAGAATATTCGCCAAGGAAAAAAAGGATACAATGCCATTTGCAGCACCGTAGATGAGTCTCGAGGTAATCACGTGACTTGTAGTAAGTCAGAAAGTGAAAGACACATATCATATCATATCACTTATAGGTGTTACCTATAAGTTGATACCAGCGCAGATATTTCCACGGAGAAGGGCAATCACAGATTCATTAAACAAACTTATGGTTCACCAAAGGAAAGGTGTGAGGATTGAATTCATTACGATATTGGGGTTAACAGACATATACAAACACAGTAGACGTATATAATAACCAAAGACCTACGGAGTACCAAGAGAAGACTACTCAACATTCTGTCATAACGTACATGGGAAAAGGATCCCAGGAAGAACAGACATATGTATATGTGTAAAAGAACCACCTCTTGCACACCTACAACAAGCTAAACTTTGTACTCAAACTTGCTGTAATAAAAAATAAAAAATTAAAGTAAAAACACGAACAAGAAGTAGTGAGACACACTTGAGGGGCTTTCTCCTGGCACATTCCGTTCTACATTACAATCTAGAACGCGACTTCCATTGAGGCTCTGCTGCCCTAGTAACCAGATTTGGTAAGGGAGATCTGCTGCCACCTTGTGGCCGTTTCACACAACAGCAGCTTTAATCCCAGCGCTAATGGTCAGTGGATATTCCAAATCATTACAGGCCTGTAAATGACACCTGCCCTGAAAACAAATCCTGGGGTCATATATCGACCACAAATTTCAAAAGAGGTCCATATTTCAAAACGACCGTTTCAAGAGGCATATTTCACGCACATTAGTGTTCTGCTTCTTTTGCTTTCTTTCTTTCTTTGTTAAAAAAACGGGAATGGATAAAGGCAACCCTCAGAAGGGGCGAAAACGTTCACAAACGAATCAATGGACAAAGGTTTAATCTCCAATATATATAAACAGCTCATGCAGCTTAATATTAATAAAACAAACAACCCAATACAAAAATGGGCAGAAGATCTAAATAGACGTTTCTTCAAAGAAGACACAGAGATGGCCAAGACGCACATGAAATGCTGCTCAACATCACTAATTATTAGAGAAATGCAAATCAAAACTACAATGAGGTAAGACCTCACACCTGTTAGAATCGGCATCATCAGATAATCTAAAAACAACAAATTCTGGGGAGGGTGTGGACAAAAGGAACCCTCTTCCGCTATTGGAGGGAATGTAAATTGATACAGTCACTATGGAGAACAGTATGGAGGTTCCTTTAAAAACTAAAAAGAGAATTACCATAGGATCCAGCAATCCCACTTCTGGGCATATACCCAGAGAAAACCATAAATCACAAAGACACATTCACCACAATGTTCATTGCAGCACTATTTACAATAGCCAGGTAATGGAAGCAACCTAAATGCCCCCAGACAGACGAATGGATAAAGATGTGGTACATATATAAAATGGAATATTACTTCAGCCATAAAAAGGAATGAAACTGGGTCATTTGTAGAGAAGTTGATGGATCTAGAGACTGTCATACAGAGTGAAGTAAGTCAGAAAGAGAAAAACAAATATTGTATATTAATGCCTATATGTGGAACCTAGAAAAATGGTACTGATGAACTGGTTTGCAGGGCAGAAATAGAGACACAGAGGTAGAGAACAAACGTATGGACACAAAGTGGGGGAAGGCATGGGGTGGTGGTGGTGGAATGAGTTGAGAGATTGGGATTGACCTGTATATATGTATATGCATAAAATAGATAACTAATAATAACCTACTGTATAAAAAAATAAATAAAATTAAATTTCAAAATTTTTAAAAATAGAATGTAAAAATAAAACAGAAAAAAAGTTCTTCCATTCACCCTGATGTATTTATAAGAATGAATTATTTCCATGCTTATATCTATAAATACATAAAAGAGGAATAAAATCTAACTTGAACCAAAAAAGAAAAAAAAAAACTGAACCTAAGAGTTATACAGAGGAAAACACTACCAAGGCACTTGCTCCAGTGGTAAACAATTCTGAAATTGGTCAGAGGTGGGGAATCACCTCCCATACAGCCAGCAGCCCCGCCCACCCACGCAAAGAGCGTCCTTATTGCAAAGCTGGGAGTCCGTGCCGAGGCTTCTGTGAGTAAACGTGAGCTGAGCCCCAGACCAGATGCTGCTGAACAGTTCCCACCCTTCCCAGGTGAAACACCTCAATATGTACAAGGGCTTGAAAGCTTAGAGGAAGGGGCGTGGAGCCACACCAGCAAGAGCACGCAGGCCAACTTGGTGCCTGCAGGTCAGCCAGAATGGTCCTGGCCACGGGCGCTGTTCTGGAAGCTTTCCATTGCCCTGCCTGAGATACCCCTCCTGTCCCGGCCCCCACTCCTTTTTTTCCTTACTCACCTCAGCCCGGAGAGATATTCCAGTGGAAGTTATGGGTGACACATCCTCTTCTTTACAGGTGGCAGCCTGGCAACTCCTGCCGAAAGTCCAGCAGAGCCCCACTCACACCGGGCCACCCATAAAGCCGTGGACCCTCACACCCTCCCATCAGCACAGCCCCGAGACTGCTGACGGGGCAGAGAATATGGAGTCAGGCACAGCTGCAGGGGCTATTGCTGCCTGGAGTGCTGTTTATATTGACCTCAACCCAGGCACACCTGGGGAGGGCTTGCCGGCAGGGTCAGGCTGTCCAGGTCAGCTAATCCTCAGCCCTCAGGGAATCACATTGCAGAAAATGGACCTCGCTAAGACAGAATATTTGCCAAGGAAAAAAAGGACACAATGCCATTTGCAGCACCGTAGATGAGTCTCGAGGTAATCACGTGACTTGTAGTAAGTCAGAAAGTGAAAGACACATATCATATCATATCACTTATAGGTGTTACCTATAAGTTGATACCAGGGCAGATATTTCCACGGAGAAGGGCAATTACAGATTCATTAAACAAACTTATGGTTCACCAAAGGAAAGGTGTGAGGATTGAATTCATTACGATATTGGGGTTAACAGACATATACAAACACAGTAGAAGTATATAATCACCAAAGACCTACGGAGTACCAAGAGAAGACTACTCAACATTCTGTCATAACGTACATGGGAAAAGGATCCCAGGAAGAACAGACATATGTATATGTGTAAAAGAACCACCTCTTGCACACCTACAACAAGCTAAACGTTGTACTCAAACTTGCTGTAATAAAAAATAAAAAATTAAATTAAAAACACGAACAAGAAGTAGTGAGACACACTTGAGGGGCTTTCTCCTGGCACATTCCGTTCTACATTACAATCTAGAACGCGACTTCCATTGAGGCTCTGCTGCCCTAGTAACCAGATTTGGTAAGGGAGAACTGCTGCCACCTTGTGGCCGTTTCACACAACAGCAGCTTTAATCCCAGCGCTAAAGGTCAGTGGATATTCCAAATCATTACAGGCCTGTAAATGACACCTGCCCTGAAAACAAATCCTGGGGTCATATATCGACCAAAAAATTCAAAAGACGTCCATATTTCTAAACGACAGTTTCAAGAGGCATATTTCACGCACATTAGTGTTCTGCTTCTTTTGCTTTCTTTCTTTCTTGGTTAAAAAAACGGGAATGGAAAAAGGCAACCCTCAGAATGGGCGAAAACGTTCACAAACGAATCAATGGACAAAGGTTTAAGCTCCAATATATATAAACAGCTCATGCAGCTTAATATTAATAAAACAAACAACCCAATACAAAAATGGGCAGAAGATCTATATAGACGTTTCTTCAAAGAAGACACAGAGATGGCCAAGACGCACATGAAAAGCTGCTCAACATCACTAATTATTAGAGAAATGCAAATCAAAACTACAATGAGGTAAGACCTCACACCTGTTAGAATCGGCATCATCAGATAATCTACAAACAACAAATTCTGGGGAGGGTGTGGACAAAAGGAACCCTCTTCCGCTATTGGTGGGAATGTAAATTGATACAGTCACTATGGAGAGCTGTATGGAGGTTCCTTTAAAAAACTAAAAAGAGAATTACCATAGGATCCAGCAATCCCACTTCTGGGCATATACCCAGAGAAAACCAAAAATCACAGAGACACATTCACCACAATGTTCATTGCAGCACTATTTTCAATAGCCAGGTAATGGAAGCAACCTAAATACCCACAGACAGACGAATGGATAAAGATGTGGTACATATATAATATGGAATATTATTTCAGCCATAAAAAGGAATGAAACTGGGTCATTTGTAGAGAAGTTGATGGATCTAGAGACTGTCATACAGAGTGAAATAAGTCAGAAAGAGAAAAACAAATATTGTATATTAATGCCTATATGTGGAACCCAGAAAAATGGTACAGATGAACTGGTTTGCAGGGCAGAAATAGAGACACAGAGGTAGAGAACAAACGTATGGACACAATGTGGGGGAAGCCATGGGGTGGTGGTGGTGGGATGAGTTGAGAGATTGGGATTGACCTGTATACATGTATATGCATAAAATAGATAACTAATAATAACCTACTGTATAAAAAAATAAATAAAATTAAATTTCAAAATTTTTAAAAATAAAATGTAAAAATAAAACAGAAAAAAAGTTCTTCCATTCACCCTGATGTATTTATAAGAATGAATTATTTCCATGCTTATATCTATATATACATAAAAGAGGAATAAAATCTAACTTGAACCAAAAAAGAAAAAAAAAAACTGAACCTAACAGTTATACAGAGGAAAACACTACCAAGGCACTTGCTCCAGTGGTAAACAATTCTGAAATTGGTAAGAGGTGTGGAATCATCTCCCATACAGCCAGCAGTCCCGCCCGCCCACGCAAGGAGCATCCTTATTGCAAAGCTGGGAGACCGTGCCGAGGCCTCTGTGAGTAAACGTGAGCTTAGCCCGAGGCCAGATGCTGCTGAACAGTTCCCACCCTTCCCAGGTGAAACACCTCAATATGTACAAGGGCTTGAAAGCCTAGAGGAAGGGCCGTGGAGCCACACCAGCGACAGCACGCAGGCCAACTTGGTGCCTGCAGGTCAGCCAGGATGGTCCTGGCCACGGGCGCTCTTCTGGAAGCTTTCCATTGCCCTGCCTGAGATACCCCTCCTGTCCCGGCCCCCACTCCTTCTTTTCCTTACTCACCTCAGCCCGGAGAGATATTCCAGTGGAAGTTATGGGTGACACATCCTCTTCATTACAGGTGGCAGCCTGGCAACTCCTGCCAAAAGTCCAGCAGAGCCCCACTCACACCGGGCCACCCACAAAGCCGTGGACCCTCACACCCTCCCACCAGCACAGCCCCGAGACTGCTGACGGGGCAGAGAATATGGAGTCAGGCACAGCTGCAGGGGCTATTGCTGCCTGGAGTGCTATTTATATTGATCTCAACCCAGGCACACCTGGGGAGGGCTTGCCGGCAGGGTCAGGCTGCCCAGGTCAGCTAATCCTCAGCCCTCAGGGAATCACATTGCAGAAAATGGACCTCGCTAAGACAGAATATTCGCCAAGGAAAAAAAGGACACAATGCCATTTGCAGCACCGTAGATGAGTCTCGAGGTAATCACGTGACTTGTAGTAAGTCAGAAAGTGAAAGACACATATCATATCATATCACTTATAGGTGTTACCTATAAGTTGATACCAGGGCAGATATTTCCACGGAGAAGGGCAATCACAGATTCATTAAACAAACTTATGGTTCACCAAAGGAAAGGTGTGAGGATTGAATTCATTACGATATTGGGGTTAACAGACATATACAAACACAGTAGAAGTATATAATCACCAAAGACCTACGGAGTACCAAGAGAAGACTACTCAACATTCTGTCATAACGTACATGGGAAAAGGATCCCAGGAAGAACAGACATATGTATATGTGTAAAAGAACCACCTCTTGCACACCTACAACAAGCTAAACGTTGTACTCAAACTTGCTGTAATAAAAAATAAAAAATTAAATTAAAAACACGAACAAGAAGTAGTGAGACACACTTGAGGGGCTTTCTCCTGGCACATTCCGTTCTACATTACAATCTAGAACGCGACTTCCATTGAGGCTCTGCTGCCCTAGTAACCAGATTTGGTAAGGGAGAACTGCTGCCACCTTGTGGCCGTTTCACACAACAGCAGCTTTAATCCCAGCGCTAAAGGTCAGTGGATATTCCAAATCATTACAGGCCTTTAAATGACACCTGCCCTGAAAACAAATCCTGGGGTCATATATCGACCAAAAAATTCAAAAGACGTCCATATTTCTAAACGACAGTTTCAAGAGGCATATTTCACGCACATTAGTGTTCTGCTTCTTTTGCTTTCTTTCTTTCTTGGTTAAAAAAACGGGAATGGAAAAAGGCAACCCTCAGAATGGGCGAAAACGTTCACAAACGAATCAATGGACAAAGGTTTAAGCTCCAATATATATAAACAGCTCATGCAGCTTAATATTAATAAAACAAACAACCCAATACAAAAATGGGCAGAAGATCTATATAGACGTTTCTTCAAAGAAGACACAGAGATGGCCAAGACGCACATGAAAAGCTGCTCAACATCACTAATTATTAGAGAAATGCAAATCAAAACTACAATGAGGTAAGACCTCACACCTGTTAGAATCGGCATCATCAGATAATCTACAAACAACAAATTCTGGGGAGGGTGTGGACAAAAGGAACCCTCTTCCGCTATTGGTGGGAATGTAAATTGATACAGTCACTATGGAGAACAGTATGGAGGTTCCTTTAAAAACTAAAAAGAGAATTACCATAGGATCCAGCAATCCCACTTCTGGGCATATACCCAGAGAAAACCAAATATCACAGAGACACATTCACCACAATGTTCATTGCAGCACTATTTACAATAGCCAGGTAATGGAAGCAACCTACATGCCCACAGACAGACGAATGGATAAAGATGTGGTACATATATAATATGGAATATTATTTCAGCCATAAAAAGGAATGAAACAGGGTCATTTGTAGTGAAGTTGATGGATCTAGAGACTGTCATACAGAGTGAAATAAGTCAGAAAGAGAAAAACAAATATTGTATATTAATGCCTATATGTGGAACCTAGAAAAATGGTACAGATGAACTGGTTTGCAGGGCAGAAATAGAGACACAGAGGTAGAGAACAAACGTATGGACACAATGTGGGGGAAGCCATGGGGTGGTGGTGGTGGAATGAGTTGAGAGATTGGGATTGACCTGTATACATGTATATGCATAAAATAGATAACTAATAATAACCTACTGTATAAAAAAATAAATAAAATTAAATTTCAAAATTTTTAAAAATAAAATGTAAAAATAAAACAGAAAAAAAGTTCTTCCATTCACCCTGATGTATTTATAAGAATGAATTATTTCCATGCTTATATCTATAAATACATAAAAGAGGAATAAAATCTAACTTGAACCAAAAAAGAAAAAAAAAACTGAACCTAACAGTTATACAGAGGAAAACACTACCAAGGCACTTGCTCCAGTGGTAAACAATTCTGAAATTGGTCAGAGGTGGGGAATCATCTCCCATACAGCCAGCAGCCCCGCCCGCCCACGCAAGGAGCGTCCTTATTGCAAAGCTGGGAGACCGTGCCGAGGCTTCTGTGAGTAAACGTGAGCTTAGCCCGAGGCCAGATGCTGCTGAACAGTTCCCACCCTTCCCAGGTGAAACACCTCAATATGTACAAGGGCTTGAAAGCTTAGAGGAAGGGCCGTGGAGCCACACCAGCAAGAGTACGCAGGCCAACTTTGTGCCTGCAGTTAAGCCAGGATGGTCCTGTCCACGGGCGCTCTTCTGGAAGCTTTCCATTGCTCTGCCTGAGATACCCCTCCTGTCCCGGCACCAACTCCTTTTTTTCCTTACTCACCTCAGCCCGGAGAGATATTCCAGTGGAAGTTATGGGTGACACATCCTCTTCTTTACAGGTGGCAGCCTGGCAACTCCTGCCGAAAGTCCAGCAGAGCCCCACTCACACCGGGCCACCCACAAAGCCGTGGACCCTCACACCCTCCCACCAGCACAGCCCCGAGACTGCTGACGGGGCAGAGAATATGGAGTCAGGCACAGCTGCAGGGGCTATTGCTGCTTGGAGTGCTGTTTATATTGACCTCAACCCAGGCACACCTGGGGAGGGCTTGCCGGCAGGGTCAGGCTGCCCAGGTCAGCTAATCCACAGCCCTCGGGGAATCACATTGCAGAAAATGGACCTCGCTAAGACAGAATATTCGCCAAGGAAAAAAGGGACACCATGCCATTTGCAGCACCGTAGATGAGTCTAGAGGTAATCACGTGACTTGGAGTAAGTCAGAAAGTGAAAGACACATATCATATCATATCACTTATAGGTGTTACCTATAAATTGATACCAGGGCAGATATTTCCACGGAGAAGGGCAATCACAGATTCATTAAACAAACTTATGGTTCACCAAAGGAAAGGTGTGAGGATTGAATTCATTACGATATTGGGGTTAACAGACATATACAAACACAGTAGACGTATATAATCACCAAAGACCTACGGAGTACCAAGAGAAGACTACTCAACATTCTCTCATAACGTACATGGGAAAAAGATCCCAGAAAGAACAGACATATGTATATGTGTAAAAGAACCACCTCTTGCACACCTACAACAAGCTAAACGTTGTACTCAAACTTGCTGTAATATAAAATAAAAAATTAAATTAAAAACACGAACAAGAAGTAGTGAGACAAACTTGAGGGGATTTCTCCTGGCACATTCCGTTCTACTTTACAATCTAGAACGCGACTTCCATTGAGGCTCTGCTGCCCTAGTAACCAGATTTGGTAAGGGAGAACTGCTGCCACCTTGTGGCCGTTTCACACAACAGCAGCTTTAATCCCAGCGCTAATGGTCAGTGATATTCAAAATCATTACAGGCCTGTAAATGACACCTGCCCTGAAAACAAATCCTGGGGTCATATATCGACCAAAAAATTCAAAAGATGTCCATATTTCAAAACGACAGTTTCAAGAGGCATATTTCACGCACATTGGTGTTCTGCTTCTTTTGCTTTCTTTCTTTCTTTGTTAAAAGAAGGGGAATGGAAAAAGGCAACCCTCAGAATTGGCGAAAACGATCACAAAAGAATCAATGAACAAAGGTTTAATCTCCAATATATATAAACAGCTCATGCAGCTTAATATTAATAGAACAAACAACCCAATACAAAAATGGGCAGAAGATCTAAATAGACGTTTCTTTAAAGAAGACACAAAGATGGCCAAGATGCACATGTAAAGCTGCTCAACATCACTAATTATTAGAGAAATGCAAATCAAAACTACAATGAGGTAAGACCTCACACCTGTTAGAATCGGCATCATCAGATAATCTACAAACAACAAATTCTGGGGTGGGTGTGGACAAAAGGAACCCTCTTCCGCTATTGGTGGGAATGTAAATTGATACAGTGACTATGGAGAACAGTATGGAGGTTCCTTTAAAAAACTAAAAAGAGAATTACCATAGGATCCAGCAATCCCACTTCTGGGCATATACCCAGAGAAAACCATAAATCACAGAGACACATTCACCACAATGTTCATTGCAGCACTATTTACAATAGCCAGGTAAAGGAAGCAACCTAAATTCCCACAGACAGACGAATGGATAAACATGTGGTACATATATAATATGGAATATTATTTCAGCCATAAAAAGGAATGAAACTGGGTCATTTGTAGAGAAGTTGATGGATCTAGAGACTGTCATACAGAGTGAAATAAGTCAGAAAGAGAAAAACTAATATTGTATATTTATGCCTATATGTGGAACCTAGAAAAATGGTACAGATGAACTGGTTTGCAGGGCAGAAATAGAGACACAGAGGTAGAGAACAAACGTGTGGACACAATGTGGGGGAAGCCATGGGGTGGTGGTGGTGGAATGAGTTGAGAGATTGGGATTGACCTGTATATATGTATATGCATAAAATAGATAACTAATAATAACCTACTGTATAAAAAAATAAATAAAATTAAATTTCAAAATTTTTAAAAATAAAATGTAAAAATAAAACAGAAAAAAAGTTCTTCCATTCACCCTGATGTATTTATAAGAATGAATTATTTCCATGCTTATATCTATAAATACATAAAAGAGGAATAAAATCTAACTTGAAACAAAAAAGAAAAAAAAAACTGAACCTAACAGTTATACAGAGGAAAACACTACCAAGGCACTTGCTCCAGTGGTAAACAATTCTGAAATTGGTCAGAGGTGGGGAATCATCTCCCATACAGCCAGCAGCCCCGCCCGCCCACGCAAGGAGCGTCCTTATTGCAAAGCTGGGAGACCGTGCCGAGGCCTCTGTGAGTAAACGTGAGCTGAGCCCCATGCCAGATGCTGCTGAACAGTTCCCACCCTTCCCAGGTGAAACACCTCAATATGTACAAGGGCTTGAAAGCCTAGAGGAAGGGCCGTGGAGCCACACCAGCGACAGCACGCAGGCCAACTTGGTGCCTGCAGGTCAGCCAGGATGGTCCTGGCCACGGGCGCTCTTCTGGAAGCTTTCCATTGCCCTGCCTGAGATACCCCTCCTGTCCCGGCCCCCACTCCTTTTTTTCCTTACTCACCTCAGCCCGGAGAGATATTCCAGTGGAAGTTATGGGTGACACATCCTCTTCTTTACAGGTGGCAGCCTGGCAACTCCTGCCGAAAGTCCAGCAGAGCCCCACTCACACCGGGCCACCCACAAAGCCGTGGACCCTCACACCCTCCCACCAGCACAGCCCCGAGACTGCTGACGGGGCAGAGAATATGGAGTCAGGCACAGCTGCAGGGGCTATTGCTGCCTGGAGTGCTGTTTATATTGACCTCAACCCAGGCACACCTGGGGCGGGCTTGCCGGCAGGGTCAGGCTGTCCAGGTCAGCTAATCCTCAGCCCTCAGGGAATCACATTGCAGAAAATGGACCTCGCTAAGACAGAATATTCGCCAAGGAAAAAAAGGACACAATGCCATTTGCAGCACCGTAGATGGGTCTCGAGGTAATCACGTGACTTGGAGTAAGTCAGAAAGTGAAAGACACATATCATATCATATCACTTATACGTGTTACCTATAAATTGATACCAGGGCAGATATTTCCACGGAGAAGGGCAATTACAGATTCATTAAACAAACTTATGGTTCACCAAAGGAAAGGTGTGAGGATTGAATTCATTACGATATTGGGGTTAACAGACATATACAAACACAGTAGACGTATATAATCACCAAAGACCTACGGAGTACCAAGAGAAGACTACTCAACATTCTGTCATAACGTACATGGGAAAAGGATCCCAGGAAGAACAGACATATGTATATGTGTAAAAGAACCACCTCTTGCACACCTACAACAAGCTAAACGTTGTACTCAAACTTGCTGTAATAAAAAATAAAAAATTAAATTAAAAACACGAACAAGAAGTAGTGAGACACACTTGAGGGGCTTTCTCCTGGCACATTCCGTTCTACATTACAATCTAGAACGCGACTTCCATTGAGGCTCTGCTGCCCTAGTAACCAGATTTGGTAAGGGAGAACTGCTGCCACCTTGTGGCCGTTTCACACAACAGCAGCTTTAATCCTAGCGCTAAAGGTCAGTGGATATTCCAAATCATTACAGGCCTGTAAATGACACCTGCCCTGAAAACAAATCCTGGGGTCATATATCGACCAAAAAATTCAAAAAACGTCCATATTTCTAAACGACAGTTTCAAGAGGCATATTTCACGCACATTAGTGTTCTGCTTCTTTTGCTTTCTTTCTTTCTTGGTTAAAAAACCGGGAATGGAAAAAGGCAACCCTCAGAATGGGCGAAAACTTTCACAAATGAATCAATGGACAAAGGTTTAAGCTCCAATATATATAAACAGCTCATGCAGCTTAATATTAATAAAACAAACAACCCAATACAAAAATGGGCAGAAGATCTAAATAGACGTTTCTTCAAAGAAGACACAGAGATGGCCAAGACGCACATGAAAAGCTGCTCAACATCACTAATTATTAGAGAAATGCAAATCAAAACTACAATGAGGTAAGACCTCACACCTGTTAGAATCGGCATCATCAGATAATCTACAAACAACAAATTCTGAGGAGGGTGTGGACAAAAGGAACCCTCTTCCGCTATTGGTGGGAATGTAAATTGATACAGTGACTATGGAGAACAGTATGGAGGTTCCTTTAAAAAACTAAAAAGAGAATTACCATAGGATCCAGCAATCCAACTTCTGGGCATATACCCAGAGAAAACCAAAAATCACAGAGACACATTCACCACAATGTTCATTGCAGCACTATTTACAATAGCCAGGTAATGGAAGCAACCTAAATGCCCACAGACAGACGAATGGATAAAGATGTGGTACATATATAATATGGAATATTACTTCAGCTATAAAAAGGAATGAAACTGGGTCAGTTGTAGAGAAGTTGATGGATCTAGAGACTGTCATACAGAGTGAAGTTAGTCAGAAAGAGAAAAACAAATATTGTATATTAATGCCTATATGTGGAGCCTAGAAAAATGGTACAGATGAACTGGTTTGCAGGGCAGAAATAGAGACACAGAGGTAGAGAACAAACGTATGGACACAAAGTGGGGTAAGCCATGGGGTGGTGGTGGTGGAATGAGTTGGGAGATTGGGATTGACCTGTATACATGTATATGCATAAAATAGATAACTAATAATAACCTACTGTATAAAAAAATAAATAAAATTAAATTTCAAAATTTTTAAAAATAAAACAGAAAAAAAGTTCTTCCATTCACACTGATGTATTTATAACAATGAATTATTTCCATGCTTATATCTATAAATACATAAAAGAGGAATAAAATCTAACTTGAACCAAAAAAGAAAAAAAAAACTGAACCTAACAGTTATACAGAGGAAAACACTACCAAGGCACTTGCTCCAGTGGTAAACAATTCTGAAATTGGTCAGAGGTGTGGAATCATCTCCCATACAGACAGCAGCCTCGCCCGCCCACGCAAGGAGCGTCCTTATTGCAAATCTGGGAGACCATGCCTAGGCCTCTGTGAGTAAACGTGAGCTGAGCCCCAGGCCAGATGCTGCTGAACTGTTCCCACCCTTCCCAGGTGAAACACCTCAATATGTACAAGGGCTTGAAAGCCTAGAGGAAGGGCCGTGGAGCCACACCAGCGACAGCACGCAGGCCAACTTGGTGCCTGCAGGTCAGCCAGGATGGTCCTGGCCACGGGCGCTCTTCTGGAAGCTTTCCATTGCCCTGCCTGAGATACCCCTCCTGTCCCGGCCCCCACTCCTTTTTTTCCTTTCTCACCTCAGCCCGGAGAGATATTCCAGTGGAAGTTATGGGTGACACATCCTCTTCTTTACAGGTGGCAGCCTGGCAACTCCTGCCGAAAGTCCAGCAGAGCCCCACTCACACCGGGCCACCCACAAAGCCGTGGACCCTCACACCCTCCCACCAGCACAGCCCGGAGACTGCTGACGGGGCAGAGAATATGGAGTCAGGCACAGCTGCAGGGGCTATTGCTGCCTGGAGTGCTGTTTATATTGACCTCAACCCAGGCACACCTGGGGAGGGCTTGCCGGCAGGGTCAGGCTGTCCAGGTCAGCTAATCCTCAGCCCTCAGGGAATCACATTGCAGAAAATGGACCTCGCTAAGACAGAATATTCGCCAAGGAAAAAAAGGACACAATGCCATTTGCAGCACCGTAGATGGGTCTCGAGGTAATCATGTGACTTGGAGTAAGTTAGAAAGTGAAAGACACATATCATATCATATCACTTATACGTGTTACCTATAAATTGATACCAGGGCAGATATTTCCAAGGAGAAGGGCAATTACAGATTCATTAAACAAACTTATGGTTCACCAAAGGAAAGGTGTGAGGATTGAATTCATTACGATATTGCGGTTAACAGACATATACAAACACAGTAGACGTATATAATCACCAAAGACCTACGGAGTACCAAGAGAAGACTACTCAACATTCTGTCATAACGTACATGGGAAAAGGATCCCAGGAAGAACAGCCATATGTATATGTGTAAAAGAACCACCTCTTGCACACCTACAACAAGCTAAACGTTGTACTCAAACTTGCTGTAATAAAAAATAAAAAATTAAATTAAAAACACGAACAAGAAGTAGTGAGACACACTTGAGGGGCTTTCTCCTGGCACATTCCTTTCTACATTACAATCTAGAACGCGACTTCCATTGAGGCTCTGCTGCCCTATTAACCAGATTTGGTAAGGGAGATCTGCTGCCACCTTGTGGCCGTTTCACACAACAGCAGCTTTAATCCCAGCGCTAAAGGTCAGTGGATATTCCAAATCATTACAGGCCTGTAAATGACACCTGCCCTGAAAACAAATCCTGGGGTCATATATCGACCAAAAAATTCAAAAGACGTCCATATTTCTAAACAACAGTTTCAAGAGGCATATTTCACGCACATTAGTGTTCTGCTTCTTTTGCTTTCTTTCTTTCTTGGTTAAAAAAACGGGAATGGAAAAAGGCAACCCTCAGAATGGGCGAAAACGTTCACAAACGAATCAATGGACAAAGGTTTAAGCTCCAATATATATAAACAGCTCATGCAGCTTAATATTAATAAAACAAACAACCCAATACAAAAATGGGCATAAGATCTAAATAGACGTTTCTTCAAAGATGACACAGAGATGGCCAAGACGCACATGAAAAGCTGCTCAACATCACTAATTATTAGAGAAATGCAAATCAAAACTACAAAGAGGTAAGACCTCACACCTGTTAGAATCGGCATCATCAGATAATCTACAAACAACAAATTCTGGGGAGGGTGTGGACAAAAGGAACCCTCTTCCGCTATTGGTGGGAATGTAAATTGATACAGTCACTATGGAGAACAGTATGGAGGTTCCTTTAAAAAACTAAAAAGAGAATTACCATAGGATCCAGCAATCCAACTTCTGGGCATATACCCAGAGAAAACCAAAAATCACAGAGACACATTCACCACAATGTTCATTGCAGCACT
Organism: Mesoplodon bidens; assembly: GCF_964165515.1. Lineage (NCBI taxonomy): Eukaryota > Metazoa > Chordata > Mammalia > Artiodactyla > Ziphiidae > Mesoplodon > Mesoplodon bidens. The sequence continues at coordinate 394,687 of NW_027672082.1, forward strand.
ATTTACAATAGCCAGGTAATGGAAGCAACCTAAATGCCCACAGACAGACGAATGGATAAAGATGTGGTACATATATAATATGGAATATTATTTCAGCCATAAAAAGGAATGAAACTGGGTCATTTGTAGAGAAGTTGATGGATCTAGAGACTGTCATACAGAGTGAAATAAGTCAGAAAGAGAAAAACAAATATTGTATATTAATGCCTATATGTGGAACCTAGAAAAATGGTACAGATGAACTGGTTTGCAGGGCAGAAATAGAGACACAGAGGTAGAGAACAAACGTATGGACACAATGTGGGGGAAGCCATGCGGTGGTGGTGGTGGAATGAGTTGAGAGATTGGGATTGACCTGTATATATGTATATGCATAAAATAGATAACTAATAATAACCTAATGTATAAAAAAATAAATAAAATTAAATTTCAAAATTTTTAAAAATAAAATGTAAAAATAAAACAGAAAAAGAGTTCTTCCATTCACCCTGATGTATTTATAAGAATGAATTATTTCCATGCTTATATATATAAATACATAAAAGAGGAATAAAATCTAACTTGAACCAAAAAAGAAAAAAAAAACTGAACCTAACAGTTATACAGAGGAAAACACTACCAAGGCACTTGCTCCAGTGGTAAACAATTCTGAAATTGGTCAGAGGTGGGGAATCATCTCCCATACAGCCAGCAGCCCCGCCCGCCCACGCAAGGAGCGTCCTTATTGCAAAGCTTGGAGACCCTGCCGAGGCCTCTGTGAGTAAACGTGAGCTGAGCCCCAGGCCAGATGCTGCTGAACAGTTCCCACCCATCCCAGGTGAAACACCTCAATATGTACAAGGGCTTGAAAGCCTAGAGGAAGGGCCGTGGAGCCACACCAGCGACAGCACACAGGCCAACTTGGTGCCTGCAGGTCAGCCAGGATGGTCCTGGCCACGGGCGCTCTTCTGGAAGCTTTCCATTGCCCTGCCTGAGATACCCCTCCTGTCCCGGCCCCCACTCCTTTTTTTCCTTACTCACCTCAGCCCGGAGAGATATTCCAGTGGAAGTTATGGGTGACACATCCTCTTCTTTACAGGTGGCAGCCTGGCAACTCCTGCCGAAAGTCCAGCAGAGCCCCACTCACACCGGGCCACCCACAAAGCCGTGGACCCTCACACCCTCCCACCAGCACAGCCCCGAGACTGCTGACGGGGCAGAGAATATGGAGTCAGGCACAGATGCACGGGCGATTGCTGCCTGGAGTGCTATTTATATTGAGCTCAACCCAGGCACACCTGGGGAGGGCTTGCCGGCAGGGTCAGGCTGCCCAGGCAAGCTAATCCTCAGCCCTCGGGGAATCACATTGCAGAAAATGGACCTCGCTAAGACAGAATTTTCGCCAGGAAAAAAAGGACACAATGCCATTTGCAGCACCGTAGATGAGTCTCGAGGTAATCACGTGACTTGTAGTAAGTCAGAAAGTGAAAGACACATATCATATCATATCACTTATAGGTGTTACCTATAAGTTGATACCAGGGCAGATATTTCCACGGAGAAGGGCAATCACAGATTCATTAAACAAACTTATGGTTCACCAAAGGAAAGGTGTGAGGATTGAATTCATTACGATATTGGGGTTAACAGACATATACAAACACAGTAGACGTATATAATCACCAAAGACCTACGGAGTACCAAGAGAAGACTACTCAACATTCTGTCATAACGTACATGGGAAAAGGATCCCAGGAAGAACAGACATATGTATATGTGTAAAAGAACCACCTCTTGCACACCTACAACAAGCTAAGCGTTGTACTGAAACTTCCTGTAATAAAAAATAAAAAATTAAATTAAAAACACGAACAAGAAGTAGTGAGACACACTTGAGGGGCTTTCTCCTGGCACATTATTGTTCTACATTACAATCTAGAACGCGACTTCCATTGAGGCTCTGCTGCCCTAGTAACCAGATTTGGTAAGGGAGATCTGCTGCCACCTTGTGGCCGTTTCACACAACAGCAGCTTTAATCCCAGCGCTAATGGTCAGTGGATATTCAAAATCATTACAGGCCTGTAAATGACACCTGCCCTGAAAACAAATCCGGGGGTCATATATCGACCAAAAAATTCAAAAGACGTCCATATTTCAAAACGACAGTTTCAAGAGGCATATTTCACGCACATTAGTGTTCTGCTTCTTTTGCTTTCTTTCTTTCTTTGTTAAAAAAACGGGAATGGATAAAGGCAACCCTCAGAAGGGGCGAAAACGTTCACAAACGAATCAATGGACAAAGGTTTAATCTCCAATATATATAAACAGCTCATGCCACTTAATATTAAAAAAACAAACAACCCAATACAAAAATGGGCAGAAGATCTAAATAGACGTTTCTTCAAAGATGACACAGAGATGGCCAAGACGCACATGAAAAGCTGCTCAACATCACTAATTATTAGAGAAATGCAAATCAAAACTACAATGAGGTAAGACCTCACACCTGTTAGAATCGGCATCATCAGATAATCTACAAACAACAAATTCTGGGGAGGGTGTGGACAAAAGGAACCCTCTTCCGCTATTGGTGGGAATGTAAATTGATACAGTCACTATGGAGAACAGTATGGAGGTTCCTTTAAAAACTAAAAAGAGAATTACCATAGGATCCAGCAATCCCACTTCTGGGCATATACCCAGAGAACACCAAAAATCACAGAGACACATTCACCACAATGTTCATTGCAGCACTATTTACAATAGCCAGGTAATGGAAGCAACCTAAATGCCCCCAGACAGACGAATGGATAAAGATGTGGTACATATATAAAATGGAATATTACTTCAGCCATAAAAAGGAATGAAACTGGGTCATTTGTAGAGAAGTTGATGGATCTAGAGACTGTCATACAGAGTGAAGTAAGTCAGAAAGAGAAAAACAAATATTGTATATTAATGCCTATATGTGGAACCTAGAAAAATGGTACTGATGAACTGGTTTGCAGGGCAGAAATAGAGACACAGAGGTAGAGAACAAACGTATGGACACAAAGTGGGGGAAGGCATGGGGTGGTGGTGGTGGAATGAGTTGAGAGATTGGGATTGACCTGTATATATGTATATGCATAAAATAGATAACTAATAATAACCTACTGTATAAAAAAATAAATAAAATTAAATTTCAAAATTTTTAAAAATAGAATGTAAAAATAAAACAGAAAAAAAGTTCTTCCATTCACCCTGATGTATTTATAAGAATGAATTATTTCCATGCTTATATCTATAAATACATAAAAGAGGAATAAAATCTAACTTGAACCAAAAAAGAAAAAAAAAAACTGAACCTAAGAGTTATACAGAGGAAAACACTACCAAGGCACTTGCTCCAGTGGTAAACAATTCTGAAATTGGTCAGAGGTGGGGAATCACCTCCCATACAGCCAGCAGCCCCGCCCACCCACGCAAAGAGCGTCCTTATTGCAAAGCTGGGAGTCCGTGCCGAGGCTTCTGTGAGTAAACGTGAGCTGAGCCCCAGACCAGATGCTGCTGAACAGTTCCCACCCTTCCCAGGTGAAACACCTCAATATGTACAAGGGCTTGAAAGCTTAGAGGAAGGGGCGTGGAGCCACACCAGCAAGAGCACGCAGGCCAACTTGGTGCCTGCAGGTCAGCCAGAATGGTCCTGGCCACGGGCGCTGTTCTGGAAGCTTTCCATTGCCCTGCCTGAGATACCCCTCCTGTCCCGGCCCCCACTCCTTTTTTTCCTTACTCACCTCAGCCCGGAGAGATATTCCAGTGGAAGTTATGGGTGACACATCCTCTTCTTTACAGGTGGCAGCCTGGCAACTCCTGCCGAAAGTCCAGCAGAGCCCCACTCACACCGGGCCACCCATAAAGCCGTGGACCCTCACACCCTCCCATCAGCACAGCCCCGAGACTGCTGACGGGGCAGAGAATATGGAGTCAGGCACAGCTGCAGGGGCTATTGCTGCCTGGAGTGCTGTTTATATTGACCTCAACCCAGGCACACCTGGGGAGGGCTTGCCGGCAGGGTCAGGCTGTCCAGGTCAGCTAATCCTCAGCCCTCAGGGAATCACATTGCAGAAAATGGACCTCGCTAAGACAGAATATTTGCCAAGGAAAAAAAGGACACAATGCCATTTGCAGCACCGTAGATGAGTCTCGAGGTAATCACGTGACTTGTAGTAAGTCAGAAAGTGAAAGACACATATCATATCATATCACTTATAGGTGTTACCTATAAGTTGATACCAGGGCAGATATTTCCACGGAGAAGGGCAATTACAGATTCATTAAACAAACTTATGGTTCACCAAAGGAAAGGTGTTAGGATTGAATTCATTACGATATTGGGGTTAACAGACATATACAAACACAGTAGAAGTATATAATCACCAAAGACCTACGGAGTACCAAGAGAAGACTACTCAACATTCTGTCATAACGTACATGGGAAAAGGATCCCAGGAAGAACAGACATATGTATATGTGTAAAAGAACCACCTCTTGCACACCTACAACAAGCTAAACGTTGTACTCAAACTTGCTGTAATAAAAAATAAAAAATTAAATTAAAAACACGAACAAGAAGTAGTGAGACACACTTGAGGGGCTTTCTCCTGGCACATTCCGTTCTACATTACAATCTAGAACGCGACTTCCATTGAGGCTCTGCTGCCCTAGTAACCAGATTTGGTAAGGGAGAACTGCTGCCACCTTGTGGCCGTTTCACACAACAGCAGCTTTAATCCCAGCGCTAAAGGTCAGTGGATATTCCAAATCATTACAGGCCTGTAAATGACACCTGCCCTGAAAACAAATCCTGGGGTCATATATCGACCAAAAAATTCAAAAGACGTCCATATTTCTAAACGACAGTTTCAAGAGGCATATTTCACGCACATTAGTGTTCTGCTTCTTTTGCTTTCTTTCTTTCTTGGTTAAAAAAACGGGAATGGAAAAAGGCAACCCTCAGAATGGGCGAAAACGTTCACAAACGAATCAATGGACAAAGGTTTAAGCTCCAATATATATAAACAGCTCATGCAGCTTAATATTAATAAAACAAACAACCCAATACAAAAATGGGCATAAGATCTATATAGACGTTTCTTCAAAGAAGACACAGAGATGGCCAAGACGCACATGAAAAGCTGCTCAACATCACTAATTATTAGAGAAATGCAAATCAAAACTACAATGAGGTAAGACCTCACACCTGTTAGAATCGGCATCATCAGATAATCTACAAACAACAAATTCTGGGGAGGGTGTGGACAAAAGGAACCCTCTTCCGCTATTGGTGGGAATGTAAATTGATACAGTCACTATGGAGAACAGTATAGGATCCAGCAATCCCACTTCTGGGCATATACCCAGAGAAAACCAAATATCACAGAGACACATTCACCACAATGTTCATTGCAGCACTATTTACAATAGCCAGGTAATGGAAGCAACCTACATGCCCACAGACAGACGAATGGATAAAGATGTGGTACATATATAATATGGAATATTATTTCAGCCATAAAAAGGAATGAAACAGGGTCATTTGTAGAGAAGTTGATGGATCTAGAGACTGTCATACAGAGTGAAATAAGTCAGAAAGAGAAAAACAAATATTGTATATTAATGCCTATATGTGGAACCTAGAAAAATGGTACAGATGAACTGGTTTGCAGGGCAGAAATAGAGACACAGAGGTAGAGAACAAACGTATGGACACAATGTGGGGGAAGCCATGGGGTGGTGGTGGTGGAATGAGTTGAGAGATTGGGATTGACCTGTATACATGTATATGCATAAAATAGATAACTAATAATAACCTACTGTATAAAAAAATAAATAAAATTAAATTTCAAAATTTTTAAAAATAAAATGTAAAAATAAAACAGAAAAAAAGTTCTTCCATTCACCCTGATGTATTTATAAGAATGAATTATTTCCATGCTTATATCTATAAATACATAAAAGAGGAATAAAATCTAACTTGAACCAAAAAAGAAAAAAAAAAACTGAACCTAACAGTTATACAGAGGAAAACACTACCAAGGCACTTGCTCCAGTGGTAAACAATTCTGAAATTGGTCAGAGGTGGGGAATCATCTCCCATACAGCCAGCAGCCCCGCCCGCCCACGCAAGGAGCGTCCTTATTGCAAAGCTGGGAGACCGTGCCGAGGCCTCTGTGAGTAAACGTGAGCTTAGCCCGAGGCCAGATGCTGCTGAACAGTTCCCACCCTTCCCAGGTGAAACACCTCAATATGTACAAGGGCTTGAAAGCCTAGAGGAAGGGCCGTGGAGCCACACCAGCGACAGCACGCAGGCCAACTTGGTGCCTGCAGGTCAGCCAGGATGGTCCTGTCCACGGGCGCTCTTCTGGAAGCTTTCCATTGCCCTGCCTGAGATACCCCTCCTGTCCCGGCCCCCACTCCTTCTTTTCCTTACTCACCTCAGCCCGGAGAGATATTCCAGTGGAAGTTATGGGTGACACATCCTCTTCTTTACAGGTGGCAGCCTGGCAACTCCTGCCGAAAGTCCAGCAGAGCCCCACTCACACCGGGCCACCCACAAAGCCGTGGACCCTCACACCCTCCCACCAGCACAGCCCCGAGACTGCTGACGGTGCAGAGAATATGGAGTCAGGCACAGCTGCAGGGGCTATTGCTGCCTGGAGTGTTATTTATATTGATCTCAACCCAGGCACACCTGGGGAGGGCTTGCCGGCAGGGTCAGGCTGCCCAGGTCAGCTAATCCTCAGCCCTCAGGGAATCACATTGCAGAAAATGGACCTCGCTAAGACAGAATATTCGCCAAGGAAAAAAAGGACACAATGCCATTTGCAGCACCGTAGATGAGTCTCGAGGTAATCACGTGACTTGTAGTAAGTCAGAAAGTGAAAGACACATATCATATCATATCACTTATAGGTGTTACCTATAAGTTGATACCAGGGCAGATATTTCCACGGAGAAGGGCAATCACAGATTCATTAAACAAACTTATGGTTCACCAAAGGAAAGGTGTGAGGATTGAATTCATTACGATATAGGGGTTAACAGACATATACAAACACAGTAGACGTATATAATCACCAAAGACCTACGGAGTACCAAGAGAAGACTACTCAACATTCTGTCATAACGTACATGGGAAAAGGATCCCAGGAAGAACAGACATATGTATATGTGTAAAAGAACCACCTCTTGCACACCTACAACAAGCTAAACTTTGTACTCAAACTTGCTGTAATAAAAAATAAAAAATTAAAGTAAAAACACGAACAAGAAGTAGTGAGACACACTTGAGGGGCATTCTCCTGGCACATTCCGTTCTACATTACAATCTAGAACGCGACTTCCATTGAGGCTCTGCTGCCCTAGTAACCAGATTTGGTAAGGGAGATCTGCTGCCACCTTGTGGCCGTTTCACACAACAGCAGCTTTAATCCCAGCGCTAATGGTCAGTGGATATTCCAAATCATTACAGGCCTGTAAATGACACCTGCCCTGAAAACAAATCCTGGGGTCATATATCGACCACAAATTTCAAAAGACGTCCATATTTCAAAACGACAGTTTCAAGAGGCATATTTCACGCACATTAGTGTTCTGCTTCTTTTGCTTTCTTTCTTTCTTTGTTAAAAAAACGGGAATGGATAAAGGCAACCCTCAGAAGGGGCGAAAACGTTCGCAAACGAATCAATGGACAAAGGTTTAATCTCCAATATATATAAACAGCTCATGCAGCTTAATATTAATAAAACAAACAACCCAATACAAAAATGGTCAGAAGATCTAAATAGACGTTTCTTCAAAGAAGACACAGAGATGGCCAAGACGCACATGAAAAGCTGCTCAACATCACTAATTATTAGAGAAATGCAAATCAAAACTACAATGAGGTAAGACCTCACACCTGTTAGAATCGGCATCATCAGATAATCTACAAACAACAAATTCTGGGGAGGGTGTGGACAAAAGGAACCCTCTTCCGCTATTGGAGGGAATGTAAATTGATACAGTCACTATGGAGAACAGTATGGAGGTTCCTTTAAAAACTAAGAAGAGAATTACCATAGGATCCAGCAATCCCACTTCTGGGCATATACCCAGAGAAAACCATAAATCACAAAGACACATTCACCACAATGTTCATTGCAGCACTATTTACAATAGCGAGGTAATGGAAGCAACCTAAATGCCCCCAGACAGACGAATGGATAAAGATGTGGTACATATATAAAATGGAATATTACTTCAGCCATAAAAAGGAATGAAACTGGGTCATTTGTAGAGAAGTTGATGGATCTAGAGACTGTCATACAGAGTGAAGTAAGTCAGAAAGAGAAAAACAAATATTGTATATTAATGCCTATATGTGGAACCTAGAAAAATGGTACAGATGAACTGGTTTGCAGGGCAGAAATAGAGACACAGAGGTAGAGAACAAACGTATGGACACAAAGTGGGGGAAGGCATGGGGTGGTGGTGGTGGAATGAGTTGAGAGATTGGGATTGACCTGTATATATGTATATGCATAAAATAGATAACTAATAATAACCTACTGTATAAAAAAATAAATAAAATTAAATTTCAAAATTTTTAAAAATAGAATGTAAAAATAAAACAGAAAAAAAGTTCTTCCATTCACCCTGATGTATTTATAAGAATGAATTATTTCCATGCTTATATCTATAAAAACATAAAAGAGGAATAAAATCTAACTTGAACCAAAAAAGAAAAAAAAAAAACTGAACCTAACAGTTATACAGAGGAAAACACTACCAAGGCACTTGCTCCAGTGGTAAACAATTCTGAAATTGGTCAGAGGTGGGGAATCATCTCCCATACAGCCAGCAGCCCCGCCCACCCACGCAAAGAGCGTCCTTATTGCAAAGCTGGGAGTCCGTGCCGAGGCTTCTGTGAGTAAACGTGAGCTGAGACCCAGACCAGATGCTGCTGAACAGTTCCCACCCTTCCCAGGTGAAACACCTCAATATGTACAAGGGCTTGAAAGCTTAGAGGAAGGGCCGTGGAGCCACACCAGCAAGAGCACGCAGGCCAACTTTGTGCCTGCAGTTAAGCCAGGATGGTCCTGTCCACGGGCGCTCTTCTGGAAGCTTTCCATTGCTCTGCCTGAGATACCCCTCCTGTCCCGGCACCAACTCCTTTTTTTCCTTACTCACCTCAGCCCGGAGAGATATTCCAGTGGAAGTTATGCGTGACACATCCTCTTCTTTACAGGTGGCAGCCTGGCAACTCCTGCCGAAAGTCCAGCAGAGCCCCACTCACACCGGGCCACCCACAAAGCCGTGGACCCTCACACCCTCCCACCAGCACAGCCCCGAGACTGCTGACGGGGCAGAGAATATGGAGTCAGGCACAGCTGCAGGGGCTATTGCTGCTTGGAGTGCTGTTTATATTGACCTCAACCCAGGCACACCTGGGGAGGGCTTGCCGGCAGGGTCAGGCTGCCCAGGTCAGCTAATCCACAGCCCTCGGGGAATCACATTGCAGAAAATGGACCTCGCTAAGACAGAATATTCGCCAAGGAAAAAAGGGACACCATGCCATTTGCAGCACCGTAGATGAGTCTAGAGGTAATCACGTGACTTGGAGTAAGTCAGAAAGTGAAAGACACATATCATATCATATCACTTATAGGTGTTACCTATAAATTGATACCAGGGCAGATATTTCCACGGAGAAGGGCAATCACAGATTCATTAAACAAACTTATGGTTCACCAAAGGAAAGGTGTGAGGATTGAATTCATTACGATATTGGGGTTAACAGACATATACAAACACAGTAGACGTATATAATCACCAAAGACCTACGGAGTACCAAGAGAAGACTACTCAACATTCTCTCATAACGTACATGGGAAAAGGATCCCAGAAAGAACAGACATATGTATATGTGTAAAAGAACCACCTCTTGCACACCTACAACAAGCTAAACGTTGTACTCAAACTTGCTGTAATATAAAATAAAAAATTAAATTAAAAACACGAACAAGAAGTAGTGAGACAAACTTGAGGGGATTTCTCCTGGCACATTCCGTTCTACTTTACAATCTAGAACGCGACTTCCATTGAGGCTCTGCTGCCCTAGTAACCAGATTTGGTAAGGGAGAACTGCTGCCACCTTGTGGCCGTTTCACACAACAGCAGCTTTAATCCCAGCGCTAATGGTCAGTGATATTCAAAATCATTACAGGCCTGTAAATGACACCTGCCCTGAAAACAAATCCTGGGGTCATATATCGACCAAAAAATTCAAAAGACGTCCATATTTCAAAACGACAGTTTCAAGAGGCATATTTCACGCACATTGGTGTTCTGCTTCTTTTGCTTTCTTTCTTTCTTTGTTAAAAGAAGGGGAATGGAAAAAGGCAACCCTCAGAATTGGCGAAAACGTTCACAAAAGAATCAATGAACAAAGGTTTAATCTCCAATATATATAAACAGCTCATGCAGCTTAATATTAATAGAACAAACAACCCAATACAAAAATGGGCAGAAGATCTAAATAGACGTTTCTTTAAAGAAGACACAAAGATGGCCAAGATGCACATGTAAAGCTGCTCAACATCACTAATTATTAGAGAAATGCAAATCAAAACTACAATGAGGTAAGACCTCACACCTGTTAGAATCGGCATCATCAGATAATCTACAAACAACAAATTCTGGGGTGGGTGTGGACAAAAGGAACCCTCTTCCGCTATTGGTGGGAATGTAAATTGATACAGTGACTATGGAGAACAGTATGGAGGTTCCTTTAAAAAACTAAAAAGAGAATTACCATAGGATCCAGCAATCCCACTTCTGGGCATATACCCAGAGAAAACCAAAAATCACAGAGACACATTCACCACAACGTTCATTGCAGCACTATTTACAATAGCCAGGTAAAGGAAGCAACCTAAATTCCCACAGACAGACGAATGGATAAAGATGTGGTACATATATAATATGGAATATTATTTCAGCCATAAAAAGGAATGAAACTGGGTCATTTGTAGAGAAGTTGATGGATCTAGAGACTGTCATACAGAGTGAAATAAGTCAGAAAGAGAAAAACTAATATTGTATATTTATGCCTATATGTGGAACCTAGAAAAATGGTACAGATGAACTGGTTTGCAGGGCAGAAATAGAGACACAGAGGTAGAGAACAAACGTGTGGACACAATGTGGGGGAAGCCATGGGGTGGTGGTGGTGGAATGAGTTGAGAGATTGGGATTGACCTGTATATATGTATATGCATAAAATAGATAACTAATAATAACCTACTGTATAAAAAAATAAATAAAATTAAATTTCAAAATTTTTAAAAATAAAATGTAAAAATAAAACAGAAAAAAAGTTCTTCCATTCACCCTGATGTATTTATAAGAATGAATTATTTCCATGCTTATATCTATAAATACATAAAAGAGGAATAAAATCTAACTTGAACCAAAAAAGAAAAAAAAAACTGAACCTAACAGTTATACAGAGGAAAACACTACCAAGGCACTTGCTCCAGTGGTAAACAATTCTGAAATTGGTCAGAGGTGGGGAATCATCTCCCATACAGCCAGCAGCCCCGCCCGCCCACGCAAGGAGCGTCCTTATTGCAAAGCTTGGAGACCCTGCCGAGGCCTCTGTGAGTAAACGTGAGCTGAGCCCCAGGCCAGATGCTGCTGAACAGTTCCCACCCATCCCAGGTGAAACACCTCAATATGTACAAGGGCTTGAAAGCCTAGAGGAAGGGCCGTGGAGCCACACCAGCGACAGCACACAGGCCAACTTGGTGCCTGCAGGTCAGCCAGGATGGTCCTGGCCACGGGCGCTCTTCTGGAAGCTTTCCATTGCCCTGCCTGAGATACCCCTCCTGTCCCGGCCCCCACTCCTTTTTTTCCTTACTCACCTCAGCCCGGAGAGATATTCCAGTGGAAGTTATGGGTGACACATCCTCTTCTTTACAGGTGGCAGCCTGGCAACTCCTGCCGAAAGTCCAGCAGAGCCCCACTCACACCGGGCCACCCACAAAGCCGTGGACCCTCACACCCTCCCACCAGCACAGCCCCGAGACTGCTGACGGGGCAGAGAATATGGAGTCAGGCACAGATGCACGGGCGATTGCTGCCTGGAGTGCTATTTATATTGATCTCAACCCAGGCACACCTGGGGAGGGCTTGCCGGCAGGGTCAGGCTGCCCAGGCAAGCTAATCCTCAGCCCTCGGGGAATCACATTGCAGAAAATGGACCTCGCTAAGACAGAATTTTCGCCAGGAAAAAAAGGACACAATGCCATTTGCAGCACCGTAGATGAGTCTCGAGGTAATCACGTGACTTGTAGTAAGTCAGAAAGTGAAAGACACATATCATATCATATCACTTATAGGTGTTACCTATAAGTTGATACCAGGGCAGATATTTCCACGGAGAAGGGCAATCACAGATTCATTAAACAAACTTATGGTTCACCAAAGGAAAGGTGTGAGGATTGAATTCATTACGATATTGGGGTTAACAGACATATACAAACACAGTAGACGTATATAATCACCAAAGACCTACGGAGTACCAAGAGAAGACTACTCAACATTCTGTCATAACGTACATGGGAAAAGGATCCCAGGAAGAACAGACATATGTATATGTGTAAAAGAACCACCTCTTGCACACCTACAACAAGCTAAGCGTTGTACTGAAACTTCCTGTAATAAAAAATAAAAAATTAAATTAAAAACACGAACAAGAAGTAGTGAGACACACTTGAGGGGCTTTCTCCTGGCACATTATTGTTCTACATTACAATCTAGAACGCGACTTCCATTGAGGCTCTGCTGCCCTAGTAACCAGATTTGGTAAGGGAGATCTGCTGCCACCTTGTGGCCGTTTCACACAACAGCAGCTTTAATCCCAGCGCTAATGGTCAGTGGATATTCAAAATCATTACAGGCCTGTAAATGACACCTGCCCTGAAAACAAATCCGGGGGTCATATATCGACCAAAAAATTCAAAAGACGTCCATATTTCAAAACGACAGTTTCAAGAGGCATATTTCACGCACATTAGTGTTCTGCTTCTTTTGCTTTCTTTCTTTCTTTGTTAAAAAAACGGGAATGGATAAAGGCAACCCTCAGAAGGGGCGAAAACGTTCACAAACGAATCAATGGACAAAGGTTTAATCTCCAATATATATAAACAGCTCATGCCACTTAATATTAAAAAAACAAACAACCCAATACAAAAATGGGCAGAAGATCTAAATAGACGTTTCTTCAAAGAAGACACAGAGATGGCCAAGACGCACATGAAAAGCTGCTCAACATCACTAATTATTAGAGAAATGCAAATCAAAACTACAATGAGGTAAGACCTCACACCTGTTAGAATCGGCATCATCAGATAATCTACAAACAACAAATTCTGGGGAGGGTGTGGACAAAAGGAACCCTCTTCCGCTATTGGTGGGAATGTAAATTGATACAGTCACTATGGAGAACAGTATGGAGGTTCCTTTAAAAACTAAAAAGAGAATTACCATAGGATCCAGCAATCCCACTTCTGGGCATATACCCAGAGAAAACCATAAATCACAAAGACACATTCACCACAATGTTCATTGCAGCACTATTTACAATAGCCAGGTAATGGAAGCAACCTAAATGCCCCCAGACAGACGAATGGATAAAGATGTGGTACATATATAATATGGAATATTACTTCAGCTATAAAAAGGAATGAAACTGGGTCATTTGTAGAGAAGTTGATGGATCTAGAGACTGTCATACAGAGTGAAGTAAGTCAGAAAGAGAAAAAACAAATATTGTATATTAATGCCTATATGTGGAAACTAGAAAAATGGTACAGATGAACTGGTTTGCAGGGCAGAAATAGAGACAGAGAGGTAGAGAACAAACGTATGGACACAAAGTAGGGAAGCCATGGGGTGGTGGTGGTGGGATGAGTTGGGAGATTGGGACTGACCTGTATACATGTATATACATAAAATAGATAACTAATAATATCCTACTGTATAAAAAAATAAATAAAATTAAATTTCAAAATTTTTAAAAATAAAATGTAAAAATAAAACAGAAAAAAAGTTCTTCCATTCACACTGATGTATTTATAAGAATGAATTATTTCCATGCTTATATCTATAAATACATAAAAGAGGAATAAAATCTAACTTGAACCAAAAAAGAAAAAAAAACTGAACCTAACAGTTATACAGAGGAAAACACTACCAAGGCACTTGCTCCAGTGGTAAACAATTCTGAAATTGGTCAGAGGTGGGGAATCATCTCCCATACAGCCAGCAGCCCCGCCCGCCCACGCAAGGAGCGTCCTTATTGCAAGGCTGGGGGACCGTGCTGAGGCCTCTTTGAGTAAACGTGAGCTGAGCCCCAGGCCAGCTGCTGCTGAACTGTTCCCACCCTTCCCAGGTGAAACACCTGAATATGTACAAGGGCTTGAAAGCCTAGAGGAAGGGCCGTGGAGCCACACCAGCGACAGCACACAGGCCAACTTGGTGCCTGCAGGTCAGCCAGGATGGTCCTGGCCACGGGCGCTCTTCTGGAAGCTTTCCATTGCCCTGCCTGAGATACCCCTCTTGTCCCGGCCCCCACTCCTTTTTTTCCTTACTCAACTCAGCCCGGAGAGATATTCCAGTGGAAGTTATGGGTGACACATCCTCTTCTTTACAGGTGGCAGCCTGGCAACTCCTGCCGAAAGTCCAGCAGAGCCCCACTCACACCGGGCCACCCACAAAGCCGTGGACCCTCACACACTCCCACCAGCACAGCCCTGAGACTGCTGACGGGGCCGAGAATATGGAGTCAGGCACAGCTGCAGGGGCTATTGCTGCCTGGAGTGCTGTTTATATTGACCTCAACCCAGGCACACCTGGGGAGGTCTTGCCGGCAGGGTCAGGCTGCCCATGTCAGCTAATCCTCAGCCCTCAGGGAATCACATTGAAGAAAATGGACCTCGCTAAGACAGAATATTCGCCAAGGAAAAAAAGGACACAATGCCATTTGCAGCACCGTAGATGAGTCTAGAGGTAATCACGTGACTTGGAGTAAGTCAGAAAGTGAAAGACACATATCATATCATATCACTTATAGGTGTTACCTATAAATTGATACCAGGGCAGATATTTCCACGGAGAAGGGCAATCACAGATTCATTAAACAAACTTATGGTTCACCAAAGGAAAGCTGTGAGGATTGAATTCATTACGATATTGGGGTTAACAGACATATACAAACACAGTAGACGTACATAATCACCAAAGACCTACGGAGTACCAAGAGAAGACTACTCAACATTCTGACATAACGTACATGGGAAAAGGATCCCAGGAAGAACAGACATATGTATATGTGTAAAAGAACCACCTCTTGCACACCTACAACAAGCTAAACGTTGTACTCAAACTTGCTGTAATAAAAAATAAAAAGAATTAAATTAAAAACACGAAGTAGTAGTGAGACAAACTTGAGGGGCTTTCTCCTGGCACATTCCGTTCTACATTCCAATCTAGAACGCGACTTCCATTGAGGCTCTGCTGCCCTAGTAACCAGATTTGGTAAGGGAGAGCTACTGCCACCTTGTGGCCGTTTCACACAACAGCAGCTTTAATCCCAGCGCTAATGGTCAGTGGATATTCCAAATCATTACAGGCCTGTAAATGACACCTGCCCTGAAAACAAATCCGAGGGTCATATATCGACCAAAAAATTCAAAAGACGTACATATTTCAAAACGACAGTTTCAAGAGGCATATTTCACGCACATTAGTGTTCTGATTCTTTTGCTTGCTTTCTTTCTTTGTTAAAAAAAAGGGAATGGAAAAAGGCAACCCTCAGAATGGGCGAAAACGTTCACAAACGAATCAATGGACAAAGGTTTAATCTCCAATATATATAAACAGCTCATGCAGCTTAATATTAATAAAACAAACAACCCAATACAAAAATGGGCAGAAGATCTAAATAGACGTTTCTTCAAAGAAGACACAGAGATGGCCAAGACGCACATGAAAAGCTGCTCAACATCACCAATTATTAGAGAAATGCAAATCAAAACTACAATGCGGTAAGACCTCACACCTGTTAGAATCGGCATCATCAGATAATCTACAAACAACAAATTCTGGGGAGGGTGTGGACAAAAGGAACCCTCTTCCGCTATTGGTGGGAATGTAAATTGATACAGTCACTATGGAAACAGTATGGAGGTTCCTTTAAAAAACTAAAAAGAGAATTACCATAGGATCCAGCAATCCCACTTCTGGACATATACCCAGAGAAAACCATAAATCACAAAGACATATTCACCACAATGTTCATTGCAGCACTATTTACAATAGCCAGGCAATGGAAGCAACCTAAATGGCCACAGACAGACGAATGGATAAAGATGTGGTACATATATAAAATGGAATATTACTCAGCCATAAAAAGGAATGAAACTGGCTCATTTGTAGAGAAGTTGATGGATCTAGAGACGGTCATACAGAGTGAAGTAAGTCAGAAAGAGAAAAACAAATATTGTATATTAATGCCTATATGTGGAACCTAGAAAAATGGTACAGATGAACTGGTTTGCAGGGCAGAAATAGAGACACAGAGGTAGAGAACAAACGTATGGACACAAAGTGGGAGAAGCCATGGGGTGGTGGTGGTGGGATGAGTTGGGAGATTGGGATTGACCTGTATACATGTTTATGCATAAAATAGATAACTAATAATAACCTACTGTATAAAAAAATAAAATTAAATTTCAAAATTTTTAAAAATAAAATGTAAATATAAAACAGTAAAAAAGTTCTTCCATTCACACTGATGTATTTATAAGAATGAATTATTTGCATGCTTATATCCATAAATAAATAAAAGAGGAATAAAATCTAACTTGAACCAAAAAAGAAAAAAAATACTGAACCTAACAGTTATACAGAGGAAAACACTACCAAGGCACTTGCTCCAGTGGTAAACAATTCTGAAATTGGTCAGAGGTGGGGAATCATCTCCCATACAGCCAGCAGCCCCGCCCGCCCACGCAAGGAGCATCCTTATTGCAAAGCTGGGGGACCGTGCCGAGGCCTCTGTGAGTAAACGTCAGCTGAGCCCCAGGCCAGCTGCTGCTGAACTGTTCCCACCCTTCCCAGGTGAAACACCTCAATATGTACAAGGGCTTGAAAGCCTAGAGGAAGGGTCGTGGAGCCACAACAGCGACAGCACGCAGGCCAACTTGGTGCCTGCAGGTCAGCCAGGATGGTCCTGGCCACGGGCGCTCTTCTGGAAGTTTTCCATTGCCCTGCCTGAGATACCCCTCCTCTCCCGGCCCCCACTCCTTTTTTTCCTTCCTCACCTCAGCCCGGAGACATATTCCAGTGGAAGTTATGGGTGACACATCCTCTTCTTTACAGGTGGCAGCCTGGCAACTCCTGCAGAAAGTCCAGCAGAGCACCACTCACACTGGGCCACCCACAAAGCCGTGGACCCTCACACCCTCCCACCAGCACAGCCCCGAGACTGCTGACGGGGCAGAGAATATGGAGTCAGGCACAGCTGCATGGGCTATTGCTGCCTGGAGTGCTGTTTATATTGACCTCAAACCAGGCACACCTGGGGAGGGCTTGCCGGCAGGGTCAGGCTGCCCATGTCAGCTAATCTTCAGCCCCCAGGGAATCACATTGCAGAAAATGGACCTCGCTAAGACAGAATATTCGCCAAGGGAAAAAAGGACACAATGCCATTTGCAGCACCGTAGATGAGTCTAGAGGTAATCACGTGACTTGTAGTAAGTCAGAAAGTGAAAGACACATATCATATCATATCACTTATAGGTGTTACCTATAAATTGATATCAGGGCAGATATTTCCACGGAGAAGGGCAATCACAGATTCATTAAACAAACTTATGGTTCACCAAAGGAAAGGTGTGAGGATTGAATTCATTACGATATTGGGGTTAACAGACATATACAAACACAGTAGACGTATATAATCAACAAAGACCTACGGAGTACCAAGAGAAGACTACTCAACATTCTGTCATAACGTACATGGGAAAAGGATCCCAGGAAGAACAGACATATGTATATGTGTAAAAGAACCACCTCTTGCACACCTACAACAAGCTAAACGTTGTACTCAAACTTGCTGTAATAAAAAATAAAAAATTAAATTAAAAACATGAACAAGAAGTAGTGAGACAAACTTGAGGGGCTTTCTCCTGGCACATTCCGTTCTACATTCCAAACTAGAACGCGACATCCATTGAGGCTCTGCTGCCCTAGTAACCAGATTTGGTAAGGGAGAACGGCTGCCACCTTGTGGCCGTTTCACACAACAGCAGCTTTAATCCCAGCGCTAATGGTCAGTGGATATTCCAAATCATTACAGGCCTGTAAATGACACCTGCCCTGAAAACAAATCCTGGGGTCATATATCGACCAAAAAATTCCAAAGACGTCCATATTTCAAAACGACAGTTTCAAGAGGCATATTTCACGCACATTAGTGTTCTGCTTCTTTTGCTTTCTTTCTTTCTTTGTTAAAAAAACGGGAATGGAAAAAGGCAACCCTCAGAATGGGCGAAAAGGTTCACAAACGTATCAATGGACAAAGGTTTAATCTCCAATATATATAAACAGCTCTTGCAGCTTAATATTAATAAAACAAACAACCCAATACAAAAATGGGCAGAAGATCTAAATAGACGTTTCTTCAAAGAAGACACAGAGATGGCCAAGACGCACATGAAAAGCTGCTCAACATCACCAATTATTAGAGAAATGCAAATCAAAACTACAATGCGGTAAGACCTCACACCTGTTAGAATCGGCATCATCAGATAATCTACAAACAACAAATTCTGTGGAGGGTGTGGACAAAAGGATCCCTCTTCCGCTATTGGTGGGAATGTAAATTGATACAGTCACTATGGAAAGAGTATGGAGGTTCCTTTAAAAAACTAAAAAGAGAATTACCATAGGATCCAGCAATCCCACTTCTGGACATATACCCAGAGAAAACCATAAATCACAAAGACATATTCACCACAATGTTCATTGCAGCACTATTTACAATAGCCAGGTAATGGAAGCAACCTAAATGGCCACAGACAGACGAATGGATAAAGATGTGGTACATATATAAAATGGAATATTACTCAGCCATAAAAAGGAATGAAACTGGCTCATTTGTAGAGAAGTTGATGGATCTAGAGACTGTCATACAGAGTGAAGTAAGTCAGAAAGAGAAAAACAAATATTGTATATTAATGCCTATATGTGGAACCTAGAAAAATGGTACAGATGAACTGGTTTGCAGGGCAGAAATAGAGACACAGAGGTAGAGAACAAACGTATGGACACAAAGTGGGAGAAGCCATGGGGTGGTGGTGGTGGGATGAGTTGGGAGATTGGGATTGACCTGTATACATGGCTATGCATACAACAGATAACTAATAATAACCTACTGTATAAAAAAATAAAATTAAATTTCAAAATTTTTAAAAATAAAATGTAAATATAAAACAGTAAAAAAGTTCTTCCATTCACACTGATGTATTTATAAGAATGAATTATTTCCATGCTTATATCCATAAATAAATAAAAGAGGAATAAAATCTAACTTGAACCAAAAAAGAAAAAAAATACTGAACCTAACAGTTATACAGAGGAAAACACTACCAAGTCACTTGCTCCAGTGGTAAACAATTCTGAAATTGGTCAGAGGTGGGGAATCATCTCCCATACAGCCAGCAGCCCCGCCAGCCCACGCAAGGAGTGTCCTTATTGCAAAGCTGGGGGACCGTGCCGAGGCCTCTGTGAGTAAACGTGAGCTGAGCCCCAGGCCAGCTGCTGCTGAACTGTTCCCACCCTTCCCAGGTGAAACACCTGAATATGTACAAGGGCTTGAAAGCCTAGAGGAAGGGCCGTGGAGACACACCAGCGACAGCACGCAGGCCAACTTGGTGCCTGCAGGTCTGCCAGGATGGTCCTGGCCACGGGCGCTCTTCTGGAAGCTTTACATTGCCCTGCCTGAGATACCCCTCCTGTCCCGACCCCCACTCCTTTTATTCCTTACTCACCTCAGCCCGGAGAGTTATTCCAGTGGAAGTTATGGGTGACACATCCTCTTCTTTACAGGTGGCAGCCTGGCAACTCCTGCTGAAAGTCCAGCAGAGCCCCACTCACACCGGGCCACCCTCAAAGCAGTGGACCCTCCAACCCTCCCACTAGCACAGCCCCGAGACTGCTGACCGGGCAGAGAATATGGAGTCAGGCACAGCTGCAGGGGCTATTGCTGCCTGGAGTGCTGTTTATATTGACCTCAACCCAGGCACACCTGGGGAGGGCTTGCCGGCAGGGTCAGGCTGCCCAGTTCAGCTAATCCTCAGCCCTAGGGAATCACATTGCAGAAACTGGACCTCACTAATACAGAATATTCGCCAGGGGAAAAAAGGACACAATGCCATTTGCAGCACCGTAGATGAGTCTAGAGGTAATCACGTGACTTTGAGTAAGTCAGAAAGTGAAAGACACATATCATATCATATCACTTATAGGTGTTACCTATAAATTGATACCAGGCCAGATATTTCCACGGAGAAGGGCAATCACAGATTCATTAAACAAATTATGGTTCACCAAAGGAAAGGTGTGAGGATTGAATTCATTACGATATTGGCGTTAACAGACATATACAAACACAGTAGACGTAAATAATCACCAAAGACCTACGGAGTACCAAGAGAAGACTACTCAACATTCTGTCATAACGTACATGGGAAAAGGATCCCAGGAAGAACAGACATATGTATATGTGTAAAAGAACCACCTCTTGCACACCTACAACAAGCTAAACGTTGTACTCAAACTTGCTGTAATGAAAAATAAAAATTAAATTAAAAACACGAACAAGAAGTAGTGAGACACACTTGAGGGGCTTTCTCCTGGCACATTCCGTTCTACATTCCAATCTAGAACGCGACCTCCATTGAGGCTCTGCTGCCCTAGTAACCAGATTTGGTAAGGGAGAACTGCTGCCACCTTGTGGCCGTTTCACACAACAGCAGCTTTAATCCCAGCGCTAATGGTCAGAGGATATTCCAAATCTTTACAGGCCTGTAAATGACACCTGCCCTGAAAACAAATCCTGGGGTCATATATCGACCAAAAAATTCAAAAGACGTCCATATTTCAAAACGACAGTTTCAAGAGGCATATTTCACGCACATTAGTGTTCTGCTTCTTTTGCTTTCTTTCTTTCTTTGTTAAAAAAACGGGAATGGAAAAAGGCAACCCTCAGAATGGGCAAAAACGTTCACAAACGAATCAATGGACAAAGGTTTAATCTCCAATAATATAAAAAGCACATGCAGCTTAATATTAATAAAACAAACAACCCAATACAAAAATGGGCAGAAGATCTAAATAGACGTTTCTTCAAAGAAGACACAGAGATGGCCAAGACGCACATGAAAAGCTGCTCAACATCACTAATTATTAGAGAAATGCAAATCAAAACTGCAATGAGGTAAGACCTCACACCTGTTAGAATCAGCATCATCAGATAATCTACAAACAACAAATTCTGGGGAGGGTGTGGACAAAAGGAACCCTCTTCCGCTATTGGTGGGAATGTAAATTGATACAGTCACTATGGAGAACAGTATGGAGGTTCCTTTAAAAAACTAAAAAGAGAATTACCATAGGATCCAGCAATCCCACTTCTGGGCATATATCCAGAGAAAACCATAAATCACAAAGACACATTCACCACAATGTTCATTGCAGCACTATTTACAATAGCCAGGTAATGGAAGCAACCTAAATGGCCACAGACAGACGAATGGATAAAGATGTGTTACATATATAAAATGGAATATTACTCAGCCATAAAAAGGAATGAAACTGGGTCATTTGTAGAGAAGTTGATGGATCTAGAGACTGTCATACAGAGTGAAGTAAGTCAGAAAGAGAAAAACAAATATTGTATATTAATGCCTATATGTGGAACCTAGAAAAATGGTACAGATGAACTGGTTTGCAGGGCAGAAATAGAGACACAGAGGTAGAGAACAAACGTATGGACACAAAGTGGGGGAAGCCATGGGGTGGTGGTGGTGGGATGAGTTGGGAGATTGGGATTGACCTGTATACATGTATATGCATAAAATAGATAACTAATAATAAACTACTGTATAAAAAAATAAATAAAATTAAATTTCAAAATTTTTAAAAATAAAATGTAAAAATAAAACAGAAAAAAATTCTTCCATTCACACTGATGTATTTATAAGAATGAATAATTTCCATGCTTATATCCATAAATACATAAAACAGGAATAATATCTAACTTGAACCATAAAAGAAAAAAAAAACTGAACCTAACAGTTATACAGAGGAAAACACTACCAAGGCACTTGCTCCAGTGGTAAACAATTCTGAAATTGGTCAGAGGTGGGGAATCATCTCCCATACAGCCAGCAGCCCCGCCCGCCCACGCAAGGAGCATCCTTATTGCAAAGCTGGGGGACTGTGCCGAGTCCTCTCTGAGTAAACGTGAGCTGAGCCCCAGGCCAGCTGCTGCTAAACTGTTCCCACCCTTCCCAGGTGAAACACCTGAATATGTACAAGGGCTTGAAAGCCTAGAGGAAGGGCCGTGGAGCCACACTAGCAACAGCACGCAGGCCAACTTGGTGCCTACATGTCAGCCAGGATGGTCCTGGCCACGGGCGCTCTTCTGGAAGCTTTCCAATGCCCTGCCTGAGATACCCCTCCTGTCCCGGGCCCCACTCCTTTTTTTCCTTCCTCACCTCAGCCCGGAGAGATATTCCAGTGGAAGTTATGGGTGACACATCCTCTTCTTTACAGGTGGCAGCCTGGCAACTCCTGCCGAAAGTCCAGCAGAGCCCCACTCACACCGGGCCACCCACAAAGCCGTGGACCCTCACACCCTCCCACCAGCACAGCCCCGAAACTGCTGACCGTGCAGAGAATATGGAGTCAGGCACAGCTGCAGGGGCTATTGCTGCCTGGAGTGCTGTTTATATTGACCTCAACCCAGGCACACATGGGGAGGGCTTGCCGGCAGGGTCAGGCTGCCCAGGTCAGCTAATCCTCAGCCCTCAGGGAATCACATTGCAGAAAATGGACCTCACTAAGACAGAATATTCGCCAAGGAAAAAAAGGACACAATGCCATTTGCAGCACCGTAGATGAGTCTCGAGGAAATCACGTGACTTGTAGTAAGTCAGAAAGTGAAAGACACATATCGTATCATATCACTTATAGGTGTTACCTATAAATTGATACCAGGGCAGATATTTCCACGGAGAAGGGCAATCACAGATTCATTAAAGAAATTATGGTTCACCAAAGGAAAGGTGTGAGGATTGAATCCATTACGATATTGGGGTTAACAGACATATACAAACACAGTAGACGTATATAATCACCAAAGACCTACGGAGTACCAAGAGAAGACTACTCAACATTCTGTCATAACGTACATGGGAAAAGGATCCCAGGAAGAACAGACATATGTATATGTGTAAAAGAACCACCTCTTGCACACCTACAACAAGCTAAACGTTGTACTCAAACTTGCTGTAATAAAAAATAAAAAATTAAATTAAAAACTCGAACAAGAAGTAGTGAGACAAACTTGAGGGGCTTTCTCCTGGCACATTCCGTTCTACATTCCAATCTAGAACACGACTTCCATTGAGGCTCTGTTGCCCTAGTAACCAGATTTGGTAAGGGAGAAATGCTGCCACCTTGTGGCCGTTTCACACAACAGCAGCTTTAATCCCAGCGCTAATGGTCAGTGGATATTCCAAATCATTACAGGCCTGTAAATGACACCTGCCCTGAAAACAAATCCTGGGGTCATATATCGACCACAAAATTCAAAAGACGTCCATATTTCAAAACGACAGTTTCAAGAGGCATATTTCACGCACATTAGTGTTCTGCTTCTTTTGCTTTCTTTCTTTCTTTGTTAAAAAAACGGGAATGGAAAAAGGCAACCCTCAGAATGGGCGAAAACGTTCACAAACGAATCAATGGACAAAGGTTTAATCTCCAATATATATAAACAGCTCATGCAGCTTAATATTAATAAAACAAACAACCCAATACAAAAATGGGCAGAAGATCTAAATAGACGTTTCGTCAAAGAAGACACAGAGATGGCCAAGACGCACATTAAAAGCTGCTCAACATCACTAATTATTAGAGAAATGCAAATCAAAACTACAATGAGGTAATACCTCACACCTGTTAGAATTGGCATCATCAGATAATCTACAAACAACAAATTCTGGGGTGGGTGTGGACAAAAGGAACCCTCTTCCGCTATTGGTGGGAATGTAAATTGATACAGTCACTATGGAGAACAGTATGGAGGTTCCTTTAAAAAACTAAAAGAGAATTACCATAGGATCTAGCAATCCCACTTCTGGGCATATATCCAGAGAAAACCATAAATCACAAAGACACATTCACCACAATGTTCATTGCAGCACTATTTACAATAACCAGGTAATGGAAGCAACCTAAATGCCCACAGACAGACGAATGGATAAAGATGTGGTACATATATAATATGGACTATTACTTCAGCCATAAAAAGGAATGAAACTGGGTCATTTGTAGAGAAGTTGATGGATCTAGAGACTGTCATACAGAGTGAAGTAAGTCAGAAAGAGAAAAACAAATATTGTATATAAATGCCTATATGTGGAACCTAGAAAAATGGTACAGATGAACTTCTTTGCAGGGCAGAAATAGAGACACAGAGGTAGAGAGCAAACGTATGGACACAAAGTGGGGGAAGCCATGGGGTGGTGGTGATTGGAAGAGTTGGGAGATTGGGATTGACCTTTATACATGTATATGAATAAAATAGATAACTAATAATAACCTACTGTATAAAAAAATAAAATTAAATTTCAAAATTTTTAAAAGTATAATGTAAAAATAAAACAGAAAAAAAGTTCTTCCATTCACACTGATGTATTTATAAGAATGAATTATTTCCATGCTTATATCTATAAATACATAAAAGAGGAATGAAATCTAACTTGAACCAAAAAAGAAAAATAAAAACTGAACCTAACAGTTATACAGAGGAAAACACTACCAAGGCACTTGCTCCAGTGGTAAACAATTCTGAAATTGGTCAGAGGTGGGGAATCATCTCCCATACAGCCAGCAGCCCCGCCCGCCCACGCAAGAGCGTCCTTATTGCAAAGCTGGGAGACCGTGCCGAGGCCTCTGTGAGTAAACGTGAGCTGAGCCACAGGCCAGATGCTGCTGAACAGTTCCCACCCTTCCCAGGTGAAACACCTGAATATGTACAAGGGCTTGAAAGCCTAGAGGAAGGGCCGTGGAGCCACACTAGCGACAGCACGCAGGCCAACTTGGTGCCTGCAGGTCAGCCAGGATGGTCCTGGCCGCGGGCGCTCTTCTGGAAGCTTTCCATTGCCCTGCCTGAGATACCCCTCCTGTCCCGGCCACCACTCCTATTCTTCCTTACTCACCTCAGCCCGGAGAGATATTCCAGTGGAAGTTATGGGTGACACATCCTCTTCTTTACAGGTGGCAGCCTGGCAACTCCTGCTGAAAGTCCAGCAGAGCCCCACTCACACCGGGCCAACCTCAAAGCAGTGGACCCTCCAACCCTACCACTAGCACAGCCCCGAGACTGCTGACCGGGCAGAGAATATGGAGTCAGGCACAGCTGCAGGGGCTATTGCTGCCTGGAGTGCTGTTTATATTGACCTCAACCCAGGCACACCTGGGGAGGGCTTGCCGGCAGGGTCATGCTGCCCAGTTCAGCTAATCCTCAGCCCTAGGGAATCACATTGCAGAAACTGGACCTCACTAATACAGAATATTCGCCAGGGGAAAAAAGGACACAATGCCATTTGCAGCACCGTAGATGAGTCTAGAGGTAATCACGTGACTTTGAGTAAGTCAGAAAGTGAAAGACACATATCATATCATATCACTTATAGGTGTTACCTATAAATTGATACCAGGCCAGATATTTCCACGGAGAAGGGCAATCACAGATTCATTAAACAAATTATGGTTCACCAAAGGAAAGGTGTGAGGATTGAATTCATTACGATATTGGCGTTAACAGACATATACAAACACAGTAGACGTAAATAATCACCAAAGACCTACGGAGTACCAAGAGAAGACTACTCAACATTCTGTCATAACGTACATGGGAAAAGGATCCCAGGAAGAACAGACATATGTATATGTGTAAAAGAACCACCTCTTGCACACCTACAACAAGCTAAACGTTGTACTCAAACTTGCTGTAATAAAAAATAAAAAATTAAATTAAAAACACGAACAAGAAGTAGTGAGACAAACTTGTGGGGCTTTCTCCTGGCACATTCCTTTCTACTTTACAATCCAGAACGCGACTTCCATTGAGGCTCTGCTGCCCTAGTAACCAGATTTGGTAAGGGAGAACTGCTGCCACCTTGTGGCCGTTTCACACAACAGCAGCTTTAATCCCAGCGCTAATGATCAGTGGATATTCCAAATCATTACAGGCCTGTAAATGACACCTGCCCTGAAAACAAATCCTGGGGTCATATATCGACCAAAAAATTCAAAAGACGTCCATATTTCAAAACGACAGTTTCAAGAGGCATATTTCACGCACATTAGCGTTCTGCTTCTTTTGCTTTCTTTCTTTCTTTGTTAAAAAAACGGGAATGGAAAAAGGCAACCCTCAGAATGGGCAAAAACGTTCACAAACGAATCAATGGACAAAGGTTTAATCTCCAATAATATAAACAGCACATGCAGCTTAATATTAATAAAACAAACAACCCAATACAAAAATGGGCAGAAGATCTAAATAGACGTTTCTTCAAAGAAGACACAGAGATGGCCAAGACGCACATGAAAAGCTGCTCAACATCACTAATTATTAGAGAAATGCAAATCAAAACTGCAATGAGGTAAGACCTCACACCTGTTAGAATCGGCATCATCAGATAATCTACAAACAACAAATTCTGGGGAGGGTGTGGACAAAAGGAATCCTCTTCCGCTATTGGTGGGAATGTAAATTGATACAGTCACTATGGAGAACAGTATGGAGGTTCCTTTAAAAAACTAAAAAGAGAATTACCATAGGATCTAGCAATCCCACTTCTGGGCATATACCCAGAGAAAACCATAAATCACAAAGACACATTCACCACAATGTTCATTGCAGCACTATTTACAATAGCCAGGTAATGGAAGCAACCTAAATGGCCACAGACAGACGAATGGATAAAGATGTGGTACATATATAAAATGGAATATTACTCAGCCATAAAAAGGAATGAAACTGGGTCATTTGTAGAGAAGTTGATGGATCTAGAGACTGTCATACAGAGTGAAGTAAGTCAGAAAGAGAAAAACAAATATTGTATATTAATGCCTATATGTGGAACCTAGAAAAATGGTACAGATGAACTGGTTTGCAGGGCAGAAATAGAGACACAGAGGTAGAGAACAAACGTATGGACACAAAGTGGGGGAAGCCATGGGGTGGTGGTGGTGGGATGAGTTGGGAGATTGGGATTGACCTGTATACATGTATATGCATAAAATAGATAACTAATAATAAACTACTGTATAAAAAAATAAATAAAATTAAATTTCAAAATTTTTAAAAATAAAATGTAAAAATAAAACAGAAAAAAATTCTTCCATTCACACTGATGTATTTATAAGAATGAATTATTTCCATGCTTATATCCATAAATACATAAAACAGGAATAATATCTAACTTGAACCAAAAAAGAAAAAAAAACTGAACCTAACAGTTATACAGAGGAAAACACTACCAAGGCACTTGCTCCAGTGGTAAACAATTCTGAAATTGGTCAGAGGTGGGGAATCATCTCCCATACAGCCAGCAGCCCCGCCCGCCCACGCAAGGAGCATCCTTATTGCAAACCTGGGGGACTGTGCCGAGTCCTCTCTGAGTAAACGTGAGC
This sequence comes from Mesoplodon bidens, assembly GCF_964165515.1. Classification (NCBI taxonomy): domain Eukaryota; kingdom Metazoa; phylum Chordata; class Mammalia; order Artiodactyla; family Ziphiidae; genus Mesoplodon; species Mesoplodon bidens. Next base: position 422,750 of record NW_027672082.1, read on the forward strand.
TGAGCCCCAGGCCAGCTGCTGCTGAACTGTTCCCACCCTTCCCAGGTGAAACACCTGAATATGTACAAGGGCTTGAAAGCCTAGAGGAAGGGCCGTGGAGCCACACTAGCAACAGCACGCAGGCCAACTTGGTGCCTACATGTCAGCCAGGATGGTCCTGGCCACGGGCGCTCTTCTGGAAGCTTTCCAATGCCCTGCCTGAGATACCCCTCCTGTCCCGGGCCCCACTCCTTTTTTTCCTTCCTCACCTCAGCCCGGAGAGATATTCCAGTGGAAGTTATGGGTGACACATCCTCTTCTTTACAGGTGGCAGCCTGGCAACTCCTGCTGAAAGTCCAGCAGAGCCCCACTCACACCGGGCCACCCACAAAGCCGTGGACCCTCACACACTCCCACCAGCACAGCCCCGAAACTGCTGACCGTGCAGAGAATATGGAGTCAGGCACAGCTGCAGGGCCTATTGCTGCCTGGAGTGCTGTTTATATTGACCTCAACCCAGGCACACATGGGGAGGGCTTGCCGGCAGGGTCAGGCTGCCCAGGTCAGCTAATCCTCAGCCCTCAGGGAATCACATTGCAGAAAATGGACCTCACTAAGACAGAATATTCGCCAAGGAAAAAAAGGACACAATGCCATTTGCAGCACCGTAGATGAGTCTCGAGGAAATCACGTGACTTGTAGTAAGTCAGAAAGTGAAAGACACATATCGTATCATATCACTTATAGGTGTTACCTATAAATTGATACCAGGGCAGATATTTCCACGGAGAAGGGCAATCACAGATTCATTAAAGAAATTATGGTTCACCAAAGGAAAGGTGTGAGGATTGAATCCATTACGAAATTGGGGTTAACAGACATATACAAACACAGTAGACGTATATAATCACCAAAGACCTACGGAGTACCAAGAGAAGACTACTCAACATTCTGTCATAACGTACATGGGAAAAGGATCCCAGGAAGAACAGACATATGTATATGTGTAAAAGAACCACCTCTTGCACACCTACAACAAGCTAAACGTTGTACTCAAACTTGCTGTAATAAAAAATAAAAAATTAAATTAAAAATTCGAACAAGAAGTAGTGAGACAAACTTGAGGGGCTTTCTCCTGGCACATTCCGTTCTACATTCCAATCTAGAACACGACTTCCATTGAGGCTCTGTTGCCCTAGTAACCAGATTTGGTAAGGGAAAAATGCTGCCACCTTGTGGCCGTTTCACACAACAGCAGCTTTAATCCCAGCGCTAATGGTCAGTGGATATTCCAAATCATTACAGGCCTGTAAATGACACCTGCCCTGAAAACAAATCCTGGGGTCATATATCGACCACAAAATTCAAAAGACGTCCATATTTCAAAACGACAGTTTCAAGAGGCATATTTCACGCACATTAGTGTTCTGCTTCTTTTGCTTTCTTTCTTTCTTTGTTAAAAAAACGGGAATGGAAAAAGGCAACCCTCAGAATGGGCGAAAACGTTCACAAACGAATCAATGGACAAAGGTTTAATCTCCAATATATATAAACAGCTCATGCAGCTTAATATTAATAAAACAAACAACCCAATACAAAAATGGGCAGAAGATCTAAATAGACGTTTCTTCAAAGAAGACACAGAGATGGCCAAGACGCACATTAAAAGCTGCTCAACATCACTAATTATTAGAGAAATGCAAATCAAAACTACAATGAGGTAAGACCTCACACCTGTTAGAATTGGCATCATCAGATAATCTACAAACATCAAATTCTGGGGAGGGTGTGGACAAAAGGAACCCTCTCTTCCGCTATTGGTGGGAATGTAAATTGATACAGTCACTATGGAGAACAGTATGGAGGTTCCTTTAAAAAACTAAAAGAGAATTACCATAGGATCTAGCAATCCCACTTCTGGGCATATATCCAGAGAAAACCATAAATCACAAAGACACATTCACCACAATGTTCATTGCAGCACTATTTACAATAACCAGGGAATGGAAGCAAACTAAATGCCCACAGACAGACGAATGGATAAAGATGTGGTACATATATAATATGGACTATTACTTCAGCCATAAAAAGGAATGAAACTGGGTCATTTGTAGAGAAGTTGATGGATCTAGAGACTGTCATACAGAGTGAAGTAAGTCAGAAAGAGAAAAACAAATATTGTATATAAATGCCTATATGTGGAACCTAGAAAAATGGTACAGAAGAACTTCTTTGCAGGGCAGAAATAGAGACACAGAGGTAGAGAGCAAACGTATGGACACAAAGTGGGGGAAGCCATGGGGTGGTGGTGGTGGGATGAGTTGGGAGATTTGGATTGACCTTTATACATGTATATGCATAAAATAGATAACTAATAATAACCTACTGTATAAAAAAATAAATAAAATTAAATTTCAAAATTTTTAAAAGTAAAATGTAAAAATAAAACAGAAAAAAAGTTCTTCCATTCACACTGATGTATTTATAAGAATGAATTATTTCCATGCTTATATCTATAAATACATAAAAGAGGAATGAAATCTAACTTGGACCAAAAAAGAAAAATAAAAACTGAACCTAACAGTTATACAGAGGAAAACACTACCAAGGCACTTGCTCCAGTGGTAAACAATTCTGAAATTGGTCAGAGGTGGGGAATCATCTCCCATACAGCCAGCAGCCCCGCCCGCCCACGCAAGAGCGTCCTTATTGCAAAGCTGGGAGACCGTGCCGAGGCCTCTGTGAGTAAACGTGAGCTGAGCCACAGGCCAGATGCTGCTGAACAGTTCCCACCATTCCCAGGTGAAACACCTGAATATGTACAAGGGCTTGAAAGCCTAGAGGAAGGGCCGTGGAGCCACACTAGCGACAGCACGCAGGCCAACTTGGTGCCTGCAGGTCAGCCAGGATGGTCCTGGCCGCGGGCGCTCTTCTGGAAGCTTTCCATTGCCCTGCCTGAGATACCCCTCCTGTCCCGGCCACCACTCCTATTCTTCCTTACTCACCTCAGCCCGGAGAGATATTCCAGTGGAAGTTATGGGTGACACATCCTCTTCTTTACAGGTGGCAGCCTGGCAACTTCTGCTGAAAGTCCAGCAGAGCCCCACTCACACCGGGCAACCCTCAAAGCAGTGGACCCTCCAACCCTCCCACTAGCACAGCCCCGAGACTGCTGACAGGGCAGAGAATATGGAGTCAGGCACAGCTGCAGGGGCTATTGCTGCCTGGTGTGCTGTTTATATTGACATCAACCGAGGCACACCTGGGGAGGGCTTGCCGGCAGGGTCAGGCTGCACGGGTCAGCTAATCCTCAGCCCTCAGGGAATCACATTGCAGAAACTGGACCTCACTAAGACAGAATATTCGCCAAGTGAAAAAAGGACACAATGCCATTTGCTGCACCGTAGATGAGACTAGAAGTAATCACGTGACTTTGAGTAAGTCAGAAAGTGAAAGACACATATCATATCATATCACTTATAGGTGTTACCTATAAATTGATACCAGGGCAGATATTTCCACGGAGAAGGGCAATCACAGATTCATTAAACAAATTATGGTTCACCAAAGGAAAGGTGTGAGGATTGAATTCATTACGATATTGGCGTTAACAGACATATACAAACACAGTAGACGTAAATAATCACCAAAGACCTACGGAGTACCAAGAGAAGACTACTCAACATTCTGTCATAAGGTACATGGGAAAAGGATCCCAGGAAGAACAGACATATGTATACGTGTAAAAGAACCACCTCTTGCACACCTACAACAAGCTAAACGTTGTACTCAAACTTGCTGTAATAAAAAATAAAAATTAAATTAAAAACACGAACAAGAAGTAGTGAGACACACTTGAGGGGCTTTCTCCTGGCACATTCCGTTCTACATTCCAATCTAGAACGCGACTTCCATTGAGGCTCTGCTGCCCTAGTAACCAGATTTGGTAAGGGAGAACTGCTGCCACCTTGTGGCCGTTTCACACAACAGCAGCTTTAATCCCAGCGCTAATGGTCAGTGGATATTCCAAATCATTAGAGGCCTGTAAATGACACCTGCCCTGAAAACAAATCCTGGGGTCATATATCGACCAAAAAATTCAAAAGACGTCCATATTTCAAAACGACAGTTTCAAGAGGCATATTTCACGCACATTAGTGTTCTGCTTCTTTTGCTTTCTTTCTTTCTTTGTTAAAAAAACGGGAATGGAAAAAGGCAACCCTCAGAATGGGCGAAAACGTTCACAAACGAATCAATGGACAAAGGTATAATCTCCAATATATATAAACAGCTCATGCAGCTTAATATTAATAAAAGAAACAACCCAATACAAAAATGAGCAGAAGATCTAAATAGACGTTTCTTCAAAGAAGACACAGAGATGGCCAAGACGCACATGAAAAGCTGCTCAACATCACTAATTATTAGAGAAATGCAAATCAAAACTACAATGAGGTAAGACCTCACACCTGTTAGAATCGGCATCATCAGATAATCTACAAACAACAAATTCTGGGGAGGGTGTGGACAAAAGGAACCCTCTTCCGCTATTGGTGGGAATGTAAATTGATACAGTCACTATGGAGAACAGTATGGAGGTTCCTTTAAAAAACTAAAAAGAGAATTACCATAGGATCCAGCAATCCCACTTCTGGGCATATACCCAGAGAAAACCATAAATCACAGAGACATATTCACCACAATGTTCATTGCAGCACTATTTACAATAGCCAGGTAATGGAAGCAACCTAAATGGCCACAGACAGACGAATGGATAAAGATGTGGTACATATATAATATGGAATATTACTTCAGGCATAAAAAGTAATGAAACAGGGTCATTTGTAGAGAAGTTGATGGATCTAGAGACTGTCATACAGAGTGAAGTAAGTCAGAAAGAGAAAAACAAATATTGTATATTAATGCCTATATGTGGAACCTAGAAAAATGGTACAGATGAACTGGTTTGCAGGGCAGAAATAGAGACACAGAGGTAGAGAACAAACGTAGACACAAAGTGGGGGAAGCCATGGGGTGGTGGTAGTGGGATGAGTTGGGAGATTGGGATTGTCCTGTATACATGTCTATGCATAAAACAGATAACTAATAATAACCTACTGTATAAAAAAATAAATAAAATTAAATTTCATAAATTTTAAAAATAAAATGTAAAAATAAAAGAGAAAAAAAGTTCTTCCATTCACACTGATGTATTTATAAGAATGAATTATTTCCATGCTTATAACTATAAATTCATAAAAGAGGAATAAAATCTAACTTGAACCAAAAGAAAAAAAAAGCTGAACCTAATAGGTATACAGAGGAAAACACTACCAAGGCACTTGCTCCAGTGGTAAACAATTCTGAAATTTGTCAGAGGTGGGGAATCATCTCCCATACAGCCAGCAGCCCCGCCCAACAACGCAAGGAGCGTCCTTATTGCAAAGCTGGGAGACAGTGCCGAGGCCTCTGTGAGTAAACGTGAGCTGAGCCCCAGGCCAGATGCTGCTGAACAGTTCCCACCCTTCCCAGGTGAAACACCTGAATATGTACAAGGGCTTGAAAGCCTAGAGGAAGGGCCGTGGAGCCACACCAGCAACAGCACGCAGGCCAACTTGGTGCCTGCAGGTCAGCCAGGATGGTCCTGGCCACGGGCGCTCTTCTGGAAGCTTTCCATTGCCCTACCTGAGATACCCCTCCTGTCCCGGCCCCCACTCCTTTTTTTCCTTCCTCACCTCAGCCCGGAGAGGTATTCCAGTGGAAGTTATGGGTGACACATCCTCTTCTTTACAGGTGGCAGCCTGGCAACTCCTGCCGAAAGTCCAGCAGAGCCCCACTCACACAGGGCCACCCACAAGGCCAGGGACCCTCACACCCTCCCACCAGCACAGCCCCGAGACTGCTGACGGGGCAGAGAATATGGAGTCAGGCACAGCTGCAGGGGCTATTGCTGCCTGGAATGCTGTTTATATTGACCTCAACCAGGCACACCTGGGGAGGGCCGGCCGGCAGGATAAGGCTGCCCACGTCAGCTAATCCACAACCCGCAGGGAATCACATTGTTGAAAATGGACCTCGCTAAGTCAGAATAGAAGGCAAGGAAAAAAAGGACACAATGCCATTTGCAGCACCGTAGATGAGTCTAGAGGTAATCACGTGACATGTAGTAAGTCAGAAAGTGAAAGACACATATCATATCATATCACTTCTAGGTGTTACCTAAAAATGGATACCAGGGCAGATATTTCCACGGAGAAGGGCAATCACAGCTTCATTAAACAAACTTATGGTTCACCAATGGAAAGGTGAGAGGATTGGTTTCATTACGATATCGGGGTTAACAGACTTATACAAACACAGGTGACATATATAATCACCAAAGAACTACGGAATACCAAAAGACTACTCAACATTCTGTGATAACGTACATGGGAAAAGGATCCCAGGAAAAACAGACATCTGTATATGTGTAAAAGAACCACATCTTCCACACCTCCAACAAGCCAAACATTGTAATCAAACTTGCTGTAATAAAAAAATAAAAATTAAATTAAAAACACGAACCAGAAGTAGGGAGACAAACTTGAGGGGCTTTCTCCTGTCACATTCCATTCTAAATTCCAATCTAGAACACGACTTCCATTGAGGCTCTGTTGCCCTAGTAACCAGAATTGGTAAGGGAGAACTGCTGCCACCTTGTGGCCGTTTCACACAGCAGCAGCTTTAATCCCAGCGCTAATGGTCAGTGGATATTCAAAATCATTGCAGGCCTGTAAATGACACCTGCCCTGAAAACAAATCCTGGGGTCACATATCGACCAAAAAATTCAAAGGACGTCCATATTTCAAAACGACCGTTTCAAAAGGCATATTTTATGCACATTAGTGTTCTGCTTCTTTTTCTTTCTTTCTTTTTTGGTTAAAAAAACGGGAATGGAAAAAGGCATCCCTCAGAAGGGGCGAAAATAGTTGCAAACGAATCAATGGACAAAGGTTTAATGTCCAATATATATAAACAGCTCATGCAGCTTAATATTAAAAAAACGAACAACCCAATACAAAAATGGGCAGAAGATCTAAAGAGACGTTTCTTTAAAGAAGACACAGAGATGGCCAAGACGCACATGAAAAGCTGCTCAACAGCACTAATTATTAGAGAAATGCAAATCAAAACTACAATGAGGTATCACCTCACACCTGTTAGAATCGGCATCATCAGAAAATCTAGAAACAACAAATTCTGGGGAGGGTGTGGACAAAAGGAGCCCTCTTCCACTATTGGTGGGAATGTAAATTGATACAGTCAGTATGGAGAACACTATGGAGTTTCCTTAAAAAAACTAGAAATAGAATTACCATCTGATCCAGCAATCCCACTTCTGGGCATATACCCAGAGAAAACCATAAATCAAAAAGGCACATTCACCACAATGTTCATTGCAGCACTATTTACAATAGCCAGGTAATGGAAGCAACCTAAATGCCCACAGACAGATGAATGGATAAAATTGGGGTACACATATCAAATGGAATATTACTCGGCCATAAAAAGGAATGAAACTGGGTCATTTGTAGAGACATCGATGGATCTAGAGACTGTCATACAGAATGAAGTAAGTCAGAAAGAGGAAAACAAATATTGTATATTAATGCATATATGTGGAACCTAAAAAATGGTACAGATGAACTGGTTTGCAGGGAAGAAATAGTGACACACAGGTAGAGAACAAACGTATGGACACCAAGTGTGGGAAGCCATGGGGTGGTGGTGGTGGGATGAGTTGGGAGATTGAGATTGACCTGTATACATGTATATGCATAAAATACATAACTAATAATAACCTGCTGTATAAAAAAGTAAATAAAATTAAATTTCAAAATTATAAAAAATAAAATTTAAAAATAAAAGAGAAAAAAGTTCTTCCCTACACACAGATGTATTTATAGGAATGAATTATTTCCATGCTTATATCTATAAATACATAAAAGAGGAATAAAAGCTAACTTGAACCATAAAAGAAGAAAAACCTGAACCCACCAGTTATACAGAGGAAAACGCTATCAGGGCACTTGCTCCAGCGGTAAACAATTCTGAAATTGGTCAGAGGTGGGGAATCATCTCCCATACAGCTAGCAACCCACCCCCCACACAAGGAGCGTCCTCATTGCAAAGCTGGGGGACCGTGCCGAGGCATCTCTGAATAAAGGTGAGCTGAGCCCCAGGCCAGCTGCTGCTGAACTGTTCCCACCCTTCCCAGGTAAAACACCTGAATATGTACAAGGGCTTGAAAGACTAGAGGAAGGGCCGTGGAGCCACACCAGCGACAGCACGCAGGCCAACTTGGTGCCTGCAGGCCAGCCAGGGTGGTCCTGGCCCCGGGCGCTCTTCCGGAAGCTTTCCATTGTCCTGCCTGAGATACCCCACCTGTCCCGGCCCCCACTGCTTTTTTCCTTCCTCACCTCTGTCCGGAGAGAAATTCCAGCGGAAGGTATGGGTGACACATCCTCTTCTTTACAGGAGGCAGCCTGGCAACTCCTGCAGAAAGGTCAGCAGAACCCCACTCACACCGGGCCACCAACAAAGCTGTGGCCCCTCACTCCCTCCCACCAGCACAGCCCCGAGACTGCTGACGGGGCAGAGAATATGGAGTCAGGCACAGCTTCAGGGGCTATTGCTGCCTGGAGCGCTGTTTATATTGACCTCAACCAGGCACACCTGGGGAGGGCCGGCCGGCAGGATAAGGCTGCCCACGTCAGCTAATCCACAACCCGCAGGGAATCACATTGTTGAAAATGGACCTCGCTAAGTCAGAATAGAAGGCAAGGAAAAAAAGGACACAATGCCATTTGCAGCACCGTAGATGAGTCTAGAGGTAATCACGTGACATGTAGTAAGTCAGAAAGTGAAAGACACATATCATATCATATCACTTCTAGGTGTTACCTAAAAATGGATACCAGGGCAGATATTTCCACGGAGAAGGGCAATCACAGCTTCATTAAACAAACTTATGGTTCACCAATGGAAAGGTGAGAGGATTGGTTTCATTACGATATCGGGGTTAACAGACTTATACAAACACAGGTGACATATATAATCACCAAAGAACTACGGAATACCAAAAGACTACTCAACATTCTGTGATAACGTACATGGGAAAAGGATCCCAGGAAAAACAGACATCTGTATATGTGTAAAAGAACCACATCTTCCACACCTCCAACAAGCCAAACATTGTAATCAAACTTGCTGTAATAAAAAAATAAAAATTAAATTAAAAACACGAACCAGAAGTAGGGAGACAAACTTGAGGGGCTTTCTCCTGGCACATTCCATTCTAAATTCCAATCTAGAACACGACTTCCATTGAGGCTCTGTTGCCCTAGTAACCAGAATTGGTAAGGGAGAACTGCTGCCACCTTGTGGCCGTTTCACACAGCAGCAGCTTTAATCCCAGCGCTAATGGTCAGTGGATATTCAAAATCATTGCAGGCCTGTAAATGACACCTGCCCTGAAAACAAATCCTGGGGTCACATATCGACCAAAAAATTCAAAGGACGTCCATATTTCAAAACGACCGTTTCAAAAGGCATATTTTATGCACATTAGTTTTCTGCTTCTTTTTCTTTCTTTCTTTTTTGGTTAAAAAAACGGGAATGGAAAAAGGCATCCCTCAGAAGGGGCGAAAATAGTTGCAAACGAATCAATGGACAAAGGTTTAATGTCCAAAATATATATAAACAGCTCATGCAGCTTAATATTAAAAAAACAAACAACCCAATACAAAAATGGGCAGAAGATCTAAAGAGACGTTTCTTTAAAGAAGACACAGAGATGGCCAAGACGCACATGAAAAGCTGCTCAACAGCACTAATTATTAGAGAAATGCAAATCAAAACTACAATGAGGTATCACCTCACACCTTTTAGAATCGGCATCATCAGAAAATCTAGAAACAACAAATTCTGGGGAGGGTGTGGACAAAAGGAGCCCTCATCCACTGTTGGTGGGAATGTAAATTGATACAGTCACTATGGAGAACACTATGGAGTTTCCTTAAAAAAACTAGAAATAGAATTACCATCTGATCCAGCAATCCCACTTCTGGGCATATACCCAGAGAAAACCATAAATCAAAAAGGCACATTCACCACAATGTTCATTGCAGCACTATTTACAATAGCCAGGTAATGGAAGCAACCTAAATGCCCACAGACAGATGAACGGATAAAATTGGGGTACACATATCAAATGGAATATTACTCGGCCATAAAAAGGAATGAAACTGGGTCATTTGTAGAGACATCGATGGATCTAGAGACTGTCATACAGAATGAAGTAAGTCAGAAAGAGGAAAACAAATATTGTATATTAATGCATATATGTGGAACCTAAAAAATGGTACAGATGAACTGGTTTGCAGGGAAGAAATAGAGACACACAGGTAGAGAACAACCGTATGGACACCAAGTGTGGGAAGCCATGGGGTGGTGGTGGTGGGATGAGTTGGGAGATTGAGATTGACCTGTATACATGTATATGCATAAAATACATAACTAATAATAACCTGCTGTATAAAAAAGTAAATAAAATTAAATTTCAAAATTATAAAAAATAAAATTTAAAAATAAAAGAGAAAAAAGTTCTTCCCTTCACACAGATGTATTTATAGGAATGAATTATTTCCATGCTTATATCTATAAATACATAAAAGAGGAATAAAAGCTAACTTGAACCATAAAAGAAGAAAAACCTGAACCCACCAGTTATACAGAGGAAAACGCTATCAGGGCACTTGCTCCAGCGGTAAACAATTCTGAAATTGGTCAGAGGTGGGGAATCATCTCCCATACAGCTAGCAACCCACCCCCCACACAAGGAGCGTCCTCATTGCAAAGCTGGGGGACCGTGCCGAGGCATCTCTGAATAAAGGTGAGCTGAGCCCCAGGCCAGCTGCTGCTGAACTGTTCCCACCCTTCCCAGGTAAAACACCTGAATATGTACAAGGGCTTGAAAGACTAGAGGAAGGGCCGTGGAGCCACACCAGCGACAGCACGCAGGCCAACTTGGTGCCTGCAGGCCAGCCAGGGTGGTCCTGGCCCCGGGCGCTCTTCCGCAAGCTTTCCATTGTCCTGCCTGAGATACCCCACCTGTCCCGGCCCCCACTGCTTTTTTCCTTCCTCACCTCTGTCCGGAGAGAAATTCCAGCGGAAGGTATGGGTGACACATCCTCTTCTTTACAGGAGGCAGCCTGGCAACTCCTGCAGAAAGGTCAGCAGAACCCCACTCACACCGGGCCACCAACAAAGCTGTGGCCCCTCACTCCCTCCCACCAGCACAGCCCCGAGACTGCTGACGGGGCAGAGAATATGGAGTCAGGCACAGCTTCAGGGGCTATTGCTGCCTGGAGCGCTGTTTATATTGACCTCAACCAGGCACACCTGGGGAGGGCCGGCCGGCAGGATAAGGCTGCCCACGTCAGCTAATCCACAACCCGCAGGGAATCACATTGTTGAAAATGGACCTCGCTAAGTCAGAATAGAAGGCAAGGAAAAAAAGGACACAATGCCATTTGCAGCACCGTAGATGAGTCTAGAGGTAATCACGTGACATGTAGTAAGTCAGAAAGTGAAAGACACATATCATATCATATCACTTCTAGGTGTTACCTAAAAATGGATACCAGGGCAGATATTTCCACGGAGAAGGGCAATCACAGCTTCATTAAACAAACTTATGGTTCACCAATGGAAAGGTGAGAGGATTGGTTTCATTACGATATCGGGGTTAACAGACTTATACAAACACAGGTGACATATATAATCACCAAAGAACTACGGAATACCAAAAGACTACTCAACATTCTGTGATAACGTACATGGGAAAAGGATCCCAGGAAAAACAGACATCTGTATATGTGTAAAAGAACCACATCTTCCACACCTCCAACAAGCCAAACATTGTAATCAAACTTGCTGTAATAAAAAAATAAAAATTAAATTAAAAACACGAACCAGAAGTAGGGAGACAAACTTGAGGGGCTTTCTCCTGGCACATTCCATTCTAAATTCCAATCTAGAACACGACTTCCATTGAGGCTCTGTTGCCCTAGTAACCAGAATTGGTAAGGGAGAACTGCTGCCACCTTGTGGCCGTTTCACACAGCAGCAGCTTTAATCCCAGCGCTAATGGTCAGTGGATATTCAAAATCATTGCAGGCCTGTAAATGACACCTGCCCTGAAAACAAATCCTGGGGTCACATATCGACCAAAAAATTCAAAGGACGTCCATATTTCAAAACGACCGTTTCAAAAGGCATATTTTATGCACATTAGTTTTCTGCTTCTTTTTCTTTCTTTCTTTTTTGGTTAAAAAAACGGGAATGGAAAAAGGCATCCCTCAGAAGGGGCGAAAATAGTTGCAAACGAATCAATGGACAAAGGTTTAATGTCCAAAATATATATAAACAGCTCATGCAGCTTAATATTAAAAAAACAAACAACCCAATACAAAAATGGGCAGAAGATCTAAAGAGACGTTTCTTTAAAGAAGACACAGAGATGGCCAAGACGCACATGAAAAGCTGCTCAACAGCACTAATTATTAGAGAAATGCAAATCAATACTACAATGAGGTATCACCTCACACCTGTTAGAATCGGCATCATCAGAAAATCTAGAAACAACAAATTCTGGGGAGGGTGTGGACAAAAGGAGCCCTCTTCCACTGTTGGTGGGAATGTAAATTGATACAGTCACTATGGAGAACACTATGGAGTTTCCTTAAAAAAACTAGAAATAGAATTACCATCTGATCCAGCAATCCCACTTCTGGGCATATACCCAGAGAAAACCATAAATCAAAAAGGCACATTCACCACAATGTTCATTGCAGCACTATTTACAATAGCCAGGTAATGGAAGCAACCTAAATGCCCACAGACAGATGAACGGATAAAATTGGGGTACACATATAAAATGGAATATTACTCGGCCATAAAAAGGAATGAAACTGGGTCATTTGTAGAGACATCGATGGATCTAGAGACTGTCATACAGAATGAAGTAAGTCAGAAAGAGGAAAACAAATATTGTATATTAATGCATATATGTGGAACCTAAAAAATGGTACAGATGAACTGGTTTGCAGGGAAGAAATAGAGACACACAGGTAGAGAACAACCGTATGGACACCAAGTGTGGGAAGCCATGGGGTGGTGGTGGTGGGATGAGTTGGGAGATTGAGATTGACCTGTATACATGTATATGCATAAAATACATAACTAATAATAACCTGCTGTATAAAAAAGTAAATAAAATTAAATTTCAAAATTATAAAAAATAAAATTTAAAAATAAAAGAGAAAAAAGTTCTTCCCTTCACACAGATGTATTTATAGGAATGAATTATTTCCATGCTTATATCTATAAATACATAAAAGAGGAATAAAAGCTAACTTGAACCATAAAAGAAGAAAAACCTGAACCCACCAGTTATACAGAGGAAAACGCTATCAGGGCACTTGCTCCAGCGGTAAACAATTCTGAAATTGGTCAGAGGTGGGGAATCATCTCCCATACAGCTAGCAACCCACCCCCCACACAAGGAGCGTCCTCATTGCAAAGCTGGGGGACCGTGCCGAGGCATCTCTGAATAAAGGTGAGCTGAGCCCCAGGCCAGCTGCTGCTGAACTGTTCCCACCCTTCCCAGGTAAAACACCTGAATATGTACAAGGGCTTGAAAGACTAGAGGAAGGGCCGTGGAGCCACACCAGCGACAGCACGCAGGCCAACTTGGTGCCTGCAGGCCAGCCAGGGTGGTCCTGGCCCCGGGCGCTCTTCCGGAAGCTTTCCATTGTCCTGCCTGAGATACCCCACCTGTCCCGGCCCCCACTGCTTTTTTCCTTCCTCACCTCTGTCCGGAGAGAAATTCCAGCGGAAGGTATGGGTGACACATCCTCTTCTTTACAGGAGGCAGCCTGGCAACTCCTGCAGAAAGGTCAGCAGAACCCCACTCACACCGGGCCACCAACAAAGCTGTGGCCCCTCACTCCCTCCCACCAGCACAGCCCCGAGACTGCTGACGGGGCAGAGAATATGGAGTCAGGCACAGCTTCAGGGGCTATTGCTGCCTGGAGCGCTGTTTATATTGACCTCAACCAGGCACACCTGGGGAGGGCCGGCCGGCAGGATAAGGCTGCCCACGTCAGCTAATCCACAACCCGCAGGGAATCACATTGTTGAAAATGGACCTCGCTAAGTCAGAATAGAAGGCAAGGAAAAAAAGGACACAATGCCATTTGCAGCACCGTAGATGAGTCTAGAGGTAATCACGTGACATGTAGTAAGTCAGAAAGTGAAAGACACATATCATATCATATCACTTCTAGGTGTTACCTAAAAATGGATACCAGGGCAGATATTTCCACGGAGAAGGGCAATCACAGCTTCATTAAACAAACTTATGGTTCACCAATGGAAAGGTGAGAGGATTGGTTTCATTACGATATCGGGGTTAACAGACTTATACAAACACAGGTGACATATATAATCACCAAAGAACTACGGAATACCAAAAGACTACTCAACATTCTGTGATAACGTACATGGGAAAAGGATCCCAGGAAAAACAGACATCTGTATATGTGTAAAAGAACCACATCTTCCACACCTCCAACAAGCCAAACATTGTAATCAAACTTGCTGTAATAAAAAAATAAAAATTAAATTAAAAACACGAACCAGAAGTAGGGAGACAAACTTGAGGGGCTTTCTCCTGGCACATTCCATTCTAAATTCCAATCTAGAACACGACTTCCATTGAGGCTCTGTTGCCCTAGTAACCAGAATTGGTAAGGGAGAACTGCTGCCACCTTGTGGCCGTTTCACACAGCAGCAGCTTTAATCCCAGCGCTAATGGTCAGTGGATATTCAAAATCATTGCAGGCCTGTAAATGACACCTGCCCTGAAAACAAATCCTGGGGTCACATATCGACCAAAAAATTCAAAGGACGTCCATATTTCAAAACGACCGTTTCAAAAGGCATATTTTATGCACATTAGTTTTCTGCTTCTTTTTCTTTCTTTCTTTTTTGGTTAAAAAAACGGGAATGGAAAAAGGCATCCCTCAGAAGGGGCGAAAATAGTTGCAAACGAATCAATGGACAAAGGTTTAATGTCCAAAATATATATAAACAGCTCATGCAGCTTAATATTAAAAAAACAAACAACCCAATACAAAAATGGGCAGAAGATCTAAAGAGACGTTTCTTTAAAGAAGACACAGAGATGGCCAAGACGCACATGAAAAGCTGCTCAACAGCACTAATTATTAGAGAAATGCAAATCAAAACTACAATGAGGTATCACCTCACACCTGTTAGAATCGGCATCATCAGAAAATCTAGAAACAACAAATTCTGGGGAGGGTGTGGACAAAAGGAGCCCTCTTCCACTGTTGGTGGGAATGTAAATTGATACAGTCACTATGGAGAACACTATGGAGTTTCCTTAAAAAAACTAGAAATAGAATTACCATCTGATCCAGCAATCCCACTTCTGGGCATATACCCAGAGAAAACCATAAATCAAAAAGGCACATTCACCACAATGTTCATTGCAGCACTATTTACAATAGCCAGGTAATGGAAGCAACCTAAATGCCCACAGACAGATGAACGGATAAAATTGGGGTACACATATAAAATGGAATATTACTCGGCCATAAAAAGGAATGAAACTGGGTCATTTGTAGAGACATCGATGGATCTAGAGACTGTCATACAGAATGAAGTAAGTCAGAAAGAGGAAAACAAATATTGTATATTAATGCATATATGTGGAACCTAAAAAATGGTACAGATGAACTGGTTTGCAGGGAAGAAATAGAGACACACAGGTAGAGAACAACCGTATGGACACCAAGTGTGGGAAGCCATGGGGTGGTGGTGGTGGGATGAGTTGGGAGATTGAGATTGACCTGTATACATGTATATGCATAAAATACATAACTAATAATAACCTGCTGTATAAAAAAGTAAATAAAATTAAATTTCAAAATTATAAAAAATAAAATTTAAAAATAAAAGAGAAAAAAGTTCTTCCCTTCACACAGATGTATTTATAGGAATGAATTATTTCCATGCTTATATCTATAAATACATAAAAGAGGAATAAAAGCTAACTTGAACCATAAAAGAAGAAAAACCTGAACCCACCAGTTATACAGAGGAAAACGCTATCAGGGCACTTGCTCCAGCGGTAAACAATTCTGAAATTGGTCAGAGGTGGGGAATCATCTCCCATACAGCTAGCAACCCACCCCCCACACAAGGAGCGTCCTCATTGCAAAGCTGGGGGACCGTGCCGAGGCATCTCTGAATAAAGGTGAGCTGAGCCCCAGGCCAGCTGCTGCTGAACTGTTCCCACCCTTCCCAGGTAAAACACCTGAATATGTACAAGGGCTTGAAAGACTAGAGGAAGGGCCGTGGAGCCACACCAGCGACAGCACGCAGGCCAACTGGGTGCCTGCAGGCCAGCCAGGGTGGTCCTGGCCCCGGGCGCTCTTCCGGAAGCTTTCCATTGTCCTGCCTGAGATACCCCACCTGTCCCGGCCCCCACTGCTTTTTTCCTTCCTCACCTCTGTCCGGAGAGAAATTCCAGCGGAAGGTATGGGTGACACATCCTCTTCTTTACAGGAGGCAGCCTGGCAACTCCTGCAGAAAGGTCAGCAGAACCCCACTCACACCGGGCCACCAACAAAGCTGTGGCCCCTCACTCCCTCCCACCAGCACAGCCCCGAGACTGCTGACGGGGCAGAGAATATGGAGTCAGGCACAGCTTCAGGGGCTATTGCTGCCTGGAGCGCTGTTTATATTGACCTCAACCAGGCACACCTGGGGAGGGCCGGCCGGCAGGATAAGGCTGCCCACGTCAGCTAATCCACAACCCGCAGGGAATCACATTGTTGAAAATGGACCTCGCTAAGTCAGAATAGAAGGCAAGGAAAAAAAGGACACAATGCCATTTGCAGCACCGTAGATGAGTCTAGAGGTAATCACGTGACATGTAGTAAGTCAGAAAGTGAAAGACACATATCATATCATATCACTTCTAGGTGTTACCTAAAAATGGATACCAGGGCAGATATTTCCACGGAGAAGGGCAATCACAGATTCATTAAACAAACTTATGGTTCACCAAAGGAAAGGTGTGAGGATTGAATTCATTACGATATTGGGGTTAACAGACATATACAAACACAGTAGACGTATATAATCACCAAAGACCTACGGAGTACCAAGAGAAGACTACTCAACATTCTGTCATAACGTACATGGGAAAAGGATCCCAGGAAGAACAGACATATGTATATGTGTAAAAGAACCACCTCTTGCACACCTACAACAAGCTAAACGTTTTACTCAAACTTGCTGTAATAAAAAATAAAAAATTAAATTAAAAACACGAACAAGAAGTAGTGAGACACACTTGAGGGGCTTTATCCTGGCACATTCCGTTCTACATTACAATCTAGAACGCGACTTCCATTGAGGCTCTGCTGCCCTAGTAACCAGATTTGGTAAGGGAGATCTGCTGCCACCTTGTGGCCGTTTCACACAACAGCAGCTTTAATCCCAGCGCTAATGATCAGTGGATATTCCAAATCATTACAGGCCTGTAAATGACACCTGCCCTGAAAACAAATCCTGGGGTCATATATCGACCAAAAAATTCAAAAGACTTCCATATTTCAAAACGACAGTTTCAAGAGGCATATTTCACGCACATTAGTGTTCTGCTTCTTTTGCTTTCTTTCTTTCTTTGTTAAAAGTACGGGAATGGATAAAGGCAACCCTCAGAATGGGCGAAAACGTTCACAAACGAATCAATGGACAAAGAAAGGTTTAATCTCCAATATATATAAACAGCTCATGCAGCTTAATATTAATAAAACAAACAACCCAATACAAAAATGGGCAGAAGATCTAATTAGACGTTTCTTCAAAGATGACACAGAGATGGCCAATACGCACATGAAAAGCTGCTCAACATCACTAATTATTAGAGAAATGCAAATCAAAACTACAATGAGGTAAGACCTCACACCTGTTAGAATCGGCATCATCAGATAATCTACAAACAACAAATTCTGGGGAGGGTGTGGACAAAAGGAACCCTCTTCCGCTATTGGTGGGAATGTAAATTGATACAGTCACTATGGAGAACAGTATGGAGGTTCCTTTAAAAACTAAAAAGAGAATTACCATAGGATCCAGCAATCCCACTTCTGGGCATATACCCAGAGAAAACCAAATATCACAGAGACACATTCACCACAATGTTCATTGCAGCACTATTTACAATAGCCAGGTAATGGAAGCAACCTACATGCCCACAGACAGACGAATGGATAAAGATGTGGTACATATATAATATGGAATATTATTTCAGCCATAAAAAGGAATGAAACAGGGTCATTTGTAGAGAAGTTGATGGATCTAGAGACTGTCATACAGAGTGAAATAAGTCAGAAAGAGAAAAACAAATATTGTATATTAATGCCTATATGTGGAACCTAGAAAAATGGTACAGATGAACTGGTTTGCAGGGCAGAAATAGAGACACAGAGGTAGAGAACAAACGTATGGACACAATGTGGGGGAAGCCATGGGGTGGTGGTGGTGGAATGAGTTGAGAGATTGCGATTGACCTGTATACATGTATATGCATAAAATAGATAACTAATAATAACCTACTGTATAAAAAAATAAATAAAATTAAATTTCAAAATTTTTAAAAATAAAATGTAAAAATAAAACAGAAAAAAAGTTCTTCCATTCACCCTGATGTATTTATAAGAATGAATTATTTCCATGCTTATATCTATAAATACATAAAAGAGGAATAAAATCTAACTTGAACCAAAAAAGAAAAAAAAAACTGAACCTAACAGTTATACAGAGGAAAACACTACCAAGGCACTTGCTCCAGTGGTAAACAATTCTGAAATTGGTCAGAGGTGGGGAATCATCTCCCATACAGCCAGCAGCCCCGCCCGCCCACGCAAGGAGCGTCCTTATTGCAAAGCTGGGAGACCGTGCCGAGGCCTCTGTGAGTAAACGTGAGCTTAGCCCGAGGCCAGATGCTGCTCAACAGTTCCCACCCTTCCCAGGTGAAACACCTCAATATGTACAAGGGCTTGAAAGCCTAGAGGAAGGGCCGTGGAGCCACACCAGCGACAGCACGCAGGCCAACTTGGTGCCTGCAGGTCAGCCAGGATGGTCCTGGCCACGGGCGCTCTTCTGGAAGCTTTCCATTGCCCTGCCTGAGATACCCCTCCTGTCCCGGCCCCCACTCCTTCTTTTCCTTACTCACCTCAGCCCGGAGAGATATTCCAGTGGAAGTTATGGGTGACACATCCTCTTCTTTACAGGTGGCAGCCTGGCAACTCCTGCCGAAAGTCCAGCAGAGCACCACTCACACTGGGCCACCCACAAAGCCGTGGACCCTCACACCCTCCCACCAGCACAGCCCCGAGACTGCTGACGGTGCAGAGAATATGGAGTCAGGCACAGCTGCAGGGGCTATTGCTGCCTGGAGTGTTATTTATATTGATCTCAACCCAGGCACACCTGGGGAGGGCTTGCCGGCAGGGTCAGGCTGCCCAGGTCAGCTAATCCTCAGCCCTCAGGGAATCACATTGCAGAAAATGGACCTCGCTAAGACAGAATATTCGCCAAGGAAAAAAAGGACACAATGCCATTTGCAGCACCGTAGATGAGTCTCGAGGTAATTACGTGACTTGTAGTAAGTCAGAAAGTGAAAGACACATATCATATCATATCACTTATAGGTGTTACCTATAAGTTGATACCAGGGCAGATATTTCCACGGAGAAGGGCAATCACAGATTCATTAAACAAACTTATGGTTCACCAAAGGAAAGGTGTGAGGATTGAATTCATTACGATATAGGGGTTAACAGACATATACAAACACAGTAGACGTATATAATCACCAAAGACCTACGGAGTACCAAGAGAAGACTACTCAACATTCTGTCATAACGTACATGGGAAAAGGATCCCAGGAAGAACAGACATATGTATATGTGTAAAAGAACCACCTCTTGCACACCTACAACAAGCTAAACTTTGTACTCAAACTTGCTGTAATAAAAAATAAAAAATTAAAGTAAAAACACGAACAAGAAGTAGTGAGACACACTTGAGGGGCATTCTCCTGGCACATTCCGTTCTACATTACAATCTAGAACGCGACTTCCATTGAGGCTCTGCTGCCCTAGTAACCAGATTTGGTAAGGGAGATCTGCTGCCACCTTGTGGCCGTTTCACACAACAGCAGCTTTAATCCCAGCGCTAATGGTCAGTGGATATTCCAAATCATTACAGGCCTGTAAATGACACCTGCCCTGAAAACAAATCCTGGGGTCATATATCGACCACAAATTTCAAAAGACGTCCATATTTCAAAACGACAGTTTCAAGAGGCATATTTCACGCACATTAGTGTTCTGCTTCTTTTGCTTTCTTTCTTTCTTTGTTAAAAAAACGGGAATGGATAAAGGCAACCCTCAGAAGGGGCGAAAACGTTCGCAAACGAATCAATGGACAAAGGTTTAATCTCCAATATATATAAACAGCTCATGCAGCTTAATATTAATAAAACGAACAACCCAATACAAAAATGGGCAGAAGATCTAAATAGACGTTTCTTCAAAGAAGACACAGAGATGGCCAAGACGCACATGAAATGCTGCTCAACATCACTAATTATTAGAGAAATGCAAATCAAAACTACAATGAGGTAAGACCTCACACCTGTTAGAATCGGCATCATCAGATAATCTACAAACAACAAATTCTGGGGAGGGTGTGGACAAAAGGAACCCTCTTCCGCTATTGGAGGGAATGTAAATTGATACAGTCACTATGGAGAACAGTATGGAGGTTCCTTTAAAAACTAAAAAGAGAATTACCATAGGATCCAGCAATCCCACTTCTGGGCATATACCCAGAGAAAACCATAAATCACAAAGACACATTCACCACAATGTTCATTGCAGCACTATTTACAATAGCCAGGTAATGGAAGCAACCTAAATGCCCCCAGACAGACGAATGGATAAAGATGTGGTACATATATAAAATGGAATATTACTTCAGCCATAAAAAGGAATGAAACTGGGTCATTTGTAGAGAAGTTGATGGATCTAGAGACTGTCATACAGAGTGAAGTAAGTCAGAAAGAGAAAAACAAATATTGTATATTAATGCCTATATGTGGAACCTAGAAAAATGGTACAGATGAACTGGTTTGCAGGGCAGAAATAGAGACACAGAGGTAGAGAACAAACGTATGGACACAAAGTGGGGGAAGGCATGGGGTGGTGGTGGTGGAATGAGTTGAGAGATTGGGATTGACCTGTATATATGTATATGCATAAAATAGATAACTAATAATAACCTACTGTATAAAAAAATAAATAAAATTAAATTTCAAAATTTTTAAAAGTAAAATGTAAAAATAAAACAGAAAAAAAGTTCTTCCATTCACCCTGATGTATTTATAAGAATGAATTATTTCCATGCTTATATCTATAAATACATAAAAGAGGAATAAAATCTAACTTGAACCAAAAAAGAAAAAAAAAACTGAACCTAACAGTTATACAGAGGAAAACACTACCAAGGCACTTGCTCCAGTGGTAAACAATTCTGAAATTGGTCAGAGGTGGGGAATCATCTCCCATACAGCCAGCAGCCCCGCCCACCCACGCAAAGAGCGTCCTTATTGCAAAGCTGGGAGTCCGTGCCGAGGCTTCTGTGAGTAAACGTGAGCTGAGACCCAGACCAGATGCTGCTGAACAGTTCCCACCCTTCCCAGGTGAAACACCTCAATATGTACAAGGGCTTGAAAGCTTAGAGGAAGGGCCGTGGAGCCACACCAGCAAGAGCACGCAGGCCAACTTTGTGCCTGCAGTTAAGCCAGGATGGTCCTGTCCACGGGCGCTCTTCTGGAAGCTTTCCATTGCTCTGCCTGAGATACCCCTCCTGTCCCGGCACCAACTCCTTTTTTTCCTTACTCACCTCAGCCCGGAGAGATATTCCAGTGGAAGTTATGGGTGACACATCCTCTTCTTTACAGGTGGCAGCCTGGCAACTCCTGCCGAAAGTCCAGCAGAGCCCCACTCACACCGGGCCACCCACAAAGCCGTGGACCCTCACACCCTCCCACCAGCACAGCCCCGAGACTGCTGACGGGGCAGAGAATATGGAGTCAGGCACAGCTGCAGGGGCTATTGCTGCTTGGAGTGCTGTTTATATTGACCTCAACCCAGGCACACCTGGGGAGGGCTTGCCGGCAGGGTCAGGCTGCCCAGGTCAGCTAATCCACAGCCCTCGGGGAATCACATTGCAGAAAATGGACCTCGCTAAGACAGAATATTCGCCAAGGAAAAAAGGGACACCATGCCATTTGCAGCACCGTAGATGAGTCTAGAGGTAATCACGTGACTTGGAGTAAGTCAGAAAGTGAAAGACACATATCATATCATATCACTTATAGGTGTTACCTATAAATGGATACCAGGGCAGATGTTTCCACGGAGAAGGGCAATCACAGATTCATTAAACAAACTTATGGTTCACCAAAGGAAAGGTGTGAGGATTGAATTCATTACGATATTGGGGTTAACAGACATATACAAACACAGTAGACGTATATAATCACCAAAGACCTACGGAGTACCAAGAGAAGACTACTCAACATTCTCTCATAACGTACATGGGAAAAGGATCCCAGAAAGAACAGACATATGTATATGTGTAAAAGAACCACCTCTTGCACACCTACAACAAGCTAAACGTTGTACTCAAACTTGCTGTAATATAAAATAAAAAATTAAATTAAAAACACGAACAAGAAGTAGTGAGACAAACTTGAGGGGATTTCTCCTGGCACATTCCGTTCTACTTTACAATCTAGAACGCGACTTCCATTGAGGCTCTGCTGCCCTAGTAACCAGATTTGGTAAGGGAGAACTGCTGCCACCTTGTGGCCGTTTCACACAACAGCAGCTTTAATCCCAGCGCTAATGGTCAGTGATATTCAAAATCATTACAGGCCTGTAAATGACACCTGCCCTGAAAACAAATCCTGGGGTCATATATCGACCAAAAAATTCAAAAGACGTCCATATTTCAAAACGACAGTTTCAAGAGGCATATTTCACGCACATTGGTGTTCTGCTTCTTTTGCTTTCTTTCTTTCTTTGTTAAAAGAAGGGGAATGGAAAAAGGCAACCCTCAGAATTGGCGAAAACGTTCACAAAAGAATCAATGAACAAAGGTTTAATCTCCAATATATATAAACAGCTCATGCAGCTTAATATTAATAGAACAAACAACCCAATACAAAAATGGGCAGAAGATCTAAATAGACGTTTCTTTAAAGAAGACACAAAGATGGCCAAGATGCACATGTAAAGCTGCTCAACATCACTAATAATTAGAGAAATGCAAATCAAAACTACAATGAGGTAAGACCTCACACCTGTTAGAATCGGCATCATCAGATAATCTACAAACAACAAATTCTGGGGTGGGTGTGGACAAAAGGAACCCTCTTCCGCTATTGGTGGGAATGTAAATTGATACAGTGACTATGGAGAACAGTATGGAGGTTCCTTTAAAAAACTAAAAAGAGAATTACCATAGGATCCAGCAATCCCACTTCTGGGCATATACCCAGAGAAAACCAAAAATCACAGAGACACATTCACCACAATGTTCATTGCAGCACTATTTACAATAGCCAGGTAAAGGAAGCAACCTAAATTCCCACAGACAGACGAATGGATAAAGATGTGGTACATATATAATATGGAATATTATTTCAGCCATAAAAAGGAATGAAATTGGGTCATTTGTAGAGAAGTTGATGGATCTAGAGACTGTCATACAGAGTGAAATAAGTCAGAAAGAGAAAAACTAATATTGTATATTTATGCCTATATGTGGAACCTAGAAAAATGGTACAGATGAACTGGTTTGCAGGGCAGAAATAGAGACACAGAGGTAGAGAACAAACGTGTGGACACAATGTGGGGGAAGCCATGGGGTGGTGGTGGTGGAATGAGTTGAGAGATTGGGATTGACCTGTATATATGTATATGCATAAAATAGATAACTAATAATAACCTACTGTATAAAAAAATAAATAAAATTAAATTTCAAAATTTTTAAAAATAAAATGTAAAAATAAAACAGAAAAAAAGTTCTTCCATTCACCCTGATGTATTTATAAGAATGAATTATTTCCATGCTTATATCTATAAATACATAAAAGAGGAATAAAATCTAACTTGAAACAAAAAAGAAAAAAAAAACTGAACCTAACAGTTATACAGAGGAAAACACTACCAAGGCACTTGCTCCAGTGGTAAACAATTCTGAAATTGGTCAGAGGTGGGGAATCATCTCCCATACAGCCAGCAGCCCCGCCCGCCCACGCAAGGAGCGTCCTTATTGCAAAGCTGGGAGGCCGTGCCGAGGCCTCTGTGAGTAAACGTGAGCTGAGCCCCATGCCAGATGCTGCTGAACAGTTCCCACCCTTCCCAGGTGAAACACCTCAATATGTACAAGGGCTTGAAAGCCTAGAGGAAGGGCCGTGGAGCCACACCAGCGACAGCACGCAGGCCAACTTGGTGCCTGCAGGTCAGCCAGGATGGTCCTGGCCACGGGCGCTCTTCTGGAAGCTTTCCATTGCCCTGCCTGAGATACCCCTCCTGTCCCGGCCCCCACTCCTTTTTTTCCTTACTCACCTCAGCCCGGAGAGATATTCCAGTGGAAGTTATGGGTGACACATCCTCTTCTTTACAGGTGGCAGTCTGGCAACTCCTGCCGAAAGTCCAGCAGAGCCCCACTCACACCGGGCCACCCACAAAGCCGTGGCCCCCACACCCTCCCACCAGCACAGCCCCGAGACTGCTGACGGGGCAGAGAATATGGAGTCAGGCACAGCTGCAGGGGCTATTGCTGCCTGGAGTGCTGTTTATATTGACCTCAACCCAGGCACACCTGGGGCGGGCTTGCCGGCAGGGTCAGGCTGTCCAGGTCAGCTAATCCTCAGCCCTCAGGGAATCACATTGCAGAAAATGGACCTCGCTAAGACAGAATATTCGCCAAGGAAAAAAAGGACACAATGCCATTTGCAGCACCGTAGATGGGTCTCGAGGTAATCACGTGACTTGGAGTAAGTCAGAAAGTGAAAGACACATATCATATCATATCACTTATACGTGTTACCTATAAATTGATACCAGGGCAGATATTTCCACGGAGAAGGGCAATTACAGATTCATTAAACAAACTTATGGTTCACCAAAGGAAAGGTGTGAGGATTGAATTCATTACGATATTGGGGTTAACAGACATATACAAACACAGTAGACGTATATAATCACCAAAGACCTACGGAGTACCAAGAGAAGACTACTCAACATTCTGTCATAACGTACATGGGAAAAGGATCCCAGGAAGAACAGACATATGTATATGTGTAAAAGAACCACCTCTTGCACACCTACAACAAGCTAAACGTTGTACTCAAACTTGCTGTAATAAAAAATAAAAAATTAAATTAAAAACACGAACAAGAAGTAGTGAGACACACTTGAGGGGCTTTCTCCTGGCACATTCCGTTCTACATTACAATCTAGAACGCGACTTCCATTGAGGCTCTGCTGCCCTAGTAACCAGATTTGGTAAGGGAGAACTGCTGCCACCTTGTGGCCGTTTCACACAACAGCAGCTTTAATCCCAGCGCTAAAGGTCAGTGGATATTCCAAATCATTACAGGCCTGTAAATGACACCTGCCCTGAAAACAAATCCTGGGGTCATATATCGACCAAAAAATTCAAAAAACGTCCATATTTCTAAACGACAGTTTCAAGAGGCATATTTCACGCACATTAGTGTTCTGCTTCTTTTGCTTTCTTTCTTTCTTGGTTAAAAAAACGGGAATGGAAAAAGGCAACCCTCAGAATGGGCGAAAACTTTCACAAATGAATCAATGGACAAAGGTTTAAGCTCCAATATATATAAACAGCTCATGCAGCTTAATATTAATAAAACAAACAACCCAATACAAAAATGGGCAGAAGATCTAAATAGACGTTTCTTCAAAGAAGACACAGAGATGGCCAAGACGCACATGAAAAGCTGCTCAACATCACTAATTATTAGAGAAATGCAAATCAAAACTACAATGAGGTAAGACCTCACACCTCTTAGAATCGGCATCATCAGATAATCTACAAACAACAAATTCTGAGGAGGGTGTGGACAAAAGGAACCCTCTTCCGCTATTGGTGGGAATGTAAATTGATACAGTCACTATGGAGAACAGTATGGAGGTTCCTTTAAAAAACTAAAAAGAGAATTACCATAGGATCCAGCAATCCCACTTCTGGGCATATACCCAGAGAAAACCAAAAATCACAGAGACACATTCACCACAATGTTCATTGCAGCACTATTTACAATAGCCAGGTAATGGAAGCAACCTAAATGCCCACAGACAGACGAATGGATAAAGATGTGGTACATATATAATATGGAATATTACTTCAGCTATAAAAAGGAATGAAACTGGGTCAGTTGTAGAGAAGTTGATGGATCTAGAGACTGTCATACAGAGTGAAGTTAGTCAGAAAGAGAAAAACAAATATTGTATATTAATGCCTATATGTGGAGCCTAGAAAAATGGTACAGATGAACTGGTTTGCAGGGCAGAAATAGAGACACAGAGGTAGAGAACAAACGTATGGACACAAAGTGGGGTAAGCCATGGGGTGGTGGTGGTGGAATGAGTTGAGAGATTGGGATTGACCTGTATATATGTATATGCATAAAATAGATAACTAATAATAACCTACTGTATAAAAAAATAAATAAAATTAAATTTCAAAATTTTTAAAAATAAAATGTAAAAATAAAACAGAAAAAGAGTTCTTCCATTCACCCTGATGTATTTATAAGAATGAATTATTTCCATGCTTATATCTATAAATACATAAAAGAGGAATAAAATCTAACTTGAACCAAAAAAGAAAAAAAAAACTGAACCTAACAGTTATACAGAGGAAAACACTACCAAGGCACTTGCTCCAGTGGTAAACAATTCTGAAATTGGTCAGAGGTGGGGAATCATCTCCCATACAGCCAGCAGCCCCGCCCGCCCACGCAAGGAGCGTCCTTATTGCAAAGCTTGGAGACCCTGCCGAGGCCTCTGTGAGTAAACGTGAGCTGAGCCCCAGGCCAGATGCTGCTGAACAGTTCCCACCCATCCCAGGTGAAACACCTCAATATGTACAAGGGCTTGAAAGCCTAGAGGAAGGGCCGTGGAGCCACACCAGCGACAGCACACAGGCCAACTTGGTGCCTGCAGGTCAGCCAGGATGGTCCTGGCCACGGGCGCTCTTCTGGAAGCTTTCCATTGCCCTGCCTGAGATACCCCTCCTGTCCCGGCCCCCACTCCTTTTTTTCCTTACTCACCTCAGCCCGGAGAGATATTCCAGTGGAAGTTATGGGTGACACATCCTCTTCTTTACAGGTGGCAGCCTGGCAACTCCTGCCGAAAGTCCAGCAGAGCCCCACTCACACCGGGCCACCCACAAAGCCGTGGACCCTCACACCCTCCCACCAGCACAGCCCCGAGACTGCTGACGGGGCAGAGAATATGGAGTCAGGCACAGATGCACGGGCGATTGCTGTCTGGAGTGCTATTTATATTGATCTCAACCCAGGCACACCTGGGGAGGGCTTGCCGGCAGGGTCAGGCTGCCCAGGCAAGCTAATCCTCAGCCCTCGGGGAATCACATTGCAGAAAATGGACCTCGCTAAGACAGAATTTTCGCCAGGAAAAAAAGGACACAATGCCATTTGCAGCACCGTAGATGAGTCTCGAGGTAATCACGTGACTTGTAGTAAGTCAGAAAGTGAAAGACACATATCATATCATATCACTTATAGGTGTTACCTATAAGTTGATACCAGGGCAGATATTTCCACGGAGAAGGGCAATCACAGATTCATTAAACAAACTTATGGTTCACCAAAGGAAAGGTGTGAGGATTGAATTCATTACGATATTGGGGTTAACAGACATATACAAACACAGTAGACGTATATAATCACCAAAGACCTACGGAGTACCAAGAGAAGACTACTCAACATTCTGTCATAACGTACATGGGAAAAGGATCCCAGGAAGAACAGACATATGTATATGTGTAAAAGAACCACCTCTTGCACACCTACAACAAGCTAAGCGTTGTACTGAAACTTCCTGTAATAAAAAATAAAAAATTAAATTAAAAACACGAACAAGAAGTAGTGAGACACACTTGAGGGGCTTTCTCCTGGCACATTATTGTTCTACATTACAATCTAGAACGCGACTTCCATTGAGGCTCTGCTGCCCTAGTAACCAGATTTGGTAAGGGAGATCTGCTGCCACCTTGTGGCCGTTTCACACAACAGCAGCTTTAATCCCAGCGCTAATGGTCAGTGGATATTCAAAATCATTACAGGCCTGTAAATGACACCTGCCCTGAAAACAAATCCGGGGGTCATATATCGACCAAAAAATTCAAAAGACGTCCATATTTCAAAACGACAGTTTCAAGAGGCATATTTCACGCACATTAGTGTTCTGCTTCTTTTGCTTTCTTTCTTTCTTTGTTAAAAAAACGGGAATGGATAAAGGCAACCCTCAGAAGGGGCGAAAACGTTCACAAACGAATCAATGGACAAAGGTTTAATCTCCAATATATATAAACAGCTCATGCCACTTAATATTAAAAAAACAAACAACCCAATACAAAAATGGGCAGAAGATCTAAATAGACGTTTCTTCAAAGAAGACACAGAGATGGCCAAGACGCACATGAAAAGCTGCTCAACATCACTAATTATTAGAGAAATGCAAATCAAAACTACAATGAGGTAAGACCTCACACCTGTTAGAATCGGCATCATCAGATAATCTACAAACAACAAATTCTGGGGAGGGTGTGGACAAAAGGAACCCTCTTCCGCTATTGGTGGGAATGTAAATTGATACAGTCACTATGGAGAACAGTATGGAGGTTCCTTTAAAAACTAAAAAGAGAATTACCATAGGATCCAGCAATCCCACTTCTGGGCATATACCCAGAGAAAACCATAAATCACAAAGACACATTCACCACAATGTTCATTGCAGCACTATTTACAATAGCCAGGTAATGGAAGCAACCTAAATGCCCCCAGACAGACGAATGGATAAAGATGTGGTACATATATAATATGGAATATTACTTCAGCTATAAAAAGGAATGAAACTGGGTCATTTGTAGAGAAGTTGATGGATCTAGAGACTGTCATACAGAGTGAAGTAAGTCAGAAAGAGAAAAACAAATATTGTATATTAATGCCTATATGTGGAACCTAGAAAAATGGTACAGATGAACTGGTATGCAGGGCAGAAATAGAGACACAGAGGTAGAGAACAAACGTATGGACACAAAGTGGGGGAAGCCATGGGGTGGTGGTGGTGGGATGAGTTGTGAGATTGGGATTGACCGGTATACATGTATATGCATAAAATAGATAACTGATAATAACCTACTGTATAAAAAAATAAATAAAATTAAATTTCAAAATTTTTAAAAATAAAATGTAAAAATAAAACAGAAAAAAAGTTATTCCATTCACACTGATGTATATATAAGAATAAATTATTTCAATGCTTATATCCATAAATGCATAAAACAGGAATACAATCTAACTTGAACCAAAAAAAAAAAAAAACTGAACCTAACAGTTATACAGTGGAAAACACTACCAAGGCACTTGCTCCAGTGGTAAACAATTCTGAAATTGGTCAGAGGTGGGGAATCATCTCCCATACAGCCAGCAGCCCCGCCCGCCCATGCAAGGAGCGTCCTTATTGCAAAGCTGGGAGACCGTGCCGAGGCCTCTGTGAGTAAACGTGAGCTGTGCCCCAGGCCAGATGCTGCTGAACAGTTCCCACCCTTCCCAGGTGAAACACCTCAATATGTACAAGGGCTTGAAAGCCTAGAGGAAGGGCCGTGGAGCCACACCAGCGACAGCACGCAGGCCAACTTGGTGCCTGCAGGTCAGCCAGGATGGTCCTGGCCACGGGCGCTCTTCTGGAAGCTTTCCATTGCCCTGCCTGAGATACCCCTCCTGTCCCGGCCACCACTCCTTTTTTTCCTTACTCACCTCAGCCCGGAGAGATATTCCAGTGGAAGTTATGGGTGACACATCCTCTTCTTTACAGGTGGCAGCCTGGCAACTACTGCCGAAAGTCCAGCAGAGCCCCACTCACACCGGGCCACCCACAAAGCCGTGGACCCTCACACCCTCCCACCAGCACAGCCCCGAGACTGCTGACGGGGCAGAGAATATGGAGTCAGGCACAGATGCACGGGCGTTTGCTGCCTGGAGTGCTGTTTATATTGAGCTCAACCCAGGCACACCTGGGGTGGGCTTGCCGGCAGGGTCAGGCTGCCCAGGTCAGCTAATCCTCAGCCCTCAGGGAATCACATTGCAGAAAATGGACCTCGCTAAGACAGAATATTCGCCAAGGAAAAAAAGGACACAATGCCATTTGCAGCACCGTAGATGAGTCTAGAGGTAATCACGTGACTTGGAGTAAGTCAAAAAGTGAAAGACACATATCATATCATATCACTTATAGGTGTTACCTATAAATTGATACCAGGGCAGATATTTCCACGGAGAAGGGCAATCACAGATTCATTAAAAAAACTTATGGTTCACCAAAGGAAAGGTGTGAGGATTCAATTCATTACGATATTGGGGTTAACAGACATATACAAACACAGTAGACGTATATAATCAACAAAGACCTACGGAGTACCAAGAGAAGACTACTCAACATTCTGTCATAACGTACATGGGAAAAGGATCCCAGGAAGAACAGACATATGTATATGTGTAAAAGAACCACCTCTTGCACACCTACAACAAGCTAAACGTTGTACTCAAACTTGCTGTAATAAAAAATAAAAAATTAAATTAAAAACACGAACAAGAAGTAGTGAGACAAACTTGAGGGGCTTTCTCCTGGCACATTCCGTTCTACATTCCAATCTAGAACGCAACTTCCATTGAGGCTCTGCTGCCCTAGTAACCAGATTTGGTAAGGGAGAACTGCTGCCACCTTGTGGCCGTTTCACACAATAGCAGCTTTAATCCCAGTGCTAATGGTCAGTGGATATTCCAAATCATTAGAGGCCTGTAAATGACACCTGCCCTGAAAACAAATCCTAGGGTAATATATCGACCAAAAAATTCAAAAGACGTCCATATTTCAAAACGACAGTTTCAAGAGGCATATTTCACGCACATTAGTGTTCTGCTTCTTTTGCTTTCTTTCTTTCTTTGTTAAAAAAAAGGGGAATGGAAAAAGGCAACCCTCAGAATGGGCGAAAACGTTCACAAACGAATCAATGGACAAAGGTTTAATCTCCAATATATATAAACAGCTCATGCAGCTTAATATTAATAAAACAAACAACCCAATACAAAAATAGGCAGAAGATCTAAATAGACGTTTCTTCAAAGAAGACACAGAGATGGCCAAGACGCACATGAAAAGCTGCTCAACATCACTAATTATAAGAGAAATGCAAATCAAAACTACAATGGGGTAAGACCTCACACCTGTTAGAATCGGCATCATCAGATAATCTACAAACAAAAAATTCTGGGGTGGGTGTGGACAAAAGGAACCCTCTTCCGCTATTGGTGGGAATGTAAATTGATACAGTCACTATGGAGAACAGTATGGAGGTTCCTTTAAAAAACTAAAAAGAGAATTACCATAGGATCCAGCAATCCCACTTCTGGGCATATACCCAGGGAAAACCATAAATCACAAAGACACATTCACCACAATGTTCATTGCAGCACTATTTACAATAGCCAGGTAATGGAAGCAACCTAAATGCCCAGAGACAGACGAATGGATAAAGATGTGGTACATATATAAAATGGAATATTACTCAGCCATAAAAAGGAATGAAACTGGGTCATTTGTAGAGAAGTTGATGGATCTAGAGACTGTCATACAGAGTGAAGTAAGTCAGAAAGAGAAAAACAAATATTGTATATTAATGCCTATATGTGGAACCTAGAAAAATGGTACAGATGAACTGGTTTGCAGGGCAGAAATAGAGACACAGAGGTAGAGAACAAACGTATGGACACAAAGTAGGGAAGCCATGGGGTGGTGGTGGTGGGATGAGTTGGGAGATTGGGATTGACCTGTATTCATGTATATACATAAAATAGATAACTAATAATATCCTACTGTATAAAATAAATAAATAAAATTAAATTTCAAAATTTTTAAAAATAAAATGTAAAAATAAAACAGAAAAAAAGTTCTTCCATTCACACTGATGTATTTATAAGAATGAATTATTTCCATGCTTATATCTATAAATACATAAAAGAGGAATAAAATCTAACTTGAACCAAAAAAGAAAAAAAAACTGAACCTAACAGTTATACAGAGGAAAACACTACCAAAGCACTTGCTCCAGTGGTAAACAATTCTGAAATTGGTCAGAGGTGGGGAATCATCTCCCATACAGCCAGCAGCCCTGCCCGCCCACGCAAGGAGCGTCCTTATTGCAAGGCTGGGGGACCGTGCTGAGGCCTCTTTGAGTAAACGTGAGCTGAGCCCCAGGCCAGCTGCTGCTGAACTGTTCCCACCCTTCCCAGGTGAAACACCTGAATATGTACAAGGGCTTGAAAGCCTAGAGGAAGGGCCGTGGAGCCACACCAGCGACAGCACGCAGGCCAACTTGGTGCCTGCAGGTCAGCCAGGATGGTCCTGGCCACGGGCGCTCTTCTGGAAGCTTTCCATTGCCCTGCCTGAGATACCCCTCCTGTCCCGGCACCCACTCCTTTTTTTCCTTACTCAACTCAGCCCGGAGAGATATTCCAGTGGAAGTTATGGGTGACACATCCTCTTCTTTACAGGTGGCAGCCTGGCAATTCCTGCCGAAAGTACAGCAGAGCCCCACTCACACCGGGCCACCCATAAAGCCGTGGACCCTCACACCCTCCCACCAGCACAGCCCCGAGACTGCTGACGGGGCAGAGAATATGGAGTCAGGCAGAGCTGCAGGGCCTATTGCTGCCTGGAGTGCTGTTTATATTGACCTCAACCCAGGCACACCTGGGGAGGGCTTGCCGGCAGGGTCAGGCTGCCCAGGTCAGCTAATCCTCAGCCCTCAGGGAATCACATTGCAGAAAATGGCCCTCGCTAAGACAGAATATTCGCCAAGGAAAAAAAGGACACAATGCCATTTGCAGCACCGTAGATGAGTCTAGAGGTAATCACGTGACTTGGAGTAAGTCAGAAAGTGAAAGACACATATCATATCATATCACTTATAGGTGTTACCTATAAATTGATACCAGGGCAGATATTTCCACGGAGAAGGGCAATCACAGATTCATTAAACAAACTTATGGTTCACCAAAGGAAAGGTGTGAGGATTGAATTCATTACGATATTGGGGTTAACAGACATATACAAACACAGTAGACGTATATAATCACCAAAGACCTACGGAGTACCAAGAGAAGACTACTCAACATTCTGTCATAACGTACATGGGAAAAGGATCCCAGGAAGAACAGACATATGTATATGTGTAAAAGAACCACCTCTTGCAAACCTACAACAAGCTAAACGTTGTACTCAAACTTGCTGTAATAAAAAATAAAAAGAATTAAATTAAAAACACGAAGTAGTAGTGAGACAAACTTGAGGGGCTTTCTCCTGGCACATTCCGTTCTACATTCCAATCTAGAACGCGACTTCCATTGAGGCTCTGCTGCCCTAGTAACCAGATTTGGTAAGGGAGAGCTACTGCCACCTTGTGGCCGTTTCACACAACAGCAGCTTTAATCCCAGCGCTAATGGTCAGTGGATATTCCAAATCATTACAGGCCTGTAAATGACACCTGCCCTGAAAACAAATCCGAGGGTC
Source organism: Mesoplodon bidens (assembly GCF_964165515.1). Taxonomy (NCBI): domain Eukaryota; kingdom Metazoa; phylum Chordata; class Mammalia; order Artiodactyla; family Ziphiidae; genus Mesoplodon; species Mesoplodon bidens. Next base: position 456,858 of record NW_027672082.1, read on the forward strand.
ATATATCGACCAAAAAATTCAAAAGACGTACATATTTCAAAACGACAGTTTCAAGAGGCATATTTCACGCACATTAGTGTTCTGATTCTTTTGCTTGCTTTCTTTCTTTGTTAAAAAAAAGGGAATGGAAAAAGGCAACCCTCAGAATGGGCGAAAACGTTCACAAACGAATCAATGGACAAAGGTTTAATCTCCAATATATATAAACAGCTCATGCAGCTTAATATTAATAAAACAAACAACCCAATACAAAAATGGGCAGAAGATCTAAATAGACGTTTCTTCAAAGAAGACACAGAGATGGCCAAGACGCACATGAAAAGCTGCTCAACATCACCAATTATTAGAGAAATGCAAATCAAAACTACAATGCGGTAAGACCTCACACCTGTTAGAATCGGCATCATCAGATAATCTACAAACAACAAATTCTGGGGAGGGTGTGGACAAAAGGAACCCTCTTCCGCTATTGGTGGGAATGTAAATTGATACAGTCACTATGGAAACAGTTTGGAGGTTCCTTTAAAAAACTAAAAAGAGAATTACCATAGGATCCAGCAATCCCACTTCTGGACATATACCCAGAGAAAACCATAAATCACAAAGACATATTCACCACAATGTTCATTGCAGCACTATTTACAATAGCCAGGCAATGGAAGCAACCTAAATGGCCACAGACAGACGAATGGATAAAGATGTGGTACATATATAAAATGGAATATTACTCAGCCATAAAAAGGAATGAAACTGGCTCATTTGTAGAGAAGTTGATGGATCTAGAGACGGTCATACAGAGTGAAGTAAGTCAGAAAGAGAAAAACAAATATTGTATATTAATGCCTATATGTGGAACCTAGAAAAATGGTACAGATGAACTGGTTTGCAGGGCAGAAATAGAGACACAGAGGTAGAGAACAAACGTATGGACACAAAGTGGGAGAAGCCATGGGGTGGTGGTGGTGGGATGAGTTGGGAGATTGGGATTGACCTGTATACATGTTTATGCATAAAATAGATAACTAATAATAACCTACTGTATAAAAAAATAAAATTAAATTTCAAAATTTTTAAAAATAAAATGTAAATATAAAACAGTAAAAAAGTTCTTCCATTCACACTGATGTATTTATAAGAATGAATTATTTGCATGCTTATATCCATAAATAAATAAAAGAGGAATAAAATCTAACTTGAACCAAAAAAGAAAAAAAATACTGAACCTAACAGTTATACAGAGGAAAACACTACCAAGGCACTTGCTCCAGTGGTAAACAATTCTGAAATTGGTCAGAGGTGGGGAATCATCTCCCATACAGCCAGCAGCCCCGCCCGCCCACGCAAGGAGCGTCCTTATTGCAAAGCTGGGGGACCGTGCCGAGGCCTCTGTGAGTAAACGTCAGCTGAGCCCCAGGCCAGCTGCTGCTGAACTGTTCCCACCCTTCCCAGGTGAAACACCTCAATATGTACAAGGGCTTGAAAGCCTAGAGGAAGGGTCGTGGAGCCACAACAGCGACAGCACGCAGGCCAACTTGGTGCCTGCAGGTCAGCCAGGATGGTCCTGGCCACGGGCGCTCTTCTGGAAGTTTTCCATTGCCCTGCCTGAGATACCCCTCCTCTCCCGGCCCCCACTCCTTTTTTTCCTTCCTCACCTCAGCCCGGAGACATATTCCAGTGGAAGTTATGGGTGACACATCCTCTTCTTTACAGGTGGCAGCCTGGCAACTCCTGCAGAAAGTCCAGCAGAGCACCACTCACACTGGGCCACCCACAAAGCCGTGGACCCTCACACCCTCCCACCAGCACAGCCCCGAGACTGCTGACGGGGCAGAGAATATGGAGTCAGGCACAGCTGCAGGGGCTATTGCTGCCTGGAGTGCTGTTTATATTGACCTCAAACCAGGCACACCTGGGGAGGGCTTGCCGGCAGGGTCAGGCTGCCCATGTCAGCTAATCTTCAGCCCCCAGGGAATCACATTGCAGAAAATGGACCTCGCTAAGACAGAATATTCGCCAAGGGAAAAAAGGACACAATGCCATTTGCAGCACCGTAGATGAGTCTAGAGGTAATCACGTGACTTGTAGTAAGTCAGAAAGTGAAAGACACATATCATATCATATCACTTATAGGTGTTACCTATAAATTGATATCAGGGCAGATATTTCCACGGAGAAGGGCAATCACAGATTCATTAAACAAACTTATGGTTCACCAAAGGAAAGGTGTGAGGATTGAATTCATTACGATATTGGGGTTAACAGACATATACAAACACAGTAGACGTATATAATCAACAAAGACCTACGGAGTACCAAGAGAAGACTACTCAACATTCTGTCATAACGTACATGGGAAAAGGATCCCAGGAAGAACAGACATATGTATATGTGTAAAAGAACCACCTCTTGCACACCTACAACAAGCTAAACGTTGTACTCAAACTTGCTGTAATAAAAAATAAAAAATTAAATTAAAAACATGAACAAGAAGTAGTGAGACAAACTTGAGGGGCTTTCTCCTGGCACATTCCGTTCTACATTCCAAACTAGAACGCGACATCCATTGAGGCTCTGCTGCCCTAGTAACCAGATTTGGTAAGGGAGAACGGCTGCCACCTTGTGGCCGTTTCACACAACAGCAGCTTTAATCCCAGCGCTAATGGTCAGTGGATATTCCAAATCATTACAGGCCTGTAAATGACACCTGCCCTGAAAACAAATCCTGGGGTCATATATCGACCAAAAAATTCCAAAGACGTCCATATTTCAAAACGACAGTTTCAAGAGGCATATTTCACGCACATTAGTGTTCTGCTTCTTTTGCTTTCTTTCTTTCTTTGTTAAAAAAACGGGAATGGAAAAAGGCAACCCTCAGAATGGGCGAAAAGGTTCACAAACGTATCAATGGACAAAGGTTTAATCTCCAATATATATAAACAGCTCTTGCAGCTTAATATTAATAAAACAAACAACCCAATACAAAAATGGGCAGAAGATCTAAATAGACGTTTCTTCAAAGAAGACACAGAGATGGCCAAGACGCACATGAAAAGCTGCTCAACATCACCAATTATTAGAGAAATGCAAATCAAAACTACAATGCGGTAAGACCTCACACCTGTTAGAATCGGCATCATCAGATAATCTACAAACAACAAATTCTGGGGAGGGTGTGGACAAAAGGATCCCTCTTCCGCTATTGGTGGGAATGTAAATTAATACAGTCACTATGGAAAGAGTATGGAGGTTCCTTTAAAAAACTAAAAAGAGAATTACCATAGGATCCAGCAATCCCACTTCTGGACATATACCCAGAGAAAACCATAAATCACAAAGACATATTCACCACAATGTTCATTGCAGCACTATTTACAATAGCCAGGTAATGGAAGCAACCTAAATGGCCACAGACAGACGAATGGATAAAGATGTGGTACATATATAAAATGGAATATTACTCAGCCATAAAAAGGAATGAAACTGGGTCATTTGTAGAGAAGTTGATGGATCTAGAGACTGTCATACAGAGTGAAGTAAGTCAGAAAGAGAAAAACAAATATTGTATATTAATGCCTATATGTGGAACCTAGAAAAATGGTACAGATGAACTGGTTTGCAGGGCAGAAATAGAGACACAGAGGTAGAGAACAAACGTATGGACACAAAGTGGGGGAAGCCATGGGGTGGTGGTGGTGGGATGAGTTGGGAGATTGGGATTGACCTGTATACATGTATATGCATAAAATAGATAACTAATAATAAACTACTGTATAAAAAAATAAATAAAATTAAATTTCAAAATTTTTAAAAATAAAATGTAAAAATAAAACAGAAAAAAATTCTTCCATTCACACTGATGTATTTATAAGAATGAATAATTTCCATGCTTATATCCATAAATACATAAAACAGGAATAATATCTAACTTGAACCATAAAAGAAAAAAAAAACTGAACCTAACAGTTATACAGAGGAAAACACTACCAAGGCACTTGCTCCAGTGGTAAACAATTCTGAAATTGGTCAGAGGTGGGGAATCATCTCCCATACAGCCAGCAGCCCCGCCCGCCCACGCAAGGAGCATCCTTATTGCAAAGCTGGGGGACTGTGCCGAGTCCTCTCTGAGTAAACGTGAGCTGAGCCCCAGGCCAGCTGCTGCTGAACTGTTCCCACCCTTCCCAGGTGAAACACCTGAATATGTACAAGGGCTTGAAAGCCTAGAGGAAGGGCCGTGGAGCCACACTAGCAACAGCACGCAGGCCAACTTGGTGCCTACATGTCAGCCAGGATGGTCCTGGCCACGGGCGCTCTTCTGGAAGCTTTCCAATGCCCTGCCTGAGATACCCCTCCTGTCCCGGGCCCCACTCCTTTTTTTCCTTCCTCACCTCAGCCCGGAGAGATATTCCAGTGGAAGTTATGGGTGACACATCCTCTTCTTTACAGGTGGCAGCCTGGCAACTCCTGCCGAAAGTCCAGCAGAGCCCCACTCACACCGGGCCACCCACAAAGCCGTGGACCCTCACACCCTCCCACCAGCACAGCCCCGAAACTGCTGACCGTGCAGAGAATATGGAGTCAGGCACAGCTGCAGGGGCTATTGCTGCCTGGAGTGCTGTTTATATTGACCTCAACCCAGGCACACATGGGGAGGGCTTGCCGGCAGGGTCAGGCTGCCCAGGTCAGCTAATCCTCAGCCCTCAGGGAATCACATTGCAGAAAATGGACCTCACTAAGACAGAATATTCGCCAAGGAAAAAAAGGACACAATGCCATTTGCAGCACCGTAGATGAGTCTCGAGGAAATCACGTGACTTGTAGTAAGTCAGAAAGTGAAAGACACATATCGTATCATATCACTTATAGGTGTTACCTATAAATTGATACCAGGGCAGATATTTCCACGGAGAAGGGCAATCACAGATTCATTAAAGAAATTATGGTTCACCAAAGGAAAGGTGTGAGGATTGAATCCATTACGATATTGGGGTTAACAGACATATACAAACACAGTAGACGTATATAATCACCAAAGACCTACGGAGTACCAAGAGAAGACTACTCAACATTCTGTCATAACGTACATGGGAAAAGGATCCCAGGAAGAACAGACATATGTATATGTGTAAAAGAACCACCTCTTGCACACCTACAACAAGCTAAACGTTGTACTCAAACTTGCTGTAATAAAAAATAAAAAATTAAATTAAAAACTCGAACAATAAGTAGTGAGACAAACTTGAGGGGCTTTCTCCTATCACATTCCGTTCTACATTCCAATCTAGAACACGACTTCCATTGAGGCTCTGTTGCCCTAGTAACCAGATTTGGTAAGGGAGAACTGCTGCCACCTTGTGGCCGTTTCACACAACAGCAGCTTTAATCCCAGCGCTAATGGTCAGTGGATATTCCAAATCATTACAGGCCTGTATATGACACCTGCCCTGAAAACAAATCCTGGGGTCATATATCGACCACAAAATTCAAAAGACGTCCATATTACAAAACGACAGTTTCAAGAGGCATATTTCACGCACATTAGTGTTCTGCTTCTTTTGCTTTCTTTCTTTCTTTGTTAAAAAAACGGGAATGGAAAAAGGCAACCCTCAGAATGGGCGAAAACGTTCACAAACGAATCAATGGACAAAGGTTTAATCTCCAATATATATAAACAGCTCATGCAGCTTAATATTAATAAAACAAACAACCCAATACAAAAATGGGCAGAAGATCTAAATAGACGTTTCTTCAAAGAAGACACAGAGATGGCCAAGATGCACATTAAAAGCTGCTCAACATCACTAATTATTAGAGAAATGCAAATCAAAACTACAATGAGGTAAGACCTCTCACCTGTTAGAATTGGCATCATCAGATAATCTACAAACAACAAATTCTGGGGTGGGTGTGGACAAAAGGAACCCTCTTCCGCTATTGGTGGGAATGTAAATTGATACAGTCACTATGGAGAACAGTATGGAGGTTCCTTTAAAAAACTAAAAGAGAATTACCATAGGATCTAGCAATCCCACTTCTGGGCATATATCCAGAGAAAACCATAAATCACAAAGACACATTCACCACAATGTTCATTGCAGCACTATTTACAATAACCAGGTAATGGAAGCAACCTAAATGCCCACAGACAGACGAATGGATAAAGATGTGGTACATATATAATATGGACTATTACTTCAGCCATAAAAAGGAATGAAACTGGGTCATTTGTAGAGAAGTTGATGGATCTAGAGACTGTCATACAGAGTGAAGTAAGTCAGAAAGAGAAAAACAAATATTGTATATAAATGCCTATATGTGGAACCTAGAAAAATGGTACAGAAGAACTTCTTTGCAGGGCAGAAATAGAGACACAGAGGTAGAGAGCAAACGTATGGACACAAAGTGGGGGAAGCCATGGGGTGGTGGTGATGGGATGAGTTGGGAGATTGGGATTGACCTTTATACATGTATATGCATAAAATAGATAACTAATAATAACCTACTGTATAAAAAAATAAATAAAATTAAATTTCAAAATTTTTAAAAGTAAAATGTAAAAATAAAACAGAAAAAAAGTTCTTCCATTCACACTGATGTATTTATAAGAATGAATTATTTCCATGCTTATATCTATAAATACATAAAAGAGGAATGAAATCTAACTTGAACCAAAAAAGAAAAATAAAAACTGAACCTAACAGTTATACAGAGGAAAACACTACCAAGGCACTTGCTCCAGTGGTAAACAATTCTGAAATTGGTCAGAGGTGGGGAATCATCTCCCATACAGCCAGCAGCCCCGCCCGCCCACGCAAGAGCGTCCTTATTGCAAAGCTGGGAGACCGTGCCGAGGCCTCTGTGAGTAAACGTGAGCTGAGCCACAGGCCATATGCTGCTGAACAGTTCCCACCCTTCCCAGGTGAAACACCTGAATATGTACAAGGGCTTGAAAGCCTAGAGGAAGGGCCGTGGAGACACACCAGCGACAGCACGCAGGCCAACTTGGTGCCTGCAGGTCTGCCAGGATGGTCCTGGCCACGGGCGCTCTTCTGGAAGCTTTACATTGCCCTGCCTGAGATACCCCTCCTGTCCCGACCCCCACTCCTTTTATTCCTTACTCACCTCAGCCCGGAGAGTTATTCCAGTGGAAGTTATGGGTGACACATCCTCTTCTTTACAGGTGGCAGCCTGGCAACTCCTGCTGAAAGTCCAGCAGAGCCCCACTCACACCGGGCCACCCTCAAAGCAGTGGACCCTCCAACCCTCCCACTAGCACAGCCCCGAGACTGCTGACCGGGCAGAGAATATGGAGTCAGGCACAGCTGCAGGGGCTATTGCTGCCTGGAGTGCTGTTTATATTGACCTCAACCCAGGCACACCTGGGGAGGGCTTGCCGGCAGGGTCAGGCTGCCCAGTTCAGCTAATCCTCAGCCCTAGGGAATCACATTGCAGAAACTGGACCTCACTAATACAGAATATTCGCCAGGGGAAAAAAGGACACAATGCCATTTGCAGCACCGTAGATGAGTCTAGAGGTAATCACGTGACTTTGAGTAAGTCAGAAAGTGAAAGACACATATCATATCATATCACTTATAGGTGTTACCTATAAATTGATACCAGGCCAGATATTTCCACGGAGAAGGGCAATCACAGATTCATTAAACAAATTATGGTTCACCAAAGGAAAGGTGTGAGGATTGAATTCATTACGATATTGGCGTTAACAGACATATACAAACACAGTAGACGTAAATAATCACCAAAGACCTACGGAGTACCAAGAGAAGACTACTCAACATTCTGTCATAACGTACATGGGAAAAGGATCCCAGGAAGAACAGACATATGTATATGTGTAAAAGAACCACCTCTTGCACACCTACAACAAGCTAAACGTTGTACTCAAACTTGCTGTAATAAAAAATAAAAATTAAATTAAAAACACGAACAAGAAGTAGTGAGACACACTTGAGGGGCTTTCTCCTGGCACATTCCGTTCTACATTCCAATCTAGAACGCGACCTCCATTGAGGCTCTGCTGCCCTAGTAACCAGATTTGGTAAGGGAGAACTGCTGCCACCTTGTGGCCGTTTCACACAACAGCAGCTTTAATCCCAGCGCTAATGGTCAGAGGATATTCCAAATCTTTACAGGCCTGTAAATGACACCTGCCCTGAAAACAAATCCTGGGGTCATATATCGACCAAAAAATTCAAAAGACGTCCATATTTCAAAACGACAGTTTCAAGAGGCATATTTCACGCACATTAGTGTTCTGCTTCTTTTGCTTTCTTTCTTTCTTTGTTAAAAAAACGGGAATGGAAAAAGGCAACCCTCAGAATGGGCAAAAACGTTCACAAACGAATCAATGGACAAAGGTTTAATCTCCAATAATATAAAAAGCACATGCAGCTTAATATTAATAAAACAAACAACCCAATACAAAAATGGGCAGAAGATCTAAATAGACGTTTCTTCAAAGAAGACACAGAGATGGCCAAGACGCACATGAAAAGCTGCTCAACATCACTAATTATTAGAGAAATGCAAATCAAAACTGCAATGAGGTAAGACCTCACACCTGTTAGAATCAGCATCATCAGATAATCTACAAACAACAAATTCTGGGGAGGGTGTGGACAAAAGGAACCCTCTTCCGCTATTGGTGGGAATGTAAATTGATACAGTCACTATGGAGAACAGTATGGAGGTTCCTTTAAAAAACTAAAAAGAGAATTACCATAGGATCCAGCAATCCCACTTCTGGGCATATACCCAGAGAAAACCATAAATCACAAAGACACATTCACCACAATGTTCATTGCAGCACTATTTACAATAGCCAGGTAATGGAAGCAACCTAAATGGCCACAGACAGACGAATGGATAAAGATGTGTTACATATATAAAATGGAATATTACTCAGCCATAAAAAGGAATGAAACTGGGTCATTTGTAGAGAAGTTGATGGATCTAGAGACTGTCATACAGAGTGAAGTAAGTCAGAAAGAGAAAAACAAATATTGTATATTAATGCCTATATGTGGAACCTAGAAAAATGGTACAGATGAACTGGTTTGCAGGGCAGAAATAGAGACACAGAGGTAGAGAACAAACGTATGGACACAAAGTGGGGGAAGCCATGGGGTGGTGGTGGTGGGATGAGTTGGGAGATTGGGATTGACCTGTATACATGTATATGCATAAAATAGATAACTAATAATAAACTACTGTATAAAAAAATAAATAAAATTAAATTTCAAAATTTTTAAAAATAAAATGTAAAAATAAAACAGAAAAAAATTCTTCCATTCACACTGATGTATTTATAAGAATGAATAATTTCCATGCTTATATCCATAAATACATAAAACAGGAATAATATCTAACTTGAACCATAAAAGAAAAAAAAACTGAACCTAACAGTTATACAGAGGAAAACACTACCAAGGCACTTGCTCCAGTGGTAAACAATTCTGAAATTGGTCAGAGGTGGGGAATCATCTCCCATACAGCCAGCAGCCCCGCCCGCCCACGCAAGGAGCATCCTTATTGCAAAGCTGGGGGACTGTGCCGAGTCCTCTCTGAGTAAACGTGAGCTGAGCCCCAGGCCAGCTGCTGCTGAACTGTTCCCACCCTTCCCAGGTGAAACACCTGAATATGTACAAGGGCTTGAAAGCCTAGAGGAAGGGCCGTGGAGCCACACTAGCAACAGCACGCAGGCCAACTTGGTGCCTACATGTCAGCCAGGATGGTCCTGGCCACGGGCGCTCTTCTGGAAGCTTTCCAATGCCCTGCCTGAGATACCCCTCCTGTCCCGGGCCCCACTCCTTTTTTTCCTTCCTCACCTCAGCCCGGAGAGATATTCCAGTGGAAGTTATGGGTGACACATCCTCTTCTTTACAGGTGGCAGCCTGGCAACTCCTGCCGAAAGTCCAGCAGAGCCCCACTCACACCGGGCCACCCACAAAGCCGTGGACCCTCACACCCTCCCACCAGCACAGCCCCGAAACTGCTGACCGTGCAGAGAATATGGAGTCAGGCACAGCTGCAGGGGCTATTGCTGCCTGGAGTGCTGTTTATATTGACCTCAACCCAGGCACACATGGGGAGGGCTTGCCGGCAGGGTCAGGCTGCCCAGGTCAGCTAATCCTCAGCCCTCAGGGAATCACATTGCAGAAAATGGACCTCACTAAGACAGAATATTCGCCAAGGAAAAAAAGGACACAATGCCATTTGCAGCACCGTAGATGAGTCTCGAGGAAATCACGTGACTTGTAGTAAGTCAGAAAGTGAAAGACACATATCGTATCATATCACTTATAGGTGTTACCTATAAATTGATACCAGGGCAGATATTTCCACGGAGAAGGGCAATCACAGATTCATTAAAGAAATTATGGTTCACCAAAGGAAAGGTGTGAGGATTGAATCCATTACGATATTGGGGTTAACAGACATATACAAACACAGTAGACGTATATAATCACCAAAGACCTACGGAGTACCAAGAGAAGACTACTCAACATTCTGTCATAACGTACATGGGAAAAGGATCCCAGGAAGAACAGACATATGTATATGTGTAAAAGAACCACCTCTTGCACACCTACAACAAGCTAAACGTTGTACTCAAACTTGCTGTAATAAAAAATAAAAAATTAAATTAAAAACTCGAACAAGAAGTAGTGAGACAAACTTGAGGGGCTTTCTCCTGGCACATTCCGTTCTACATTCCAATCTAGAACACGACTTCCATTGAGGCTCTGTTGCCCTAGTAACCAGATTTGGTAAGGGAGAAATGCTGCCACCTTGTGGCCGTTTCACACAACAGCAGCTTTAATCCCAGCGCTAATGGTCAGTGGATATTCCAAATCATTACAGGCCTGTAAATGACACCTGCCCTGAAAACAAATCCTGGGGTCATATATCGACCACAAAATTCAAAAGACGTCCATATTTCAAAACGACAGTTTCAAGAGGCATATTTCACGCACATTAGTGTTCTGCTTCTTTTGCTTTCTTTCTTTCTTTGTTAAAAAAACGGGAATGGAAAAAGGCAACCCTCAGAATGGGCGAAAACGTTCACAAACGAATCAATGGACAAAGGTTTAATCTCCAATATATATAAACAGCTCATGCAGCTTAATATTAATAAAACAAACAACCCAATACAAAAATGGGCAGAAGATCTAAATAGACGTTTCGTCAAAGAAGACACAGAGATGGCCAAGACGCACATTAAAAGCTGCTCAACATCACTAATTATTAGAGAAATGCAAATCAAAACTACAATGAGGTAATACCTCACACCTGTTAGAATTGGCATCATCAGATAATCTACAAACAACAAATTCTGGGGTGGGTGTGGACAAAAGGAACCCTCTTCCGCTATTGGTGGGAATGTAAATTGATACAGTCACTATGGAGAACAGTATGGAGGTTCCTTTAAAAAACTAAAAGAGAATTACCATAGGATCTAGCAATCCCACTTCTGGGCATATATCCAGAGAAAACCATAAATCACAAAGACACATTCACCACAGTGTTCATTGCAGCACTATTTACAATAACCAGGTAATGGAAGCAACCTAAATGCCCACAGACAGACGAATGGATAAAGATGTGGTACATATATAATATGGACTATTACTTCAGCCATAAAAAGGAATGAAACTGGGTCATTTGTAGAGAAGTTGATGGATCTAGAGACTGTCATACAGAGTGAAGTAAGTCAGAAAGAGAAAAACAAATATTGTATATAAATGCCTATATGTGGAACCTAGAAAAATGGTACAGATGAACTTCTTTGCAGGGCAGAAATAGAGACACAGAGGTAGAGAGCAAACGTATGGACACAAAGTGGGGGAAGCCATGGGGTGGTGGTGATGGGAAGAGTTGGGAGATTGGGATTGACCTTTATACATGTATATGAATAAAATAGATAACTAATAATAACCTACTGTATAAAAAAATAAATAAAATTAAATTTCAAAATTTTTAAAAGTATAATGTAAAAATAAAACAGAAAAAAAGTTCTTCCATTCACACTGATGTATTTATAAGAATGAATTATTTCCATGCTTATATCTATAAATACATAAAAGAGGAATGAAATCTAACTTGAACCAAAAAAGAAAAATAAAAACTGAACCTAACAGTTATACAGAGGAAAACACTACCAAGGCACTTGCTCCAGTGGTAAACAATTCTGAAATTGGTCAGAGGTGGGGAATCATCTCCCATACAGCCAGCAGCCCCGCCCGCCCACGCAAGAGCGTCCTTATTGCAAAGCTGGGAGACCGTGCCGAGGCCTCTGTGAGTAAACGTGAGCTGAGCCACAGGCCAGATGCTGCTGAACAGTTCCCACCCTTCCCAGGTGAAACACCTGAATATGTACAAGGGCTTGAAAGCCTAGAGGAAGGGCCGTGGAGCCACACTAGCGACAGCACGCAGGCCAACTTGGTGCCTGCAGGTCAGCCAGGATGGTCCTGGCCGCGGGCGCTCTTCTGGAAGCTTTCCATTGCCCTGCCTGAGATACCCCTCCTGTCCCGGCCACCACTCCTATTCTTCCTTACTCACCTCAGCCCGGAGAGATATTCCAGTGGAAGTTATGGGTGACACATCCTCTTCTTTACAGGTGGCAGCCTGGCAACTCCTGCTGAAAGTCCAGCAGAGCCCCACTCACACCGGGCCACCCTCAAAGCAGTGGACCCTCCAACCCTCCCACTAGCACAGCCCCGAGACTGCTGACCGGGCAGAGAATATGGAGTCAGGCACAGCTGCAGGGGCTATTGCTGCCTGGAGTGCTGTTTATATTGACCTCAACCCAGGCACACCTGGGGAGGGCTTGCCGGCAGGGTCAGGCTGCCCAGTTCAGCTAATCCTCAGCCCTAGGGAATCACATTGCAGAAACTGGACCTCACTAATACAGAATATTCGCCAGGGGAAAAAAGGACACAATGCCATTTGCAGCACCGTAGATGAGTCTAGAGGTAATCACGTGACTTTGAGTAAGTCAGAAAGTGAAAGACACATATCATATCATATCACTTATAGGTGTTACCTATAAATTGATACCAGGCCAGATATTTCCACGGAGAAGGGCAATCACAGATTCATTAAACAAATTATGGTTCACCAAAGGAAAGGTGTGAGGATTGAATTCATTACGATATTGGCGTTAACAGACATATACAAACACAGTAGACGTAAATAATCACCAAAGACCTACGGAGTACCAAGAGAAGACTACTCAACATTCTGTCATAACGTACATGGGAAAAGGATCCCAGGAAGAACAGACATATGTATATGTGTAAAAGAACCACCTCTTGCACACCTACAACAAGCTAAACGTTGTACTCAAACTTGCTGTAATAAAAAATAAAAAATTAAATTAAAAACACGAACAAGAAGTAGTGAGACAAACTTGTGGGGCTTTCTCCTGGCACATTCCTTTCTACTTTACAATCCAGAACGCGACTTCCATTGAGGCTCTGCTGCCCTAGTAACCAGATTTGGTAAGGGAGAACTGCTGCCACGTTGTGGCCGTTTCACACAACAGCAGCTTTAATCCCAGCGCTAATGATCAGTGGATATTCAAAATCATTACAGGCCTGTAAATGACACCTGCCCTGAAAACAAATCCTGGGGTCATATATCGACCAAAAAATTCAAAAGACGTCCATATTTCAAAACGACAGTTTCAAGAGGCATATTTCACGCACATTAGTGTTCTGCTTCTTTTGCTTTCTTTCTTTCTTTGTTAAAAAAACGGGAATGGAAAAAGGCAACCCTCAGAATGGGCAAAAACGTTCACAAACGAATCAATGGACAAAGGTTTAATCTCCAATAATATAAACAGCACATGCAGCTTAATATTAATAAAACAAACAACCCAATACAAAAATGGGCAGAAGATCTAAATAGACGTTTCTTCAAAGAAGACACAGAGATGGCCAAGACGCACATGAAAAGCTGCTCAACATCACTAATTATTAGAGAAATGCAAATCAAAACTGCAATGAGGTAAGACCTCACACCTGTTAGAATCGGCATCATCAGATAATCTACAAACAACAAATTCTGGGGAGGGTGTGGACAAAAGGAATCCTCTTCCGCTATTGGTGGGAATGTAAATTGATACAGTCACTATGGAGAACAGTATGGAGGTTCCTTTAAAAAACTAAAAAGAGAATTACCATAGGATCTAGCAATCCCACTTCTGGGCATATACCCAGAGAAAACCATAAATCACAAAGACACATTCACCACAATGTTCATTGCAGCACTATTTACAATAGCCAGGTAATGGAAGCAACCTAAATGGCCACAGACAGACGAATGGATAAAGATGTGGTACATATATAAAATGGAATATTACTCAGCCATAAAAAGGAATGAAACTGGGTCATTTGTAGAGAAGTTGATGGATCTAGAGACTGTCATACAGAGTGAAGTAAGTCAGAAAGAGAAAAACAAATATTGTATATTAATGCCTATATGTGGAACCTAGAAAAATGGTACAGATGAACTGGTTTGCAGGGCAGAAATAGAGACACAGAGGTAGAGAACAAACGTATGGACACAAAGTGGGGGAAGCCATGGGGTGGTGGTGGTGGGATGAGTTGGGAGATTGGGATTGACCTGTATACATGTATATGCATAAAATAGATAACTAATAATAAACTACTGTATAAAAAAATAAATAAAATTAAATTTCAAAAATTTTAAAAATAAAATGTAAAAATAAAACAGAAAAAAATTCTTCCATTCACACTGATGTATTTATAAGAATGAATTATTTCCATGCTTATATCCATAAATACATAAAACAGGAATAATATCTAACTTGAACCAAAAAAGAAAAAAAAACTGAACCTAACAGTTATACAGAGGAAAACACTACCAAGGCACTTGCTCCAGTGGTAAACAATTCTGAAATTGGTCAGAGGTGGGGAATCATCTCCCATACAGCCAGCAGCCCCGCCCGCCCACGCAAGGAGCATCCTTATTGCAAAGCTGGGGGACTGTGCCGAGTCCTCTCTGAGTAAACGTGAGCTGAGCCCCAGGCCAGCTGCTGCTGAACTGTTCCCACCCTTCCCAGGTGAAACACCTGAATATGTACAAGGGCTTGAAAGCCTAGAGGAAGGGCCGTGGAGCCACACTAGCAACAGCACGCAGGCCAACTTGGTGCCTACATGTCAGCCAGGATGGTCCTGGCCACGGGCGCTCTTCTGGAAGCTTTCCAATGCCCTGCCTGAGATACCCCTCCTGTCCCGGGCCCCACTCCTTTTTTTCCTTCCTCACCTCAGCCCGGAGAGATATTCCAGTGGAAGTTATGGGTGACACATCCTCTTCTTTACAGGTGGCAGCCTGGCAACTCCTGCTGAAAGTCCAGCAGAGCCCCACTCACACCGGGCCACCCACAAAGCCGTGGACCCTCACACCCTCCCACCAGCACAGCCCCGAAACTGCTGACCGTGCAGAGAATATGGAGTCAGGCACAGCTGCAGGGGCTATTGCTGCCTGGAGTGCTGTTTATATTGACCTCAACCCAGGCACACATGGGGAGGGCTTGCCGGCAGGGTCAGGCTGCCCAGGTCAGCTAATCCTCAGCCCTCAGGGAATCACATTGCAGAAAATGGACCTCACTAAGACAGAATATTCGCCAAGGAAAAAAAGGACACAATGCCATTTGCAGCACCGTAGATGAGTCTCGAGGAAATCACGTGACTTGTAGTAAGTCAGAAAGTGAAAGACACATATCGTATCATATCACTTATAGGTGTTACCTATAAATTGATACCAGGGCAGATATTTCCACGGAGAAGGGCAATCACAGATTCATTAAAGAAATTATGGTTCACCAAAGGAAAGGTGTGAGGATTGAATCCATTACGAAATTGGGGTTAACAGACATATACAAACACAGTAGACGTATATAATCACCAAAGACCTACGGAGTACCAAGAGAAGACTACTCAACATTCTGTCATAACGTACATGGGAAAAGGATCCCAGGAAGAACAGACATATGTATATGTGTAAAAGAACCACCTCTTGCACACCTACAACAAGCTAAACGTTGTACTCAAACTTGCTGTAATAAAAAATAAAAAATTAAATTAAAAACTCGAACAAGAAGTAGTGAGACAAACTTGAGGGGCTTTCTCCTGGCACATTCCGTTCTACATTCCAATCTAGAACACGACTTCCATTGAGGCTCTGTTGCCCTAGTAACCAGATTTGGTAAGGGAGAAATGCTGCCACCTTGTGGCCGTTTCACACAACAGCAGCTTTAATCCCAGCGCTAATGGTCAGTGGATATTCCAAATCATTACAGGCCTGTAAATGACACCTGCCCTGAAAACAAATCCTGGGGTCATATATCGACCACAAAATTCAAAAGACGTCCATATTTCAAAACGACAGTTTCAAGAGGCATATTTCACGCACATTAGTGTTCTGCTTCTTTTGCTTTCTTTCTTTCTTTGTTAAAAAAACGGGAATGGAAAAAGGCAACCCTCAGAATGGGCGAAAACGTTCACAAACGAATCAATGGACAAAGGTTTAATCTCCAATATATATAAACAGCTCATGCAGCTTAATATTAATAAAACAAACAACCCAATACAAAAATGGGCAGAAGATCTAAATAGACGATTCTTCAAAGAAGACACAGAGATGGCCAAGACGCACATTAAAAGCTGCTCAACATCACTAATTATTAGAGAAATGCAAATCAAAACTACAATGAGGTAAGACCTCACACCTGTTAGAATTGGCATCATCAGATAATCTACAAACATCAAATTCTGGGGAGGGTGTGGACAAAAGGAACCCTCTCTTCCGCTATTGGTGGGAATGTAAATTGATACAGTCACTATGGAGAACAGTATGGAGGTTCCTTTAAAAAACTAAAAGAGAATTACCATAGGATCTAGCAATCCCACTTCTGGGCATATATCCAGAGAAAACCATAAATCACAAAGACACATTCACCACAATGTTCATTGCAGCACTATTTACAATAACCAGGGAATGGAAGCAAACTAAATGCCCACAGACAGACGAATGGATAAAGATGTGGTACATATATAATATGGACTATTACTTCAGCCATAAAAAGGAATGAAACTGGGTCATTTGTAGAGAAGTTGATGGATCTAGAGACTGTCATACAGAGTGAAGTAAGTCAGAAAGAGAAAAACAAATATTGTATATAAATGCCTATATGTGGAACCTAGAAAAATGGTACAGAAGAACTTCTTTGCAGGGCAGAAATAGAGACACAGAGGTAGAGAGCAAACGTATGGACACAAAGTGGCGGAAGCCATGGGGTGGTGGTGGTGGGATGAGTTGGGAGATTTGGATTGACCTTTATACATGTATATGCATAAAATAGATAACTAATAATAACCTACTGTATAAAAAAATAAATAAAATTAAATTTCAAAATTTTTAAAAGTAAAATGTAAAAATAAAACAGAAAAAAAGTTCTTCCATTCACACTGATGTATTTATAAGAATGAATTATTTCCATGCTTATATCTATAAATACATAAAAGAGGAATGAAATCTAACTTGGACCAAAAAAGAAAAATAAAAACTGAACCTAACAGTTATACAGAGGAAAACACTACCAAGGCACTTGCTCCAGTGGTAAACAATTCTGAAATTGGTCAGAGGTGGGGAATCATCTCCCATACAGCCAGCAGCCCCGCCCGCCCACGCAAGAGCGTCCTTATTGCAAAGCTGGGAGACCGTGCCGAGGCCTCTGTGAGTAAACGTGAGCTGAGCCACAGGCCAGATGCTGCTGAACAGTTCCCACCATTCCCAGGTGAAACACCTGAATATGTACAAGGGCTTGAAAGCCTAGAGGAAGGGCCGTGGAGCCACACTAGCGACAGCACGCAGGCCAACTTGGTGCCTGCAGGTCAGCCAGGATGGTCCTGGCCGCGGGCGCTCTTCTGGAAGCTTTCCATTGCCCTGCCTGAGATACCCCTCCTGTCCCGGCCACCACTCCTATTCTTCCTTACTCACCTCAGCCCGGAGAGATATTCCAGTGGAAGTTATGGGTGACACATCCTCTTCTTTACAGGTGGCAGCCTGGCAACTTCTGCTGAAAGTCCAGCAGAGCCCCACTCACACCGGGCCACCCTCAAAGCAGTGGACCCTCCAACCCTCCCACTAGCACAGCCCCGAGACTGCTGACAGGGCAGAGAATATGGAGTCAGGCACAGCTGCAGGGGCTATTGCTGCCTGGTGTGCTGTTTATATTGACATCAACCGAGGCACACCTGGGGAGGGCTTGCCGGCAGGGTCAGGCTGCCCGGGTCAGCTAATCCTCAGCCCTCAGGGAATCACATTGCAGAAACTGGACCTCACTAAGACAGAATATTCGCCAAGTGAAAAAAGGACACAATGCCATTTGCTGCACCGTAGATGAGACTAGAAGTAATCACGTGACTTTGAGTAAGTCAGAAAGTGAAAGACACATATCATATCATATCACTTATAGGTGTTACCTATAAATTGATACCAGGGCAGATATTTCCACGGAGAAGGGCAATCACAGATTCATTAAACAAATTATGGTTCACCAAAGGAAAGGTGTGAGGATTGAATTCATTACGATATTGGCGTTAACAGACATATACAAACACAGTAGACGTAAATAATCACCAAAGACCTACGGAGTACCAAGAGAAGACTACTCAACATTCTGTCATAAGGTACATGGGAAAAGGATCCCAGGAAGAACAGACATATGTATACGTGTAAAAGAACCACCTCTTGCACACCTACAACAAGCTAAACGTTGTACTCAAACTTGCTGTAATAAAAAATAAAAATTAAATTAAAAACACGAACAAGAAGTAGTGAGACACACTTGAGGGGCTTTCTCCTGGCACATTCCGTTCTACATTCCAATCTAGAACGCGACTTCCATTGAGGCTCTGCTGCCCTAGTAACCAGATTTGGTAAGGGAGAACTGCTGCCACCTTGTGGCCGTTTCACACAACAGCAGCTTTAATCCCAGCGCTAATGGTCAGTGGATATTCCAAATCATTAGAGGCCTGTAAATGACACCTGCCCTGAAAACAAATCCTGGGGTCATATATCGACCAAAAAATTCAAAAGACGTCCATATTTCAAAACGACAGTTTCAAGAGGCATATTTCACGCACATTAGTGTTCTGCTTCTTTTGCTTTCTTTCTTTCTTTGTTAAAAAAACGGGAATGGAAAAAGGCAACCCTCAGAATGGGCGAAAAGGTTCACAAACGAATCAATGGACAAAGGTATAATCTCCAATATATATAAACAGCTCATGCAGCTTAATATTAATAAAAGAAACAACCCAATACAAAAATGAGCAGAAGATCTAAATAGACGTTTCTTCAAAGAAGACACAGAGATGGCCAAGACGCACATGAAAAGCTGCTCAACATCACTAATTATTAGAGAAATGCAAATCAAAACTACAATGAGGTAAGACCTCACACCTGTTAGAATCGGCATCATCAGATAATCTACAAACAACAAATTCTGGGGAGGGTGTGGACAAAAGGAACCCTCTTCCGCTATTGGTGGGAATGTAAATTGATACAGTCACTATGGAGAACAGTATGGAGGTTCCTTTAAAAAACTAAAAAGAGAATTACCATAGGATCCAGCAATCCCACTTCTGGGCATATACCCAGAGAAAACCATAAATCACAGAGACATATTCACCACAATGTTCATTGCAGCACTATTTACAATAGCCAGGTAATGGAAGCAACCTAAATGGCCACAGACAGACGAATGGATAAAGATGTGGTACATATATAATATGGAATATTACTTCAGGCATAAAAAGTAATGAAACAGGGTCATTTGTAGAGAAGTTGATGGATCTAGAGACTGTCATACAGAGTGAAGTAAGTCAGAAAGAGAAAAACAAATATTGTATATTAATGCCTATATGTGGAACCTAGAAAAATGGTACAGATGAACTGGTTTGCAGGGCAGAAATAGAGACACAGAGGTAGAGAACAAACGTAGACACAAAGTGGGGGAAGCCATGGGGTGGTGGTAGTGGGATGAGTTGGGAGATTGGGATTGTCCTGTATACATGTCTATGCATAAAATAGATAACTAATAATAACCTACTGTATAAAAAAATAAATAAAATTAAATTTCATAAATTTTAAAAATAAAATGTAAAAATAAAAGAGAAAAAAAGTTCTTCCATTCACACTGATGTATTTATAAGAATGAATTATTTCCATGCTTATATCTATAAATTCATAAAAGAGGAATAAAATCTAACTTGAACCAAAAGAAAAAAAAAGCTGAACCTAATAGGTATACAGAGGAAAACACTACCAAGGCCCTTGCTCCAGTGGTAAACAATTCTGAAATTGGTCAGAGGTGGGGAATCATCTCCCATACAGCCAGCAGCCCCGCCCAACAACGCAAGGAGCGTCCTTATTGCAAAGCTGGGAGACAGTGCCGAGGCCTCTGTGAGTAAACGTGAGCTGAGCCCCAGGCCAGATGCTGCTGAACAGTTCCCACCCTTCCCAGGTGAAACACCTGAATATGTACAAGGGCTTGAAAGCCTAGAGGAAGGGCCGTGGAGCCACACCAGCAACAGCACGCAGGCCAACTTGGTGCCTGCAGGTCAGCCAGGATGGTCCTGGCCACGGGCGCTCTTCTGGAAGCTTTCCATTGCCCTACCTGAGATACCCCTCCTGTCCCGGCCCCCACTCCTTTTTTTCCTTCCTCACCTCAGCCCGGAGAGGTATTCCAGTGGAAGTTATGGGTGACACATCCTCTTCTTTACAGGTGGCAGCCTGGCAACTCCTGCCGAAAGTCCAGCAGAGCCCCACTCACACCGGGCCACCCACAAGGCCGGGGACCCTCACACCCTCCCACCAGCACAGCCCCGAGACTGCTGACGGGGCAGAGAATATGGAGTCAGGCACAGCTGCAGGGGCTATTGCTGCCTGGAGTGCTGTTTATATTGACCTCAACCCAGGTACACATGGGGAGGTCTTGCCGGCAGGGTCAGGCTGCCCAGGTCAGCTAATCCTCAGCCCTCAGGGAATCACATTGCAGAAAATGGACCTCACTAAGACAGAATATTCGCCAAGGAAAAAAAGGACACACTGCCATTTGCATCACCGTAGATGTGTCTAGAGGTAATCACGTGACTTGTAGTTAGTCAGAAAGTGAAAGACACATATCGTATCATATCACTTATAGGTGTTACCTATAAATTGATACCAGGGCAGATATTTCCACGGAGAAGGGCAATCACAGATTCATTAAAGAAATTATGGTTCACCAAAGGAAAGTTGTGAGGATTGAATTCATCACGATATTGGGGTTAACAGACATATACAAACACAGTAGACGTATATAATCACCAAAGACATACGGAGTACCAAGAGAAGACTACTCAACATTCTGTCATAACGTACATGGGAAAAGGATCCCAGGAAGAACAGACATATGTATATGTGTAAAAGAACCACCTCTTGCACACCTACAACAAGCTAAACGTTGTATTCAAACTTGCTGTAATAAAAAATAAAAGATTAAATTAAAAACAAGAACAAGAAGTAGTGAGACACACTTGAGGGGCTTTCTCCTGGCACATTCCATTCTAAATTCCAATCTAGAACACGACTTCCATTGAGGCTCTGTTGCCCTAGTAACCAGAATTGGTAAGGGAGAACTGCTGCCACCTTGTGGCCGTTTCACACAGCAGCAGCTTTAATCTCAGCGCTAATGGTCAGTGGATATTCAAAATCATTGCAGGCCTGTAAATGACACCTGCCCTGAAAACAAATCCTGGGGTCACATATCGACCAAAAAATTCAAAGGACGTCCATATTTCAAAACGACCGTTTCAAAAGGCATATTTTATGCACATTAGTTTTCTGCTTCTTTTTCTTTATTTCTTTTTTGGTTAAAAAAATGGGAATGGAAAAAGGCATCCCTCAAAAGGGGCGAAAATAGTTGCAAACGAATCAATGCACAAAGGTTTAATGTCCAATATATATAAACAGCTCATGCAGCTTAATATTAAAAAAACAAACAACCCAATACAAAAATGGGCAGAAGATCTAAAGAGACGCTTCTTCAAATAAGACACAGAGATGGCCAAGATGCACCTGAAAACCTGCTCAACAGCACTAATTATTAGAGAAATGCAAATCAAAACTACAATGAGTTATCACCTCACACCTGTTAGAATCGGCATCATCAGAAAATCTAGAAACAACAAATTCTGGGGAGGGTGTGGACAAAAGGAGCCCTCTTCCACTATTGGTGGGAATGTAAATTGATACAGTCACTATGGAGAACACTATGGAGTTTCCTTAAAAAAACTAGAAATAGAATTACCATCTGATCCAGCAATCCCACTTCTGGGCATATACCCAGAGAAAACCATAAATCAAAAAGGCACATTCACCACAATGTTCATTGCAGCACTATTTACAATAGCCAGGTAATGGAAGCAACCTAAATGCCCACAGACAGATGAACGGATAAAATTAGGGTACATATATAAAATGGAATATTACTCGGCCATATAAAGGAATGAAACTGGGTCATTTGTAGAGACATCGATGGATCTAGAGACTGTCATACAGAATGAAGTAAGTCAGAAAGAGGAAAACAAATATTGTATATTAATGCATATATGTGGAACCTAAAAAATGGTACAGATGAACTGGTTTGCAAGGAAGAAATAGATACACACAGGTAGAGAACAACCGTATGGACACCAAGTGTGGGAAGCCATGGGGTGGTGGTGGTGGGATGAGTTGGGAGATTGAGATTGACCTGTATACATGTATATGCATAAAATACATAACTAATAATAACCTGCTGTATAAAAAAGTAAATAAAATTAAATTTCAAAATTATAAAAAATAAAATTTAAAAATAAAAGAGAAAAAAGTTCTTCCCTTCACACAGATGTATTTATAGGAATGAATTATTTCCATACTTATATCTATAAATAAATAAAAGAGGAATAAAAGCTAACTTGAACCATAAAAGAAGAAAAACCTGAACCCACCAGTTATACAGAGGAAAACGCTATCAGGGCACTTGCTCCAGCGGTAAACAATTCTGAAATTGGTCAGAGGTGTGGAATCATCTCCCATACAGCTAGCAACCCACCCCCCACACAAGGAGCGTCCTCATTGCAAAGCTGGGGGACCGTGCCGAGGCATCTCTGAATAAAGGTGAGCTGAGCCCCAGGCCAGCTGCTGCTGAACTGTTCCCACCCTTCCCAGGTAAAACACCTGAATATGTACAAGGGCTTGAAAGACTAGAGGAAGGGCCGTGGAGCCACACCAGCGACAGCACGCAGGCCAACTTGGTGCCTGCAGGCCAGCAAGGGAGGTCCTGGCCCCGGGCGCTCTTCCGGAATCTTTCCATTGTCCTGCCTGAGATACCCCACCTGTCCCGGCCCCCACTGCTTTTTTCCTTCCTCACCTCTGTCCGGAGAGAAATTCCAGCGGAAGGTATGGGTGACACATCCTCTTCTTTACAGGAGGCAGCCTGGCAACTCCTGCAGAAAGGTCAGCAGAACCCCACTCACACCGGGCCACCAACAAAGCTGTGGCCCCTCACTCCCTCCCACCAGCACAGCCCCGAGACTGCTGACGGGGCAGAGAATATGGAGTCAGGCACAGGTTCAGGGACTATTGCTGCCTGGAGCGCTGTTTATATTGACCTCAACCAGGCACACCTGGGGAGGGCCGGCCGGCAGGGTAAGGCTGCCCACGTCAGCTAATCCACAACCCGCAGGGAATCACATTGTTGAAAATGGACCTCGCTAAGTCAGAATAGAAGGCAAGGAAAAAAAGGACACAATGCCATTTGCAGCACCGTAGATGAGTCTAGAGGTAATCACGTGACATGTAGTAAGTCAGAAAGTGAAAGACACATATCATATCATATCACTTATAGGTGTTACCTAAAAATGGATACCAGGGCAGATATTTCCACGGAGAAGGGCAATCACAGCTTCATTAAACAAACTTATGGTTCACCAATGGAAAGGTGAGAGGATTGGTTTCATTACGATATCGGGGTTAACAGACTTATACAAACACAGGTGACATATATAATCACCAAAGAACTACGGAATACCAAAAGGCTACTCAACATTCTGTGATAACGTACATGGGAAAAGGATCCCAGGAAAAACAGACATCTGTATATGTGTAAAAGAACCACATCTTCCACACCTCCAACAAGCCAAACATTGTAATCAAACTTGCTGTAATAAAAAATAAAAATTAAATTAAAAACACGAACCAGAAGTAGGGAGACAAACTTGAGGTGCTTTCTCCTGGCACATTCCATTCTAAATTCCAATCTAGAACACGACTTCCATTGAGGCTCTGTTGCCCTAGTAACCAGAATTGGTAAGGGAGAACTGCTGCCACCTTGTGGCCGTTTCACACAGCAGCAGCTTTAATCCCAGCGCTAATGGTCAGTGGATATTCAAAATCATTGCAGGCCTGTAAATGACACCTGCCCTGAAAACAAATCCTGGGGTCACATATCGACCAAAAAATTCAAAGGACGTCCATATTTCAAAACGACCGTTTCAAAAGGCATATTTTATGCACATTAGTGTTCTGCTTCTTTTTCTTTCTTTCTTTTTTGGTTAAAAAAACGGGAATGGAAAAAGGCATCCCTCAGAAGGGGCGAAAATAGTTGCAAACGAATCAATGGACAAAGGTTTAATGTCCAATATATATAAACAGCTCATGCAGCTTAATATTAAAAAAACGAACAACCCAATACAAAAATGGGCAGAAGATCTAAAGAGACGTTTCTTTAAAGAAGACACAGAGATGGCCAAGACGCACATGAAAAGCTGCTCAACAGCACTAATTATTAGAGAAATGCAAATCAAAACTACAATGAGGTATCACCTCACACCTGTTAGAATCGGCATCATCAGAAAATCTAGAAACAACAAATTCTGGGGAGGGTGTGGACAAAAGGAGCCCTCTTCCACTATTGGTGGGAATGTAAATTGATACAGTCAGTATGGAGAACACTATGGAGTTTCCTTAAAAAAACTAGAAATAGAATTACCATCTGATCCAGCAATCCCACTTCTGGGCATATACCCAGAGAAAACCATAAATCAAAAAGGCACATTCACCACAATGTTCATTGCAGCACTATTTACAATAGCCAGGTAATGGAAGCAACCTAAATGCCCACAGACAGATGAACGGATAAAATTGGGGTACACATATCAAATGGAATATTACTCGGCCATAAAAAGGAATGAAACTGGGTCATTTGTAGAGACATCGATGGATCTAGAGACTGTCATACAGAATGAAGTAAGTCAGAAAGAGGAAAACAAATATTGTATATTAATGCATATATGTGGAACCTAAAAAATGGTACAGATGAACTGGTTTGCAGGGAAGAAATAGTGACACACAGGTAGAGAACAAACGTATGGACACCAAGTGTGGGAAGCCATGGGGTGGTGGTGGTGGGATGAGTTGGGAGATTGAGATTGACCTGTATACATGTATATGCATAAAATACATAACTAATAATAACCTGCTGTATAAAAATGTAAATAAAATTAAATTTCAAAATTATAAAAAATAAAATTTAAAAATAAAACAGAAAAAAGTTCTTCCCTTCACACAGATGTATTTATAGGAATGAATTATTTCCATGCTTATATCTATAAATACATAAAAGAGGAATAAAAGCTAACTTGAACCATAAAAGAAGAAAAACCTGAACCCACCAGTTATACAGAGGAAAACGCTATCAGGGCACTTGCTCCAGCGGTAAACAATTCTGAATTTGGTCAGAGGTGGGGAATCATCTCCCATACAGCTAGCAACCCACCCCCCACACAAGGAGCGTCCTCATTGCAAAGCTGGGGGACCGTGCCGAGGCATCTCTGAATAAAGGTGAGCTGAGCCCCAGGCCAGCTGCTGCTGAACTGTTCCCACCCTTCCCAGGTAAAACACCTGAATATGTACAAGGGCTTGAAAGACTAGAGGAAGGGCCGTGGAGCCACACCAGCGACAGCACGCAGGCCAACTGGGTGCCTGCAGGCCAGCCAGGGTGGTCCTGGCCCCGGGCGCTCTTCCGGAAGCTTTCCATTGTCCTGCCTGAGATACCCCACCTGTCCCGGCCCCCACTGCTTTTTTCCTTCCTCACCTCTGTCCGGAGAGAAATTCCAGCGGAAGGTATGGGTGACACATCCTCTTCTTTACAGGAGGCAGCCTGGCAACTCCTGCAGAAAGGTCAGCAGAACCCCACTCACACCGGGCCACCAACAAAGCTGTGGCCCCTCACTCCCTCCCACCAGCACAGCCCCGAGACTGCTGACGGGGCAGAGAATATGGAGTCAGGCACAGGTTCAGGGGCTATTGCTGCCTGGAGCGCTGTTTATATTGACCTCAACCAGGCACACCTGGGGAGGGCCGGCCGGCAGGATAAGGCTGCCCACGTCAGCTAATCCACAACCCGCAGGGAATCACATTGTTGAAAATGGACCTCGCTAAGTCAGAATAGAAGGCAAGGAAAAAAAGGACACAATGCCATTTGCAGCACCGTAGATGAGTCTAGAGGTAATCACGTGACATGTAGTAAGTCAGAAAGTGAAAGACACATATCATATCATATCACTTCTAGGTGTTACCTAAAAATGGATACCAGGGCAGATATTTCCACGGAGAAGGGCAATCACAGCTTCATTAAACAAACTTATGGTTCACCAATGGAAAGGTGAGAGGATTGGTTTCATTACGATATCGGGGTTAACAGACTTATACAAACACAGGTGACATATATAATCACCAAAGAACTACGGAATACCAAAAGACTACTCAACATTCTGTGATAACGTACATGGGAAAAGGATCCCAGGAAAAACAGACATCTGTATATGTGTAAAAGAACCACATCTTCCACACCTCCAACAAGCCAAACATTGTAATCAAACTTGCTGTAATAAAAAATAAAAATTAAATTAAAAACACGAACCAGAAGTAGGGAGACAAACTTGAGGGGCTTTCTCCTGGCACATTCCATTCTAAATTCCAATCTAGAACACGACTTCCATTGAGGCTCTGTTGCCCTAGTAACCAGAATTGGTAAGGGAGAACTGCTGCCACCTTGTGGCCGTTTCACACAGCAGCAGCTTTAATCCCAGCGCTAATGGTCAGTGGATATTCAAAATCATTGCAGGCCTGTAAATGACACCTGCCCTGAAAACAAATCCTGGGGTCACATATCGACCAAAAAATTCAAAGGACGTCCATATTTCAAAACGACCGTTTCAAAAGGCATATTTTATGCACATTAGTTTTCTGCTTCTTTTTCTTTCTTTCTTTTTTGGTTAAAAAAACGGGAATGGAAAAAGGCATCCCTCAGAAGGGGCGAAAATAGTTGCAAACGAATCAATGGACAAAGGTTTAATGTCCAATATATATAAACAGCTCATGCAGCTTAATATTAAAAAAACGAACAACCCAATACAAAAATGGGCAGAAGATCTAAAGAGACGTTTCTTTAAAGAAGACACAGAGATGGCCAAGACACACATGAAAAGCTGCTCAACAGCACTAATTATTAGAGAAATGCAAATCAAAACTACAATGAGGTATCACCTCACACCTGTTAGAATCGGCGTCATCAGAAAATCTAGAAACAACAAATTCTGGGGAGGGTGTGGACAAAAGGAGCCCTCTTCCACTATTGGTGGGAATGTAAATTGATACAGTCAGTATGGAGAACACTATGGAGTTTCCTTATAAAAACTAGAAATAGAATTACCATCTGATCCAGCAATCCCACTTCTGGGCATATACCCAGAGAAAACCATAAATCAAAAAGGCACATTCACCACAATGTTCATTGCAGCACTATTTACAATAGCCAGGTAATGGAAGCAACCTAAATGCCCACAGACAGATGAATGGATAAAATTGGGGTACACATATCAAATGGAATATTACTCGGCCATAAAAAGGAATGAAACTGGGTCATTTGTAGAGACATCGATGGATCTAGAGACTGTCATACAGAATGAAGTAAGTCAGAAAGAGGAAAACAAATATTGTATATTAATGCATATATGTGGAACCTAAAAAATGGTACAGATGAACTGGTTTGCAGGGAAGAAATAGTGACACACAGGTAGAGAACAAACGGATGGACACCAAGTGTGGGAAGCCATGGGGTGGTGGTGGTGGGATGAGATGGGAGATTGAGATTGACCTGTATACATGTATATGCATAAAATACATAACTAATAATAACCTGCTGTATAAAAAAGTAAATAAAATTAAATTTCAAAATTATAAAAAATAAAATTTAAAAATAAAAGAGAAAAAAGTTCTTCCCTTCACACAGATGTATTTATAGGAATGAATTATTTCCATGCTTATATCTATAAATACATAAAAGAGGAATAAAAGCTAACTTGAACCATAAAAGAAGAAAAACCTGAACGCACCAGTTATACAGAGGAAAACGCTATCAGGGCACTTGCTCCAGCGGTAAACAATTCTGAAATTGGTCAGAGGTGGGGAATCATCTCCCATACAGCTAGCAACCCACCCCCCACACAAGGAGCGTCCTCATTGCAAAGCTGGGGGACCGTGCCGAGGCATCTCTGAATAAAGGTGAGCTGAGCCCCAGGCCAGCTGCTGCTGAACTGTTCCCACCCTTCCCAGGTAAAACACCTGAATATGTACAAGGGCTTGAAAGACTAGAGGAAGGGCCGTGGAGCCACACCAGCGACAGCACGCAGGCCAACTTGGTGCCTGCAGGCCAGCCAGGGTGGTCCTGGCCCCGGGCGCTCTTCCGGAAGCTTTCCATTGTCCTGCCTGAGATACCCCACCTGTCCCGGCCCCCACTGCTTTTTTCCTTCCTCACCTCTGTCCGGAGAGAAATTCCAGCGGAAGGTATGGGTGACACATCCTCTTCTTTACAGGAGGCAGCCTGGCAACTCCTGCAGAAAGGTCAGCAGAACCCCACTCACACCGGGCCACCAACAAAGCTGTGGCCCCTCACTCCCTCCCACCAGCACAGCCCCGAGACTGCTGACGGGGCAGAGAATATGGAGTCAGGCACAGCTTCAGGGGCTATTGCTGCCTGGAGCGCTGTTTATATTGACCTCAACCAGGCACACCTGGGGAGGGCCGGCCGGCAGGATAAGGCTGCCCACGTCAGCTAATCCACAACCCGCAGGGAATCACATTGTTGAAAATGGACCTCGCTAAGTCAGAATAGAAGGCAAGGAAAAAAAGGACACAATGCCATTTGCAGCACCGTAGATGAGTCTAGAGGTAATCACGTGACATGTAGTAAGTCAGAAAGTGAAAGACACATATCATATCATATCACTTCTAGGTGTTACCTAAAAATGGATACCAGGGCAGATATTTCCACGGAGAAGGGCAATCACAGCTTCATTAAACAAACTTATGGTTCACCAATGGAAAGGTGAGAGGATTGGTTTCATTACGATATCGGGGTTAACAGACTTATACAAACACAGGTGACATATATAATCACCAAAGAACTACGGAATACCAAAAGACTACTCAACATTCTGTGATAACGTACATGGGAAAAGGATCCCAGGAAAAACAGACATCTGTATATGTGTAAAAGAACCACATCTTCCACACCTCCAACAAGCCAAACATTGTAATCAAACTTGCTGTAATAAAAAATAAAAATTAAATTAAAAACACGAACCAGAAGTAGGGAGACAAACTTGAGGGGCTTTCTCCTGGCACATTCCATTCTAAATTCCAATCTAGAACACGACTTCCATTGAGGCTCTGTTGCCCTAGTAACCAGAATTGGTAAGGGAGAACTGCTGCCACCTTGTGGCCGTTTCACACAGCAGCAGCTTTAATCCCAGCGCTAATGGTCAGTGGATATTCAAAATCATTGCAGGCCTGTAAATGACACCTGCCCTGAAAACAAATCCTGGGGTCACATATCGACCAAAAAATTCAAAGGACGTCCATATTTCAAAACGACCGTTTCAAAAGGCATATTTTATGCACATTAGTTTTCTGCTTCTTTTTCTTTCTTTCTTTTTTGGTTAAAAAAACGGGAATGGAAAAAGGCATCCCTCAGAAGGGGCGAAAATAGTTGCAAACGAATCAATGGACAAAGGTTTAATGTCCAAAATATATATAAACAGCACATGCAGCTTAATATTAAAAAAACAAACAACCCAATACAAAAATGGGCAGAAGATCTAAAGAGACGTTTCTTTAAAGAAGACACAGAGATGGCCAAGACGCACATGAAAAGCTGCTCAACAGCACTAATTATTAGAGAAATGCAAATCAAAACTACAATGACGTATCACCTCACACCTGTTAGAATCGGCATCATCAGAAAATCTAGAAACAACAAATTCTGGGGAGGGTGTGGACAAAAGGAGCCCTCTTCCACTGTTGGTGGGAATGTAAATTGATACAGTCAGTATGGAGAACACTATGGAGTTTCCTTAAAAAAACTAGAAATAGAATTACCATCTGATCCAGCAATCCCACTTCTGGGCATATACCCAGAGAAAACCATAAATCAAAAAGGCACATTCACCACAATGTTCATTGCAGCACTATTTACAATAGCCAGGTAATGGAAGCAACCTAAATGCCCACAGACAGATGAACGGATAAAATTGGGGTACATATATAAAATGGAATATTACTCGGCCATAAAAAGGAATGAAACTGGGTCATTTGTAGAGACATCGATGGATCTAGAGACTGTCATACAGAATGAAGTAAGTCAGAAAGAGGAAAACAAATATTGTATATTAATGCATATATGTGGAACCTAAAAAATGGTACAGATGTACTGGTTTGCAGGGAAGAAATAGAGACACACAGGTAGAGAACAACCGTATGGACACCAAGTGTGGGAAGCCATGGGGTGGTGGTGGTAGGATGAGTTGGGAGATTGAGTTTGACCTGTATACATGTATATGCATAAAATACATAACTAATAATAACCTGCTGTATAAAAAAGTAAATAAAATTAAATTTCAAAATTATAAAAAATAAAATTTAAAAATAAAAGAGAAAAAAGTTCTTCCCTTCACACAGATGTATTTATAGGAATGAATTATTTCCATGCTTATATCTATAAATACATAAAAGAGGAATAAAAGCTAACTTGAACCATAAAAGAAGAAAAACCTGAACCCACCAGTTATACAGAGGAAAACGCTATCAGGGCACTTGCTCCAGCGGTAAACAATTCTGAAATTGGTCAGAGGTGGGGAATCATCTCCCATACAGCTAGCAACCCACCCCCCACACAAGGAGCGTCCTCATTGCAAAGCTGGGGGACCGTGCCGAGGCATCTCTGAATAAAGGTGAGCTGAGCCCCAGGCCAGCTGCTGCTGAACTGTTCCCACCCTTCCCAGGTAAAACACCTGAATATGTACAAGGGCTTGAAAGACTAGAGGAAGGGCCGTGGAGCCACACCAGCGACAGCACGCAGGCCAACTTGGTGCCTGCAGGCCAGCCAGGGTGGTCCTGGCCCCGGGCGCTCTTCCGGAAGCTTTCCATTGTCCTGCCTGAGATACCCCACCTGTCCCGGCCCCCACTGCTTTTTTCCTTCCTCACCTCTGTCCGGAGAGAAATTCCAGCGGAAGGTATGGGTGACACATCCTCTTCTTTACAGGAGGCAGCCTGGCAACTCCTGCAGAAAGGTCAGCAGAACCCCACTCACACCGGGCCACCAACAAAGCTGTGGCCCCTCACTCCCTCCCACCAGCACAGCCCCGAGACTGCTGACGGGGCAGAGAATATGGAGTCAGGCACAGGTTCAGGGGCTATTGCTGCCTGGAGCGCTGTTTATATTGACCTCAACCAGGCACACCTGGGGAGGGCCGGCCGGCAGGATAAGGCTGCCCACGTCAGCTAATCCACAACCCGCAGGGAATCACATTGTTGAAAATGGACCTCGCTAAGTCAGAATAGAAGGCAAGGAAAAAAAGGACACAATGCCATTTGCAGCACCGTAGATGAGTCTAGAGGTAATCACGTGACATGTAGTAAGTCAGAAAGTGAAAGACACATATCATATCATATCACTTCTAGGTGTTACCTAAAAATGGATACCAGGGCAGATATTTCCACGGAGAAGGGCAATCACAGCTTCATTAAACAAACTTATGGTTCACCAATGGAAAGGTGAGAGGATTGGTTTCATTACGATATCGGGGTTAACAGACTTATACAAACACAGGTGACATATATAATCACCAAAGAACTACGGAATACCAAAAGACTACTCAACATTCTGTGATAACGTACATGGGAAAAGGATCCCAGGAAAAACAGACATCTGTATATGTGTAAAAGAACCACATCTTCCACACCTCCAACAAGCCAAACATTGTAATCAAACTTGCTGTAATAAAAAATAAAAATTAAATTAAAAACACGAACCAGAAGTAGGGAGACAAACTTGAGGGGCTTTCTCCTGGCACATTCCATTCTAAATTCCAATCTAGAACACGACTTCCATTGAGGCTCTGTTGCCCTAGTAACCAGAATTGGTAAGGGAGAACTGCTGCCACCTTGTGGCCGTTTCACACAGCAGCAGCTTTAATCCCAGCGCTAATGGTCAGTGGATATTCAAAATCATTGCAGGCCTGTAAATGACACCTGCCCTGAAAACAAATCCTGGGGTCACATATCGACCAAAAAATTCAAAGGACGTCCATATTTCAAAACGACCGTTTCAAAAGGCATATTTTATGCACATTAGTGTTCTGCTTCTTTTTCTTTCTTTCTTTTTTGGTTAAAAAAACGGGAATGGAAAAAGGCATCCCTCAGAAGGGGCGAAAATAGTTGCAAACGAATCAATGGACAAAGGTTTAATGTCCAATATATATAAACAGCTCATGCAGCTTAATATTAAAAAAACGAACAACCCAATACAAAAATGGGCAGAAGATCTAAAGAGACGTTTCTTTAAAGAAGACACAGAGATGGCCAAGACGCACATGAAAAGCTGCTCAACAGCACTAATTATTAGAGAAATGCAAATCAAAACTACAATGAGGTATCACCTCACACCTGTTAGAATCGGCATCATCAGAAAATCTAGAAACAACAAATTCTGGGGAGGGTGTGGACAAAAGGAGCCCTCTTCCACTATTGGTGGGAATGTAAATTGATACAGTCAGTATGGAGAACACTATGGAGTTTCCTTAAAAAAACTAGAAATAGAATTACCATCTGATCCAGCAATCCCACTTCTGGGCATATACCCAGAGAAAACCATAAATCAAAAAGGCACATTCACCACAATGTTCATTGCAGCACTATTTACAATAGCCAGGTAATGGAAGCAACCTAAATGCCCACAGACAGATGAATGGATAAAATTGGGGTACACATATCAAATGGAATATTACTCGGCCATAAAAAGGAATGAAACTGGGTCATTTGTAGAGACATCGATGGATCTAGAGACTGTCATACAGAATGAAGTAAGTCAGAAAGAGGAAAACAAATATTGTATATTAATGCATATATGTGGAACCTAAAAAATGGTACAGATGAACTGGTTTGCAGGGAAGAAATAGTGACACACAGGTAGAGAACAAACGTATGGACACCAAGTGTGGGAAGCCATGGGGTGGTGGTGGTGGGATGAGTTGGGAGATTGAGATTGACCTGTATACATGTATATGCATAAAATACATAACTAATAATAACCTGCTGTATAAAAAAGTAAATAAAATTAAATTTCAAAATTATAAAAAATAAAATTTAAAAATAAAAGAGAAAAAAGTTCTTCCCTACACACAGATGTATTTATAGGAATGAATTATTTCCATGCTTATATCTATAAATACATAAAAGAGGAATAAAAGCTAACTTGAACCATAAAAGAAGAAAAACCTGAACCCACCAGTTATACAGAGGAAAACGCTATCAGGGCACTTGCTCCAGCGGTAAACAATTCTGAAATTGGTCAGAGGTGGGGAATCATCTCCCATACAGCTAGCAACCCACCCCCCACACAAGGAGCGTCCTCATTGCAAAGCCGGGGGACCGTGCCGAGGCATCTCTGAATAAAGGTGAGCTGAGCCCCAGGCCAGCTGCTGCTGAACTGTTCCCACCCTTCCCAGGTAAAACACCTGAATATGTACAAGGGCTTGAAAGACTAGAGGAAGGGCCGTGGAGCCACACCAGCGACAGCACGCAGGCCAACTGGGTGCCTGCAGGCCAGCCAGGGTGGTCCTGGCCCCGGGCGCTCTTCCGGAAGCTTTCCATTGTCCTGCCTGAGATACCCCACCTGTCCCGGCCCCCACTGCTTTTTTCCTTCCTCACCTCTGTCCGGAGAGAAATTCCAGCGGAAGGTATGGGTGACACATCCTCTTCTTTACAGGAGGCAGCCTGGCAACTCCTGCAGAAAGGTCAGCAGAACCCCACTCACACCGGGCCACCAACAAAGCTGTGGCCCCTCACTCCCTCCCACCAGCACAGCCCCGAGACTGCTGACGGGGCAGAGAATATGGAGTCAGGCACAGCTTCAGGGGCTATTGCTGCCTGGAGCGCTGTTTATATTGACCTCAACCAGGCACACCTGGGGAGGGCCGGCCGGCAGGATAAGGCTGCCCACGTCAGCTAATCCACAACCCGCAGGGAATCACATTGTTGAAAATGGACCTCGCTAAGTCAGAATAGAAGGCAAGGAAAAAAAGGACACAATGCCATTTGCAGCACCGTAGATGAGTCTAGAGGTAATCACGTGACATGTAGTAAGTCAGAAAGTGAAAGACACATATCATATCATATCACTTCTAGGTGTTACCTAAAAATGGATACCAGGGCAGATATTTCCACGGAGAAGGGCAATCACAGCTTCATTAAACAAACTTATGGTTCACCAATGGAAAGGTGAGAGGATTGGTTTCATTACGATATCGGGGTTAACAGACTTATACAAACACAGGTGACATATATAATCACCAAAGAACTACGGAATACCAAAAGACTACTCAACATTCTGTGATAACGTACATGGGAAAAGGATCCCAGGAAAAACAGACATCTGTATATGTGTAAAAGAACCACATCTTCCACACCTCCAACAAGCCAAACATTGTAATCAAACTTGCTGTAATAAAAAATAAAAATTAAATTAAAAACACGAACCAGAAGTAGGGAGACAAACTTGAGGGGCTTTCTCCTGGCACATTCCATTCTAAATTCCAATCTAGAACACGACTTCCATTGAGGCTCTGTTGCCCTAGTAACCAGAATTGGTAAGGGAGAACTGCTGCCACCTTGTGGCCGTTTCACACAGCAGCAGCTTTAATCCCAGCGCTAATGGTCAGTGGATATTCAAAATCATTGCAGGCCTGTAAATGACACCTGCCCTGAAAACAAATCCTGGGGTCACATATCGACCAAAAAATTCAAAGGACGTCCATATTTCAAAACGACCGTTTCAAAAGGCATATTTTATGCACATTAGTGTTCTGCTTCTTTTTCTTTCTTTCTTTTTTGGTTAAAAAAACGGGAATGGAAAAAGGCATCCCTCAGAAGGGGCGAAAATAGTTGCAAACGAATCAATGGACAAAGGTTTAATGTCCAATATATATAAACAGCTCATGCAGCTTAATATTAAAAAAACGAACAACCCAATACAAAAATGGGCAGAAGATCTAAAGAGACGTTTCTTTAAAGAAGACACAGAGATGGCCAAGACGCACATGAAAAGCTGCTCAACAGCACTAATTATTAGAGAAATGCAAATCAAAACTACAATGAGGTATCACCTCACACCTGTTAGAATCGGCATCATCAGAAAATCTAGAAACAACAAATTCTGGGGAGGGTGTGGACAAAAGGAGCCCTCTTCCACTATTGGTGGGAATGTAAATTGATACAGTCAGTATGGAGAACACTATGGAGTTTCCTTAAAAAAACTAGAAATAGAATTACCATCTGATCCAGCAATCCCACTTCTGGGCATATACCCAGAGAAAACCATAAATCAAAAAGGCACATTCACCACAATGTTCATTGCAGCACTATTTACAATAGCCAGGTAATGGAAGCAACCTAAATGCCCACAGACAGATGAACGGATAAAATTGGGGTACACATATAAAATGGAATATTACTCGGCCATAAAAAGGAATGAAACTGGGTCATTTGTAGAGACATCGATGGATCTAGAGACTGTCATACAGAATGAAGTAAGTCAGAAAGAGGAAAACAAATATTGTATATTAATGCATATATGTGGAACCTAAAAAATGGTACAGATGAACTGGTTTGCAGGGAAGAAATAGAGACACACAGGTAGAGAACAACCGTATGGACACCAAGTGTGGGAAGCCATGGGGTGGTGGTGGTGGGATGAGTTGGGAGATTGAGATTGACCTGTATACATGTATATGCATAAAATACATAACTAATAATAACCTGCTGTATAAAAAAGTAAATAAAATTAAATTTCAAAATTATAAAAAAGGAAATTTAAAAATAAAAGAGAAAAAAGTTCTTCCCTTCACACAGATGTATTTATAGGAATGAATTATTTCCATGCTTATATCTAGAAATACATAAAAGAGGAATAAAAGCTAACTTGAACCATAAAAGAAGAAAAACCAGAACCCACCAGTTATACAGAGGAAAACGCTATCAGGGCACTTGCTCCAGCGGTAAACAATTCTGAAATTGGTCAGAGGTGGGGAATCATCTCCCATACAGCCAGCAACCCACCCCCCACACAAGGAGCGTCCTCATTGCAAAGCTGGGGGACCGTGCCGAGGCATCTCTGAATAAAGGTGAGCTGAGCCCCAGGCCAGCTGCTGCTGAACTGTTCCCACCCTTCCCAGGTAAAACACCTGAATATGTACAAGGGCTTGAAAGACTAGAGGAAGGGCCGTGGAGCCACACCAGCGACAGCACGCAGGCCAACTTGGTGCCTGCAGGCCAGCCAGGGTGGTCCTGGCCCCGGGCGCTCTTCCGCAAGCTTTCCATTGTCCTGCCTGAGATACCCCACCTGTCCCGGCCCCCACTGCTTTTTTCCTTCCTCACCTCTGTCCGGAGAGAAATTCCAGCGGAAGGTATGGGTGACACATCCTCTTCTTTACAGGAGGCAGCCTGGCAACTCCTGCAGAAAGGTCAGCAGAACCCCACTCACACCGGGCCACCAACAAAGCTGTGGCCCCTCACTCCCTCCCACCAGCACAGCCCCGAGACTGCTGACGGGGCAGAGAATATGGAGTCAGGCACAGCTTCAGGGGCTATTGCTGCCTGGAGCGCTGTTTATATTGACCTCAACCAGGCACACCTGGGGAGGGCCGGCCGGCAGGATAAGGCTGCCCACGTCAGCTAATCCACAACCCGCAGGGAATCACATTGTTGAAAATGGACCTCGCTAAGTCAGAATAGAAGGCAAGGAAAAAAAGGACACAATGCCATTTGCAGCACCGTAGATGAGTCTAGAGGTAATCACGTGACATGTAGTAAGTCAGAAAGTGAAAGACACATATCATATCATATCACTTCTAGGTGTTACCTAAAAATGGATACCAGGGCAGATATTTCCACGGAGAAGGGCAATCACAGCTTCATTAAACAAACTTATGGTTCACCAATGGAAAGGTGAGAGGATTGGTTTCATTACGATATCGGGGTTAACAGACTTATACAAACACAGGTGACATATATAATCACCAAAGAACTACGGAATACCAAAAGACTACTCAACATTCTGTGATAACGTACATGGGAAAAGGATCCCAGGAAAAACAGACATCTGTATATGTGTAAAAGAACCACATCTTCCACACCTCCAACAAGCCAAACATTGTAATCAAACTTGCTGTAATAAAAAAATAAAAATTAAATTAAAAACACGAATCAGAAGTACGGAGACAAACTTGAGGGGCTTTCTCCTGGCACATTCCATTCTAAATTCCAATCTAGAACACGACTTCCATTGAGGCTCTGTTGCCCTAGTAACCAGAATTGGTAAGGGAGAACTGCTGCCACCTTGTGGCCGTTTCACACAGCAGCAGCTTTAATCCCAGCGCTAATGGTCAGTGGATATTCAAAATCATTGCAGGCCTGTAAATGACACCTGCCCTGAAAACAAATCCTGGGGTCACATATCGACCAAAAAATTCAAAGGACGTCCATATTTCAAAACGACCGTTTCAAAAGGCATATTTTATGCACATTAGTTTTCTGCTTCTTTTTCTTTCTTTCTTTTTTGGTTAAAAAAACGGGAATGGAAAAAGGCATCCCTCAGAAGGGGCGAAAATAGTTGCAAACGAATCAATGGACAAAGGTTTAATGTCCAAAATATATAAAAACAGCTCATGCAGCTTAATATTAAAAAAACAAACAACCCAATACAAAAATGGGCAGAAGATCTAAAGAGACGTTTCTTTAAAGAAGACACAGAGATGGCCAAGACGCACATGAAAAGCTGCTCAACAGCACTAATTATTAGAGAAATGCAAATCAAAACTACAATGACGTATCACCTCACACCTGTTAGAATGGGCATCATCAGAAAATCTAGAAACAACAAATTCTGGGGAGGGTGTGGACAAAAGGAGCCCTCTTCCACTGTTGGTGGGAATGTAAATTGATACAGTCAGTATGGAGGACACTATGGAGTTTCCTTAAAAAAACTAGAAATAGAATTACCATCTGATCCAGCAATCCCACTTCTGGGCATATACCCAGAGAAAACCATAAATCAAAAAGGCACATTCACCACAATGTTCATTGCAGCACTATTTACAATAGCCAGGTAATGGAAGCAACCTAAATGCCCACAGACAGATGAACGGATAAAATTGGGGTACACATATCAAATGGAATATTACTCGGCCATAAAAAGGAATGAAACTGGGTCATTTGTAGAGACATCGATGGATCTAGAGACTGTCATACAGAATGAAGTAAGTCAGAAAGCGGAAAACAAATATTGTATATTAATGCATATATGTGGAACCTAAAAAATGGTACAGATGAACTGGTTTGCAGGGAAGAAATAGAGACACACAGGTAGAGAACAACCGTATGGACACCAAGTGTGGGAAGCCATGGGGTGGTGGTGGTGGGATGAGTTGGGAGATTGAGATTGACCTGTATACATGTATATGCATAAAATACATAACTAATAATAACCTGCTGTATAAAAAAGTAAATAAAATTAAATTTCAAAATTATAAAAAAGGAAATTTAAAAATAAAAGAGAAAAAAGTTCTTCCCTTCACACAGATGTATTTATAGGAATGAATTATTTCCATGCTTATATCTATAAATACATAAAAGAGGAATAAAAGCTAACTTGAACCATAAAAGAAGAAAAACCAGAACCCACCAGTTATACAGAGGAAAACGCTATCAGGGCACTTGCTCCAGCGGTAAACAATTCTGAAATTGGTCAGAGGTGGGGAATCATCTCCCATACAGCTAGCAACCCACCCCCCACACAAGGAGCGTCCTCATTGCAAAGCTGGGGGACCGTGCCGAGGCATCTCTGAATAAAGGTGAGCTGAGCCCCAGGCCAGCTGCTGCTGAACTGTTCCCACCCTTCCCAGGTAAAACACCTGAATATGTACAAGGGCTTGAAAGACTAGAGGAAGGGCCGTGGAGCCACACCAGCGACAGCACGCAGGCCAACTGGGTGCCTGCAGGCCAGCCAGGGTGGTCCTGGCCCCGGGCGCTCTTCCGGAAGCTTTCCATTGTCCTGCCTGAGATACCCCACCTGTCCCGGCCCCCACTGCTTTTTTCCTTCCTCACCTCTGTCCGGAGAGAAATTCCAGCGGAAGGTATGGGTGACACATCCTCTTCTTTACAGGAGGCAGCCTGGCAACTCCTGCAGAAAGGTCAGCAGAACCCCACTCACACCGGGCCACCAACAAAGCTGTGGCCCCTCACTCCCTCCCACCAGCACAGCCCCGAGACTGCTGACGGGGCAGAGAATATGGAGTCAGGCACAGCTTCAGGGGCTATTGCTGCCTGGAGCGCTGTTTATATTGACCTCAACCAGGCACACCTGGGGAGGGCCGGCCGGCAGGATAAGGCTGCCCACGTCAGCTAATCCACAACCCGCAGGGAATCACATTGTTGAAAATGGACCTCGCTAAGTCAGAATAGAAGGCAAGGAAAAAAAGGACACAATGCCATTTGCAGCACCGTAGATGAGTCTAGAGGTAATCACGTGACATGTAGTAAGTCAGAAAGTGAAAGACACATATCATATCATATCACTTCTAGGTGTTACCTAAAAATGGATACCAGGGCAGATATTTCCACGGAGAAGGGCAATCACAGCTTCATTAAACAAACTTATGGTTCACCAATGGAAAGGTGAGAGGATTGGTTTCATTACGATATCGGGGTTAACAGACTTATACAAACACAGGTGACATATATAATCACCAAAGAACTACGGAATACCAAAAGACTACTCAACATTCTGTGATAACGTACATGGGAAAAGGATCCCAGGAAAAACAGACATCTGTATATGTGTAAAAGAACCACATCTTCCACACCTCCAACAAGCCAAACATTGTAATCAAACTTGCTGTAATAA
Source organism: Mesoplodon bidens (assembly GCF_964165515.1). NCBI lineage: Eukaryota > Metazoa > Chordata > Mammalia > Artiodactyla > Ziphiidae > Mesoplodon > Mesoplodon bidens. The sequence continues at coordinate 497,512 of NW_027672082.1, forward strand.
AAAAATAAAAATTAAATTAAAAACACGAACCAGAAGTAGGGAGACAAACTTGAGGGGCTTTCTCCTGGCACATTCCATTCTAAATTCCAATCTAGAACACGACTTCCATTGAGGCTCTGTTGCCCTAGTAACCAGAATTGGTAAGGGAGAACTGCTGCCACCTTGTGGCCGTTTCACACAGCAGCAGCTTTAATCCCAGCGCTAATGGTCAGTGGATATTCAAAATCATTGCAGGCCTGTAAATGACACCTGCCCTGAAAACAAATCCTGGGGTCACATATCGACCAAAAAATTCAAAGGACGTCCATATTTCAAAACGACCGTTTCAAAAGGCATATTTTATGCACATTAGTTTTCTGCTTCTTTTTCTTTCTTTCTTTTTTGGTTAAAAAAACGGGAATGGAAAAAGGCATCCCTCAGAAGGGGCGAAAATAGTTGCAAACGAATCAATGGACAAAGGTTTAATGTCCAAAATATATATAAACAGCTCATGCAGCTTAATATTAAAAAAACAAACAACCCAATACAAAAATGGGCAGAAGATCTAAAGAGACGTTTCTTTAAAGAAGACACAGAGATGGCCAAGACGCACATGAAAAGCTGCTCAACAGCACTAATTATTAGAGAAATGCAAATCAAAACTACAATGAGGTGTCACCTCACACCTGTTAGAATCGGCATCATCAGAAAATCTAGAAACAACAAATTCTGGGGAGGGTGTGGACAAAAGGAGCCCTCTTCCACTGTTGGTGGGAATGTAAATTGATACAGTCACTATGGAGAACACTATGGAGTTTCCTTAAAAAAACTAGAAATAGAATTACCATCTGATCCAGCAATCCCACTTCTGGGCATATACCCAGAGAAAACCATAAATCAAAAAGGCACATTCACCACAATGTTCATTGCAGCACTATTTACAATAGCCAGGTAATGGAAGCAACCTAAATGCCCACAGACAGATGAACGGATAAAATTGGGGTACACATATCAAATGGAATATTACTCGGCCATAAAAAGGAATGAAACTGGGTCATTTGTAGAGACATCGATGGATCTAGAGACTGTCATACAGAATGAAGTAAGTCAGAAAGAGGAAAACAAATATTGTATATTAATGCATATATGTGGAACCTAAAAAATGGTACAGATGAACTGGTTTGCAGGGAAGAAATAGTGACACACAGGTAGAGAACAAACGTATGGACACCAAGTGTGGGAAGCCATGGGGTGGTGGTGGTGGGATGAGTTGGGAGATTGAGATTGACCTGTATACAGGTATATGCATAAAATACATAACTAATAATAACCTGCTGTATAAAAATGTAAATAAAATTAAATTTCAAAATTATAAAAAATAAAATTTAAAAATAAAAGAAAAAAAAGTTCTTCCCTTCACACAGATGTATTTATAGGAATGAATTATTTCCATGCTTATATCTATAAATACATAAAAGAGGAATAAAAGCTAACTTGAACCATAAAAGAAGAAAAACCTGAACCCACCAGTTATACAGAGGAAAACGCTATCAGGGCACTTGCTCCAGCGGTAAACAATTCTGAATTTGGTCAGAGGTGGGGAATCATCTCCCATACAGCTAGCAACCCACCCCCCACACAAGGAGCGTCCTCATTGCAAAGCTGGGGGACCGTGCCGAGGCATCTCTGAATAAAGGTGAGCTGAGCCCCAGGCCAGCTGCTGCTGAACTGTTCCCACCCTTCCCAGGTAAAACACCTGAATATGTACAAGGGCTTGAAAGACTAGAGGAAGGGCCGTGGAGCCACACCAGCGACAGCACGCAGGCCAACTGGGTGCCTGCAGGCCAGCCAGGGTGGTCCTGGCCCCGGGCGCTCTTCCGGAAGCTTTCCATTGTCCTGCCTGAGATACCCCACCTGTCCCGGCCCCCACTGCTTTTTTCCTTCCTCACCTCTGTCCGGAGAGAAATTCCAGCGGAAGGTATGGGTGACACATCCTCTTCTTTACAGGAGGCAGCCTGGCAACTCCTGCAGAAAGGTCAGCAGAACCCCACTCACACCGGGCCACCAACAAAGCTGTGGCCCCTCACTCCCTCCCACCAGCACAGCCCCGAGACTGCTGACGGGGCAGAGAATATGGAGTCAGGCACAGGTTCAGGGGCTATTGCTGCCTGGAGCGCTGTTTATATTGACCTCAACCAGGCACACCTGGGGAGGGCCGGCCGGCAGGATAAGGCTGCCCACGTCAGCTAATCCACAACCCGCAGGGAATCACATTGTTGAAAATGGACCTCGCTAAGTCAGAATAGAAGGCAAGGAAAAAAAGGACACAATGCCATTTGCAGCACCGTAGATGAGTCTAGAGGTAATCACGTGACATGTAGTAAGTCAGAAAGTGAAAGACACATATCATATCATATCACTTCTAGGTGTTACCTAAAAATGGATACCAGGGCAGATATTTCCACGGAGAAGGGCAATCACAGCTTCATTAAACAAACTTATGGTTCACCAATGGAAAGGTGAGAGGATTGGTTTCATTACGATATCGGGGTTAACAGACTTATACAAACACAGGTGACATATATAATCACCAAAGAACTACGGAATACCAAAAGACTACTCAACATTCTGTGATAACGTACATGGGAAAAGGATCCCAGGAAAAACAGACATCTGTATATGTGTAAAAGAACCACATCTTCCACACCTCCAACAAGCCAAACATTGTAATCAAACTTGCTGTAATAAAAAAATAAAAATTAAATTAAAAACACGAACCAGAAGTAGGGAGACAAACTTGAGGGGCTTTCTCCTGGCACATTCCATTCTAAATTCCAATCTAGAACACGACTTCCATTGAGGCTCTGTTGCCCTAGTAACCAGAATTGGTAAGGGAGAACTGCTGCCACCTTGTGGCCGTTTCACACAGCAGCAGCTTTAATCCCAGCGCTAATGGTCAGTGGATATTCAAAATCATTGCAGGCCTGTAAATGACACCTGCCCTGAAAACAAATCCTGGGGTCACATATCGACCAAAAAATTCAAAGGACGTCCATATTTCAAAACGACCGTTTCAAAAGGCATATTTTATGCACATTAGTTTTCTGCTTCTTTTTCTTTCTTTCTTTTTTGGTTAAAAAAACGGGAATGGAAAAAGGCATCCCTCAGAAGGGGCGAAAATAGTTGCAAACGAATCAATGGACAAAGGTTTAATGTCCAAAATATATAAAAACAGCTCATGCAGCTTAATATTAAAAAAACGAACAACCCAATACAAAAATGGGCAGAAGATCTAAAGAGACGTTTCTTTAAAGAAGACACAGAGATGGCCAAGACGCACATGAAAAGCTGCTCAACAGCACTAATTATTAGAGAAATGCAAATCAAAACTACAATGACGTATCACCTCACACCTGTTAGAATCGGCATCATCAGAAAATCTAGAAACAACAAATTCTGGGGAGGGTGTGGACAAAAGGAGCCCTCTTCCACTGTTGGTGGGAATGTAAATTGATACAGTCAGTATGGAGAACACTATGGAGTTTCCTTAAAAAAACTAGAAATAGAATTACCATCTGGTCCAGCAATCCCACTTCTGGGCATATACCCAGAGAAAACCATAAATCAAAAAGGCACATTCACCACAATGTTCATTGCAGCACTATTTACAATAGCCAGGTAATGGAAGCAACCTAAATGCCCACAGACAGATGAACGGATAAAATTGGGGTACACATATCAAATGGAATATTACTCGGCCATAAAAAGGAATGAAACTGGGTCATTTGTAGAGACATCGATGGATCTAGAGACTGTCATACAGAATGAAGTAAGTCAGAAAGCGGAAAACAAATATTGTATATTAATGCATATATGTGGAACCTAAAAAATGGTACAGATGAACTGGTTTGCAGGGAAGAAATAGAGACACACAGGTAGAGAACAAACGTATGGACACCAAGTGTGGGAAGCCATGGGGTGGTGGTGGTGGGATGAGTTGGGAGATTGAGATTGACCTGTATACATGTATATGCATAAAATACATAACTAATAATAACCTGCTGTATAAAAAAGTAAATAAAATTAAATTTCAAAATTATAAAAAAGGAAATTTAAAAATAAAAGAGAAAAAAGTTCTTCCCTTCACACAGATGTATTTATAGGAATGAATTATTTCCATGCTTATATCTATAAATACATAAAAGAGGAATAAAAGCTAACTTGAACCATAAAAGAAGAAAAACCAGAACCCACCAGTTATACAGAGGAAAACGCTATCAGGGCACTTGCTCCAGCGGTAAACAATTCTGAAATTGGTCAGAGGTGGGGAATCATCTCCCATACAGCTAGCAACCCACCCCCCACACAAGGAGCGTCCTCATTGCAAAGCTGGGGGACCGTGCCGAGGCATCTCTGAATAAAGGTGAGCTGAGCCCCAGGCCAGCTGCTGCTGAACTGTTCCCACCCTTCCCAGGTAAAACACCTGAATATGTACAAGGGCTTGAAAGACTAGAGGAAGGGCCGTGGAGCCACACCAGCGACAGCACGCAGGCCAACTGGGTGCCTGCAGGCCAGCCAGGGTGGTCCTGGCCCCGGGCGCTCTTCCGGAAGCTTTCCATTGTCCTGCCTGAGATACCCCACCTGTCCCGGCCCCCACTGCTTTTTTCCTTCCTCACCTCTGTCCGGAGAGAAATTCCAGCGGAAGGTATGGGTGACACATCCTCTTCTTTACAGGAGGCAGCCTGGCAACTCCTGCAGAAAGGTCAGCAGAACCCCACTCACACCGGGCCACCAACAAAGCTGTGGCCCCTCACTCCCTCCCACCAGCACAGCCCCGAGACTGCTGACGGGGCAGAGAATATGGAGTCAGGCACAGCTTCAGGGGCTATTGCTGCCTGGAGCGCTGTTTATATTGACCTCAACCAGGCACACCTGGGGAGGGCCGGCCGGCAGGATAAGGCTGCCCACGTCAGCTAATCCACAACCCGCAGGGAATCACATTGTTGAAAATGGACCTCGCTAAGTCAGAATAGAAGGCAAGGAAAAAAAGGACACAATGCCATTTGCAGCACCGTAGATGAGTCTAGAGGTAATCACGTGACATGTAGTAAGTCAGAAAGTGAAAGACACATATCATATCATATCACTTCTAGGTGTTACCTAAAAATGGATACCAGGGCAGATATTTCCACGGAGAAGGGCAATCACAGCTTCATTAAACAAACTTATGGTTCACCAATGGAAAGGTGAGAGGATTGGTTTCATTACGATATCGGGGTTAACAGACTTATACAAACACAGGTGACATATATAATCACCAAAGAACTACGGAATACCAAAAGACTACTCAACATTCTGTGATAACGTACATGGGAAAAGGATCCCAGGAAAAACAGACATCTGTATATGTGTAAAAGAACCACATCTTCCACACCTCCAACAAGCCAAACATTGTAATCAAACTTGCTGTAATAAAAAAATAAAAATTAAATTAAAAACACGAACCAGAAGTAGGGAGACAAACTTGAGGGGCTTTCTCCTGGCACATTCCATTCTAAATTCCAATCTAGAACACGACTTCCATTGAGGCTCTGTTGCCCTAGTAACCAGAATTGGTAAGGGAGAACTGCTGCCACCTTGTGGCCGTTTCACACAGCAGCAGCTTTAATCCCAGCGCTAATGGTCAGTGGATATTCAAAATCATTGCAGGCCTGTAAATGACACCTGCCCTGAAAACAAATCCTGGGGTCACATATCGACCAAAAAATTCAAAGGACGTCCATATTTCAAAACGACCGTTTCAAAAGGCATATTTTATGCACATTAGTTTTCTGCTTCTTTTTCTTTCTTTTTTGGTTAAAAAAACGGGAATGGAAAAAGGCATCCCTCAGAAGGGGCGAAAATAGTTGCAAACGAATCAATGGACGAAGGTTTAATGTCCAAAATATATATAAACAGCTCATGCAGCTTAATATTAAAAAAACAAACAACCCAATACAAAAATGGGCAGAAGATCTAAAGAGACGTTTCTTTAAAGAAGACACAGAGATGGCCAAGACGCACATGAAAAGCTGCTCAACAGCACTAATTATTAGAGAAATGCAAATCAAAACTACAATGAGGTATCACCTCACACCTGTTAGAATCGGCATCATCAGAAAATCTAGAAACAACAAATTCTGGGGAGGGTGTGGACAAAAGGAGCCCTCTTCCACTGTTGGTGGGAATGTAAATTGATACAGTCACTATGGAGAACACTATGGAGTTTCCTTAAAAAAACTAGAAATAGAATTACCATCTGATCCAGCAATCCCACTTCTGGGCATATACCCAGAGAAAACCATAAATCAAAAAGGCACATTCACCACAATGTTCATTGCAGCACTATTTACAATAGCCAGGTAATGGAAGCAACCTAAATGCCCACAGACAGATGAACGGATAAAATTGGGGTACACATATAAAATGGAATATTACTCGGCCATAAAAAGGAATGAAACTGGGTCATTTGTAGAGACATCGATGGATCTAGAGACTGTCATACAGAATGAAGTAAGTCAGAAAGAGGAAAACAAATATTGTATATTAATGCATATATGTGGAACCTAAAAAATGGTACAGATGAACTGGTTTGCAGGGAAGAAATAGAGACACACAGGTAGAGAACAACCGTATGGACACCAAGTGTGGGAAGCCATGGGGTGGTGGTGGTGGGATGAGTTGGGAGATTGAGATTGACCTGTATACATGTATATGCATAAAATACATAACTAATAATAACCTGCTGTATAAAAAAGTAAATAAAATTAAATTTCAAAATTATAAAAAATAAAATTTAAAAATAAAAGAGAAAAAAGTTCTTCCCTTCACACAGATGTATTTATAGGAATGAATTATTTCCATGCTTATATCTATAAATACATAAAAGAGGAATAAAAGCTAACTTGAACCATAAAAGAAGAAAAACCTGAACCCACCAGTTATACAGAGGAAAACGCTATCAGGGCACTTGCTCCAGCGATAAACAATTCTGAAATTGGTCAGAGGTGGGGAATCATCTCCCATACAGCTAGCAACCCACCCCCCACACAAGGAGCGTCCTCATTGCAAAGCTGGGGGACCGTGCCGAGGCATCTCTGAATAAAGGTGAGCTGAGCCCCAGGCCAGCTGCTGCTGAACTGTTCCCACCCTTCCCAGGTAAAACACCTGAATATGTACAAGGGCTTGAAAGACTAGAGGAAGGGCCGTGGAGCCACACCAGCGACAGCACGCAGGCCAACTTGGTGCCTGCAGGCCAGCCAGGGTGGTCCTGGCCCCGGGCGCTCTTCCGGAAGCTTTCCATTGTCCTGCCTGAGATACCCCACCTGTCCCGGCCCCCACTGCTTTTTTCCTTCCTCACCTCTGTCCGGAGAGAAATTCCAGCGGAAGGTATGGGTGACACATCCTCTTCTTTACAGGAGGCAGCCTGGCAACTCCTGCAGAAAGGTCAGCAGAACCCCACTCACACCGGGCCACCAACAAAGCTGTGGCCCCTCACTCCCTCCCACCAGCACAGCCCCGAGACTGCTGACGGGGCAGAGAATATGGAGTCAGGCACAGGTTCAGGGGCTATTGCTGCCTGGAGCGCTGTTTATATTGACCTCAACCAGGCACACCTGGGGAGGGCCGGCCGGCAGGATAAGGCTGCCCACGTCAGCTAATCCACAACCCGCAGGGAATCACATTGTTGAAAATGGACCTCGCTAAGTCAGAATAGAAGGCAAGGAAAAAAAGGACACAATGCCATTTGCAGCACCGTAGATGAGTCTAGAGGTAATCACGTGACATGTAGTAAGTCAGAAAGTGAAAGACACATATCATATCATATCACTTCTAGGTGTTACCTAAAAATGGATACCAGGGCAGATATTTCCACGGAGAAGGGCAATCACAGCTTCATTAAACAAACTTATGGTTCACCAATGGAAAGGTGAGAGGATTGGTTTCATTACGATATCGGGGTTAACAGACTTATACAAACACAGGTGACATATATAATCACCAAAGAACTACGGAATACCAAAAGACTACTCAACATTCTGTGATAACGTACATGGGAAAAGGATCCCAGGAAAAACAGACATCTGTATATGTGTAAAAGAACCACATCTTCCACACCTCCAACAAGCCAAACATTGTAATCAAACTTGCTGTAATAAAAAAATAAAAATTAAATTAAAAACACGAACCAGAAGTAGGGAGACAAACTTGAGGGGCTTTCTCCTGGCACATTCCATTCTAAATTCCAATCTAGAACACGACTTCCATTGAGGCTCTGTTGCCCTAGTAACCAGAATTGGTAAGGGAGAACTGCTGCCACCTTGTGGCCGTTTCACACAGCAGCAGCTTTAATCCCAGCGCTAATGGTCAGTGGATATTCAAAATCATTGCAGGCCTGTAAATGACACCTGCCCTGAAAACAAATCCTGGGGTCACATATCGACCAAAAAATTCAAAGGACGTCCATATTTCAAAACGACCGTTTCAAAAGGCATATTTTATGCACATTAGTGTTCTGCTTCTTTTTCTTTCTTTCTTTTTTGGTTAAAAAAACGGGAATGGAAAAAGGCATCCCTCAGAAGGGGCGAAAATAGTTGCAAACGAATCAATGGACAAAGGTTTAATGTCCAATATATATAAACAGCTCATGCAGCTTAATATTAAAAAAACGAACAACCCAATACACAAATGGGCAGAAGATCTAAAGAGACGTTTCTTTAAAGAAGACACAGAGATGGCCAAGACGCACATGAAAAGCTGCTCAACAGCACTAATTATTAGAGAAATGCAAATCAAAACTACAATGAGGTATCACCTCACACCTGTTAGAATCGGCATCATCAGAAAATCTAGAAACAACAAATTCTGGGGAGGGTGTGGACAAAAGGAGCCCTCTTCCACTATTGGTGGGAATGTAAATTGATACAGTCAGTATGGAGAACACTATGGAGTTTCCTTAAAAAAACTAGAAATAGAATTACCATCTGATCCAGCAATCCCACTTCTGGGCATATACCCAGAGAAAACCATAAATCAAAAAGGCACATTCACCACAATGTTCATTGCAGCACTATTTACAATAGCCAGGTAATGGAAGCAACCTAAATGCCCACAGACAGATGAATGGATAAAATTGGGGTACACATATCAAATGGAATATTACTCGGCCATAAAAAGGAATGAAACTGGGTCATTTGTAGAGACATCGATGGATCTAGAGACTGTCATACAGAATGAAGTAAGTCAGAAAGAGGAAAACAAATATTGTATATTAATGCATATATGTGGAACCTAAAAAATGGTACAGATGAACTGGTTTGCAGGGAAGAAATAGTGACACACAGGTAGAGAACAAACGTATGGACACCAAGTGTGGGAAGCCATGGGGTGGTGGTGGTGGGATGAGTTGGGAGATTGAGATTGACCTGTATACATGTATATGCATAAAATACATAACTAATAATAACCTGCTGTATAAAAAAGTAAATAAAATTAAATTTCAAAATTATAAAAAATAAAATTTAAAAATAAAAGAGAAAAAAGTTCTTCCCTACACACAGATGTATTTATAGGAATGAATTATTTCCATGCTTATATCTATAAATACATAAAAGAGGAATAAAAGCTAACTTGAACCATAAAAGAAGAAAAACCTGAACCCACCAGTTATACAGAGGAAAACGCTATCAGGGCACTTGCTCCAGCGGTAAACAATTCTGAAATTGGTCAGAGGTGGGGAATCATCTCCCATACAGCTAGCAACCCACCCCCCACACAAGGAGCGTCCTCATTGCAAAGCTGGGGGACCGTGCCGAGGCATCTCTGAATAAAGGTGAGCTGAGCCCCAGGCCAGCTGCTGCTGAACTGTTCCCACCCTTCCCAGGTAAAACACCTGAATATGTACAAGGGCTTGAAAGACTAGAGGAAGGGCCGTGGAGCCACACCAGCGACAGCACGCAGGCCAACTTGGTGCCTGCAGGCCAGCCAGGGTGGTCCTGGCCCCGGGCGCTCTTCCGGAAGCTTTCCATTGTCCTGCCTGAGATACCCCACCTGTCCCGGCCCCCACTGCTTTTTTCCTTCCTCACCTCTTTTCGGAGAGAAATTCCAGCGGAAGGTATGGGTGACACATCCTCTTCTTTACAGGAGGCAGCCTGGCAACTCCTGCAGAAAGGTCAGCAGAACCCCACTCACACCGGGCCACCAACAAAGCTGTGGCCCCTCACTCCCTCCCACCAGCACAGCCCCGAGACTGCTGACGGGGCAGAGAATATGGAGTCAGGCACAGCTTCAGGGGCTATTGCTGCCTGGAGCGCTGTTTATATTGACCTCAACCAGGCACACCTGGGGAGGGCCGGCCGGCAGGATAAGGCTGCCCACGTCAGCTAATCCACAACCCGCAGGGAATCACATTGTTGAAAATGGACCTCGCTAAGTCAGAATAGAAGGCAAGGAAAAAAAGGACACAATGCCATTTGCAGCACCGTAGATGAGTCTAGAGGTAATCACGTGACATGTAGTAAGTCAGAAAGTGAAAGACACATATCATATCATATCACTTCTAGGTGTTACCTAAAAATGGATACCAGGGCAGATATTTCCACGGAGAAGGGCAATCACAGCTTCATTAAACAAACTTATGGTTCACCAATGGAAAGGTGAGAGGATTGGTTTCATTACGATATCGGGGTTAACAGACTTATACAAACACAGGTGACATATATAATCACCAAAGAACTACGGAATACCAAAAGACTACTCAACATTCTGTGATAACGTACATGGGAAAAGGATCCCAGGAAAAACAGACATCTGTATATGTGTAAAAGAACCACATCTTCCACACCTCCAACAAGCCAAACATTGTAATCAAACTTGCTGTAATAAAAAAATAAAAATTAAATTAAAAACACGAACCAGAAGTAGGGAGACAAACTTGAGGGGCTTTCTCCTGGCACATTCCATTCTAAATTCCAATCTAGAACACGACTTCCATTGAGGCTCTGTTGCCCTAGTAACCAGAATTGGTAAGGGAGAACTGCTGCCACCTTGTGGCCGTTTCACACAGCAGCAGCTTTAATCCCAGCGCTAATGGTCAGTGGATATTCAAAATCATTGCAGGCCTGTAAATGACACCTGCCCTGAAAACAAATCCTGGGGTCACATATCGACCAAAAAATTCAAAGGACGTCCATATTTCAAAACGACCGTTTCAAAAGGCATATTTTATGCACATTAGTTTTCTGCTTCTTTTTCTTTCTTTCTTTTTTGGTTAAAAAAACGGGAATGGAAAAAGGCATCCCTCAGAAGGGGCGAAAATAGTTGCAAACGAATCAATGGACAAAGGTTTAATGTCCAAAATATATATAAACAGCTCATGCAGCTTAATATTAAAAAAACAAACAACCCAATACAAAAATGGGCAGAAGATCTAAAGAGACGTTTCTTTAAAGAAGACACAGAGATGGCCAAGACGCACATGAAAAGCTGCTCAACAGCACTAATTAGTAGAGAAATGCAAATCAAAACTACAATGAGGTATCACCTCACACCTTTTAGAATCGGCATCATCAGAAAATCTAGAAACAACAAATTCTGGGGAGGGTGTGGACAAAAGGAGCCCTCTTCCACTGTTGGTGGGAATGTAAATTGATACAGTCACTATGGAGAACACTATGGAGTTTCCTTAAAAAAACTAGAAATAGAATTACCATCTGATCCAGCAATCCCACTTCTGGGCATATACCCAGAGAAAACCATAAATCAAAAAGGCACATTCACCACAATGTTCATTGCAGCACTATTTACAATAGCCAGGTAATGGAAGCAACCTAAATGCCCACAGACAGATGAACGGATAAAATTGGGGTACACATATAAAATGGAATATTACTCGGCCATAAAAAGGAATGAAACTGGGTCATTTGTAGAGACATCGATGGATCTAGAGACTGTCATACAGAATGAAGTAAGTCAGAAAGAGGAAAACAAATATTGTATATTAATGCATATATGTGGAACCTAAAAAATGGTACAGATGAACTGGTTTGCAGGGAAGAAATAGAGACACACAGGTAGAGAACAACCGTATGGACACCAAGTGTGGGAAGCCATGGGGTGGTGGTGGTGGGATGAGTTGGGAGATTGAGATTGACCTGTATACATGTATATGCATAAAATACATAACTAATAATAACCTGCTGTATAAAAAAGTAAATAAAATTAAATTTCAAAATTATAAAAAATAAAATTTAAAAATAAAAGAGAAAAAAGTTCTTCCCTTCACACAGATGTATTTATAGGAATGAATTATTTCCATGCTTATATCTATAAATACATAAAAGAGGAATAAAAGCTAACTTGAACCATAAAAGAAGAAAAACCTGAACCCACCAGTTATACAGAGGAAAACGCTATCAGGGCACTTGCTCCAGCGGTAAACAATTCTGAAATTGGTCAGAGGTGGGGAATCATCTCCCATACAGCTAGCAACCCACCCCCCACACAAGGAGCGTCCTCATTGCAAAGCTGGGGGACCGTGCCGAGGCATCTCTGAATAAAGGTGAGCTGAGCCCCAGGCCAGCTGCTGCTGAACTGTTCCCACCCTTCCCAGGTAAAACACCTGAATATGTACAAGGGCTTGAAAGACTAGAGGAAGGGCCGTGGAGCCACACCAGCGACAGCACGCAGGCCAACTTGGTGCCTGCAGGCCAGCCAGGGTGGTCCTGGCCCCGGGCGCTCTTCCGGAAGCTTTCCATTGTCCTGCCTGAGATACCCCACCTGTCCCGGCCCCCACTGCTTTTTTCCTTCCTCACCTCTGTCCGGAGAGAAATTCCAGCGGAAGGTATGGGTGACACATCCTCTTCTTTACAGGAGGCAGCCTGGCAACTCCTGCAGAAAGGTCAGCAGAACCCCACTCACACCGGGCCACCAACAAAGCTGTGGCCCCTCACTCCCTCCCACCAGCACAGCCCCGAGACTGCTGACGGGGCAGAGAATATGGAGTCAGGCACAGGTTCAGGGGCTATTGCTGCCTGGAGCGCTGTTTATATTGACCTCAACCAGGCACACCTGGGGAGGGCCGGCCGGCAGGATAAGGCTGCCCACGTCAGCTAATCCACAACCCGCAGGGAATCACATTGTTGAAAATGGACCTCGCTAAGTCAGAATAGAAGGCAAGGAAAAAAAGGACACAATGCCATTTGCAGCACCGTAGATGAGTCTAGAGGTAATCACGTGACATGTAGTAAGTCAGAAAGTGAAAGACACATATCATATCATATCACTTCTAGGTGTTACCTAAAAATGGATACCAGGGCAGATATTTCCACGGAGAAGGGCAATCACAGCTTCATTAAACAAACTTATGGTTCACCAATGGAAAGGTGAGAGGATTGGTTTCATTACGATATCGGGGTTAACAGACTTATACAAACACAGGTGACATATATAATCACCAAAGAACTACGGAATACCAAAAGACTACTCAACATTCTGTGATAACGTACATGGGAAAAGGATCCCAGGAAAAACAGACATCTGTATATGTGTAAAAGAACCACATCTTCCACACCTCCAACAAGCCAAACATTGTAATCAAACTTGCTGTAATAAAAAAATAAAAATTAAATTAAAAACACGAACCAGAAGTAGGGAGACAAACTTGAGGGGCTTTCTCCTGGCACATTCCATTCTAAATTCCAATCTAGAACACGACTTCCATTGAGGCTCTGTTGCCCTAGTAACCAGAATTGGTAAGGGAGAACTGCTGCCACCTTGTGGCCGTTTCACACAGCAGCAGCTTTAATCCCAGCGCTAATGGTCAGTGGATATTCAAAATCATTGCAGGCCTGTAAATGACACCTGCCCTGAAAACAAATCCTGGGGTCACATATCGACCAAAAAATTCAAAGGACGTCCATATTTCAAAACGACCGTTTCAAAAGGCATATTTTATGCACATTAGTGTTCTGCTTCTTTTTCTTTCTTTCTTTTTTGGTTAAAAAAACGGGAATGGAAAAAGGCATCCCTCAGAAGGGGCGAAAATAGTTGCAAACGAATCAATGGACAAAGGTTTAATGTCCAATATATATAAACAGCTCATGCAGCTTAATATTAAAAAAACGAACAACCCAATACAAAAATGGGCAGAAGATCTAAAGAGACGTTTCTTTAAAGAAGACACAGAGATGGCCAAGACGCACATGAAAAGCTGCTCAACAGCACTAATTATTAGAGAAATGCAAATCAAAACTACAATGAGGTATCACCTCACACCTGTTAGAATCGGCATCATCAGAAAATCTAGAAACAACAAATTCTGGGGAGGGTGTGGACAAAAGGAGCCCTCTTCCACTATTGGTGGGAATGTAAATTGATACAGTCAGTATGGAGAACACTATGGAGTTTCCTTAAAAAAACTAGAAATAGAATTACCATCTGATCCAGCAATCCCACTTCTGGGCATATACCCAGAGAAAACCATAAATCAAAAAGGCACATTCACCACAATGTTCATTGCAGCACTATTTACAATAGCCAGGTAATGGAAGCAACCTAAATGCCCACAGACAGATGAATGGATAAAATTGGGGTACACATATCAAATGGAATATTACTCGGCCATAAAAAGGAATGAAACTGGGTCATTTGTAGAGACATCGATGGATCTAGAGACTGTCATACAGAATGAAGTAAGTCAGAAAGAGGAAAACAAATATTGTATATTAATGCATATATGTGGAACCTAAAAAATGGTACAGATGAACTGGTTTGCAGGGAAGAAATAGTGACACACAGGTAGAGAACAAACGTATGGACACCAAGTGTGGGAAGCCATGGGGTGGTGGTGGTGGGATGAGTTGGGAGATTGAGATTGACCTGTATACATGTATATGCATAAAATACATAACTAATAATAACCTGCTGTATAAAAAAGTAAATAAAATTAAATTTCAAAATTATAAAAAATAAAATTTAAAAATAAAAGAGAAAAAAGTTCTTCCCTACACACAGATGTATTTATAGGAATGAATTATTTCCATGCTTATATCTATAAATACATAAAAGAGGAATAAAAGCTAACTTGAACCATAAAAGAAGAAAAACCTGAACCCACCAGTTATACAGAGGAAAACGCTATCAGGGCACTTGCTCCAGCGGTAAACAATTCTGAAATTGGTCAGAGGTGGGGAATCATCTCCCATACAGCTAGCAACCCACCCCCCACACAAGGAGCGTCCTCATTGCAAAGCTGGGGGACCGTGCCGAGGCATCTCTGAATAAAGGTG
Source organism: Mesoplodon bidens (assembly GCF_964165515.1). Classification (NCBI taxonomy): domain Eukaryota; kingdom Metazoa; phylum Chordata; class Mammalia; order Artiodactyla; family Ziphiidae; genus Mesoplodon; species Mesoplodon bidens. The sequence continues at coordinate 512,817 of NW_027672082.1, forward strand.
AGCTGAGCCCCAGGCCAGCTGCTGCTGAACTGTTCCCACCCTTCCCAGGTAAAACACCTGAATATGTACAAGGGCTTGAAAGACTAGAGGAAGGGCCGTGGAGCCACACCAGCGACAGCACGCAGGCCAACTTGGTGCCTGCAGGCCAGCCAGGGTGGTCCTGGCCCCGGGCGCTCTTCCGGAAGCTTTCCATTGTCCTGCCTGAGATACCCCACCTGTCCCGGCCCCCACTGCTTTTTTCCTTCCTCACCTCTTTTCGGAGAGAAATTCCAGCGGAAGGTATGGGTGACACATCCTCTTCTTTACAGGAGGCAGCCTGGCAACTCCTGCAGAAAGGTCAGCAGAACCCCACTCACACCGGGCCACCAACAAAGCTGTGGCCCCTCACTCCCTCCCACCAGCACAGCCCCGAGACTGCTGACGGGGCAGAGAATATGGAGTCAGGCACAGCTTCAGGGGCTATTGCTGCCTGGAGCGCTGTTTATATTGACCTCAACCAGGCACACCTGGGGAGGGCCGGCCGGCAGGATAAGGCTGCCCACGTCAGCTAATCCACAACCCGCAGGGAATCACATTGTTGAAAATGGACCTCGCTAAGTCAGAATAGAAGGCAAGGAAAAAAAGGACACAATGCCATTTGCAGCACCGTAGATGAGTCTAGAGGTAATCACGTGACATGTAGTAAGTCAGAAAGTGAAAGACACATATCATATCATATCACTTCTAGGTGTTACCTAAAAATGGATACCAGGGCAGATATTTCCACGGAGAAGGGCAATCACAGCTTCATTAAACAAACTTATGGTTCACCAATGGAAAGGTGAGAGGATTGGTTTCATTACGATATCGGGGTTAACAGACTTATACAAACACAGGTGACATATATAATCACCAAAGAACTACGGAATACCAAAAGACTACTCAACATTCTGTGATAACGTACATGGGAAAAGGATCCCAGGAAAAACAGACATCTGTATATGTGTAAAAGAACCACATCTTCCACACCTCCAACAAGCCAAACATTGTAATCAAACTTGCTGTAATAAAAAAATAAAAATTAAATTAAAAACACGAACCAGAAGTAGGGAGACAAACTTGAGGGGCTTTCTCCTGGCACATTCCATTCTAAATTCCAATCTAGAACACGACTTCCATTGAGGCTCTGTTGCCCTAGTAACCAGAATTGGTAAGGGAGAACTGCTGCCACCTTGTGGCCGTTTCACACAGCAGCAGCTTTAATCCCAGCGCTAATGGTCAGTGGATATTCAAAATCATTGCAGGCCTGTAAATGACACCTGCCCTGAAAACAAATCCTGGGGTCACATATCGACCAAAAAATTCAAAGGACGTCCATATTTCAAAACGACCGTTTCAAAAGGCATATTTTATGCACATTAGTTTTCTGCTTCTTTTTCTTTCTTTCTTTTTTGGTTAAAAAAACGGGAATGGAAAAAGGCATCCCTCAGAAGGGGCGAAAATAGTTGCAAACGAATCAATGGACAAAGGTTTAATGTCCAAAATATATATAAACAGCTCATGCAGCTTAATATTAAAAAAACAAACAACCCAATACAAAAATGGGCAGAAGATCTAAAGAGACGTTTCTTTAAAGAAGACACAGAGATGGCCAAGACGCACATGAAAAGCTGCTCAACAGCACTAATTATTAGAGAAATGCAAATCAAAACTACAATGAGGTATCACCTCACACCTGTTAGAATCGGCATCATCAGAAAATCTAGAAACAACAAATTCTGGGGAGGGTGTGGACAAAAGGAGCCCTCTTCCACTGTTGGTGGGAATGTAAATTGATACAGTCACTATGGAGAACACTATGGAGTTTCCTTAAAAAAACTAGAAATAGAATTACCATCTGATCCAGCAATCCCACTTCTGGGCATATACCCAGAGAAAACCATAAATCAAAAAGGCACATTCACCACAATGTTCATTGCAGCACTATTTACAATAGCCAGGTAATGGAAGCAACCTAAATGCCCACAGACAGATGAACGGATAAAATTGGGGTACACATATAAAATGGAATATTACTCGGCCATAAAAAGGAATGAAACTGGGTCATTTGTAGAGACATCGATGGATCTAGAGACTGTCATACAGAATGAAGTAAGTCAGAAAGAGGAAAACAAATATTGTATATTAATGCATATATGTGGAACCTAAAAAATGGTACAGATGAACTGGTTTGCAGGGAAGAAATAGAGACACACAGGTAGAGAACAACCGTATGGACACCAAGTGTGGGAAGCCATGGGGTGGTGGTGGTGGGATGAGTTGGGAGATTGAGATTGACCTGTATACATGTATATGCATAAAATACATAACTAATAATAACCTGCTGTATAAAAAAGTAAATAAAATTAAATTTCAAAATTATAAAAAATAAAATTTAAAAATAAAAGAGAAAAAAGTTCTTCCCTTCACACAGATGTATTTATAGGAATGAATTATTTCCATGCTTATATCTATAAATACATAAAAGAGGAATAAAAGCTAACTTGAACCATAAAAGAAGAAAAACCTGAACCCACCAGTTATACAGAGGAAAACGCTATCAGGGCACTTGCTCCAGCGGTAAACAATTCTGAAATTGGTCAGAGGTGGGGAATCATCTCCCATACAGCTAGCAACCCACCCCCCACACAAGGAGCGTCCTCATTGCAAAGCTGGGGGACCGTGCCGAGGCATCTCTGAATAAAGGTGAGCTGAGCCCCAGGCCAGCTGCTGCTGAACTGTTCCCACCCTTCCCAGGTAAAACACCTGAATATGTACAAGGGCTTGAAAGACTAGAGGAAGGGCCGTGGAGCCACACCAGCGACAGCACGCAGGCCAACTTGGTGCCTGCAGGCCAGCCAGGGTGGTCCTGGCCCCGGGCGCTCTTCCGGAAGCTTTCCATTGTCCTGCCTGAGATACCCCACCTGTCCCGGCCCCCACTGCTTTTTTCCTTCCTCACCTCTGTCCGGAGAGAAATTCCAGCGGAAGGTATGGGTGACACATCCTCTTCTTTACAGGAGGCAGCCTGGCAACTCCTGCAGAAAGGTCAGCAGAACCCCACTCACACCGGGCCACCAACAAAGCTGTGGCCCCTCACTCCCTCCCACCAGCACAGCCCCGAGACTGCTGACGGGGCAGAGAATATGGAGTCAGGCACAGCTTCAGGGGCTATTGCTGCCTGGAGCGCTGTTTATATTGACCTCAACCAGGCACACCTGGGGAGGGCCGGCCGGCAGGATAAGGCTGCCCACGTCAGCTAATCCACAACCCGCAGGGAATCACATTGTTGAAAATGGACCTCGCTAAGTCAGAATAGAAGGCAAGGAAAAAAAGGACACAATGCCATTTGCAGCACCGTAGATGAGTCTAGAGGTAATCACGTGACATGTAGTAAGTCAGAAAGTGAAAGACACATATCATATCATATCACTTCTAGGTGTTACCTAAAAATGGATACCAGGGCAGATATTTCCACGGAGAAGGGCAATCACAGCTTCATTAAACAAACTTATGGTTCACCAATGGAAAGGTGAGAGGATTGGTTTCATTACGATATCGGGGTTAACAGACTTATACAAACACAGGTGACATATATAATCACCAAAGAACTACGGAATACCAAAAGACTACTCAACATTCTGTGATAACGTACATGGGAAAAGGATCCCAGGAAAAACAGACATCTGTATATGTGTAAAAGAACCACATCTTCCACACCTCCAACAAGCCAAACATTGTAATCAAACTTGCTGTAATAAAAAAATAAAAATTAAATTAAAAACACGAACCAGAAGTAGGGAGACAAACTTGAGGGGCTTTCTCCTGTCACATTCCATTCTAAATTCCAATCTAGAACACGACTTCCATTGAGGCTCTGTTGCCCTAGTAACCAGAATTGGTAAGGGAGAACTGCTGCCACCTTGTGGCCGTTTCACACAGCAGCAGCTTTAATCCCAGCGCTAATGGTCAGTGGATATTCAAAATCATTGCAGGCCTGTAAATGACACCTGCCCTGAAAACAAATCCTGGGGTCACATATCGACCAAAAAATTCAAAGGACGTCCATATTTCAAAACGACCGTTTCAAAAGGCATATTTTATGCACATTAGTGTTCTGCTTCTTTTTCTTTCTTTCTTTTTTGGTTAAAAAAACGGGAATGGAAAAAGGCATCCCTCAGAAGGGGCGAAAATAGTTGCAAACGAATCAATGGACAAAGGTTTAATGTCCAATATATATAAACAGCTCATGCAGCTTAATATTAAAAAAACGAACAACCCAATACAAAAATGGGCAGAAGATCTAAAGAGACGTTTCTTTAAAGAAGACACAGAGATGGCCAAGACGCACATGAAAAGCTGCTCAACAGCACTAATTATTAGAGAAATGCAAATCAAAACTACAATGAGGTATCACCTCACACCTGTTAGAATCGGCATCATCAGAAAATCTAGAAACAACAAATTCTGGGGAGGGTGTGGACAAAAGGAGCCCTCTTCCACTATTGGTGGGAATGTAAATTGATACAGTCAGTATGGAGAACACTATGGAGTTTCCTTAAAAAAACTAGAAATAGAATTACCATCTGATCCAGCAATCCCACTTCTGGGCATATACCCAGAGAAAACCATAAATCAAAAAGGCACATTCACCACAATGTTCATTGCAGCACTATTTACAATAGCCAGGTAATGGAAGCAACCTAAATGCCCACAGACAGATGAATGGATAAAATTGGGGTACACATATCAAATGGAATATTACTCGGCCATAAAAAGGAATGAAACTGGGACATTTGTAGAGACATCGATGGATCTAGAGACTGTCATACAGAATGAAGTAAGTCAGAAAGAGGAAAACAAATATTGTATATTAATGCATATATGTGGAACCTAAAAAATGGTACAGATGAACTGGTTTGCAGGGAAGAAATAGTGACACACAGGTAGAGAACAAACGTATGGACACCAAGTGTGGGAAGCCATGGGGTGGTGGTGGTGGGATGAGTTGGGAGATTGAGATTGACCTGTATACATGTATATGCATAAAATACATAACTAATAATAACCTGCTGTATAAAAAAGTAAATAAAATTAAATTTCAAAATTATAAAAAATAAAATTTAAAAATAAAAGAGAAAAAAGTTCTTCCCTACACACAGATGTATTTATAGGAATGAATTATTTCCATGCTTATATCTATAAATACATAAAAGAGGAATAAAAGCTAACTTGAACCATAAAAGAAGAAAAACCTGAACCCACCAGTTATACAGAGGAAAACGCTATCAGGGCACTTGCTCCAGCGGTAAACAATTCTGAAATTGGTCAGAGGTGGGGAATCATCTCCCATACAGCTAGCAACCCACCCCCCACACAAGGAGCGTCCTCATTGCAAAGCCGGGGGACCGTGCCGAGGCATCTCTGAATAAAGGTGAGCTGAGCCCCAGGCCAGCTGCTGCTGAACTGTTCCCACCCTTCCCAGGTAAAACACCTGAATATGTACAAGGGCTTGAAAGACTAGAGGAAGGGCCGTGGAGCCACACCAGCGACAGCACGCAGGCCAACTTGGTGCCTGCAGGCCAGCCAGGGTGGTCCTGGCCCCGGGCGCTCTTCCGGAAGCTTTCCATTGTCCTGCCTGAGATACCCCACCTGTCCCGGCCCCCACTGCTTTTTTCCTTCCTCACCTCTTTTCGGAGAGAAATTCCAGCGGAAGGTATGGGTGACACATCCTCTTCTTTACAGGAGGCAGCCTGGCAACTCCTGCAGAAAGGTCAGCAGAACCCCACTCACACCGGGCCACCAACAAAGCTGTGGCCCCTCACTCCCTCCCACCAGCACAGCCCCGAGACTGCTGACGGGGCAGAGAATATGGAGTCAGGCACAGCTTCAGGGGCTATTGCTGCCTGGAGCGCTGTTTATATTGACCTCAACCAGGCACACCTGGGAAGGGCCGGCCGGCAGGATAAGGCTGCCCACGTCAGCTAATCCACAACCCGCAGGGAATCACATTGTTGAAAATGGACCTCGCTAAGTCAGAATAGAAGGCAAGGAAAAAAAGGACACAATGCCATTTGCAGCACCGTAGATGAGTCTAGAGGTAATCACGTGACATGTAGTAAGTCAGAAAGTGAAAGACACATATCATATCATATCACTTCTAGGTGTTACCTAAAAATGGATACCAGGGCAGATATTTCCACGGAGAAGGGCAATCACAGCTTCATTAAACAAACTTATGGTTCACCAATGGAAAGGTGAGAGGATTGGTTTCATTACGATATCGGGGTTAACAGACTTATACAAACACAGGTGACATATATAATCACCAAAGAACTACGGAATACCAAAAGACTACTCAACATTCTGTGATAACGTACATGGGAAAAGGATCCCAGGAAAAACAGACATCTGTATATGTGTAAAAGAACCACATCTTCCACACCTCCAACAAGCCAAACATTGTAATCAAACTTGCTGTAATAAAAAAATAAAAATTAAATTAAAAACACGAACCAGAAGTAGGGAGACAAACTTGAGGGGCTTTCTCCTGGCACATTCCATTCTAAATTCCAATCTAGAACACGACTTCCATTGAGGCTCTGTTGCCCTAGTAACCAGAATTGGTAAGGGAGAACTGCTGCCACCTTGTGGCCGTTTCACACAGCAGCAGCTTTAATCCCAGCGCTAATGGTCAGTGGATATTCAAAATCATTGCAGGCCTGTAAATGACACCTGCCCTGAAAACAAATCCTGGGGTCACATATCGACCAAAAAATTCAAAGGACGTCCATATTTCAAAACGACCGTTTCAAAAGGCATATTTTATGCACATTAGTTTTCTGCTTCTTTTTCTTTCTTTCTTTTTTGGTTAAAAAAACGGGAATGGAAAAAGGCATCCCTCAGAAGGGGCGAAAATAGTTGCAAACGAATCAATGGACAAAGGTTTAATGTCCAAAATATATATAAACAGCTCATGCAGCTTAATATTAAAAAAACAAACAACCCAATACAAAAATGGGCAGAAGATCTAAAGAGACGTTTCTTTAAAGAAGACACAGAGATGGCCAAGACGCACATGAAAAGCTGCTCAACAGCACTAATTATTAGAGAAATGCAAATCAAAACTACAATGAGGTATCACCTCACACCTGTTAGAATCGGCATCATCAGAAAATCTAGAAACAACAAATTCTGGGGAGGGTGTGGACAAAAGGAGCCCTCTTCCACTGTTGGTGGGAATGTAAATTGATACAGTCACTATGGAGAACACTATGGAGTTTCCTTAAAAAAACTAGAAATAGAATTACCATCTGATCCAGCAATCCCACTTCTGGGCATATACCCAGAGAAAACCATAAATCAAAAAGGCACATTCACCACAATGTTCATTGCAGCACTATTTACAATAGCCAGGTAATGGAAGCAACCTAAATGCCCACAGACAGATGAACGGATAAAATTGGGGTACACATATAAAATGGAATATTACTCGGCCATAAAAAGGAATGAAACTGGGTCATTTGTAGAGACATCGATGGATCTAGAGACTGTCATACAGAATGAAGTAAGTCAGAAAGAGGAAAACAAATATTGTATATTAATGCATATATGTGGAACCTAAAAAATGGTACAGATGAACTGGTTTGCAGGGAAGAAATAGAGACACACAGGTAGAGAACAACCGTATGGACACCAAGTGTGGGAAGCCATGGGGTGGTGGTGGTGGGATGAGTTGGGAGATTGAGATTGACCTGTATACATGTATATGCATAAAATACATAACTAATAATAACCTGCTGTATAAAAAAGTAAATAAAATTAAATTTCAAAATTATAAAAAATAAAATTTAAAAATAAAAGAGAAAAAAGTTCTTCCCTTCACACAGATGTATTTATAGGAATGAATTATTTCCATGCTTATATCTATAAATACATAAAAGAGGAATAAAAGCTAACTTGAACCATAAAAGAAGAAAAACCTGAACCCACCAGTTATACAGAGGAAAACGCTATCAGGGCACTTGCTCCAGCGGTAAACAATTCTGAAATTGGTCAGAGGTGGGGAATCATCTCCCATACAGCTAGCAACCCACCCCCCACACAAGGAGCGTCCTCATTGCAAAGCTGGGGGACCGTGCCGAGGCATCTCTGAATAAAGGTGAGCTGAGCCCCAGGCCAGCTGCTGCTGAACTGTTCCCACCCTTCCCAGGTAAAACACCTGAATATGTACAAGGGCTTGAAAGACTAGAGGAAGGGCCGTGGAGCCACACCAGCGACAGCACGCAGGCCAACTTGGTGCCTGCAGGCCAGCCAGGGTGGTCCTGGCCCCGGGCGCTCTTCCGGAAGCTTTCCATTGTCCTGCCTGAGATACCCCACCTGTCCCGGCCCCCACTGCTTTTTTCCTTCCTCACCTCTGTCCGGAGAGAAATTCCAGCGGAAGGTATGGGTGACACATCCTCTTCTTTACAGGAGGCAGCCTGGCAACTCCTGCAGAAAGGTCAGCAGAACCCCACTCACACCGGGCCACCAACAAAGCTGTGGCCCCTCACTCCCTCCCACCAGCACAGCCCCGAGACTGCTGACGGGGCAGAGAATATGGAGTCAGGCACAGGTTCAGGGGCTATTGCTGCCTGGAGCGCTGTTTATATTGACCTCAACCAGGCACACCTGGGGAGGGCCGGCCGGCAGGATAAGGCTGCCCACGTCAGCTAATCCACAACCCGCAGGGAATCACATTGTTGAAAATGGACCTCGCTAAGTCAGAATAGAAGGCAAGGAAAAAAAGGACACAATGCCATTTGCAGCACCGTAGATGAGTCTAGAGGTAATCACGTGACATGTAGTAAGTCAGAAAGTGAAAGACACATATCATATCATATCACTTCTAGGTGTTACCTAAAAATGGATACCAGGGCAGATATTTCCACGGAGAAGGGCAATCACAGCTTCATTAAACAAACTTATGGTTCACCAATGGAAAGGTGAGAGGATTGGTTTCATTACGATATCGGGGTTAACAGACTTATACAAACACAGGTGACATATATAATCACCAAAGAACTACGGAATACCAAAAGACTACTCAACATTCTGTGATAACGTACATGGGAAAAGGATCCCAGGAAAAACAGACATCTGTATATGTGTAAAAGAACCACATCTTCCACACCTCCAACAAGCCAAACATTGTAATCAAACTTGCTGTAATAAAAAATAAAAATTAAATTAAAAACACGAACCAGAAGTAGGGAGACAAACTTGAGGGGCTTTCTCCTGGCACATTCCATTCTAAATTCCAATCTAGAACACGACTTCCATTGAGGCTCTGTTGCCCTAGTAACCAGAATTGGTAAGGGAGAACTGCTGCCACCTTGTGGCCGTTTCACACAGCAGCAGCTTTAATCCCAGCGCTAATGGTCAGTGGATATTCAAAATCATTGCAGGCCTGTAAATGACACCTGCCCTGAAAACAAATCCTGGGGTCACATATCGACCAAAAAATTCAAAGGACGTCCATATTTCAAAACGACCGTTTCAAAAGGCATATTTTATGCACATTAGTGTTCTGCTTCTTTTTCTTTCTTTCTTTTTTGGTTAAAAAAACGGGAATGGAAAAAGGCATCCCTCAGAAGGGGCGAAAATAGTTGCAAACGAATCAATGGACAAAGGTTTAATGTCCAATATATATAAACAGCTCATGCAGCTTAATATTAAAAAAACAAACAACCCAATACAAAAATGGGCAGAAGATCTAAAGAGACGTTTCTTTAAAGAAGACACAGAGATGGCCAAGACACACATGAAAAGCTGCTCAACAGCACTAATTATTAGAGAAATGCAAATCAAAACTACAATGAGGTATCACCTCACACCTGTTAGAATCGGCGTCATCAGAAAATCTAGAAACAACAAATTCTGGGGAGGGTGTGGACAAAAGGAGCCCTCTTCCACTATTGGTGGGAATGTAAATTGATACAGTCAGTATGGAGAACACTATGGAGTTTCCTTATAAAAACTAAAAATAGAATTACCATCTGATCCAGCAATCCCACTTCTGGGCATATACCCAGAGAAAACCATAAATCAAAAAGGCACATTCACCACAATGTTCATTGCAGCACTATTTACAATAGCCAGGTAATGGAAGCAACCTAAATGCCCACAGACAGATGAATGGATAAAATTGGGGTACACATATCAAATGGAATATTACTCGGCCATAAAAAGGAATGAAACTGGGTCATTTGTAGAGACATCGATGGATCTAGAGACTGTCATACAGAATGAAGTAAGTCAGAAAGAGGAAAACAAATATTGTATATTAATGCATATATGTGGAACCTAAAAAATGGTACAGATGAACTGGTTTGCAGGGAAGAAATAGTGACACACAGGTAGAGAACAAACGGATGGACACCAAGTGTGGGAAGCCATGGGGTGGTGGTGGTGGGATGAGATGGGAGATTGAGATTGACCTGTATACATGTATATGCATAAAATACATAACTAATAATAACCTGCTGTATAAAAAAGTAAATAAAATTAAATTTCAAAATTATAAAAAATAAAATTTAAAAATAAAAGAGAAAAAAGTTCTTCCCTTCACACAGATGTATTTATAGGAATGAATTATTTCCATGCTTATATCTATAAATACATAAAAGAGGAATAAAAGCTAACTTGAACCATAAAAGAAGAAAAACCTGAACGCACCAGTTATACAGAGGAAAACGCTATCAGGGCACTTGCTCCAGCGGTAAACAATTCTGAAATTGGTCAGAGGTGGGGAATCATCTCCCATACAGCTAGCAACCCACCCCCCACACAAGGAGCGTCCTCATTGCAAAGCCGGGGGACCGTGCCGAGGCATCTCTGAATAAAGGTGAGCTGAGCCCCAGGCCAGCTGCTGCTGAACTGTTCCCACCCTTCCCAGGTAAAACACCTGAATATGTACAAGGGCTTGAAAGACTAGAGGAAGGGCCGTGGAGCCACACCAGCGACAGCACGCAGGCCAACTTGGTGCCTGCAGGCCAGCCAGGGTGGTCCTGGCCCCGGGCGCTCTTCCGGAAGCTTTCCATTGTCCTGCCTGAGATACCCCACCTGTCCCGGCCCCCACTGCTTTTTTCCTTCCTCACCTCTGTCCGGAGAGAAATTCCAGCGGAAGGTATGGGTGACACATCCTCTTCTTTACAGGAGGCAGCCTGGCAACTCCTGCAGAAAGGTCAGCAGAACCCCACTCACACCGGGCCACCAACAAAGCTGTGGCCCCTCACTCCCTCCCACCAGCACAGCCCCGAGACTGCTGACGGGGCAGAGAATATGGAGTCAGGCACAGGTTCAGGGGCTATTGCTGCCTGGAGCGCTGTTTATATTGACCTCAACCGGGCACACCTGGGGAGGGCCGGCCGGCAGGATAAGGCTGCCCACGTCAGCTAATCCACAACCCGCAGGGAATCACATTGTTGAAAATGGACCTCGCTAAGTCAGAATAGAAGGCAAGGAAAAAAAGGACACAATGCCATTTGCAGCACCGTAGATGAGTCTAGAGGTAATCACGTGACATGTAGTAAGTCAGAAAGTGAAAGACACATATCATATCATATCACTTCTAGGTGTTACCTAAAAATGGATACCAGGGCAGATATTTCCACGGAGAAGGGCAATCACAGCTTCATTAAACAAACTTATGGTTCACCAATGGAAAGGTGAGAGGATTGGTTTCATTACGATATCGGGGTTAACAGACTTATACAAACACAGGTGACATATATAATCACCAAAGAACTACGGAATACCAAAAGACTACTCAACATTCTGTGATAACGTACATGGGAAAAGGATCCCAGGAAAAACAGACATCTGTATATGTGTAAAAGAACCACATCTTCCACACCTCCAACAAGCCAAACATTGTAATCAAACTTGCTGTAATAAAAAAATAAAAATTAAATTAAAAACACGAATCAGAAGTACGGAGACAAACTTGAGGGGCTTTCTCCTGGCACATTCCATTCTAAATTCCAATCTAGAACACGACTTCCATTGAGGCTCTGTTGCCCTAGTAACCAGAATTGGTAAGGGAGAACTGCTGCCACCTTGTGGCCGTTTCACACAGCAGCAGCTTTAATCCCAGCGCTAATGGTCAGTGGATATTCAAAATCATTGCAGGCCTGTAAATGACACCTGCCCTGAAAACAAATCCTGGGGTCACATATCGACCAAAAAATTCAAAGGACGTCCATATTTCAAAACGACCGTTTCAAAAGGCATATTTTATGCACATTAGTTTTCTGCTTCTTTTTCTTTCTTTCTTTTTTGGTTAAAAAAACGGGAATGGAAAAAGGCATCCCTCAGAAGGGGCGAAAATAGTTGCAAACGAATCAATGGACAAAGGTTTAATGTCCAAAATATATAAAAACAGCTCATGCAGCTTAATATTAAAAAAACAAACAACCCAATACAAAAATGGGCAGAAGATCTAAAGAGACGTTTCTTTAAAGAAGACACAGAGATGGCCAAGACGCACATGAAAAGCTGCTCAACAGCACTAATTATTAGAGAAATGCAAATCAAAACTACAATGACGTATCACCTCACACCTGTTAGAATGGGCATCATCAGAAAATCTAGAAACAACAAATTCTGGGGAGGGTGTGGACAAAAGGAGCCCTCTTCCACTGTTGGTGGGAATGTAAATTGATACAGTCAGTATGGAGAACACTATGGAGTTTCCTTAAAAAAACTAGAAATAGAATTACCATCTGATCCAGCAATCCCACTTCTGGGCATATACCCAGAGAAAACCATAAATCAAAAAGGCACATTCACCACAATGTTCATTGCAGCACTATTTACAATAGCCAGGTAATGGAAGCAACCTAAATGCCCACAGACAGATGAACGGATAAAATTGGGGTACACATATCAAATGGAATATTACTCGGCCATAAAAAGGAATGAAACTGGGTCATTTGTAGAGACATCGATGGATCTAGAGACTGTCATACAGAATGAAGTAAGTCAGAAAGAGGAAAACAAATATTGTATATTAATGCATATATGTGGAACCTAAAAAATGGTACAGATGAACTGGTTTGCAGGGAAGAAATAGAGACACACAGGTAGAGAACAACCGTATGGACACCAAGTGTGGGAAGCCATGGGGTGGTGGTGGTGGGATGAGTTGGGAGATTGAGATTGACCTGTATACATGTATATGCATAAAATACATAACTAATAATAACCTGCTGTATAAAAAAGTAAATAAAATTAAATTTCAAAATTATAAAAAAGGAAATTTAAAACTAAAAGAGAAAAAAGTTCTTCCCTTCACACAGATGTATTTATAGGAATGAATTATTTCCATGCTTATATCTATAAATACATAAAAGAGGAATAAAAGCTAACTTGAACCATAAAAGAAGAAAAACCAGAACCCACCAGTTATACAGAGGAAAACGCTATCAGGGCACTTGCTCCAGCGGTAAACAATTCTGAAATTGGTCAGAGGTGGGGAATCATCTCCCATACAGCTAGCAACCCACCCCCCACACAAGGAGCGTCCTCATTGCAAAGCTGGGGGACCGTGCCGAGGCATCTCTGAATAAAGGTGAGCTGAGCCCCAGGCCAGCTGCTGCTGAACTGTTCCCACCCTTCCCAGGTAAAACACCTGAATATGTACAAGGGCTTGAAAGACTAGAGGAAGGGCCGTGGAGCCACACCAGCGACAGCACGCAGGCCAACTGGGTGCCTGCAGGCCAGCCAGGGTGGTCCTGGCCCCGGGCGCTCTTCCGGAAGCTTTCCATTGTCCTGCCTGAGATACCCCACCTGTCCCGGCCCCCACTGCTTTTTTCCTTCCTCACCTCTGTCCGGAGAGAAATTCCAGCGGAAGGTATGGGTGACACATCCTCTTCTTTACAGGAGGCAGCCTGGCAACTCCTGCAGAAAGGTCAGCAGAACCCCACTCACACCGGGCCACCAACAAAGCTGTGGCCCCTCACTCCCTCCCACCAGCACAGCCCCGAGACTGCTGACGGGGCAGAGAATATGGAGTCAGGCACAGCTTCAGGGGCTATTGCTGCCTGGAGCGCTGTTTATATTGACCTCAACCAGGCACACCTGGGGAGGGCCGGCCGGCAGGATAAGGCTGCCCACGTCAGCTAATCCACAACCCGCAGGGAATCACATTGTTGAAAATGGACCTCGCTAAGTCAGAATAGAAGGCAAGGAAAAAAAGGACACAATGCCATTTGCAGCACCGTAGATGAGTCTAGAGGTAATCACGTGACATGTAGTAAGTCAGAAAGTGAAAGACACATATCATATCATATCACTTCTAGGTGTTACCTAAAAATGGATACCAGGGCAGATATTTCCACGGAGAAGGGCAATCACAGCTTCATTAAACAAACTTATGGTTCACCAATGGAAAGGTGAGAGGATTGGTTTCATTACGATATCGGGGTTAACAGACTTATACAAACACAGGTGACATATATAATCACCAAAGAACTACGGAATACCAAAAGACTACTCAACATTCTGTGATAACGTACATGGGAAAAGGATCCCAGGAAAAACAGACATCTGTATATGTGTAAAAGAACCACATCTTCCACACCTCCAACAAGCCAAACATTGTAATCAAACTTGCTGTAATAAAAAAATAAAAATTAAATTAAAAACACGAACCAGAAGTAGGGAGACAAACTTGAGGGGCTTTCTCCTGGCACATTCCATTCTAAATTCCAATCTAGAACACGACTTCCATTGAGGCTCTGTTGCCCTAGTAACCAGAATTGGTAAGGGAGAACTGCTGCCACCTTGTGGCCGTTTCACACAGCAGCAGCTTTAATCCCAGCGCTAATGGTCAGTGGATATTCAAAATCATTGCAGGCCTGTAAATGACACCTGCCCTGAAAACAAATCCTGGGGTCACATATCGACCAAAAAATTCAAAGGACGTCCATATTTCAAAACGACCGTTTCAAAAGGCATATTTTATGCACATTAGTTTTCTGCTTCTTTTTCTTTCTTTCTTTTTTGGTTAAAAAAACGGGAATGGAAAAAGGCATCCCTCAGAAGGGGCGAAAATAGTTGCAAACGAATCAATGGACAAAGGTTTAATGTCCAAAATATATATAAACAGCTCATGCAGCTTAATATTAAAAAAACAAACAACCCAATACAAAAATGGGCAGAAGATCTAAAGAGACGTTTCTTTAAAGAAGACACAGAGATGGCCAAGACGCACATGAAAAGCTGCTCAACAGCACTAATTATTAGAGAAATGCAAATCAAAACTACAATGAGGTGTCACCTCACACCTGTTAGAATCGGCATCATCAGAAAATCTAGAAACAACAAATTCTGGGGAGGGTGTGGACAAAAGGAGCCCTCTTCCACTGTTGGTGGGAATGTAAATTGATACAGTCACTATGGAGAACACTATGGAGTTTCCTTAAAAAAACTAGAAATAGAATTACCATCTGATCCAGCAATCCCACTTCTGGGCATATACCCAGAGAAAACCATAAATCAAAAAGGCACATTCACCACAATGTTCATTGCAGCACTATTTACAATAGCCAGGTAATGGAAGCAACCTAAATGCCCACAGACAGATGAACGGATAAAATTGGGGTACACATATCAAATGGAATATTACTCGGCCATAAAAAGGAATGAAACTGGGTCATTTGTAGAGACATCGATGGATCTAGAGACTGTCATACAGAATGAAGTAAGTCAGAAAGAGGAAAACAAATATTGTATATTAATGCATATATGTGGAACCTAAAAAATGGTACAGATGAACTGGTTTGCACGGAAGAAATAGTGACACACAGGTAGAGAACAAACGTATGGACACCAAGTGTGGGAAGCCATGGGGTGGTGGTGGTGGGATGAGTTGGGAGATTGAGATTGACCTGTATACATGTATATGCATAAAATACATAACTAATAATAACCTGCTGTATAAAAATGTAAATAAAATTAAATTTCAAAATTATAAAAAATAAAATTTAAAAATAAAAGAGAAAAAAGTTCTTCCCTTCACACAGATGTATTTATAGGAATGAATTATTTCCATGCTTATATCTATAAATACATAAAAGAGGAATAAAAGCTAACTTGAACCATAAAAGAAGAAAAACCTGAACCCACCAGTTATACAGAGGAAAACGCTATCAGGGCACTTGCTCCAGCGGTAAACAATTCTGAAATTGGTCAGAGGTGGGGAATCATCTCCCATACAGCTAGCAACCCACCCCCCACACAAGGAGCGTCCTCATTGCAAAGCTGGGGGACCGTGCCGAGGCATCTCTGAATAAAGGTGAGCTGAGCCCCAGGCCAGCTGCTGCTGAACTGTTCCCACCCTTCCCAGGTAAAACACCTGAATATGTACAAGGGCTTGAAAGACTAGAGGAAGGGCCGTGGAGCCACACCAGCGACAGCACGCAGGCCAACTGGGTGCCTGCAGGCCAGCCAGGGTGGTCCTGGCCCCGGGCGCTCTTCCGGAAGCTTTCCATTGTCCTGCCTGAGATACCCCACCTGTCCCGGCCCCCACTGCTTTTTTCCTTCCTCACCTCTGTCCGGAGAGAAATTCCAGCGGAAGGTATGGGTGACACATCCTCTTCTTTACAGGAGGCAGCCTGGCAACTCCTGCAGAAAGGTCAGCAGAACCCCACTCACACCGGGCCACCAACAAAGCTGTGGCCCCTCACTCCCTCCCACCAGCACAGCCCCGAGACTGCTGACGGGGCAGAGAATATGGAGTCAGGCACAGGTTCAGGGGCTATTGCTGCCTGGAGCGCTGTTTATATTGACCTCAACCAGGCACACCTGGGGAGGGCCGGCCGGCAGGATAAGGCTGCCCACGTCAGCTAATCCACAACCCGCAGGGAATCACATTGTTGAAAATGGACCTCGCTAAGTCAGAATAGAAGGCAAGGAAAAAAAGGACACAATGCCATTTGCAGCACCGTAGATGAGTCTAGAGGTAATCACGTGACATGTAGTAAGTCAGAAAGTGAAAGACACATATCATATCATATCACTTCTAGGTGTTACCTAAAAATGGATACCAGGGCAGATATTTCCACGGAGAAGGGCAATCACAGCTTCATTAAACAAACTTATGGTTCACCAATGGAAAGGTGAGAGGATTGGTTTCATTACGATATCGGGGTTAACAGACTTATACAAACACAGGTGACATATATAATCACCAAAGAACTACGGAATACCAAAAGACTACTCAACATTCTGTGATAACGTACATGGGAAAAGGATCCCAGGAAAAACAGACATCTGTATATGTGTAAAAGAACCACATCTTCCACACCTCCAACAAGCCAAACATTGTAATCAAACTTGCTGTAATAAAAAAATAAAAATTAAATTAAAAACACGAACCAGAAGTAGGGAGACAAACTTGAGGGGCTTTCTCCTGTCACATTCCATTCTAAATTCCAATCTAGAACACGACTTCCATTGAGGCTCTGTTGCCCTAGTAACCAGAATTGGTAAGGGAGAACTGCTGCCACCTTGTGGCCGTTTCACACAGCAGCAGCTTTAATCCCAGCGCTAATGGTCAGTGGATATTCAAAATCATTGCAGGCCTGTAAATGACACCTGCCCTGAAAACAAATCCTGGGGTCACATATCGACCAAAAAATTCAAAGGACGTCCATATTTCAAAACGACCATTTCAAAAGGCATATTTTATGCACATTAGTGTTCTGCTTCTTTTTCTTTCTTTCTTTTTTGGTTAAAAAAACGGGAATGGAAAAAGGCATCCCTCAGAAGGGGCGAAAATAGTTGCAAACGAATCAATGGACAAAGGTTTAATGTCCAATATATATAAACAGCTCATGCAGCTTAATATTAAAAAAACGAACAACCCAATACAAAAATGGGCAGAAGATCTAAAGAGACGTTTCTTTAAAGAAGACACAGAGATGGCCAAGACGCACATGAAAAGCTGCTCAACAGCACTAATTATTAGAGAAATGCAAATCAAAACTACAATGAGGTATCACCTCACACCTGTTAGAATCGGCATCATCAGAAAATCTAGAAACAACAAATTCTGGGGAGGGTGTGGACAAAAGGAGCCCTCTTCCACTATTGGTGGGAATGTAAATTGATACAGTCAGTATGGAGAACACTATGGAGTTTCCTTAAAAAAACTAGAAATAGAATTACCATCTGATCCAGCAATCCCACTTCTGGGCATATACCCAGAGAAAACCATAAATCAAAAAGGCACATTCACCACAATGTTCATTGCAGCACTATTTACAATAGCCAGGTAATGGAAGCAACCTAAATGCCCACAGACAGATGAATGGATAAAATTGGGGTACACATATCAAATGGAATATTACTCGGCCATAAAAAGGAATGAAACTGGGTCATTTGTAGAGACATCGATGGATCTAGAGACTGTCATACAGAATGAAGTAAGTCAGAAAGAGGAAAACAAATATTGTATATTAATGCATATATGTGGAACCTAAAAAATGGTACAGATGAACTGGTTTGCAGGGAAGAAATAGTGACACACAGGTAGAGAACAAACGTATGGACACCAAGTGTGGGAAGCCATGGGGTGGTGGTGGTGGGATGAGTTGGGAGATTGAGATTGACCTGTATACATGTATATGCATAAAATACATAACTAATAATAACCTGCTGTATAAAAAAGTAAATAAAATTAAATTTCAAAATTATAAAAAATAAAATTTAAAAATAAAAGAGAAAAAAGTTCTTCCCTACACACAGATGTATTTATAGGAATGAATTATTTCCATGCTTATATCTATAAATACATAAAAGAGGAATAAAAGCTAACTTGAACCATAAAAGAAGAAAAACCTGAACCCACCAGTTATACAAAGGAAAACGCTATCAGGGCACTTGCTCCAGCGGTAAACAATTCTGAAATTGGTCAGAGGTGGGGAATCATCTCCCATACAGCTAGCAACCCACCCCCCACACAAGGAGCGTCCTCATTGCAAAGCTGGGGGACCGTGCCGAGGCATCTCTGAATAAAGGTGAGCTGAGCCCCAGGCCAGCTGCTGCTGAACTGTTCCCACCCTTCCCAGGTAAAACACCTGAATATGTACAAGGGCTTGAAAGACTAGAGGAAGGGCCGTGGAGCCACACCAGCGACAGCACGCAGGCCAACTTGGTGCCTGCAGGCCAGCCAGGGTGGTCCTGGCCCCGGGCGCTCTTCCGGAAGCTTTCCATTGTCCTGCCTGAGATACCCCACCTGTCCCGGCCCCCACTGCTTTTTTCCTTCCTCACCTCTGTCCGGAGAGAAATTCCAGCGGAAGGTATGGGTGACACATCCTCTTCTTTACAGGAGGCAGCCTGGCAACTCCTGCAGAAAGGTCAGCAGAACCCCACTCACACCGGGCCACCAACAAAGCTGTGGCCCCTCACTCCCTCCCACCAGCACAGCCCCGAGACTGCTGACGGGGCAGAGAATATGGAGTCAGGCACAGCTTCAGGGGCTATTGCTGCCTGGAGCGCTGTTTATATTGACCTCAACCGGGCACACCTGGGGCGGGCCGGCCGGCAGGATAAGGCTGCCCACGTCAGCTAATCCACAACCCGCAGGGAATCACATTGTTGAAAATGGACCTCGCTAAGTCAGAATAGAAGGCAAGGAAAAAAAGGACACAATGCCATTTGCAGCACCGTAGATGAGTCTAGAGGTAATCACGTGACATGTAGTAAGTCAGAAAGTGAAAGACACATATCATATCATATCACTTCTAGGTGTTACCTAAAAATGGATACCAGGGCAGATATTTCCACGGAGAAGGGCAATCACAGCTTCATTAAACAAACTTATGGTTCACCAATGGAAAGGTGAGAGGATTGGTTTCATTACGATATCGGGGTTAACAGACTTATACAAACACAGGTGACATATATAATCACCAAAGAACTACGGAATACCAAAAGACTACTCAACATTCTGTGATAACGTACATGGGAAAAGGATCCCAGGAAAAACAGACATCTGTATATGTGTAAAAGAACCACATCTTCCACACCTCCAACAAGCCAAACATTGTAATCAAACTTGCTGTAATAAAAAAATAAAAATTAAATTAAAAACACGAACCAGAAGTAGGGAGACAAACTTGAGGGGCTTTCTCCTGGCACATTCCATTCTAAATTCCAATCTAGAACACGACTTCCATTGAGGCTCTGTTGCCCTAGTAACCAGAATTGGTAAGGGAGAACTGCTGCCACCTTGTGGCCGTTTCACACAGCAGCAGCTTTAATCCCAGCGCTAATGGTCAGTGGATATTCAAAATCATTGCAGGCCTGTAAATGACACCTGCCCTGAAAACAAATCCTGGGGTCACATATCGACCAAAAAATTCAAAGGACGTCCATATTTCAAAACGACCGTTTCAAAAGGCATATTTTATGCACATTAGTTTTCTGCTTCTTTTTCTTTCTTTCTTTTTTGGTTAAAAAAACGGGAATGGAAAAAGGCATCCCTCAGAAGGGGCGAAAATAGTTGCAAACGAATCAATGGACAAAGGTTTAATGTCCAAAATATATATAAACAGCTCATGCAGCTTAATATTAAAAAAACAAACAACCCAATACAAAAATGGGCAGAAGATCTAAAGAGACGTTTCTTTAAAGAAGACACAGAGATGGCCAAGACGCACATGAAAAGCTGCTCAACAGCACTAATTATTAGAGAAATGCAAATCAAAACTACAATGAGGTATCACCTCACACCTGTTAGAATCGGCATCATCAGAAAATCTAGAAACAACAAATTCTGGGGAGGGTGTGGACAAAAGGAGCCCTCTTCCACTGTTGGTGGGAATGTAAATTGATACAGTCACTATGGAGAACACTATGGAGTTTCCTTAAAAAAACTAGAAATAGAATTACCATCTGATCCAGCAATCCCACTTCTGGGCATATACCCAGAGAAAACCATAAATCAAAAAGGCACATTCACCACAATGTTCATTGCAGCACTATTTACAATAGCCAGGTAATGGAAGCAACCTAAATGCCCACAGACAGATGAACGGATAAAATTGGGGTACACATATAAAATGGAATATTACTCGGCCATAAAAAGGAATGAAACTGGGTCATTTGTAGAGACATCGATGGATCTAGAGACTGTCATACAGAATGAAGTAAGTCAGAAAGAGGAAAACAAATATTGTATATTAATGCATATATGTGGAACCTAAAAAATGGTACAGATGAACTGGTTTGCAGGGAAGAAATAGAGACACACAGGTAGAGAACAACCGTATGGACACCAAGTGTGGGAAGCCATGGGGTGGTGGTGGTGGGATGAGTTGGGAGATTGAGATTGACCTGTATACATGTATATGCATAAAATACATAACTAATAATAACCTGCTGTATAAAAAAGTAAATAAAATTAAATTTCAAAATTATAAAAAATAAAATTTAAAAATAAAAGAGAAAAAAGTTCTTCCCTTCACACAGATGTATTTATAGGAATGAATTATTTCCATGCTTATATCTATAAATACATAAAAGAGGAATAAAAGCTAACTTGAACCATAAAAGAAGAAAAACCTGAACCCACCAGTTATACAGAGGAAAACGCTATCAGGGCACTTGCTCCAGCGGTAAACAATTCTGAAATTGGTCAGAGGTGGGGAATCATCTCCCATACAGCTAGCAACCCACCCCCCACACAAGGAGCGTCCTCATTGCAAAGCTGGGGGACCGTGCCGAGGCATCTCTGAATAAAGGTGAGCTGAGCCCCAGGCCAGCTGCTGCTGAACTGTTCCCACCCTTCCCAGGTAAAACACCTGAATATGTACAAGGGCTTGAAAGACTAGAGGAAGGGCCGTGGAGCCACACCAGCGACAGCACGCAGGCCAACTTGGTGCCTGCAGGCCAGCCAGGGTGGTCCTGGCCCCGGGCGCTCTTCCGGAAGCTTTCCATTGTCCTGCCTGAGATACCCCACCTGTCCCGGCCCCCACTGCTTTTTTCCTTCCTCACCTCTGTCCGGAGAGAAATTCCAGCGGAAGGTATGGGTGACACATCCTCTTCTTTACAGGAGGCAGCCTGGCAACTCCTGCAGAAAGGTCAGCAGAACCCCACTCACACCGGGCCACCAACAAAGCTGTGGCCCCTCACTCCCTCCCACCAGCACAGCCCCGAGACTGCTGACGGGGCAGAGAATATGGAGTCAGGCACAGGTTCAGGGGCTATTGCTGCCTGGAGCGCTGTTTATATTGACCTCAACCAGGCACACCTGGGGAGGGCCGGCCGGCAGGATAAGGCTGCCCACGTCAGCTAATCCACAACCCGCAGGGAATCACATTGTTGAAAATGGACCTCGCTAAGTCAGAATAGAAGGCAAGGAAAAAAAGGACACAATGCCATTTGCAGCACCGTAGATGAGTCTAGAGGTAATCACGTGACATGTAGTAAGTCAGAAAGTGAAAGACACATATCATATCATATCACTTCTAGGTGTTACCTAAAAATGGATACCAGGGCAGATATTTCCACGGAGAAGGGCAATCACAGCTTCATTAAACAAACTTATGGTTCACCAATGGAAAGGTGAGAGGATTGGTTTCATTACGATATCGGGGTTAACAGACTTATACAAACACAGGTGACATATATAATCACCAAAGAACTACGGAATACCAAAAGACTACTCAACATTCTGTGATAACGTACATGGGAAAAGGATCCCAGGAAAAACAGACATCTGTATATGTGTAAAAGAACCACATCTTCCACACCTCCAACAAGCCAAACATTGTAATCAAACTTGCTGTAATAAAAAAATAAAAATTAAATTAAAAACACGAACCAGAAGTAGGGAGACAAACTTGAGGGGCTTTCTCCTGGCACATTCCATTCTAAATTCCAATCTAGAACACGACTTCCATTGAGGCTCTGTTGCCCTAGTAACCAGAATTGGTAAGGGAGAACTGCTGCCACCTTGTGGCCGTTTCACACAGCAGCAGCTTTAATCCCAGCGCTAATGGTCAGTGGATATTCAAAATCATTGCAGGCCTGTAAATGACACCTGCCCTGAAAACAAATCCTGGGGTCACATATCGACCAAAAAATTCAAAGGACGTCCATATTTCAAAACGACCGTTTCAAAAGGCATATTTTATGCACATTAGTTTTCTGCTTCTTTTTCTTTCTTTCTTTTTTGGTTAAAAAAACGGGAATGGAAAAAGGCATCCCTCAGAAGGGGCGAAAATAGTTGCAAACGAATCAATGGACAAAGGTTTAATGTCCAAAATATATATAAACAGCTCATGCAGCTTAATATTAAAAAAACAAACAACCCAATACAAAAATGGGCAGAAGATCTAAAGAGACGTTTCTTTAAAGAAGACACAGAGATGGCCAAGACGCACATGAAAAGCTGCTCAACAGCACTAATTATTAGAGAAATGCAAATCAAAACTACAATGAGGTGTCACCTCACACCTGTTAGAATCGGCATCATCAGAAAATCTAGAAACAACAAATTCTGGGGAGGGTGTGGACAAAAGGAGCCCTCTTCCACTGTTGGTGGGAATGTAAATTGATACAGTCACTATGGAGAACACTATGGTGTTTCCTTAAAAAAACTAGAAATAGAATTACCATCTGATCCAGCAATCCCACTTCTGGGCATATACCCAGAGAAAACCATAAATCAAAAAGGCACATTCACCACAATGTTCATTGCAGCACTATTTACAATAGCCAGGTAATGGAAGCAACCTAAATGCCCACAGACAGATGAATGGATAAAATTGGGGTACACATATCAAATGGAATATTACTCGGCCATAAAAAGGAATGAAACTGGGTCATTTGTAGAGACATCGATGGATCTAGAGACTGTCATACAGAATGAAGTAAGTCAGAAAGAGGAAAACAAATATTGTATATTAATGCATATATGTGGAACCTAAAAAATGGTACAGATGAACTGGTTTGCAGGGAAGAAATAGTGACACACAGGTAGAGAACAAACGTATGGACACCAAGTGTGGGAAGCCATGGGGTGGTGGTGGTGGGATGAGTTGGGAGATTGAGATTGACCTGTATACATGTATATGCATAAAATACATAACTAATAATAACCTGCTGTATAAAAAAGTAAATAAAATTAAATTTCAAAATTATAAAAAATAAAATTTAAAAATAAAAGAGAAAAAAGTTCTTCCCTACACACAGATGTATTTATAGGAATGAATTATTTCCATGCTTATATCTATAAATACATAAAAGAGGAATAAAAGCTAACTTGAACCATAAAAGAAGAAAAACCTGAACCCACCAGTTATACAGAGGAAAACGCTATCAGGGCACTTGCTCCAGCGGTAAACAATTCTGAAATTGGTCAGAGGTGGGGAATCATCTCCCATACAGCTAGCAACCCACCCCCCACACAAGGAGCGTCCTCATTGCAAAGCTGGGGGACCGTGCCGAGGCATCTCTGAATAAAGGTGAGCTGAGCCCCAGGCCAGCTGCTGCTGAACTGTTCCCACCCTTCCCAGGTAAAACACCTGAATATGTACAAGGGCTTGAAAGACTAGAGGAAGGGCCGTGGAGCCACACCAGCGACAGCACGCAGGCCAACTTGGTGCCTGCAGGCCAGCCAGGGTGGTCCTGGCCCCGGGCGCTCTTCCGGAAGCTTTCCATTGTCCTGCCTGAGATACCCCACCTGTCCCGGCCCCCACTGCTTTTTTCCTTCCTCACCTCTGTCCGGAGAGAAATTCCAGCGGAAGGTATGGGTGACACATCCTCTTCTTTACAGGAGGCAGCCTGGCAACTCCTGCAGAAAGGTCAGCAGAACCCCACTCACACCGGGCCACCAACAAAGCTGTGGCCCCTCACTCCCTCCCACCAGCACAGCCCCGAGACTGCTGACGGGGCAGAGAATATGGAGTCAGGCACAGCTTCAGGGGCTATTGCTGCCTGGAGCGCTGTTTATATTGACCTCAACCAGGCACACCTGGGGAGGGCCGGCCGGCAGGATAAGGCTGCCCACGTCAGCTAATCCACAACCCGCAGGGAATCACATTGTTGAAAATGGACCTCGCTAAGTCAGAATAGAAGGCAAGGAAAAAAAGGACACAATGCCATTTGCAGCACCGTAGATGAGTCTAGAGGTAATCACGTGACATGTAGTAAGTCAGAAAGTGAAAGACACATATCATATCATATCACTTCTAGGTGTTACCTAAAAATGGATACCAGGGCAGATATTTCCACGGAGAAGGGCAATCACAGCTTCATTAAACAAACTTATGGTTCACCAATGGAAAGGTGAGAGGATTGGTTTCATTACGATATCGGGGTTAACAGACTTATACAAACACAGGTGACATATATAATCACCAAAGAACTACGGAATACCAAAAGACTACTCAACATTCTGTGATAACGTACATGGGAAAAGGATCCCAGGAAAAACAGACATCTGTATATGTGTAAAAGAACCACATCTTCCACACCTCCAACAAGCCAAACATTGTAATCAAACTTGCTGTAATAAAAAAATAAAAATTAAATTAAAAACACGAACCAGAAGTAGGGAGACAAACTTGAGGGGCTTTCTCCTGGCACATTCCATTCTAAATTCCAATCTAGAACACGACTTCCATTGAGGCTCTGTTGCCCTAGTAACCAGAATTGGTAAGGGAGAACTGCTGCCACCTTGTGGCCGTTTCACACAGCAGCAGCTTTAATCCCAGCGCTAATGGTCAGTGGATATTCAAAATCATTGCAGGCCTGTAAATGACACCTGCCCTGAAAACAAATCCTGGGGTCACATATCGACCAAAAAATTCAAAGGACGTCCATATTTCAAAACGACCGTTTCAAAAGGCATATTTTATGCACATTAGTTTTCTGCTTCTTTTTCTTTCTTTCTTTTTTGGTTAAAAAAACGGGAATGGAAAAAGGCATCCCTCAGAAGGGGCGAAAATAGTTGCAAACGAATCAATGGACAAAGGTTTAATGTCCAAAATATATATAAACAGCTCATGCAGCTTAATATTAAAAAAACAAACAACCCAATACAAAAATGGGCAGAAGATCTAAAGAGACGTTTCTTTAAAGAAGACACAGAGATGGCCAAGACGCACATGAAAAGCTGCTCAACAGCACTAATTATTAGAGAAATGCAAATCAAAACTACAATGAGGTATCACCTCACACCTTTTAGAATCGGCATCATCAGAAAATCTAGAAACAACAAATTCTGGGGAGGGTGTGGACAAAAGGAGCCCTCTTCCACTGTTGGTGGGAATGTAAATTGATACAGTCAGTATGGAGAACACTATGGAGTTTCCTTAAAAAAACTAGAAATAGAATTACCATCTGATCCAGCAATCCCACTTCTGGGCATATACCCAGAGAAAACCATAAATCAAAAAGGCACATTCACCACAATGTTCATTGCAGCACTATTTACAATAGCCAGGTAATGGAAGCAACCTAAATGCCCACAGACAGATGAACGGATAAAATTGGGGTACACATATAAAATGGAATATTACTCGGCCATAAAAAGGAATGAAACTGGGTCATTTGTAGAGACATCGATGGATCTAGAGACTGTCATACAGAATGAAGTAAGTCAGAAAGAGGAAAACAAATATTGTATATTAATGCATATATGTGGAACCTAAAAAATGGTACAGATGAACTGGTTTGCAGGGAAGAAATAGAGACACACAGGTAGAGAACAACCGTATGGACACCAAGTGTGGGAAGCCATGGGGTGGTGGTGGTGGGATGAGTTGGGAGATTGAGATTGACCTGTATACATGTATATGCATAAAATACATAACTAATAATAACCTGCTGTATAAAAAAGTAAATAAAATTAAATTTCAAAATTATAAAAAATAAAATTTAAAAATAAAAGAGAAAAAAGTTCTTCCCTTCACACAGATGTATTTATAGGAATGAATTATTTCCATGCTTATATCTATAAATACATAAAAGAGGAATAAAAGCTAACTTGAACCATAAAAGAAGAAAAACCTGAACCCACCAGTTATACAGAGGAAAACGCTATCAGGGCACTTGCTCCAGCGGTAAACAATTCTGAAATTGGTCAGAGGTGGGGAATCATCTCCCATACAGCTAGCAACCCACCCCCCACACAAGGAGCGTCCTCATTGCAAAGCTGGGGGACCGTGCCGAGGCATCTCTGAATAAAGGTGAGCTGAGCCCCAGGCCAGCTGCTGCTGAACTGTTCCCACCCTTCCCAGGTAAAACACCTGAATATGTACAAGGGCTTGAAAGACTAGAGGAAGGGCCGTGGAGCCACACCAGCGACAGCACGCAGGCCAACTTGGTGCCTGCAGGCCAGCCAGGGTGGTCCTGGCCCCGGGCGCTCTTCCGGAAGCTTTCCATTGTCCTGCCTGAGATACCCCACCTGTCCCGGCCCCCACTGCTTTTTTCCTTCCTCACCTCTGTCCGGAGAGAAATTCCAGCGGAAGGTATGGGTGACACATCCTCTTCTTTACAGGAGGCAGCCTGGCAACTCCTGCAGAAAGGTCACCAGAACCCCACTCACACCGGGCCACCAACAAAGCTGTGGCCCCTCACTCCCTCCCACCAGCACAGCCCCGAGACTGCTGACGGGGCAGAGAATATGGAGTCAGGCACAGCTTCAGGGGCTATTGCTGCCTGGAGCGCTGTTTATATTGACCTCAACCAGGCACACCTGGGGAGGGCCGGCCGGCAGGATAAGGCTGCCCACGTCAGCTAATCCACAACCCGCAGGGAATCACATTGTTGAAAATGGACCTCGCTAAGTCAGAATAGAAGGCAAGGAAAAAAAGGACACAATGCCATTTGCAGCACCGTAGATGAGTCTAGAGGTAATCACGTGACATGTAGTAAGTCAGAAAGTGAAAGACACATATCATATCATATCACTTCTAGGTGTTACCTAAAAATGGATACCAGGGCAGATATTTCCACGGAGAAGGGCAATCACAGCTTCATTAAACAAACTTATGGTTCACCAATGGAAAGGTGAGAGGATTGGTTTCATTACGATATCGGGGTTAACAGACTTATACAAACACAGGTGACATATATAATCACCAAAGAACTACGGAATACCAAAAGACTACTCAACATTCTGTGATAACGTACATGGGAAAAGGATCCCAGGAAAAACAGACATCTGTATATGTGTAAAAGAACCACATCTTCCACACCTCCAACAAGCCAAACATTGTAATCAAACTTGCTGTAATAAAAAAATAAAAATTAAATTAAAAACACGAACCAGAAGTAGGGAGACAAACTTAAGGGGCTTTCTCCTGGCACATACCATTCTAAATTCCAATCTAGAACACGACTTCCATTGAGGCTCTGTTGCCCTAGTAACCAGAATTGGTAAGGGAGAACTGCTGCCACCTTGTGGCCGTTTCACACAGCAGCAGCTTTAATCCCAGCGCTAATGGTCAGTGGATATTCAAAATCATTGCAGGCCTGTAAATGACACCTGCCCTGAAAACAAATCCTGGGGTCACATATCGACCAAAAAATTCAAAGGACGTCCATATTTCAAAACGACCGTTTCAAAAGGCATATTTTATGCACATTAGTTTTCTGCTTCTTTTTCTTTCTTTCTTTTTTGGTTAAAAAAACGGGAATGGAAAAAGGCATCCCTCAGAAGGGGCGAAAATAGTTGCAAACGAATCAATGGACAAAGGTTTAATGTCCAAAATATATATAAACAGCTCATGCAGCTTAATATTAAAAAAACAAACAACCCAATACAAAAATGGGCAGAAGATCTAAAGAGACGTTTCTTTAAAGAAGACACAGAGATGGCCAAGACGCACATGAAAAGCTGCTCAACAGCACTAATTATTAGAGAAATGCAAATCAAAACTACAATGAGGTATCACCTCACACCTGTTAGAATCGGCATCATCAGAAAATCTAGAAACAACAAATTCTGGGGAGGGTGTGGACAAAAGGAGCCCTCTTCCACTGTTGGTGGGAATGTAAATTGATACAGTCACTATGGAGAACACTATGGAGTTTCCTTAAAAAAACTAGAAATAGAATTACCATCTGATCCAGCAATCCCACTTCTGGGCATATACCCAGAGAAAACCATAAATCAAAAAGGCACATTCACCACAATGTTCATTGCAGCACTATTTACAATAGCCAGGTAATGGAAGCAACCTAAATGCCCACAGACAGATGAACGGATAAAATTGGGGTACACATATAAAATGGAATATTACTCGGCCATAAAAAGGAATGAAACTGGGTCATTTGTAGAGACATCGATGGATCTAGAGACTGTCATACAGAATGAAGTAAGTCAGAAAGAGGAAAACAAATATTGTATATTAATGCATATATGTGGAACCTAAAAAATGGTACAGATGAACTGGTTTGCAGGGAAGAAATAGAGACACACAGGTAGAGAACAACCGTATGGACACCAAGTGTGGGAAGCCATGGGGTGGTGGTGGTGGGATGAGTTGGGAGATTGAGATTGACCTGTATACATGTATATGCATAAAATACATAACTAATAATAACCTGCTGTATAAAAAAGTAAATAAAATTAAATTTCAAAATTATAAAAAATAAAATTTAAAAATAAAAGAGAAAAAAGTTCTTCCCTTCACACAGATGTATTTATAGGAATGAATTATTTCCATGCTTATATCTATAAATACATAAAAGAGGAATAAAAGCTAACTTGAACCATAAAAGAAGAAAAACCTGAACCCACCAGTTATACAGAGGAAAACGCTATCAGGGCACTTGCTCCAGCGGTAAACAATTCTGAAATTGGTCAGAGGTGGGGAATCATCTCCCATACAGCTAGCAACCCACCCCCCACACAAGGAGCGTCCTCATTGCAAAGCTGGGGGACCGTGCCGAGGCATCTCTGAATAAAGGTGAGCTGAGCCCCAGGCCAGCTGCTGCTGAACTGTTCCCACCCTTCCCAGGTAAAACACCTGAATATGTACAAGGGCTTGAAAGACTAGAGGAAGGGCCGTGGAGCCACACCAGCGACAGCACGCAGGCCAACTTGGTGCCTGCAGGCCAGCCAGGGTGGTCCTGGCCCCGGGCGCTCTTCCGCAAGCTTTCCATTGTCCTGCCTGAGATACCCCACCTGTCCCGGCCCCCACTGCTTTTTTCCTTCCTCACCTCTGTCCGGAGAGAAATTCCAGCGGAAGGTATGGGTGACACATCCTCTTCTTTACAGGAGGCAGCCTGGCAACTCCTGCAGAAAGGTCAGCAGAACCCCACTCACACCGGGCCACCAACAAAGCTGTGGCCCCTCACTCCCTCCCACCAGCACAGCCCCGAGACTGCTGACGGGGCAGAGAATATGGAGTCAGGCACAGCTTCAGGGGCTATTGCTGCCTGGAGCGCTGTTTATATTGACCTCAACCAGGCACACCTGGGGAGGGCCGGCCGGCAGGATAAGGCTGCCCACGTCAGCTAATCCACAACCCGCAGGGAATCACATTGTTGAAAATGGACCTCGCTAAGTCAGAATAGAAGGCAAGGAAAAAAAGGACACAATGCCATTTGCAGCACCGTAGATGAGTCTAGAGGTAATCACGTGACATGTAGTAAGTCAGAAAGTGAAAGACACATATCATATCATATCACTTCTAGGTGTTACCTAAAAATGGATACCAGGGCAGATATTTCCACGGAGAAGGGCAATCACAGCTTCATTAAACAAACTTATGGTTCACCAATGGAAAGGTGAGAGGATTGGTTTCATTACGATATCGGGGTTAACAGACTTATACAAACACAGGTGACATATATAATCACCAAAGAACTACGGAATACCAAAAGACTACTCAACATTCTGTGATAACGTACATGGGAAAAGGATCCCAGGAAAAACAGACATCTGTATATGTGTAAAAGAACCACATCTTCCACACCTCCAACAAGCCAAACATTGTAATCAAACTTGCTGTAATAAAAAAATAAAAATTAAATTAAAAACACGAACCAGAAGTAGGGAGACAAACTTGAGGGGCTTTCTCCTGGCACATTCCATTCTAAATTCCAATCTAGAACACGACTTCCATTGAGGCTCTGTTGCCCTAGTAACCAGAATTGGTAAGGGAGAACTGCTGCCACCTTGTGGCCGTTTCACACAGCAGCAGCTTTAATCCCAGCGCTAATGGTCAGTGGATATTCAAAATCATTGCAGGCCTGTAAATGACACCTGCCCTGAAAACAAATCCTGGGGTCACATATCGACCAAAAAATTCAAAGGACGTCCATATTTCAAAACGACCGTTTCAAAAGGCATATTTTATGCACATTAGTTTTCTGCTTCTTTTTCTTTCTTTCTTTTTTGGTTAAAAAAACGGGAATGGAAAAAGGCATCCCTCAGAAGGGGCGAAAATAGTTGCAAACGAATCAATGGACAAAGGTTTAATGTCCAAAATATATATAAACAGCTCATGCAGCTTAATATTAAAAAAACAAACAACCCAATACAAAAATGGGCAGAAGATCTAAAGAGACGTTTCTTTAAAGAAGACACAGAGATGGCCAAGACGCACATGAAAAGCTGCTCAACAGCACTAATTATTAGAGAAATGCAAATCAAAACTACAATGAGGTATCACCTCACACCTGTTAGAATCGGCATCATCAGAAAATCTAGAAACAACAAATTCTGGGGAGGGTGTGGACAAAAGGAGCCCTCTTCCACTGTTGGTGGGAATGTAAATTGATACAGTCACTATGGAGAACACTATGGAGTTTCCTTAAAAAAACTAGAAATAGAATTACCATCTGATCCAGCAATCCCACTTCTGGGCATATACCCAGAGAAAACCATAAATCAAAAAGGCACATTCACCACAATGTTCATTGCAGCACTATTTACAATAGCCAGGTAATGGAAGCAACCTAAATGCCCACAGACAGATGAACGGATAAAATTGGGGTACACATATAAAATGGAATATTACTCGGCCATAAAAAGGAATGAAACTGGGTCATTTGTAGAGACATCGATGGATCTAGAGACTGTCATACAGAATGAAGTAAGTCAGAAAGAGGAAAACAAATATTGTATATTAATGCATATATGTGGAACCTAAAAAATGGTACAGATGAACTGGTTTGCAGGGAAGAAATAGAGACACACAGGTAGAGAACAACCGTATGGACACCAAGTGTGGGAAGCCATGGGGTGGTGGTGGTGGGATGAGTTGGGAGATTGAGATTGACCTGTATACATGTATATGCATAAAATACATAACTAATAATAACCTGCTGTATAAAAAAGTAAATAAAATTAAATTTCAAAATTATAAAAAATAAAATTTAAAAATAAAAGAGAAAAAAGTTCTTCCCTTCACACAGATGTATTTATAGGAATGAATTATTTCCATGCTTATATCTATAAATACATAAAAGAGGAATAAAAGCTAACTTGAACCATAAAAGAAGAAAAACCTGAACCCACCAGTTATACAGAGGAAAACGCTATCAGGGCACTTGCTCCAGCGGTAAACAATTCTGAAATTGGTCAGAGGTGGGGAATCATCTCCCATACAGCTAGCAACCCACCCCGCACACAAGGAGCGTCCTCATTGCAAAGCTGGGGGACCGTGCCGAGGCATCTCTGAATAAAGGTGAGCTGAGCCCCAGGCCAGCTGCTGCTGAACTGTTCCCACCCTTCCCAGGTAAAACACCTGAATATGTACAAGGGCTTGAAAGACTAGAGGAAGGGCCGTGGAGCCACACCAGCGACAGCACGCAGGCCAACTTGGTGCCTGCAGGCCAGCCAGGGTGGTCCTGGCCCCGGGCGCTCTTCCGCAAGCTTTCCATTGTCCTGCCTGAGATACCCCACCTGTCCCGGCCCCCACTGCTTTTTTCCTTCCTCACCTCTGTCCGGAGAGAAATTCCAGCGGAAGGTATGGGTGACACATCCTCTTCTTTACAGGAGGCAGCCTGGCAACTCCTGCAGAAAGGTCAGCAGAACCCCACTCACACCGGGCCACCAACAAAGCTGTGGCCCCTCACTCCCTCCCACCAGCACAGCCCCGAGACTGCTGACGGGGCAGAGAATATGGAGTCAGGCACAGCTTCAGGGGCTATTGCTGCCTGGAGCGCTGTTTATATTGACCTCAACCAGGCACACCTGGGGAGGGCCGGCCGGCAGGATAAGGCTGCCCACGTCAGCTAATCCACAACCCGCAGGGAATCACATTGTTGAAAATGGACCTCGCTAAGTCAGAATAGAAGGCAAGGAAAAAAAGGACACAATGCCATTTGCAGCACCGTAGATGAGTCTAGAGGTAATCACGTGACATGTAGTAAGTCAGAAAGTGAAAGACACATATCATATCATATCACTTCTAGGTGTTACCTAAAAATGGATACCAGGGCAGATATTTCCACGGAGAAGGGCAATCACAGCTTCATTAAACAAACTTATGGTTCACCAATGGAAAGGTGAGAGGATTGGTTTCATTACGATATCGGGGTTAACAGACTTATACAAACACAGGTGACATATATAATCACCAAAGAACTACGGAATACCAAAAGACTACTCAACATTCTGTGATAACGTACATGGGAAAAGGATCCCAGGAAAAACAGACATCTGTATATGTGTAAAAGAACCACATCTTCCACACCTCCAACAAGCCAAACATTGTAATCAAACTTGCTGTAATAAAAAAATAAAAATTAAATTAAAAACACGAACCAGAAGTAGGGAGACAAACTTGAGGGGCTTTCTCCTGGCACATTCCATTCTAAATTCCAATCTAGAACACGACTTCCATTGAGGCTCTGTTGCCCTAGTAACCAGAATTGGTAAGGGAGAACTGCTGCCACCTTGTGGCCGTTTCACACAGCAGCAGCTTTAATCCCAGCGCTAATGGTCAGTGGATATTCAAAATCATTGCAGGCCTGTAAATGACACCTGCCCTGAAAACAAATCCTGGGGTCACATATCGACCAAAAAATTCAAAGGACGTCCATATTTCAAAACGACCGTTTCAAAAGGCATATTTTATGCACATTAGTTTTCTGCTTCTTTTTCTTTCTTTCTTTTTTGGTTAAAAAAACGGGAATGGAAAAAGGCATCCCTCAGAAGGGGCGAAAATAGTTGCAAACGAATCAATGGACAAAGGTTTAATGTCCAAAATATATATAAACAGCTCATGCAGCTTAATATTAAAAAAACAAACAACCCAATACAAAAATGGGCAGAAGATCTAAAGAGACGTTTCTTTAAAGAAGACACAGAGATGGCCAAGACGCACATGAAAAGCTGCTCAACAGCACTAATTATTAGAGAAATGCAAATCAAAACTACAATGAGGTATCACCTCACACCTGTTAGAATCGGCATCATCAGAAAATCTAGAAACAACAAATTCTGGGGAGGGTGTGGACAAAAGGAGCCCTCTTCCACTGTTGGTGGGAATGTAAATTGATACAGTCACTATGGAGAACACTATGGAGTTTCCTTAAAAAAACTAGAAATAGAATTACCATCTGATCCAGCAATCCCACTTCTGGGCATATACCCAGAGAAAACCATAAATCAAAAAGGCACATTCACCACAATGTTCATTGCAGCACTATTTACAATAGCCAGGTAATGGAAGCAACCTAAATGCCCACAGACAGATGAACGGATAAAATTGGGGTACACATATAAAATGGAATATTACTCGGCCATAAAAAGGAATGAAACTGGGTCATTTGTAGAGACATCGATGGATCTAGAGACTGTCATACAGAATGAAGTAAGTCAGAAAGAGGAAAACAAATATTGTATATTAATGCATATATGTGGAACCTAAAAAATGGTACAGATGAACTGGTTTGCAGGGAAGAAATAGAGACACACAGGTAGAGAACAACCGTATGGACACCAAGTGTGGGAAGCCATGGGGTGGTGGTGGTGGGATGAGTTGGGAGATTGAGATTGACCTGTATACATGTATATGCATAAAATACATAACTAATAATAACCTGCTGTATAAAAAAGTAAATAAAATTAAATTTCAAAATTATAAAAAATAAAATTTAAAAATAAAAGAGAAAAAAGTTCTTCCCTTCACACAGATGTATTTATAGGAATGAATTATTTCCATGCTTATATCTATAAATACATAAAAGAGGAATAAAAGCTAACTTGAACCATAAAAGAAGAAAAACCTGAACCCACCAGTTATACAGAGGAAAACGCTATCAGGGCACTTGCTCCAGCGGTAAACAATTCTGAAATTGGTCAGAGGTGGGGAATCATCTCCCATACAGCTAGCAACCCACCCCGCACACAAGGAGCGTCCTCATTGCAAAGCTGGGGGACCGTGCCGAGGCATCTCTGAATAAAGGTGAGCTGAGCCCCAGGCCAGCTGCTGCTGAACTGTTCCCACCCTTCCCAGGTAAAACACCTGAATATGTACAAGGGCTTGAAAGACTAGAGGAAGGGCCGTGGAGCCACACCAGCGACAGCACGCAGGCCAACTTGGTGCCTGCAGGCCAGCCAGGGTGGTCCTGGCCCCGGGCGCTCTTCCGCAAGCTTTCCATTGTCCTGCCTGAGATACCCCACCTGTCCCGGCCCCCACTGCTTTTTTCCTTCCTCACCTCTGTCCGGAGAGAAATTCCAGCGGAAGGTATGGGTGACACATCCTCTTCTTTACAGGAGGCAGCCTGGCAACTCCTGCAGAAAGGTCAGCAGAACCCCACTCACACCGGGCCACCAACAAAGCTGTGGCCCCTCACTCCCTCCCACCAGCACAGCCCCGAGACTGCTGACGGGGCAGAGAATATGGAGTCAGGCACAGCTTCAGGGGCTATTGCTGCCTGGAGCGCTGTTTATATTGACCTCAACCAGGCACACCTGGGGAGGGCCGGCCGGCAGGATAAGGCTGCCCACGTCAGCTAATCCACAACCCGCAGGGAATCACATTGTTGAAAATGGACCTCGCTAAGTCAGAATAGAAGGCAAGGAAAAAAAGGACACAATGCCATTTGCAGCACCGTAGATGAGTCTAGAGGTAATCACGTGACATGTAGTAAGTCAGAAAGTGAAAGACACATATCATATCATATCACTTCTAGGTGTTACCTAAAAATGGATACCAGGGCAGATATTTCCACGGAGAAGGGCAATCACAGCTTCATTAAACAAACTTATGGTTCACCAATGGAAAGGTGAGAGGATTGGTTTCATTACGATATCGGGGTTAACAGACTTATACAAACACAGGTGACATATATAATCACCAAAGAACTACGGAATACCAAAAGACTACTCAACATTCTGTGATAACGTACATGGGAAAAGGATCCCAGGAAAAACAGACATCTGTATATGTGTAAAAGAACCACATCTTCCACACCTCCAACAAGCCAAACATTGTAATCAAACTTGCTGTAATAAAAAAATAAAAATTAAATTAAAAACACGAACCAGAAGTAGGGAGACAAACTTGAGGGGCTTTCTCCTGGCACATTCCATTCTAAATTCCAATCTAGAACACGACTTCCATTGAGGCTCTGTTGCCCTAGTAACCAGAATTGGTAAGGGAGAACTGCTGCCACCTTGTGGCCGTTTCACACAGCAGCAGCTTTAATCCCAGCGCTAATGGTCAGTGGATATTCAAAATCATTGCAGGCCTGTAAATGACACCTGCCCTGAAAACAAATCCTGGGGTCACATATCGACCAAAAAATTCAAAGGACGTCCATATTTCAAAACGACCGTTTCAAAAGGCATATTTTATGCACATTAGTTTTCTGCTTCTTTTTCTTTCTTTCTTTTTTGGTTAAAAAAACGGGAATGGAAAAAGGCATCCCTCAGAAGGGGCGAAAATAGTTGCAAACGAATCAATGGACAAAGGTTTAATGTCCAAAATATATATAAACAGCTCATGCAGCTTAATATTAAAAAAACAAACAACCCAATACAAAAATGGGCAGAAGATCTAAAGAGACGTTTCTTTAAAGAAGACACAGAGATGGCCAAGACGCACATGAAAAGCTGCTCAACAGCACTAATTATTAGAGAAATGCAAATCAAAACTACAATGAGGTATCACCTCACACCTGTTAGAATCGGCATCATCAGAAAATCTAGAAACAACAAATTCTGGGGAGGGTGTGGACAAAAGGAGCCCTCTTCCACTGTTGGTGGGAATGTAAATTGATACAGTCACTATGGAGAACACTATGGAGTTTCCTTAAAAAAACTAGAAATAGAATTACCATCTGATCCAGCAATCCCACTTCTGGGCATATACCCAGAGAAAACCATAAATCAAAAAGGCACATTCACCACAATGTTCATTGCAGCACTATTTACAATAGCCAGGTAATGGAAGCAACCTAAATGCCCACAGACAGATGAACGGATAAAATTGGGGTACACATATAAAATGGAATATTACTCGGCCATAAAAAGGAATGAAACTGGGTCATTTGTAGAGACATCGATGGATCTAGAGACTGTCATACAGAATGAAGTAAGTCAGAAAGAGGAAAACAAATATTGTATATTAATGCATATATGTGGAACCTAAAAAATGGTACAGATGAACTGGTTTGCAGGGAAGAAATAGAGACACACAGGTAGAGAACAACCGTATGGACACCAAGTGTGGGAAGCCATGGGGTGGTGGTGGTGGGATGAGTTGGGAGATTGAGATTGACCTGTATACATGTATATGCATAAAATACATAACTAATAATAACCTGCTGTATAAAAAAGTAAATAAAATTAAATTTCAAAATTATAAAAAATAAAATTTAAAAATAAAAGAGAAAAAAGTTCTTCCCTTCACACAGATGTATTTATAGGAATGAATTATTTCCATGCTTATATCTATAAATACATAAAAGAGGAATAAAAGCTAACTTGAACCATAAAAGAAGAAAAACCTGAACCCACCAGTTATACAGAGGAAAACGCTATCAGGGCACTTGCTCCAGCGGTAAACAATTCTGAAATTGGTCAGAGGTGGGGAATCATCTCCCATACAGCTAGCAACCCACCCCGCACACAAGGAGCGTCCTCATTGCAAAGCTGGGGGACCGTGCCGAGGCATCTCTGAATAAAGGTGAGCTGAGCCCCAGGCCAGCTGCTGCTGAACTGTTCCCACCCTTCCCAGGTAAAACACCTGAATATGTACAAGGGCTTGAAAGACTAGAGGAAGGGCCGTGGAGCCACACCAGCGACAGCACGCAGGCCAACTTGGTGCCTGCAGGCCAGCCAGGGTGGTCCTGGCCCCGGGCGCTCTTCCGCAAGCTTTCCATTGTCCTGCCTGAGATACCCCACCTGTCCCGGCCCCCACTGCTTTTTTCCTTCCTCACCTCTGTCCGGAGAGAAATTCCAGCGGAAGGTATGGGTGACACATCCTCTTCTTTACAGGAGGCAGCCTGGCAACTCCTGCAGAAAGGTCAGCAGAACCCCACTCACACCGGGCCACCAACAAAGCTGTGGCCCCTCACTCCCTCCCACCAGCACAGCCCCGAGACTGCTGACGGGGCAGAGAATATGGAGTCAGGCACAGCTTCAGGGGCTATTGCTGCCTGGAGCGCTGTTTATATTGACCTCAACCAGGCACACCTGGGGAGGGCCGGCCGGCAGGATAAGGCTGCCCACGTCAGCTAATCCACAACCCGCAGGGAATCACATTGTTGAAAATGGACCTCGCTAAGTCAGAATAGAAGGCAAGGAAAAAAAGGACACAATGCCATTTGCAGCACCGTAGATGAGTCTAGAGGTAATCACGTGACATGTAGTAAGTCAGAAAGTGAAAGACACATATCATATCATATCACTTCTAGGTGTTACCTAAAAATGGATACCAGGGCAGATATTTCCACGGAGAAGGGCAATCACAGCTTCATTAAACAAACTTATGGTTCACCAATGGAAAGGTGAGAGGATTGGTTTCATTACGATATCGGGGTTAACAGACTTATACAAACACAGGTGACATATATAATCACCAAAGAACTACGGAATACCAAAAGACTACTCAACATTCTGTGATAACGTACATGGGAAAAGGATCCCAGGAAAAACAGACATCTGTATATGTGTAAAAGAACCACATCTTCCACACCTCCAACAAGCCAAACATTGTAATCAAACTTGCTGTAATAAAAAAATAAAAATTAAATTAAAAACACGAACCAGAAGTAGGGAGACAAACTTGAGGGGCTTTCTCCTGGCACATTCCATTCTAAATTCCAATCTAGAACACGACTTCCATTGAGGCTCTGTTGCCCTAGTAACCAGAATTGGTAAGGGAGAACTGCTGCCACCTTGTGGCCGTTTCACACAGCAGCAGCTTTAATCCCAGCGCTAATGGTCAGTGGATATTCAAAATCATTGCAGGCCTGTAAATGACACCTGCCCTGAAAACAAATCCTGGGGTCACATATCGACCAAAAAATTCAAAGGACGTCCATATTTCAAAACGACCGTTTCAAAAGGCATATTTTATGCACATTAGTTTTCTGCTTCTTTTTCTTTCTTTCTTTTTTGGTTAAAAAAACGGGAATGGAAAAAGGCATCCCTCAGAAGGGGCGAAAATAGTTGCAAACGAATCAATGGACAAAGGTTTAATGTCCAAAATATATATAAACAGCTCATGCAGCTTAATATTAAAAAAACAAACAACCCAATACAAAAATGGGCAGAAGATCTAAAGAGACGTTTCTTTAAAGAAGACACAGAGATGGCCAAGACGCACATGAAAAGCTGCTCAACAGCACTAATTATTAGAGAAATGCAAATCAAAACTACAATGAGGTATCACCTCACACCTGTTAGAATCGGCATCATCAGAAAATCTAGAAACAACAAATTCTGGGGAGGGTGTGGACAAAAGGAGCCCTCTTCCACTGTTGGTGGGAATGTAAATTGATACAGTCACTATGGAGAACACTATGGAGTTTCCTTAAAAAAACTAGAAATAGAATTACCATCTGATCCAGCAATCCCACTTCTGGGCATATACCCAGAGAAAACCATAAATCAAAAAGGCACATTCACCACAATGTTCATTGCAGCACTATTTACAATAGCCAGGTAATGGAAGCA
Source organism: Mesoplodon bidens (assembly GCF_964165515.1). Taxonomy (NCBI): domain Eukaryota; kingdom Metazoa; phylum Chordata; class Mammalia; order Artiodactyla; family Ziphiidae; genus Mesoplodon; species Mesoplodon bidens. The sequence continues at coordinate 552,979 of NW_027672082.1, forward strand.
ACCTAAATGCCCACAGACAGATGAACGGATAAAATTGGGGTACACATATCAAATGGAATATTACTCGGCCATAAAAAGGAATGAAACTGGGTCATTTGTAGAGACATCAATGGATCTAGAGACTGTCATACAGAATGAAGTAAGTCAGAAAGAGGAAAACAAATATTGTATATTAATGCATATATGTGGAACCTAAAAAATGGTACAGATGAACTGGTTTGCAGGGAAGAAATAGAGACACACAGGTAGAGAACAACCGTATGGACACCAAGTGTGGGAAGCCATGGGGTGGTGGTGGTGGGATGAGTTGGGAGATTGAGATTGACCTGTATACATGTATATGCATAAAATACATAACTAATAATAACCTGCTGTATAAAAAAGTAAATAAAATTAAATTTCAAAATTATAAAAAATAAAATTTAAAAATAAAAGAGAAAAAAGTTCTTCCCTTCACACAGATGTATTTATAGGAATGAATTATTTCCATGCTTATATCTATAAATACATAAAAGAGGAATAAAAGCTAACTTGAACCATAAAAGAAGAAAACCTGAACCCACCAGTTATACAGAGGAAAACGCTATCAGGGCACTTGCTCCAGCGGTAAACAATTCTGAAATTGGTCAGAGGTGGGGAATCATCTCCCATACAGCTAGCAACCCACCCCCCACACAAGGAGCGTCCTCATTGCAAAGCTGGGGGACCGTGCCGAGGCATCTCTGAATAAAGGTGAGCTGAGCCCCAGGCCAGCTGCTGCTGAACTGTTCCCACCCTTCCCAGGTAAAACACCTGAATATGTACAAGGGCTTGAAAGACTAGAGGAAGGGCCGTGGAGCCACACCAGCGACAGCACGCAGGCCAACTTGGTGCCTGCAGGCCAGCCAGGGTGGTCCTGGCCCCGGGCGCTCTTCCGCAAGCTTTCCATTGTCCTGCCTGAGATACCCCACCTGTCCCGGCCCCCACTGCTTTTTTCCTTCCTCACCTCTGTCCGGAGAGAAATTCCAGCGGAAGGTATGGGTGACACATCCTCTTCTTTACAGGAGGCAGCCTGGCAACTCCTGCAGAAAGGTCAGCAGAACCCCACTCACACCGGGCCACCAACAAAGCTGTGGCCCCTCACTCCCTCCCACCAGCACAGCCCCGAGACTGCTGACGGGGCAGAGAATATGGAGTCAGGCACAGGTTCAGGGGCTATTGCTGCCTGGAGCGCTGTTTATATTGACCTCAACCAGGCACACCTGGGGAGGGCCGGCCGGCAGGATAAGGCTGCCCACGTCAGCTAATCCACAACCCGCAGGGAATCACATTGTTGAAAATGGACATCGCTAAGTCAGAATAGAAGGCAAGGAAAAAAAGGACACAATGCCATTTGCAGCACCGTAGATGAGTCTAGAGGTAATCACGTGACATGTAGTAAGTCAGAAAGTGAAAGACACATATCATATCATATCACTTCTAGGTGTTACCTAAAAATGGATACCAGGGCAGATATTTCCACGGAGAAGGGCAATCACAGCTTCATTAAACAAACTTATGGTTCACCAATGGAAAGGTGAGAGGATTGGTTTCATTACGATATCGGGGTTAACAGACTTATACAAACACAGGTGACATATATAATCACCAAAGAACTACGGAATACCAAAAGACTACTCAACATTCTGTGATAACGTACATGGGAAAAGGATCCCAGGAAAAACAGACATCTGTATATGTGTAAAAGAACCACATCTTCCACACCTCCAACAAGCCAAACATTGTAATCAAACTTGCTGTAATAAAAAAATAAAAATTAAATTAAAAACACGAACCAGAAGTAGGGAGACAAACTTGAGGGGCTTTCTCCTGGCACATTCCATTCTAAATTCCAATCTAGAACACGACTTCCATTGAGGCTCTGTTGCCCTAGTAACCAGAATTGGTAAGGGAGAACTGCTGCCACCTTGTGGCCATTTCACACAGCAGCAGCTTTAATCCCAGCGCTAATGGTCAGTGGATATTCAAAATCATTGCAGGCCTGTAAATGACACCTGCCCTGAAAACAAATCCTGGGGTCACATATCGACCAAAAAATTCAAAGGACGTCCATATTTCAAAACGACCGTTTCAAAAGGCATATTTTATGCACATTAGTTTTCTGCTTCTTTTTCTTTCTTTTTTGGTTAAAAAAACGGGAATGGAAAAAGGCATCCCTCAGAAGGGGCGAAAATAGTTGCAAACGAATCAATGGACAAAGGTTTAATGTCCAAAATATATATAAACAGCTCATGCAGCTTAATATTAAAAAAACAAACAACCCAATACAAAAATGGGCAGAAGATCTAAAGAGACGTTTCTTTAAAGAAGACACAGAGATGGCCAAGACGCACATGAAAAGCTGCTCAACAGCACTAATTATTAGAGAAATGCAAATCAATACTACAATGAGGTATCACCTCACACCTGTTAGAATCGGCATCATCAGAAAATCTAGAAACAACAAATTCTGGGGAGGGTGTGGACAAAAGGAGCCCTCTTCCACTGTTGGTGGGAATGTAAATTGATACAGTCACTATGGAGAACACTATGGAGTTTCCTTAAAAAAACTAGAAATAGAATTACCATCTGATCCAGCAATCCCACTTCTGGGCATATACCCAGAGAAAACCATAAATCAAAAAGGCACATTCACCACAATGTTCATTGCAGCACTATTTACAATAGCCAGGTAATGGAAGCAACCTAAATGCCCACAGACAGATGAACGGATAAAATTGGGGTACACATATAAAATGGAATATTACTCGGCCATAAAAAGGAATGAAACTGGGTCATTTGTAGAGACATCGATGGATCTAGAGACTGTCATACAGAATGAAGTAAGTCAGAAAGAGGAAAACAAATATTGTATATTAATGCATATATGTGGAACCTAAAAAATGGTACAGATGAACTGGTTTGCAGGGAAGAAATAGAGACACACAGGTAGAGAACAACCGTATGGACACCAAGTGTGGGAAGCCATGGGGTGGTGGTGGTGGGATGAGTTGGGAGATTGAGATTGACCTGTATACATGTATATGCATAAAATACATAACTAATAATAACCTGCTGTATAAAAAAGTAAATAAAATTAAATTTCAAAATTATAAAAAATAAAATTTAAAAATAAAAGAGAAAAAAGTTCTTCCCTTCACACAGATGTATTTATAGGAATGAATTATTTCCATGCTTATATCTATAAATACATAAAAGAGGAATAAAAGCTAACTTGAACCATAAAAGAAGAAAAACCTGAACCCACCAGTTATACAGAGGAAAACGCTATCAGGGCACTTGCTCCAGCGGTAAACAATTCTGAAATTGGTCAGAGGTGGGGAATCATCTCCCATACAGCTAGCAACCCACCCCCCACACAAGGAGCGTCCTCATTGCAAAGCTGGGGGACCGTGCCGAGGCATCTCTGAATAAAGGTGAGCTGAGCCCCAGGCCAGCTGCTGCTGAACTGTTCCCACCCTTCCCAGGTAAAACACCTGAATATGTACAAGGGCTTGAAAGACTAGAGGAAGGGCCGTGGAGCCACACCAGCGACAGCACGCAGGCCAACTTGGTGCCTGCAGGCCAGCCAGGGTGGTCCTGGCCCCGGGCGCTCTTCCGCAAGCTTTCCATTGTCCTGCCTGAGATACCCCACCTGTCCCGGCCCCCACTGCTTTTTTCCTTCCTCACCTCTGTCCGGAGAGAAATTCCAGCGGAAGGTATGGGTGACACATCCTCTTCTTTACAGGAGGCAGCCTGGCAACTCCTGCAGAAAGGTCAGCAGAACCCCACTCACACCGGGCCACCAACAAAGCTGTGGCCCCTCACTCCCTCCCACCAGCACAGCCCCGAGACTGCTGACGGGGCAGAGAATATGGAGTCAGGCACAGGTTCAGGGGCTATTGCTGCCTGGAGCGCTGTTTATATTGACCTCAACCAGGCACACCTGGGGAGGGCCGGCCGGCAGGATAAGGCTGCCCACGTCAGCTAATCCACAACCCGCAGGGAATCACATTGTTGAAAATGGACCTCGCTAAGTCAGAATAGAAGGCAAGGAAAAAAAGGACACAATGCCATTTGCAGCACCGTAGATGAGTCTAGAGGTAATCACGTGACATGTAGTAAGTCAGAAAGTGAAAGACACATATCATATCATATCACTTCTAGGTGTTACCTAAAAATGGATACCAGGGCAGATATTTCCACGGAGAAGGGCAATCACAGCTTCATTAAACAAACTTATGGTTCACCAATGGAAAGGTGAGAGGATTGGTTTCATTACGATATCGGGGTTAACAGACTTATACAAACACAGGTGACATATATAATCACCAAAGAACTACGGAATACCAAAAGACTACTCAACATTCTGTGATAACGTACATGGGAAAAGGATCCCAGGAAAAACAGACATCTGTATATGTGTAAAAGAACCACATCTTCCACACCTCCAACAAGCCAAACATTGTAATCAAACTTGCTGTAATAAAAAAATAAAAATTAAATTAAAAACACGAACCAGAAGTAGGGAGACAAACTTGAGGGGCTTTCTCCTGGCACATTCCATTCTAAATTCCAATCTAGAACACGACTTCCATTGAGGCTCTGTTGCCCTAGTAACCAGAATTGGTAAGGGAGAACTGCTGCCACCTTGTGGCCGTTTCACACAGCAGCAGCTTTAATCCCAGCGCTAATGGTCAGTGGATATTCAAAATCATTGCAGGCCTGTAAATGACACCTGCCCTGAAAACAAATCCTGGGGTCACATATCGACCAAAAAATTCAAAGGACGTCCATATTTCAAAACGACCGTTTCAAAAGGCATATTTTATGCACATTAGTTTTCTGCTTCTTTTTCTTTCTTTCTTTTTTGGTTAAAAAAACGGGAATGGAAAAAGGCATCCCTCAGAAGGGGCGAAAATAGTTGCAAACGAATCAATGGACAAAGGTTTAATGTCCAAAATATATATAAACAGCTCATGCAGCTTAATATTAAAAAAACAAACAACCCAATACAAAAATGGGCAGAAGATCTAAAGAGACGTTTCTTTAAAGAAGACACAGAGATGGCCAAGACGCACATGAAAAGCTGCTCAACAGCACTAATTATTAGAGAAATGCAAATCAATACTACAATGAGGTATCACCTCACACCTGTTAGAATCGGCATCATCAGAAAATCTAGAAACAACAAATTCTGGGGAGGGTGTGGACAAAAGGAGCCCTCTTCCACTGTTGGTGGGAATGTAAATTGATACAGTCACTATGGAGAACACTATGGAGTTTCCTTAAAAAAACTAGAAATAGAATTACCATCTGATCCAGCAATCCCACTTCTGGGCATATACCCAGAGAAAACCATAAATCCAAAAGGCACATTCACCACAATGTTCATTGCAGCACTATTTACAATAGCCAGGTAATGGAAGCAACCTAAATGCCCACAGACAGATGAACGGATAAAATTGGGGTACATATATAAAATGGAATATTACTCGGCCATAAAAAGGAATGAAACTGGGTCATTTGTAGAGACATCGATGGATCTAGAGACTGTCATACAGAATGAAGTAAGTCAGAAAGAGGAAAACAAATATTGTATATTAATGCATATATGTGGAACCTAAAAAATGGTACAGATGAACTGGTTTGCAGGGAAGAAATAGAGACACACAGGTAGAGAACAACCGTATGGACACCAAGTGTGGGAAGCCATGGGGTGGTGGTGGTGGGATGAGTTGGGAGATTGAGATTGACCTGTATACATGTATATGCATAAAATACATAACTAATAATAACCTGCTGTATAAAAAAGTAAATAAAATTAAATTTCAAAATTATAAAAAATAAAATTTAAAAATAAAAGAGAAAAAAGTTCTTCCCTTCACACAGATGTATTTATAGGAATGAATTATTTCCATGCTTATATCTATAAATACATAAAAGAGGAATAAAAGCTAACTTGAACCATAAAAGAAGAAAAACCTGAACCCACCAGTTATACAGAGGAAAACGCTATCAGGGCACTTGCTCCAGCGGTAAACAATTCTGAAATTGGTCAGAGGTGGGGAATCATCTCCCATACAGCTAGCAACCCACCCCCCACACAAGGAGCGTCCTCATTGCAAAGCTGGGGGACCGTGCCGAGGCATCTCTGAATAAAGGTGAGCTGAGCCCCAGGCCAGCTGCTGCTGAACTGTTCCCACCCTTCCCAGGTAAAACACCTGAATATGTACAAGGGCTTGAAAGACTAGAGGAAGGGCCGTGGAGCCACACCAGCGACAGCACGCAGGCCAACTTGGTGCCTGCAGGCCAGCCAGGGTGGTCGTGGCCCCGGGCGCTCTTCCGGAAGCTTTCCATTGTCCTGCCTGAGATACCCCACCTGTCCCGGCCCCCACTGCTTTTTTCCTTCCTCACCTCTGTCCGGAGAGAAATTCCAGCGGAAGGTATGGGTGACACATCCTCTTCTTTACAGGAGGCAGCCTGGCAACTCCTGCAGAAAGGTCAGCAGAACCCCACTCACACCGGGCCACCAACAAAGCTGTGGCCCCTCACTCCCTCCCAACAGCACAGCCCCGAGACTGCTGACGGGGCAGAGAATATGGAGTCAGGCACAGGTTCAGGGGCTATTGCTGCCTGGAGCGCTGTTTATATTGACCTCAACCAGGCACACCTGGGGAGGGCCGGCCGGCAGGATAAGGCTGCCCACGTCAGCTAATCCACAACCCGCAGGGAATCACATTGTTGAAAATGGACCTCGCTAAGTCAGAATAGAAGGCAAGGAAAAAAAGGACACAATGCCATTTGCAGCACTGTAGATGAGTCTAGAGGTAATCACGTGACATGTAGTAAGTCAGAAAGTGAAAGACACATATCATATCATATCACTTATAGGTGTTACCTAAAAATGGATACCAGGGCAGATATTTCCACGGAGAAGGGCAATCACAGCTTCATTAAACAAACTTATGGTTCACCAATGGAAAGGTGAGAGGATTGGTTTCATTACGATATCGGGGTTAACAGACTTATACAAACACAGGTGACATATATAATCACCAAAGAACTACGGAATACCAAAAGACTACTCAACATTCTGTGATAACGTACATGGGAAAAGGATCCCAGGAAAAACAGACATCTGTATATGTGTAAAAGAACCACATCTTCCACACCTCCAACAAGCCAAACATTGTAATCAAACTTGCTGTAATAAAAAAATAAAAATTAAATTAAAAACACGAACCAGAAGTAGGGAGACAAACTTGAGGGGCTTTCTCCTGGCACATTCCATTCTAAATTCCACTCTAGAACACGACTTCCCTTGAGGCTCTGTTGCCCTAGTAACCAGAATTGGTAAGGGAGAACTGCTGCCACCTTGTGGCCGTTTCACACAGCAGCAGCTTTAATCCCAGCGCTAATGGTCAGTGGATATTCAAAATCATTGCAGGCCTGTAAATGACACCTGCCCTGAAAACAAATCCTGGGGTCACATATCGACCAAAAAATTCAAAGGACGTCCATATTTCAAAACGACCGTTTCAAAAGGCATATTTTATGCACATTAGTTTTCTGCTTCTTTTTCTTTCTTTCTTTTTTGGTTAAAAAAACGGGAATGGAAAAAGGCATCCCTCAGAAGGGGCGAAAATAGTTGCAAACGAATCAATGGACAAAGGTTTAATGTCCAAAATATATATAAACAGCTCATGCAGCTTAATATTAAAAAAAACAAACAACCCAATACAAAAATGGGCAGAAGATCTAAAGAGACGTTTCTTTAAAGAAGACACAGAGATGGCCAAGACGCACATGAAAAGCTGCTCAACAGCACTAATTATTAGAGAAATGCAAATCAATACTACAATGAGGTATCACCTCACACCTGTTAGAATCGGCATCATCAGAAAATCTAGAAACAACAAATTCTGGGGAGGGTGTGGACAAAAGGAGCCCTCTTCCACTGTTGGTGGGAATGTAAATTGATACAGTCACTATGGAGAACACTATGGAGTTTCCTTAAAAAAACTAGAAATAGAATTACCATCTGATCCAGCAATCCCACTTCTGGGCATATACCCAGAGAAAACCATAAATCAAAAAGGCACATTCACCACAATGTTCATTGCAGCACTATTTACAATAGCCAGGTAATGGAAGCAACCTAAATGCCCACAGACAGATGAACGGATAAAAGTGGGGTACATATATAAAATGGAATATTACTCGGCCATAAAAAGGAATGAAACTGGGTCATTTGTAGAGACATCGATGGATCTAGAGACTGTCATACAGAATGAAGTAAGTCAGAAAGAGGAAAACAAATATTGTATATTAATGCATATATGTGGAACCTAAAAAATGGTACAGATGAACTGGTTTGCAGGGAAGAAATAGAGACACACAGGTAGAGAACAACCGTATGGACACCAAGTGTGGGAAGCCATGGGGTGGTGGTGGTGGGATGAGTTGGGAGATTGAGATTGACCTGTATACATGTATATGCATAAAATACATAACTAATAATAACCTGCTGTATAAAAAAGTAAATAAAATTAAATTTCAAAATTATAAAAAATAAAATTTAAAAATAAAAGAGAAAAAAGTTCTTCCCTTCACACAGATGTATTTATAGGAATGAATTATTTCCATGCTTATATCTATAAATACATAAAAGAGGAATAAAAGCTAACTTGAACCATAAAAGAAGAAAAACCTGAACCCACCAGTTATACAGAGGAAAACGCTATCAGGGCACTTGCTCCAGCGGTAAACAATTCTGAAATTGGTCAGAGGTGGGGAATCATCTCCCATACAGCTAGCAACCCACCCCCCACACAAGGAGCGTCCTCATTGCAAAGCTGGGGGACCGTGCCGAGGCATCTCTGAATAAAGGTGAGCTGAGCCCCAGGCCAGCTGCTGCTGAACTGTTCCCACCCTTCCCAGGTAAAACACCTGAATATGTACAAGGGCTTGAAAGACTAGAGGAAGGGCCGTGGAGCCACACCAGCGACAGCACGCAGGCCAACTTGGTGCCTGCAGGCCAGCCAGGGTGGTCGTGGCCCCGGGCGCTCTTCTGGAAGCTTTCCATTGTCCTGCCTGAGATACCCCACCTGTCCCGACCCCCACTGCTTTTTTCCTTCCTCACCTCTGTCCGGAGAGAAATTCCAGCGGAAGGTATGGGTGACACATCCTCTTCTTTACAGGAGGCAGCCTGGCAACTCCTGCAGAAAGGTCAGCAGAACCCCACTCACACCGGGCCACCAACAAAGCTGTGGCCCCTCACTCCCTCCCACCAGCACAGCCCCGAGACTGCTGACGGGGCAGAGAATATGGAGTCAGGCACAGGTTCAGGGGCTATTGCTGCCTGGAGCGCTGTTTATATTGACCTCAACCAGGCACACCTGGGGAGGGCCGGCCGGCAGGATAAGGCTGCCCACGTCAGCTAATCCACAACCCGCAGGGAATCACATTGTTGAAAATGGACCTCGCTAAGTCAGAATAGAAGGCAAGGAAAAAAAGGACACAATGCCATTTGCAGCACCGTAGATGAGTCTAGAGGTAATCACGTGACATGTAGTAAGTCAGAAAGTGAAAGACACATATCATATCATATCACTTATAGGTGTTACCTAAAAATGGATACCAGGGCAGATATTTCCACGGAGAAGGGCAATCACAGCTTCATTAAACAAACTTATGGTTCACCAATGGAAAGGTGAGAGGATTGGTTTCATTACGATATCGGGGTTAACAGACTTATACAAACACAGGTGACATATATAATCACCAAAGAACTACGGAATACCAAAAGACTACTCAACATTCTGTGATAACGTACATGGGAAAAGGATCCCAGGAAAAACAGACATCTGTATATGTGTAAAAGAACCACATCTTCCACACCTCCAACAAGCCAAACATTGTAATCAAACTTGCTGTAATAAAAAAATAAAAATTAAATTAAAAACACGAACCAGAAGTAGGGAGACAAACTTGAGGGGCTTTCTCCTGGCACATTCCATTCTAAATTCCAATCTAGAACACGACTTCCATTGAGGCTCTGTTGCCCTAGTAACCAGAATTGGTAAGGGAGAACTGCTGCCACCTTGTGGCCGTTTCACACAGCAGCAGCTTTAATCCCAGCGCTAATGGTCAGTGGATATTCAAAATCATTGCAGGCCTGTAAATGACACCTGCCCTGAAAACAAATCCTGGGGTCACATATCGACCAAAAAATTCAAAGGACGCACATATTTCAAAACGACCGTTTCAAAAGGCATATTTTATGCACATCAGTTTTCTGCTTCTTTTTCTTTCTTTCTTTTTTGGTTAAAAAAACGGGAATGGAAAAAGGCATCCCTCAGAAGGGGCGAAAATAGTTGCAAACGAATCAATGGACAAAGGTTTAATGTCCAAAATATATATAAACAGCTCATGCAGCTTAATATTAAAAAAACAAACAACCCAATACAAAAATGGGCAGAAGATCTAAAGAGACGTTTCTTTAAAGAAGACACAGAGATGGCCAAGACGCACATGAAAAGCTGCTCAACAGCACTAATTATTAGAGAAATGCAAATCAAAACTACAATGAGGTATCACCTCACACCTGTTAGAATCGGCATCATCAGAAAATCTAGAAACAACAAATTCTGGGGAGGGTGTGGACAAAAGGAGCCCTCTTCCACTGTTGGTGGGAATGTAAATTGATACAGTCAGTATGGAGAACACTATGGAGTTTCCTTAAAAAAACTAGAGATAGAATTACCATCTGATCCAGCAATCCCACTTCTGGGCATATACCCAGAGAAAACCATAAATCAAAAAGGCACATTCACCACAATGTTCATTGCAGCACTATTTACAATAGCCAGGTAATGGAAGCAACCTAAATGCCCACAGACAGATGAACGGATAAAATTGGGGTACATATATAAAATGGAATATTACTCGGCCATAAAAAGGAATGAAACTGGGTCATTTGTAGAGACATCGATGGATCTAGAGACTGTCATACAGAATGAAGTAAGTCAGAAAGAGGAAAAAAAATATTGTATATTAATGCATATATGTGGAACCTAAAAAATGGTACAGATGAACTGGTTTGCAGGGAAGAAATAGAGACACACAGGTAGAGAACAACCGTATGGACACCAAGTGTGGGAAGCCATGGGGTGGTGGTGGTGGGATGAGTTGGGAGATTGAGATTGACCTGTATACATGTATATGCATAAAATACATAACTAATAATAACCTGCTGTATAAAAAAGTAAATAAAATTAAATTTCAAAATTATAAAAAATAAAATTTAAAAATAAAAGAGAAAAAAGTTCTTCCCTTCACACAGATGTATTTATAGGAATGAATTATTTCCATGCTTATATCTATAAATACATAAAAGAGGAATAAAAGCTAACTTGAACCATAAAAGAAGAAAAACCTGAACCCACCAGTTATACAGAGGAAAACGCTATCAGGGCACTTGCTCCAGCGGTAAACAATTCTGAAATTGGTCAGAGGTGGGGAATCATCTCCCATACAGCTAGCAACCCACCCCCCACACAAGGAGCGTCCTCATTGCAAAGCTGGGGGACCGTGCCGAGGCATCTCTGAATAAAGGTGAGCTGAGCCCCAGGCCAGCTGCTGCTGAACTGTTCCCACCCTTCCCAGGTAAAACACCTGAATATGTACAAGGGCTTGAAAGACTAGAGGAAGGGCCGTGGAGCCACACCAGCGACAGCACGCAGGCCAACTTGGTGCCTGCAGGCCAGCCAGGGTGGTCGTGGCCCCGGGCGCTCTTCCGGAAGCTTTCCATTGTCCTGCCTGAGATACCCCACCTGTCCCGGTCCCCACTGCTTTTTTCCTTCCTCACCTCTGTCCGGAGAGAAATTCCAGCGGAAGGTATGGGTGACACATCCTCTTCTTTACAGGAGGCAGCCTGGCAACTCCTGCAGAAAGGTCAGCAGAACCCCACTCACACCGGGCCACCAACAAAGCTGTGGCCCCTCACTCCCTCCCACCAGCACAGCCCCGAGACTGCTGACGGGGCAGAGAATATGGAGTCAGGCACAGCTTCAGGGGCTATTGCTGCCTGGAGCGCTGTTTATATTGACCTCAACCAGGCACACCTGGGGAGGGCCGGCCGGCAGGATAAGGCTGCCCACGTCAGCTAATCCACAACCCGCAAGGAATCACATTGTTGAAAATGGACCTCGCTAAGTCAGAATAGAAGGCAAGGAAAAAAAGGACACAATGCCATTTGCAGCACCGTAGATGAGTCTAGAGGTAATCACGTGACATGTAGTAAGTCAGAAAGTGAAAGACACATATCATATCATATCACTTCTAGGTGTTACCTAAAAATGGATACCAGGGCAGATATTTCCACGGAGAAGGGCAATCACAGCTTCATTAAACAAACTTATGGTTCACCAATGGAAAGGTGAGAGGATTGGTTTCATTACGATATCGGGGTTAACAGACTTATACAAACACAGGTGACATATATAATCACCAAAGAACTACGGAATACCAAAAGACTACTCAACATTCTGTGATAACGTACATGGGAAAAGGATCCCAGGAAAAACAGACATCTGTATATGTGTAAAAGAACCACATCTTCCACACCTCCAACAAGCCAAACATTGTAATCAAACTTGCTGTAATAAAAAAATAAAAATTAAATTAAAAACACGAACCAGAAGTAGGGAGACAAACTTGAGGGGCTTTCTCCTGGCACATTCCATTCTAAATTCCAATCTAGAACACGACTTCCATTGAGGCTCTGTTGCCCTAGTAACCAGAATTGGTAAGGGAGAACTGCTGCCACCTTGTGGCCGTTTCACACAGCAGCAGCTTTAATCCCAGCGCTAATGGTCAGTGGATATTCAAAATCATTGCAGGCCTGTAAATGACACCTGCCCTGAAAACAAATCCTGGGGTCACATATCGACCAAAAAATTCAAAGGACGTCCATATTTCAAAACGACCGTTTCAAAAGGCATATTTTATGCACATTAGTTTTCTGCTTCTTTTTCTTTCTTTCTTTTTTGGTTAAAAAAACGGGAATGGAAAAAGGCATCCCTCAGAAGGGGCGAAAATAGTTGCAAAGGAATCAATGGACAAAGGTTTAATGTCCAAAATATATATAAACAGCTCATGCAGCTTAATATTAAAAAAAACAAACAACCCAATACAAAAATGGGCAGAAGATCTAAAGAGACGTTTCTTTAAAGAAGACACAGAGATGGCCAAGACGCACATGAAAAGCTGCTCAACAGCACTAATTATTAGAGAAATGCAAATCAATACTACAATGAGGTATCACCTCACACCTGTTAGAATCGGCATCATCAGAAAATCTACAAACAACAAATTCTGGGGAGGGTGTGGACAAAAGGAGCCCTCTTCCACTGTTGGTGGGAATGTAAATTGATACAGTCACTATGGAGAACACTATGGAGTTTCCTTAAAAAAACTAGAAATAGAATTACCATCTGATCCAGCAATCCCACTTCTGGGCATATACCCAGAGAAAACCATAAATCAAAAAGGCACATTCACCACAATGTTCATTGCAGCACTATTTACAATAGCCAGGTAATGGAAGCAACCTAAATGCCCACAGACAGATGAACGGATAAAATTGGGGTACATATATAAAATGGAATATTACTCGGCCATAAAAAGGAATGAAACTGGGTCATTTGTAGAGACATCGATGGATCTAGAGACTGTCATACAGAATGAAGTAAGTCAGAAAGAGGAAAACAAATATTGTATATTAATGCATATATGTGGAACCTAAAAAATGGTACAGATGAACTGGTTTGCAGGGAAGAAATAGAGACACACAGGTAGAGAACAACCGTATGGACACCAAGTGTGGGAAGCCATGGGGTGGTGGTGGTGGGATGAGTTGGGAGATTGAGATTGACCTGTATACATGTATATGCATAAAATACATAACTAATAATAACCTGCTGTATAAAAAAGTAAATAAAATTAAATTTCAAAATTATAAAAAATAAAATTTAAAAATAAAAGAGAAAAAAGTTCTTCCCTTCACACAGATGTATTTATAGGAATGAATTATTTCCATGCTTATATCTATAAATACATAAAAGAGGAATAAAAGCTAACTTGAACCATAAAAGAAGAAAAACCTGAACCCACCAGTTATACAGAGGAAAACGCTATCAGGGCACTTGCTCCAGCGGTAAACAATTCTGAAATTGGTCAGAGGTGGGGAATCATCTCCCATACAGCTAGCAACCCACCCCCCACACAAGGAGCGTCCTCATTGCAAAGCTGGGGGACCGTGCCGAGGCATCTCTGAATAAAGGTGAGCTGAGCCCCAGGCCAGCTGCTGCTGAACTGTTCCCACCCTTCCCAGGTAAAACACCTGAATATGTACAAGGGCTTGAAAGACTAGAGGAAGGGCCGTGGAGCCACACCAGGGACAGCACGCAGGCCAACTTGGTGCCTGCAGGCCAGCCAGGGTGTTCGTGGCCCCGGGCGCTCTTCCGGAAGCTTTCCATTGTCCTGCCTGAGATACCCCACCTGTCCCGGCCCCCACTGCTTTTTTCCTTCCTCACCTCTGTCCGGAGAGAAATTCCAGCGGAAGGTATGGGTGACACATCCTCTTCTTTACAGGAGGCAGCCTGGCAACTCCTGCAGAAAGGTCAGCAGAACCCCACTCACACCGGGCCACCAACAAAGCTGTGGCCCCTCACTCCCTCCCACCAGCACAGCCCCGAGACTGCTGACGGGGCAGAGAATATGGAGTCAGGCACAGGTTCAGGGGCTATTGCTGCCTGGAGCGCTGTTTATATTGACCTCAACCAGGCACACCTGGGGAGGGCCGGCCGGCAGGATAAGGCTGCCCACGTCAGCTAATCCACAACCCGCAGGGAATCACATTGTTGAAAATGGACCTCGCTAAGTCAGAATAGAAGGCAAGGAAAAAAAGGACACAATGCCATTTGCAGCACCGTAGATGAGTCTAGAGGTAATCACGTGACATGTAGTAAGTCAGAAAGTGAAAGACACATATCATATCATATCACTTATAGGTGTTACCTAAAAATGGATACCAGGGCAGATATTTCCACGGAGAAGGGCAATCACAGCTTCATTAAACAAACTTATGGTTCACCAATGGAAAGGTGAGAGGATTGGTTTCATTACGATATCGGGGTTAACAGACTTATACAAACACAGGTGACATATATAATCACCAAAGAACTACGGAATACCAAAAGACTACTCAACATTCTGTGATAACGTACATGGGAAAAGGATCCCAGGAAAAACAGACATCTGTATATGTGTAAAAGAACCACATCTTCCACACCTCCAACAAGCCAAACATTGTAATCAAACTTGCTGTAATAAAAAAATAAAAATTAAATTAAAAACACGAACCAGAAGTAGGGAGACAAACTTGAGGGGCTTTCTCCTGGCACATTCCATTCTAAATTCCAATCTAGAACACGACTTCCATTGAGGCTCTGTTGCCCTAGTAACCAGAATTGGTAAGGGAGAACTGCTGCCACCTTGTGGCCGTTTCACACAGCAGCAGCTTTAATCCCAGCGCTAATGGTCAGTGGATATTCAAAATCATTGCAGGCCTGTAAATGACACCTGCCCTGAAAACAAATCCTGGGGTCACATATCGACCAAAAAATTCAAAGGACGTCCATATTTCAAAACGACCGTTTCAAAAGGCATATTTTATGCACATTAGTTTTCTGCTTCTTTTTCTTTCTTTCTTTTTTGGTTAAAAAAACGGGAATGGAAAAAGGCATCCCTCAGAAGGGGCGAAAATAGTTGCAAACGAATCAATGGACAAAGGTTTAATGTCCAAAATATATATAAACAGCTCATGCAGCTTAATATTAAAAAAAACAAACAACCCAATACAAAAATGGGCAGAAGATCTAAAGAGACGTTTCTTTAAAGAAGACACAGAGATGGCCAAGACGCACATGAAAAGCTGCTCAACAGCACTAATTATTAGAGAAATGCAAATCAAAACTACAATGAGGTATCACCTCACACCTGTTAGAATCGGCATCATCAGAAAATCTACAAACAACAAATTCTGGGGAGGGTGTGGACAAAAGGAGCCCTCTTCCACTGTTGGTGGGAATGTAAATTGATACAGTCACTATGGAGAACACTATGGAGTTTCCTTAAAAAAACTAGAAATAGAATTACCATCTGATCCAGCAATCCCACTTCTGGGCATATACCCAGAGAAAACCATAAATCCAAAAGGCACATTCACCACAATGTTCATTGCAGCACTATTTACAATAGCCAGGTAATGGAAGCAACCTAAATGCCCACAGACAGATGAACGGATAAAATTGGGGTACATATATAAAATGGAATATTACTCGGCCATAAAAAGGAATGAAACTGGGTCATTTGTAGAGACATCGATGGATCTAGAGACTGTCATACAGAATGAAGTAAGTCAGAAAGAGGAAAACAAATATTGTATATTAATGCATATATGTGGAACCTAAAAAATGGTACAGATGAACTGGTTTGCAGGGAAGAAATAGAGACACACAGGTAGAGAACAACCGTATGGACACCAAGTGTGGGAAGCCATGGGGTGGTGGTGGTGGGATGAGTTGGGAGATTGAGATTGACCTGTATACATGTATATGCATAAAATACATAACTAATAATAACATGCTGTATAAAAAAGTAAATAAAATTAAATTTCAAAATTATAAAAAATAAAATTTAAAAATAAAAGAGAAAAAAGTTCTTCCCTTCACACAGATGTATTTATAGGAATGAATTATTTCCATGCTTATATCTATAAATACATAAAAGAGGAATAAAAGCTAACTTGAACCATAAAAGAAGAAAAACCAGAACCCACCATTTATACAGAGGAAAACGCTATCAGGGCACTTGCTCCAGCGGTAAACAATTCTGAAATTGGTCAGAGGTGGGGAATCATCTCCCATACAGCTAGCAACCCACCCCCCACACAAGGAGCGTCCTCATTGCAAAGCTGGGGGACCGTGCCGAGGCATCTCTGAATAAAGGTGAGCTGAGCCCCAGGCCAGCTGCTGCTGAACTGTTCCCACCCTTCCCAGGTAAAACACCTGAATATGTACAAGGGCTTGAAAGACTAGAGGAAGGGCCGTGGAGCCACACCAGCGACAGCACGCAGGCCAACTTGGTGCCTGCAGGCCAGCCAGGGTGGTCCTGGCCCCGGGCGCTCTTCCGGAAGCTTTCCATTGTCCTGCCTGAGATACCCCACCTGTCCCGGCCCCCACTGCTTTTTTCCTTCCTCACCTCTGTCCGGAGAGAAATTCCAGCGGAAGGTATGGGTGACACATCCTCTTCTTTACAGGAGGCAGCCTGGCAACTCCTGCAGAAAGGTCAGCAGAACCCCACTCACACCGGGCCACCAACAAAGCTGTGGCCCCTCACTCCCTCCCACCAGCACAGCCCCGAGACTGCTGACGGGGCAGAGAATATGGAGTCAGGCACAGGTTCAGGGGCTATTGCTGCCTGGAGCGCTGTTTATATTGACCTCAACCAGGCACACCTGGGGAGGGCCGGCCGGCAGGATAAGGCTGCCCACGTCAGCTAATCCACAACCCGCAGGGAATCACATTGTTGAAAATGGACCTCGCTAAGTCAGAATAGAAGGCAAGGAAAAAAAGGACACAATGCCATTTGCAGCACCGTAGATGAGTCTAGAGGTAATCACGTGACATGTAGTAAGTCAGAAAGTGAAAGACACATATCATATCATATCACTTATAGGTGTTACCTAAAAATGGATACCAGGGCAGATATTTCCACGGAGAAGGGCAATCACAGCTTCATTAAACAAACTTATGGTTCACCAATGGAAAGGTGAGAGGATTGGTTTCATTACGATATCGGGGTTAACAGACTTATACAAACACAGGTGACATATATAATCACCAAAGAACTACGGAATACCAAAAGACTACTCAACATTCTGTGATAACGTACATGGGAAAAGGATCCCAGGAAAAACAGACATCTGTATATGTGTAAAAGAACCACATCTTCCACACCTCCAACAAGCCAAACATTGTAATCAAACTTGCTGTAATAAAAAAATAAAAATTAAATTAAAAACACGAACCAGAAGTAGGGAGACAAACTTGAGGGGCTTTCTCCTGGCACATTCCATTCTAAATTCCAATCTAGAACACGACTTCCATTGAGGCTCTGTTGCCCTAGTAACCAGAATTGGTAAGGGAGAACTGCTGCCACCTTGTGGCCGTTTCACACAGCAGCAGCTTTAATCCCAGCGCTAATGGTCAGTGGATATTCAAAATCATTGCAGGCCTGTAAATGACACCTGCCCTGAAAACAAATCCTGGGGTCACATATCGACCAAAAAATTCAAAGGACGTCCATATTTCAAAACGACCGTTTCAAAAGGCATATTTTATGCACATTAGTTTTCTGCTTCTTTTTCTTTCTTTCTTTTTTGGTTAAAAAAACGGGAATGGAAAAAGGCATCCCTCAGAAGGGGCGAAAATAGTTGCAAACGAATCAATGGACAAAGGTTTAATGTCCAAAATATATATAAACAGCTCATGCAGCTTAATATTAAAAAAAACAAACAACCCAATACAAAAATGGGCAGAAGATCTAAAGAGACGTTTCTTTAAAGAAGACACAGAGATGGCCAAGACGCACATGAAAAGCTGCTCAACAGCACTAATTATTAGAGAAATGCAAATCAATACTACAATGAGGTATCACCTCACACCTGTTAGAATCGGCATCATCAGAAAATCTAGAAACAACAAATTCTGGGGAGGGTGTGGACAAAAGGAGCCCTCTTCCACTGTTGGTGGGAATGTAAATTGATACAGTCACTATGGAGAACACTATGGAGTTTCCTTAAAAAAACTAGAAATAGAATTACCATCTGATCCAGCAATCCCACTTCTGGGCATATACCCAGAGAAAACCATAAATCCAAAAGGCACATTCACCACAATGTTCATTGCAGCACTATTTACAATAGCCAGGTAATGGAAGCAACCTAAATGCCCACAGACAGATGAACGGATAAAATTGGGGTACATATATAAAATGGAATATTACTCGGCCATAAAAAGGAATGAAACTGGGTCATTTGTAGAGACATCGATGGATCTAGAGACTGTCATACAGAATGAAGTAAGTCAGAAAGAGGAAAACAAATATTGTATATTAATGCATATATGTGGAACCTAAAAAATGGTACAGATGAACTGGTTTGCAGGGAAGAAATAGAGACACACAGGTAGAGAACAACCGTATGGACACCAAGTGTGGGAAGCCATGGGGTGGTGGTGGTGGGATGAGTTGGGAGATTGAGATTGACCTGTATACATGTATATGCATAAAATACATAACTAATAATAACCTGCTGTATAAAAAAGTAAATAAAATTAAATTTCAAAATTATAAAAAATAAAATTTAAAAATAAAAGAGAAAAAAGTTCTTCCCTTCACACAGATGTATTTATAGGAATGAATTATTTCCATGCTTATATCTATAAATACATAAAAGAGGAATAAAAGCTAACTTGAACCATAAAAGAAGAAAAACCTGAACCCACCAGTTATGCAGAGGAAAACGCTATCAGGGCACTTGCTCCAGCGGTAAACAATTCTGAAATTGGTCAGAGGTGGGGAATCATCTCCCATACAGCTAGCAACCCACCCCCCACACAAGGAGCGTCCTCATTGCAAAGCTGGGGGACCGTGCGGAGGCATCTCTGAATAAAGGTGAGCTGAGCCCCAGGCCAGCTGCTGCTGAACTGTTCCCACCCTTCCCAGGTAAAACACCTGAATATGTACAAGGGCTTGAAAGACTAGAGGAAGGGCCGTGGAGCCACACCAGCGACAGCACGCAGGCCAACTTGGTGCCTGCAGGCCAGCCAGGGTGGTCCTGGCCCCGGGCGCTCTTCCGGAAGCTTTCCATTGTCCTGCCTGAGATACCCCACCTGTCCCGGCCCCCACTGCTTTTTTCCTTCCTCACCTCTGTCCGGAGAGAAATTCCAGCGGAAGGTATGGGTGACACATCCTCTTCTTTACAGGAGGCAGCCTGGCAACTCCTGCAGAAAGGTCAGCAGAACCCCACTCACACCGGGCCACCAACAAAGCTGTGGCCCCTCACTCCCTCCCACCAGCACAGCCCCGAGACTGCTGACGGGGCAGAGAATATGGAGTCAGGCACAGGTTCAGGGGCTATTGCTGCCTGGAGCGCTGTTTATATTGACCTCAACCAGGCACACATGGGGAGGGCCGGCCGGCAGGATAAGGCTGCCCACGTCAGCTAATCCACAACCCGCAGGGAATCACATTGTTGAAAATGGACCTCGCTAAGTCAGAATAGAAGGCAAGGAATAAAAGGACACAATGCCATTTGCAGCACCGTAGATGAGTCTAGAGGTAATCACGTGACATGTAGTAAGTCAGAAAGTGAAAGACACATATCATATCATATCACTTATAGGTGTTACCTAAAAATGGATACCAGGGCAGATATTTCCACGGAGAAGGGCAATCACAGCTTCATTAAACAAACTTATGGTTCACCAATGGAAAGGTGAGAGGATTGGTTTCATTACGATATCGGGGTTAACAGACTTATACAAACACAGGTGACATATATAATCACCAAAGAACTACGGAATACCAAAAGACTACTCAACATTCTGTGATAACGTACATGGGAAAAGGATCCCAGGAAAAACAGACATCTGTATATGTGTAAAAGAACCACATCTTCCACACCTCCAACAAGCCAAACATTGTAATCAAACTTGCTGTAATAAAAAAATAAAAATTAAATTAAAAACACGAACCAGAAGTAGGGAGACAAACTTGAGGGGCTTTCTCCTGGCACATTCCATTCTAAATTCCAATCTAGAACACGACTTCCATTGAGGCTCTGTTGCCCTAGTAACCAGAATTGGTAAGGGAGAACTGCTGCCACCTTGTGGCCATTTCACACAGCAGCAGCTTTAATCCCAGCGCTAATGGTCAGTGGATATTCAAAATCATTGCAGGCCTGTAAATGACACCTGCCCTGAAAACAAATCCTGGGGTCACATATCGACCAAAAAATTCAAAGGACGTCCATATTTCAAAACGACCGTTTCAAAAGGCATATTTTATGCACATTAGTTTTCTGCTTCTTTTTCTTTCTTTCTTTTTTGGTTAAAAAAACGGGAATGGAAAAAGGCATCCCTCACAAGGGGCGAAAATAGTTGCAAACGAATCAATGGACAAAGGTTTAATGTCCAATATATATATAAACAGCTCATGCAGCTTAATATTAAAAAAAACAAACAACCCAATACAAAAATGGGCAGAAGATCTAAAGAGACGTTTCTTTAAAGAAGACACAGAGATGGCCAAGACGCACATGAAAAGCTGCTCAACAGCACTAATTATTAGAGAAATGCAAATCAAAACTACAATGAGGTATCACCTCACACCTGTTAGAATCGGCATCATCAGAAAATCTACAAACAACAAATTCTGGGGAGGGTGTGGACAAAAGGAGCCCTCTTCCACTGTTGGTGGGAATGTAAATTGATACAGTCACTATGGAGAACACTATGGAGTTTCCTTAAAAAAACTAGAAATAGAATTACCATCTGATCCAGCAATCCCACTTCTGGGCATATACCCAGAGAAAACCATAAATCCAAAAGGCACATTCACCACAATGTTCATTGCAGCACTATTTACAATAGCCAGGTAATGGAAGCAACCTAAATGCCCACAGACAGATGAACGGATAAAATTGGGGTACATATATAAAATGGAATATTACTCGGCCATAAAAAGGAATGAAACTGGGTCATTTGTAGAGACATCGATGGATCTAGAGACTGTCATACAGAATGAAGTAAGTCAGAAAGAGGAAAACAAATATTGTATATTAATGCATATATGTGGAACCTAAAAAATGGTACAGATGAACTGGTTTGCAGGGAAGAAATAGAGACACACAGGTAGAGAACAACCGTATGGACACCAAGTGTGGGAAGCCATGGGGTGGTGGTGGTGGGATGAGTTGGGAGATTGAGATTGACCTGTATACATGTATATGCATAAAATACATAACTAATAATAACCTGCTGTATAAAAAAGTAAATAAAATTAAATTTCAAAATTATAAAAAATAAAATTTAAAAATAAAAGAGAAAAAAGTTCTTCCCTTCACACAGATGTATTTATAGGAATGAATTATTTCCATGCTTATATCTATAAATACATAAAAGAGGAATAAAAGCTAACTTGAACCATAAAAGAAGAAAAACCAGAACCCACCAGTTATACAGAGGAAAACGCTATCAGGGCACTTGCTCCAGCGGTAAACAATTCTGAAATTGGTCAGAGGTGGGGAATCATCTCCCATACAGCTAGCAACCCACCCCCCACACAAGGAGCGTCCTCATTGCAAAGCTGGGGGACCGTGCCGAGGCATCTCTGAATAAAGGTGAGCTGAGCCCCAGGCCAGCTGCTGCTGAACTGTTCCCACCCTTCCCAGGTAAAACACCTGAATATGTACAAGGGCTTGAAAGACTAGAGGAAGGGCCGTGGAGCCACACCAGGGACAGCACGCAGGCCAACTTGGTGCCTGCAGGCCAGCCAGGGTGTTCGTGGCCCCGGGCGCTCTTCCGGAAGCTTTCCATTGTCCTGCCTGAGATACCCCACCTGTCCCGGCCCCCACTGCTTTTTTCCTTCCTCACCTCTGTCCGGAGAGAAATTCCAGCGGAAGGTATGGGTGACACATCCTCTTCTTTACAGGAGGCAGCCTGGCAACTCCTGCAGAAAGGTCAGCAGAACCCCACTCACACCGGGCCACCAACAAAGCTGTGGCCCCTCACTCCCTCCCACCAGCACAGCCCCGAGACTGCTGACGGGGCAGAGAATATGGAGTCAGGCACAGCTTCAGGGGCTATTGCTGCCTGGAGCGCTGTTTATATTGACCTCAACCAGGCACACCTGGGGAGGGCCGGCCGGCAGGATAAGGCTGCCCACGTCAGCTAATCCACAACCCGCAGGGAATCACATTGTTGAAAATGGACCTCGCTAAGTCAGAATAGAAGGCAAGGAAAAAAAGGACACAATGCCATTTGCAGCACCGTAGATGAGTCTAGAGGTAATCACGTGACATGTAGTAAGTCAGAAAGTGAAAGACACATATCATATCATATCACTTCTAGGTGTTACCTAAAAATGGATACCAGGGCAGATATTTCCACGGAGAAGGGCAATCACAGCTTCATTAAACAAACTTATGGTTCACCAATGGAAAGGTGAGAGGATTGGTTTCATTACGATATCGGGGTTAACAGACTTATACAAACACAGGTGACATATATAATCACCAAAGAACTACGGAATACCAAAAGACTACTCAACATTCTGTGATAACGTACATGGGAAAAGGATCCCAGGAAAAACAGACATCTGTATATGTGTAAAAGAACCACATCTTCCACACCTCCAACAAGCCAAACATTGTAATCAAACTTGCTGTAATAAAAAAATAAAAATTAAATTAAAAACACGAACCAGAAGTAGGGAGACAAACTTGAGGGGCTTTCTCCTGGCACATTCCATTCTAAATTCCAATCTAGAACACGACTTCCATTGAGGCTCTGTTGCCCTAGTAACCAGAATTGGTAAGGGAGAACTGCTGCCACCTTGTGGCCATTTCACACAGCAGCAGCTTTAATCCCAGCGCTAATGGTCAGTGGATATTCAAAATCATTGCAGGCCTGTAAATGACACCTGCCCTGAAAACAAATCCTGGGGTCACATATCGACCAAAAAATTCAAAGGACGTCCATATTTCAAAACGACCGTTTCAAAAGGCATATTTTATGCACATTAGTTTTCTGCTTCTTTTTCTTTCTTTCTTTTTTGGTTAAAAAAACGGGAATGGAAAAAGGCATCCCTCAGAAGGGGCGAAAATAGTTGCAAACGAATCAATGGACAAAGGTTTAATGTCCAAAATATATATAAACAGCTCATGCAGCTTAATATTAAAAAAAACAAACAACCCAATACAAAAATGGGCAGAAGATCTAAAGAGACGTTTCTTTAAAGAAGACACAGAGATGGCCAAGACGCACATGAAAAGCTGCTCAACAGCACTAATTATTAGAGAAATGCAAATCAAAACTACAATGAGGTATCACCTCACACCTGTTAGAATCGGCATCATCAGAAAATCTACAAACAACAAATTCTGGGGAGGGTGTGGACAAAAGGAGCCCTCTTCCACTGTTGGTGGGAATGTAAATTGATACAGTCACTATGGAGAACACTATGGAGTTTCCTTAAAAAAACTAGAAATAGAATTACCATCTGATCCAGCAATCCCACTTCTGGGCATATACCCAGAGAAAACCATAAATCCAAAAGGCACATTCACCACAATGTTCATTGCAGCACTATTTACAATAGCCAGGTAATGGAAGCAACCTAAATGCCCACAGACAGATGAACGGATAAAATTGGGGTACATATATAAAATGGAATATTACTCGGCCATAAAAAGGAATGAAACTGGGTCATTTGTAGAGACATCGATGGATCTAGAGACTGTCATACAGAATGAAGTAAGTCAGAAAGAGGAAAACAAATATTGTATATTAATGCATATATGTGGAACCTAAAAAATGGTACAGATGAACTGGTTTGCAGGGAAGAAATAGAGACACACAGGTAGAGAACAACCGTATGGACACCAAGTGTGGGAAGCCATGGGGTGGTGGTGGTGGGATGAGTTGGGAGATTGAGATTGACCTGTATATATGTATATGCATAAAATACATAACTAATAATAACCTGCTGTATAAAAAAGTAAATAAAATTAAATTTCAAAATTATAAAAAATAAAATTTAAAAATAAAAGAGAAAAAAGTTCTTCCCTTCACACAGATGTATTTATAGGAATGAATTATTTCCATGCTTATATCTATAAATACATAAAAGAGGAATAAAAGCTAACTTGAACCATAAAAGAAGAAAAACCTGAACCCACCAGTTATACAGAGGAAAACGCTATCAGGGCACTTGCTCCAGCGGTAAACAATTCTGAAATTGGTCAGAGGTGGGGAATCATCTCCCATACAGCTAGCAACCCACCCCCCACACAAGGAGCGTCCTCATTGCAAAGCTGGGGGACCGTGCCGAGGCATCTCTGAATAAAGGTGAGCTGAGCCCCAGGCCAGCTGCTGCTGAACTGTTCCCACCCTTCCCAGGTAAAACACCTGAATATGTACAAGGGCTTGAAAGACTAGAGGAAGGGCCGTGGAGCCACACCAGCGACAGCACGCAGGCCAACTTGGTGCCTGCAGGCCAGCCAGGGTGGTCCTGGCCCCGGGCGCTCTTCCGGAAGCTTTCCATTGTCCTGCCTGAGATACCCCACCTGTCCCGGCCCCCACTGCTTTTTTCCTTCCTCACCTCTGTCCGGAGAGAAATTCCAGCGGAAGGTATGGGAGACACATCCTCTTCTTTACAGGAGGCAGCCTGGCAACTCCTGCAGAAAGGTCAGCAGAACCCCACTCACACCGGGCCACCAACAAAGCTGTGGCCCCTCACTCCCTCCCACCAGCACAGCCCCGAGACTGCTGACGGGGCAGAGAATATGGAGTCAGGCACAGCTTCAGGGGCTATTGCTGCCTGGAGCGCTGTTTATATTGACCTCAACCAGGCACACCTGGGGAGGGCCGGCCGGCAGGATAAGGCTGCCCACGTCAGCTAATCCACAACCCGCAGGGAATCACATTGTTGAAAATGGACCTCGCTAAGTCAGAATAGAAGGCAAGGAAAAAAAGGACACAATGCCATTTGCAGCACCGTAGATGAGTCTAGAGGTAATCACGTGACATGTAGTAAGTCAGAAAGTGAAAGACACATATCATATCATATCACTTATAGGTGTTACCTAAAAATGGATACCAGGGCAGATATTTCCACGGAGAAGGGCAATCACAGCTTCATTAAACAAACTTATGGTTCACCAATGGAAAGGTGAGAGGATTGGTTTCATTACGATATCGGGGTTAACAGACTTATACAAACACAGGTGACATATATAATCACCAAAGAACTACGGAATACCAAAAGACTACTCAACATTCTGTGATAACGTACATGGGAAAAGGATCCCAGGAAAAACAGACATCTGTATATGTGTAAAAGAACCACATCTTCCACACCTCCAACAAGCCAAACATTGTAATCAAACTTGCTGTAATAAAAAAATAAAAATTAAATTAAAAACACGAACCAGAAGTAGGGAGACAAACTTGAGGGGCTTTCTCCTGGCACATTCCATTCTAAATTCCAATCTAGAACACGACTTCCATTGAGGCTCTGTTGCCCTAGTAACCAGAATTGGTAAGGGAGAACTGCTGCCACCTTGTGGCCGTTTCACACAGCAGCAGCTTTAATCCCAGCGCTAATGGTCAGTGGATATTCAAAATCATTGCAGGCCTGTAAATGACACCTGCCCTGAAAACAAATCCTGGGGTCACATATCGACCAAAAAATTCAAAGGACGTCCATATTTCAAAACGACCGTTTCAAAAGGCATATTTTATGCACATTAGTTTTCTGCTTCTTTTTCTTTCTTTCTTTTTTGGTTAAAAAAACGGGAATGGAAAAAGGCATCCCTCAGAAGGGGCGAAAATAGTTGCAAACGAATCAATGGACAAAGGTTTAATGTCCAAAATATATATAAACAGCTCATGCAGCTTAATATTAAAAAAAACAAACAACCCAATACAAAAATGGGCAGAAGATCTAAAGAGACGTTTCTTTAAAGAAGACACAGAGATGGCCAAGACGCACATGAAAAGCTGCTCAACAGCACTAATTATTAGAGAAATGCAAATCAAAACTACAATGAGGTATCACCTCACACCTGTTAGAATCGGCATCATCAGAAAATCTACAAACAACAAATTCTGGGGAGGGTGTGGACAAAAGGAGCCCTCTTCCACTGTTGGTGGGAATGTAAATTGATACAGTCACTATGGAGAACACTATGGAGTTTCCTTAAAAAAACTAGAAATAGAATTACCATCTGATCCAGCAATCCCACTTCTGGGCATATACCCAGAGAAAACCATAAATCCAAAAGGCACATTCACCACAATGTTCATTGCAGCACTATTTACAATAGCCAGGTAATGGAAGCAACCTAAATGCCCACAGACAGATGAACGGATAAAATTGGGGTACATATATAAAATGGAATATTACTCGGCCATAAAAAGGAATGAAACTGGGTCATTTGTAGAGACATCGATGGATCTAGAGACTGTCATACAGAATGAAGTAAGTCAGAAAGAGGAAAACAAATATTGTATATTAATGCATATATGTGGAACCTAAAAAATGGTACAGATGAACTGGTTTGCAGGGAAGAAATAGAGACACACAGGTAGAGAACAACCGTATGGACACCAAGTGTGGGAAGCCATGGGGTGGTGGTGGTGGGATGAGTTGGGAGATTGAGATTGACCTGTATACATGTATATGCATAAAATACATAACTAATAATAACCTGCTGTATAAAAAAGTAAATAAAATTAAATTTCAAAATTATAAAAAATAAAATTTAAAAATAAAAGAGAAAAAAGTTCTTCCCTTCACACAGATGTATTTATAGGAATGAATTATTTCCATGCTTATATCTATAAATACATAAAAGAGGAATAAAAGCTAACTTGAACCATAAAAGAAGAAAAACCTGAACCCACCAGTTATACAGAGGAAAACGCTATCAGGGCACTTGCTCCAGCGGTAAACAATTCTGAAATTGGTCAGAGGTGGGGAATCATCTCCCATACAGCTAGCAACCCACCCCCCACACAAGGAGCGTCCTCATTGCAAAGCTGGGGGACCGTGCCGAGGCATCTCTGAATAAAGGTGAGCTGAGCCCCAGACCAGCTGCTGCTGAACTGTTCCCACCCTTCCCAGGTAAAACACCTGAATATGTACAAGGGCTTGAAAGACTAGAGGAAGGGCCGTGGAGCCACACCAGCGACAGCACGCAGGCCAACTTGGTGCCTGCAGGCCAGCCAGGGTGGTCGTGGCCCCGGGCGCTCTTCCGGAAGCTTTCCATTGTCCTGCCTGAGATACCCCACCTGTCCCGACCCCCACTGCTTTTTTCCTTCCTCACCTCTGTCCGGAGAGAAATTCCAGCGGAAGGTATGGGTGACACATCCTCTTCTTTACAGGAGGCAGCCTGGCAACTCCTGCAGAAAGGTCAGCAGAACCCCACTCACACCGGGCCACCAACAAAGCTGTGGCCCCTCACTCCCTCCCACCAGCACAGCCCCGAGACTGCTGACGGGGCAGAGAATATGGAGTCAGGCACAGGTTCAGGGGCTATTGCTGCCTGGAGCGCTGTTTATATTGACCTCAACCAGGCACACCTGGGGAGGGCCGGCCGGCAGGATAAGGCTGCCCACGTCAGCTAACCCACAACCCGCAGGGAATCACATTGTTGAAAATGGACCTCGCTAAGTCAGAATAGAAGGCAAGGAAAAAAAGGACACAATGCCATTTGCAGCACCGTAGATGAGTCTAGAGGTAATCACGTGACATGTAGTAAGTCAGAAAGTGAAAGACACATATCATATCATATCACTTATAGGTGTTACCTAAAAATGGATACCAGGGCAGATATTTCCACGGAGAAGGGCAATCACAGCTTCATTAAACAAACTTATGGTTCACCAATGGAAAGGTGAGAGGATTGGTTTCATTACGATATCGGGGTTAACAGACTTATACAAACACAGGTGACATATATAATCACCAAACAACTACGGAATACCAAAAGACTACTCAACATTCTGTGATAACGTACATGGGAAAAGGATCCCAGGAAAAACAGACATCTGTATATGTGTAAAAGAACCACATCTTCCACACCTCCAACAAGCCAAACATTGTAATCAAACTTGCTGTAATAAAAAAATAAAAATTAAATTAAAAACACGAACCAGAAGTAGGGAGACAAACTTGAGGGGCTTTCTCCTGTCACATTCCATTCTAAATTCCAATCTAGAACACGACTTCCATTGAGGCTCTGTTGCCCTAGTAACCAGAATTGGTAAGGGAGAACTGCTGCCACCTTGTGGCCGTTTCACACAGCAGCAGCTTTAAT
This sequence comes from Mesoplodon bidens, assembly GCF_964165515.1. NCBI lineage: Eukaryota > Metazoa > Chordata > Mammalia > Artiodactyla > Ziphiidae > Mesoplodon > Mesoplodon bidens. The sequence goes on from NW_027672082.1 coordinate 582,230, forward strand.
CCCAGCGCTAATGGTCAGTGGATATTCAAAATCATTGCAGGCCTGTAAATGACACCTGCCCTGAAAACAAATCCTGGGGTCACATATCGACCAAAAAATTCAAAGGACGTCCATATTTCAAAACGACTGTTTCAAAAGGCATATTTTATGCACATTAGTTTTCTGCTCCTTTTTCTTTCTTTTTTGGTTAAAAAAACGGGAATGGAAAAAGGCATCCCTCAGAAGGGGCGAAAATAGTTGCAAACGAATCAATGGACAAAGGTTTAATGTCCAATATATATAAACAGCTCATGCAGCTTAATATTAATAAAACAAACAACCCAATACAAAAATGGGCAGAAGATCTAAAGAGACGTTTCTTTAAAGAAGACACAGAGATGGCCAAGACGCACATGAAAAGCTGCTCAACAGCACTAATTATTAGAGAAATGCAAATCAAAACTACAATGAGGTATCACCTCACACCTGTTAGGATCGGCATCATCAGAAAATCTAGAAACAACAAATTCTGGGGAGGGTGTGGACAAAAGCAGCCCTCTTCCACTATTGGTGGGAATGTAAATTGATACAGTCACTATGGAGAACACTATGGAGTTTCCTTAAAAAAACTAGAAATAGAATTACCATCTGATCCAGCAATCCCACTTCTGGGCATATACCCAGAGAAAACCATAAATCAAAAAGGCACATTCACCACAATGTTCATTGCAGCACTATTTACAATAGCCAGGTAATGGAAGCAACCTAAATGCCCACAGACAGATGAATGGATAAAATTGGGGTACACATATCAAATGGAATATTACTCGGCCATAAAAAGGAATGAAACTGGGTCATTTGTAGAGACATCGATGGATCTAGAGACTGTCATACAGAATGAAGTAAGTCAGAAAGAGGAAAACAAATATTGTATATTAATGCATATATGTGGAACCTAAAAAATGGTACAGATGAACTGGTTTGCAGGGAAGAAATAGTGACACACAGGTAGAGAACAAACGTATGGACACCAAGTGTGGGAAGCCATGGGGTGGTGGTGGTGGGATGAGTTGGGAGATTGAGATTGACCTGTATACATGTATATGCATAAAATACATAACTAATAATAACCTGCTGTATAAAAAAGTAAATAAAATTAAATTTCAAAATTATAAAAAATAAAATTTAAAAATAAAAGAGAAAAAAGTTCTTCCCTTCACACAGATGTATTTATAGGAATGAATTATTTCCATGCTTATATCTATAAATACATAAAAGAGGAATAAAAGCTAACTTGAACCATAAAAGAAGAAAAACCAGAACCCACCAGTTATACAGAGGAAAACGCTATCAGGGCACTTGCTCCAGCGGTAAACAATTCTGAAATTGGTCAGAGGTGGGGAATCATCTCCCATACAGCTAGCAACCCACCCCCCACACAAGGAGCGTCCTCATTGCAAAGCTGGGGGACCGTGCCGAGGCATCTCTGAATAAAGGTGAGCTGAGCCCCAGGCCAGCTGCTGCTGAACTGTTCCCACCCTTCGCAGGTAAAACACCTGAATATGTACAAGGGCTTGAAAGCCTAGAGGAAGGGCCGTGGAGCCACACTAGCGACAGCACGCAGGCCAACTTGGTGCCTGCAGGCCAGCCAGGGTGGTCCTGGCCCCGGGTACTCTTCCGGAAGCTTTCCATTGTCCTGCCTGTGATACCCCTCCTGTCCCGGCCCCCACTGCTTTTTTCCTTCCTCACCTCTGTCCGGAGAGAAATTCCAGCGGAAGGTATGGGTGACACATCCTCTTCTTTACAGGTGGCAGCCTGGCAACTCCTGCAGAAAGGCCAGCAGTGCCCCAATCACACCGGGCCGCCAACAAAGCTGTGGCCCCTCATTCCCTCCCACCAGCTCAGCCCCGAGACTGCTGACGGGGCAGAGAGTATGGAGTCAGGCACAGCTTCAGGGGCTATTGCTGCCTGGAGCGCTGTTTATATTGACCTCAACCAGGCACACCTGGGGAGGGCCGGCCGGTAGGGTAAGGCTGCCCAGGTCAGCTAATCCACAACCCTCAGGGAATCACATTGTTGAAAATGGACCTCGCTAAGGCAGAATAGAAGCCAAGGAAAATAAGGAAACAATGCCATTTTCAGCACCGTAGATGAGTCTAGAGGTAATCACGTGACTTGTAGTAAGTCAGAAAGTGAAAGACACATATCATATCATATCACTTATAGGTGTTACCTAAAAATGGATACCAGGGCAGATATTTCCACGGAGAAGGGCAATCACAGATTCATTAAACAAACTTATGGTTCACCAATGGAAAGGTGTGAGGATTGGTTTCATTACGATATCGGGGTTAACAGACATATACAAACACAGGTGACATATATAATCACCAAAGACCTACGGAATACCAAGAGAAGACTACTCAACATTCTGTCATAACGTACCTGGGAAAAGGATCCCAGGAAGAACAGACATCTGTATATGTGTAAAAGAACCACATCTTCGACACCTACAATAAGCCAAACATTGTAATCAAACTTGCTGTAATAAAAAATAAAAATTTAAATTAAAAATACGAACAAGAAGTAGGGAGACAAACTTGAGGGGCTTTCTCCTGGCACATTCCATTCTAAATTCCAATCTAGAACACGACTTCCATTGAGGCTCTGCTGCCCTAGTAACCAGATTGGTAAGGGAGAACTGCTGCCACCTTGTGGCCGTTTCACACAACAGCAGCTTTAATCCCAGCGCTAATGGTCAGTTGATATTCAAAATCATTGCAGGCCTGTAAATGACACCTGCCCTGGAAGCAAATCCTGGGGTCACATATCGACCAAAAAATTCAAAGGACGTCCATATTTCAAAACGACCGTTTCAAAAGGCATATTTTATGCACATTAGTGTTCTGCTTCTTTGTCTTTCTTTCTTTTTTGGTTAAAAAGACGGGAATGGAAAAAGGCATCCCTCAGACTGGGCGAAAATCGTTGCAAACGAATCAATGGACAAAGGTTTAATCTCCAATATATATAAACAGCTCATGCAGCTTAATATTAAAAAAACAAACAACCCAATACAAAAATGGGCAGAAGTTCTAAAGAGACGTTTCTTCAAAGAAGACACAGAGATGGCGAAGACGCACATGAAAAGCTGCTCAACAGCACTAATTATTAGAGAAATGCAAATCAAAACTACAATGAGGTATCACCTCACACCTGTTAGGATCGGCATCATCAGAAAATCAACAAACAACAAATTCTGGGGAGGGTGTGGACAAAAGGAGCCCTCTTCCACTATTGGTGGGAATGTAAATTGATACCGTCACTATGGAGAAGAGTATGGAATTTCCTTTAAAAAACTAGAAGTAGAATTACCATCTGATCCAGCATTCCCACTTCTGGGCATATACCCAGAGAAAACCATAAATCAAAAAGGTACATTCACCACAATGTTCATTGCAACACTATTTACAATAGCCAGGTAATGGAAGCAACCTAAATGCCCACAGACAGATGAATGGATAAAGATGGGGTACATATATAAAATGGAATATTACTCGGCCATAAAAAGGAATGAAACTGGGTCATTTGTAGAGACATCGATGGATCTAGAGACTGTCATATAGAATGAAGTAAGTCAGAAAGAGGAAAACAAATATTGTATATTAATGCATATATGTGGAACCTAAGAAATTTTACAGAGGAACTGGTTTGCAGGGAAGAAATAGAGACACAGAGGTAGAGAACAACCGTATGGACACCAATTGTGGGAAGCCTTGGGGTGGTGGTGGTGGGATGAGTTGGGAGATTGGGATTGACCTGCATACATGTATATGCATAAAATACATAACTAATAATAACCTGCTGTATAAAAAAATTAGAAAAATTAAATTTCAAAATTTTACAAAATAAAATTTAAAAATAATAGAGAAAAAAGTTCTTCCCTTCACACAGATGTATTTATAGGAATGAATTATTTCCATGCTTATATCTATAAATACATAAAAGAGGAATAAAATCTAACTTAAACCATAAAAGAAAAAAAAACCTGAACCCACCAGTTATACAGTGGAAAACCCTATCAGGGCACTTGCTCCAGCGGTAAACAATTCTGAAATTGGTCAGAGGTGGGGAATCATATCCCATACAGCCAGCAACCCACACCCCATGCAAGGAGCGTCCTCATTGCAAAGCTGCGGGACCGTGCCGAGGTATCTCTGAATAAAGGTGAGCTGAGCCCCAGGCCAGCTGCTGCTGAACTGTTCCCACCCTTCCCAAGTTAAACACCTGAATATGTACAAGGGCTTATGAGCCCAGAGGAAGGGCCACGGATCCACACAAGCGACAGCACGCAGGCCAACATGGTGCCTGCAGGTCAGCCAGGGTGGTCCTGGCCCCGGGTGCTCTTCCGGAAGCTTCCCATTGTACTGCTGAGATACCCCACCTGTCCCGACCGCCACTGCTTTTTTCCTTGCTCACCTCTGTCCGGAGAGAAATTCCAGCGGAAGGTATGGGTGACACATCCTCTTCTTTACAGGAGGCAGCCTGGCAACTCCTGCAGAAAGGTCAGCAGAACCCCACTCACACCGGGCCACCAACAAAGCTGTGGCCCCTCACTCCCTCCCACCAGCACAGCCCCGAGACTGCTGACGGGGCAGAGAATATGGAGTCAGGCACAGGTTCAGGGGCTATTGCTGCCTGGAGCGCTGTTTATATTGACCTCAACCAGGCACACCTGGGGAGGGCCGGCCGGCAGGATAAGGCTGCCCACGTCAGCTAATCCACAACCCGCAGGGAATCACATTGTTGAAAATGGACCTCGCTAAGTCAGAATAGAAGGCAAGGAAAAAAAGGACACAATGCCATTTGCAGCACCGTAGATGAGTCTAGAGGTAATCACGTGACATGTAGTAAGTCAGAAAGTGAAAGACACATATCATATCATATCACTTATAGGTGTTACCTAAAAATGGATACCAGGGCAGATATTTCCACGGAGAAGGGCAATCACAGATTCATTAAACAAACTTACGGTTCACCAATGGAAAGGTGTGAGGATTGGTTTCATTACGATATCGGGGTTAACAGACTTATACAAACACAGGTGACATATATAATCACCAAAGACCTACGGAATACCAAAAGACTACTCAACATTCTGTCATAACGTACATGGGAAAAGGATCCCAGGAAAAACAGACATCTGTATATGTGTAAAAGAACCACATCTTCCACACCTCCAACAAGCCAAACATTGTAATCAAACTTGCTGTCATAAAAAATAAAAATTAAATTAAAAACACAAACAAGAAGTAGGGAGACAAACTTGAGGGGCTTTCTCCTGGCACATTCCATTCTAAATTCCAATCTAGAACACGACTTCCATTGAGGCTCTGCTGCCCTAGTAACCAGATTTGGTAAGGGAGAACTGCTGCCACCTTGTGGCCGTTTCACACAACAGCAGCTTTAATCCCAGCGCTAATGGTCAGTTGATATTCAAAATCATTGCAGGCCTGTAAATGACACCTGCCCTGAAAACAAATCCTGGGGTCACATATCGACCAAAAAATTCAAAGGACGTCCATATTTCAAAACGACCGTTTCAAAAGGCATATTTTACGCACATTAGTGTTCTGCTTCTTTGTCTTTCTTTCTTTTTTGGTTAAAAAGACGGGAATGGAAAAAGGCATCCCTCAGACTGGGCGAAAATCGTTGCAAACGAATCAATGGACAAAGGTTTAATCTCCAATATATATAAACAGCTCATGCAGCTTAATATTAAAAAAACAAACAACCCAATACAAAAATGGGCAGAAGTTCTAAAGAGACGTTTCTTCAAAGAAGACACAGAGATGGCCAAGACGCACATGAAAAGCTGCTCAAGAGCACTAATTATTAGAGAAATGCAAATCAAAACTACAATGAGGTATCACCTCACACCTGTTAGGATCGGCATCATCAGAAAATCTACAAACAACAAATTCTGGGGAGGGTGTGGACAAAAGGAGCCCTCTTCCACTATTGGTGGGAATGTAAATTGATACCGTCACTATGGAGAAGAGTATGGAGTTTCCTTTAAAAAACTAGAAATAGAATTACCATCTGATCCAGCAATCCCACTTCTGGGCATATACCCAGAGAAAACCATAAATCAAAAAGGCACATTCACCACAATGTTCATTACAGCACTATTTACAATAGCCAGGTAATGGAAGCAGCCTAAATGCCCACAGACAGATGAATGGATAAAATTGGGGTACACATATCAAATGGAATATTACTCGGCCATAAAAAGGAATGAAACTGGGTCATTTGTAGAGACATCGATGGATCTAGAGACTGTCATACAGAATGAAGTAAGTCAGAAAGAGGAAAACAAATATTGTATAATAATGCATATATGTGGAACCTAAAAGATGGTACAGATGAACTCGTTTGCATGGTAGAAATAGAGACACAGAGGTAGAGAACAAACGTATGGACACCAAGTGTGGGAAGCCATGGGGTGGTGGTGGTGGGATGAGGTGGGAGATTGGGATTGACCTGTATACATGTATGTGCATAAAATACATGACTGATAATAACCTGCTGTATAAAAAAGTAAATAAAATTAAATTTCAAAATTTTAAAAAATAAAATTTAAAAATAAAACAGAAAAATGTTCTTCCCTTCACAAACATGTATTTATAGGAATGAATTATTTCCATGCTTATATCTATAAATACATAAAAGAGGAATAAAATTTAACTTGAACCATAAACGAAAAAAAACCTGAACCCACCAGTTATACAGAGGAAAACCCTATCAGGGCACTTGCTCCAGCGGTAAACAATTCTGAAATTGCTCAGAGGTGTGGAATCATCTCCCATCCAGCTAGCACCCACCACCCACGCAAGGAGCGTCCTCATTGCAAAGCTGGGAGACCGTGCCGAGGCATCTCTGAATAAAGGTGAGCTGAGCCCCAGGCCAGCTGCTGCTGAACTGTTCCCACCCTTCGCAGGTAAAACACCTGAATATGTACAAGGGCTTGAAAGCCTAGAGGAAGGGCCGTGGAGCCACACTAGCGACAGCACGCAGGCCAACTTGGTGCCTGCAGGCCAGCCAGGGTGGTCGTGGCCCCGGGTACTCTTCCGGAAGCTTTCCATTGTCCTGCCTGTGATACCCCTCCTGTCCCGGCCCCCACTGCTTTTTTCTTTCCTCACCTCTGTCCGGAGAGAAATTCCAGCGGAATGTATGGGTGACACATCCTCTTCTTTACAGGTGGCAGCCTGTCAACTCCTGCAGAAAGGCCAGCAGTTCCCCACTCACACCAGGCCGCCAACAAAGCTGTGGCCCCTCATTCCCTCCCACCAGCTCAGCCCCGAGACTGCTGACGGGGCAGAGAGTATGGAGTCAGGCACAGCTTCAGGGGCTATTGCTGCCTGGAGCGCTGTTTATATTGACCTCAACCAGGCACACCTGGGGAGGGCCGGCCGGCAGGGTAAGCCTGCCCAGGTCAGCTAATCCACAACGCTCAGGGAATCACATTGTTGAAAATGGACCTCGCTAAGGCAGAATAGAAGCCAAGGAAAATAAGGACACAATGCCATTTGCAGCACCGTAGATGAGTCTAGAGGTAATCACGTGACTTGTAGTAAGTCAGAAAGTGAAAGACACATATCATATCATATCACTTATAGGTGTTACCAAAAAATGGATACCAGGGCAGATATTTCCACGGAGAAGGGCAATCACAGATTCATTAGCAAACTTATGGTACACCAAAGGAAAAGTGTGAGGATTGGTTTCATTACGATATCGGGGTTAACAGACATATACAAACACAGGTGACATACATAATCACCAAAGACCTACGGAATACCAAGAGAAGACTACTCAACATTCTGTCATAACGTACCTGGGAAAAGGATCCCAGGAAGAAGAGACATCTGTATAAGTGTAAAAGAACCACATCTTCGACACCTACAATAAGCCAAAGATTGTAATCAAACTTGCTGTAATAAAAAATAAAAATTTAAATTAAAAATACGAACAAGAAGTAGGGAGACAAACTTGAGGGGCTTTCTCCTGGCACATTCCATTCTAAATTCCAATCTAGAACACGACTTCCATTGAGGCTCTGCTGCCCTAGTAACCAGATTGGTAAGGGAGAACTGCTGCCACCTTGTGGCCGTTTCACACAACAGCAGCTTTAATCCCAGCGCTAATGGTCAGTTGATATTCAAAATCATTGCAGGCCTGTAAATGACACCTGCCCTGGAAGCAAATCCTGGGGTCACATATCGACCAAAAAATTCAAAGGACGTCCATATTTCAAAACGACCGTTTCAAAAGGCATATTTTATGCACATTAGTGTTCTGCTTCTTTGTCTTTCTTTCTTTTTTGGTTAAAAAGACGGGAATGGAAAAAGGCATCCCTCAGACTGGGCGAAAATCGTTGCAAACGAATCAATGGACAAAGGTTTAATCTCCAATATATATAAACAGCTCATGCAGCTTAATATTAAAAAAACAAACAACCCAATACAAAAATGGGCAGAAGTTCTAAAGAGACGTTTCTTCAAAGAAGACACAGAGATGGCGAAGACGCACATGAAAAGCTGCTCAACAGCACTAATTATTAGAGAAATGCAAATCAAAACTACAATGAGGTATCACCTCACACCTGTTAGGATCGGCATCATCAGAAAATCAACAAACAACAAATTCTGGGGAGGGTGTGGACAAAAGGAGCCCTCTTCCACTATTGGTGGGAATGTAAATTGATACCGTCACTATGGAGAAGAGTATGGAATTTCCTTTAAAAAACTAGAAGTAGAATTACCATCTGATCCAGCATTCCCACTTCTGGGCATATACCCAGAGAAAACCATAAATCAAAAAGGTACATTCACCACAATGTTCATTGCAACACTATTTACAATAGCCAGGTAATGGAAGCAACCTAAATGCCCACAGACAGATGAATGGATAAAGATGGGGTACATATATAAAATGGAATATTACTCGGCCATAAAAAGGAATGAAACTGGGTCATTTGTAGAGACATCGATGGATCTAGAGACTGTCATATAGAATGAAGTAAGTCAGAAAGAGGAAAACAAATATTGTATATTAATGCATATATGTGGAACCTAAGAAATTTTACAGAGGAACTGGTTTGCAGGGAAGAAATAGAGACACAGAGGTAGAGAACAACCGTATGGACACCAATTGTGGGAAGCCTTGGGGTGGTGGTGGTGGGATGAGTTGGGAGATTGGGATTGACCTGCATACATGTATATGCATAAAATACATAACTAATAATAACCTGCTGTATAAAAAAATTAGAAAAATTAAATTTCAAAATTTTACAAAATAAAATTTAAAAATAATAGAGAAAAAAGTTCTTCCCTTCACACAGATGTATTTATAGGAATGAATTATTTCCATGCTTATATCTATAAATACATAAAAGAGGAATAAAATCTAACTTAAACCATAAAAGAAAAAAAAACCTGAACCCACCAGTTATACAGTGGAAAACCCTATCAGGGCACTTGCTCCAGCGGTAAACAATTCTGAAATTGGTCAGAGGTGGGGAATCATATCCCATACAGCCAGCAACCCACACCCCATGCAAGGAGCGTCCTCATTGCAAAGCTGCGGGACCGTGCCGAGGTATCTCTGAATAAAGGTGAGCTGAGCCCCAGGCCAGCTGCTGCTGAACTGTTCCCACCCTTCCCAAGTTAAACACCTGAATATGTACAAGGGCTTATGAGCCCAGAGGAAGGGCCACGGATCCACACAAGCGACAGCACGCAGGCCAACATGGTGCCTGCAGGTCAGCCAGGGTGGTCCTGGCCCCGGGTGCTCTTCCGGAAGCTTCCCATTGTACTGCTGAGATACCCCACCTGTCCCGACCGCCACTGCTTTTTTCCTTGCTCACCTCTGTCCGGAGAGAAATTCCAGCGGAAGGTATGGGTGACACATCCTCTTCTTTACAGGAGGCAGCCTGGCAACTCCTGCAGAAAGGTCAGCAGAACCCCACTCACACCGGGCCACCAACAAAGCTGTGGCCCCTCACTCCCTCCCACCAGCACAGCCCCGAGACTGCTGACGGGGCAGAGAATATGGAGTCAGGCACAGGTTCAGGGGCTATTGCTGCCTGGAGCGCTGTTTATATTGACCTCAACCAGGCACACCTGGGGAGGGCCGGCCGGCAGGATAAGGCTGCCCACGTCAGCTAATCCACAACCCGCAGGGAATCACATTGTTGAAAATGGACCTCGCTAAGTCAGAATAGAAGGCAAGGAAAAAAAGGACACAATGCCATTTGCAGCACCGTAGATGAGTCTAGAGGTAATCACGTGACATGTAGTAAGTCAGAAAGTGAAAGACACATATCATATCATATCACTTATAGGTGTTACCTAAAAATGGATACCAGGGCAGATATTTCCACGGAGAAGGGCAATCACAGATTCATTAAACAAACTTACGGTTCACCAATGGAAAGGTGTGAGGATTGGTTTCATTACGATATCGGGGTTAACAGACTTATACAAACACAGGTGACATATATAATCACCAAAGACCTACGGAATACCAAAAGACTACTCAACATTCTGTCATAACGTACATGGGAAAAGGATCCCAGGAAAAACAGACATCTGTATATGTGTAAAAGAACCACATCTTCCACACCTCCAACAAGCCAAACATTGTAATCAAACTTGCTGTCATAAAAAATAAAAATTAAATTAAAAACACAAACAAGAAGTAGGGAGACAAACTTGAGGGGCTTTCTCCTGGCACATTCCATTCTAAATTCCAATCTAGAACACGACTTCCATTGAGGCTCTGCTGCCCTAGTAACCAGATTTGGTAAGGGAGAACTGCTGCCACCTTGTGGCCGTTTCACACAACAGCAGCTTTAATCCCAGCGCTAATGGTCAGTTGATATTCAAAATCATTGCAGGCCTGTAAATGACACCTGCCCTGAAAACAAATCCTGGGGTCACATATCGACCAAAAAATTCAAAGGACGTCCATATTTCAAAACGACCGTTTCAAAAGGCATATTTTACGCACATTAGTGTTCTGCTTCTTTGTCTTTCTTTCTTTTTTGGTTAAAAAGACGGGAATGGAAAAAGGCATCCCTCAGACTGGGCGAAAATCGTTGCAAACGAATCAATGGACAAAGGTTTAATCTCCAATATATATAAACAGCTCATGCAGCTTAATATTAAAAAAACAAACAACCCAATACAAAAATGGGCAGAAGTTCTAAAGAGACGTTTCTTCAAAGAAGACACAGAGATGGCCAAGACGCACATGAAAAGCTGCTCAAGAGCACTAATTATTAGAGAAATGCAAATCAAAACTACAATGAGGTATCACCTCACACCTGTTAGGATCGGCATCATCAGAAAATCTACAAACAACAAATTCTGGGGAGGGTGTGGACAAAAGGAGCCCTCTTCCACTATTGGTGGGAATGTAAATTGATACCGTCACTATGGAGAAGAGTATGGAGTTTCCTTTAAAAAACTAGAAATAGAATTACCATCTGATCCAGCAATCCCACTTCTGGGCATATACCCAGAGAAAACCATAAATCAAAAAGGCACATTCACCACAATGTTCATTACAGCACTATTTACAATAGCCAGGTAATGGAAGCAGCCTAAATGCCCACAGACAGATGAATGGATAAAATTGGGGTACACATATCAAATGGAATATTACTCGGCCATAAAAAGGAATGAAACTGGGTCATTTGTAGAGACATCGATGGATCTAGAGACTGTCATACAGAATGAAGTAAGTCAGAAAGAGGAAAACAAATATTGTATAATAATGCATATATGTGGAACCTAAAAGATGGTACAGATGAACTCGTTTGCATGGTAGAAATAGAGACACAGAGGTAGAGAACAAACGTATGGACACCAAGTGTGGGAAGCCATGGGGTGGTGGTGGTGGGATGAGGTGGGAGATTGGGATTGACCTGTATACATGTATGTGCATAAAATACATGACTGATAATAACCTGCTGTATAAAAAAGTAAATAAAATTAAATTTCAAAATTTTAAAAAATAAAATTTAAAAATAAAACAGAAAAATGTTCTTCCCTTCACAAACATGTATTTATAGGAATGAATTATTTCCATGCTTATATCTATAAATACATAAAAGAGGAATAAAATTTAACTTGAACCATAAACGAAAAAAAACCTGAACCCACCAGTTATACAGAGGAAAACCCTATCAGGGCACTTGCTCCAGCGGTAAACAATTCTGAAATTGCTCAGAGGTGTGGAATCATCTCCCATCCAGCTAGCACCCACCACCCACGCAAGGAGCGTCCTCATTGCAAAGCTGGGAGACCGTGCCGAGGCATCTCTGAATAAAGGTGAGCTGAGCCCCAGGCCAGCTGCTGCTGAACTGTTCCCACCCTTCGCAGGTAAAACACCTGAATATGTACAAGGGCTTGAAAGCCTAGAGGAAGGGCCGTGGAGCCACACTAGCGACAGCACGCAGGCCAACTTGGTGCCTGCAGGCCAGCCAGGGTGGTCGTGGCCCCGGGTACTCTTCCGGAAGCTTTCCATTGTCCTGCCTGTGATACCCCTCCTGTCCCGGCCCCCACTGCTTTTTTCTTTCCTCACCTCTGTCCGGAGAGAAATTCCAGCGGAATGTATGGGTGACACATCCTCTTCTTTACAGGTGGCAGCCTGTCAACTCCTGCAGAAAGGCCAGCAGTTCCCCACTCACACCAGGCCGCCAACAAAGCTGTGGCCCCTCATTCCCTCCCACCAGCTCAGCCCCGAGACTGCTGACGGGGCAGAGAGTATGGAGTCAGGCACAGCTTCAGGGGCTATTGCTGCCTGGAGCGCTGTTTATATTGACCTCAACCAGGCACACCTGGGGAGGGCCGGCCGGCAGGGTAAGCCTGCCCAGGTCAGCTAATCCACAACGCTCAGGGAATCACATTGTTGAAAATGGACCTCGCTAAGGCAGAATAGAAGCCAAGGAAAATAAGGACACAATGCCATTTGCAGCACCGTAGATGAGTCTAGAGGTAATCACGTGACTTGTAGTAAGTCAGAAAGTGAAAGACACATATCATATCATATCACTTATAGGTGTTACCAAAAAATGGATACCAGGGCAGATATTTCCACGGAGAAGGGCAATCACAGATTCATTAGCAAACTTATGGTACACCAAAGGAAAAGTGTGAGGATTGGTTTCATTACGATATCGGGGTTAACAGACATATACAAACACAGGTGACATACATAATCACCAAAGACCTACGGAATACCAAGAGAAGACTACTCAACATTCTGTCATAACGTACCTGGGAAAAGGATCCCAGGAAGAAGAGACATCTGTATAAGTGTAAAAGAACCACATCTTCGACACCTACAATAAGCCAAAGATTGTAATCAAACTTGCTGTAATAAAAAATAAAAATTTAAATTAAAAATACGAACAAGAAGTAGGGAGACAAACTTGAGGGGCTTTCTCCTGGCACATTCCATTCTAAATTCCAATCTAGAACACGACTTCCATTGAGGCTCTGCTGCCCTAGTAACCAGATTTGGTAAGGGAGAACTGCTGCCAGCTTGTGGCCGTTTCACACAACAGCAGCTTTAATCCCAGCGCTAATGGTCAGTTGATATTCAAAATCATTGCAGGCCTGTAAATGACACCTGCCCTGAAAACAAATCCTGGGGTCACATATCGACCAAAACATTCAAAGGACGTCCATATTTCAAAACGACCGTTTCAAAAGGCATATTTTATGCACATTAGTGTTCTGCTTCTTTGTCTTTCTTTCTTTTTTCGTTAAAAAGACGGGAATGGAAAAAGGCATCCCTCAGACTGGGCGAAAATTCTTGCAAACGAATCAATGGACAAAGGTTTAATCTCCAATATATATAAACAGCTCATGCAGCTTAATATTAAAAAAACAAACAACCCAATACAAAAATGGGCAGAAGTTCTAAAGAGACGTTTCTTCAAAGAAGACACAGAGATGGCCAAGACGCACATGAAAAGCTGCTCAACAGCACTAATTATTAGAGAAATGCAAATCAAAACTACAATGAGGTATCACCTCACACCTGTTAGGATCGGCATCATCAGAAAATCTACAAACAACAAATTCTGGAGAGGGTGTGGACAAAAGGAGCCCTCTTCCACTATTGGTGGGAATGTAAATTGATACCGTCACTATGGAGAAGAGTATGGAGTTTCCTTTAAAAAACTAGAAATAGAATTACCATCTGATCCAGCAATCCCACTTCTGGGCATATACCCAGAGAAAACCATAAATCAAAAAGGCACATTCACCACAATGTTCATTGCAGCACTATTTACAATAGCCAGGTAATGGAAGCAACCTAAATGCCCACAGACAGATGAATGGATAAAGATGGGGTACATATATAAAATGGAATATTACTCGGCCATAAAAACGAATGAAACTGGGTCATTTGTAGAGACATCGATGGATCTAGAGACTGTCATATAGAATGAAGTAAGTCAGAAAGAGGAAAACAAATATTGTATATTAATGCATATATGTGGAACCTAAAAGATGGTACAGATGAACTGGTTTGCAGGGAAGAAATAGAGACACAGAGGTAGAGAACAAACGTATGTCCACCAAGTGTGGGAAGCCATAGGGTGGTGGTGGTGGGATGAGTTGGGAGATTGGGATTGACCTGTATACATGTATATGCATAAAATACATAACTGATAATAATCTGCTGTATAAAAAAGTAAATAAAATTAAATTTCAAAATTTTAAAAAATAAAATTTAAAAATAAAACAGAAAAAAGTTCTTCCCTTCACACACATGTATTTATAGGAATGAATTATTTCCATGCTCTTAAGGGTGTTTCTGTTCCCTGGACTCTATTATGGCCTCCTTATCAATATTTGGCATCATAGCTAAGAAACAAAAATATCATCTACATTCCTTTTTGTAGTCTTTCTTCCCCATTCTCATTGCTAGTAATTTTCATATTTGGGTCTGTTTTCTGTATCTTGTAAACAGAGCGTTATGCTCATTTCTAGTCTTAATGCTAACATACAATAAATGTGCAGATACCGAATATATTTTGGAGAAGTGCAACATATAGTTGGTACATGTGTGATCTGTGTGTATTCATATAATTTATACTTTTTCTCTATTTTCTTCCTTTGGTGTGAGCTAAGATTCTCTGCTTTTGTGACTAGCGCTCCTGAATACTAATCCCTGAATTTAATTCACCAAAAATTGTCAAAAATAATAATAATATGGGGAAAGAGAGAGTGATAGAGGGAGAAGAACCAACAATCAGGCAAGGGCAGTACTGTGAATTATTAGGGTCTTCTTAATAACATTATGTTAGTCTAGAGGAAATGACCGTAAGGATCATCATTGAGCCCAGTTGGTCTTTATTGACTGCTAGAGACATCCCTGAGTTCTGTTCTTAGTCTCCAACTGTATGATGACTACTGTCTGGAAGTATTATTTGAACAACTAAAGTGACTTAATGGAAAAGGAATATGTCTTTAGAGAAGCAACAGTAATTTTTCTATCTGATTAAAAAGCAGTGTTGACTGTCTGGAAACCTCAGTCATATTTGTAAGCAGAAAAGCATTGGCTATTAAAAGTGGATGATGTACAGAGATGAGCAGAAACTTTTTCGATAGGTATACCTGGATTTAATTCTCACTTCTACCACTTGGCAGCTGGACAGCCTTAGGCAAGTTTCATACCTCCCTGAAATTCACTTAATTCAGTCTGTAAAATGGCATAATAACTTATTATAGCATCCTTTTAGGAATTTTAAATCAGTTATTGAAATAAAAGTACACACTATATAGACAAGTATGGATTCCTCAATAGGTGTTTGACCTTTCATTTCTCCAGTATCCCACCCCCATCAAATAAAGAAAAATACTTTTTAAAATTTATGAATATTTCATTGTTCTAAAGTTAAAGCCATAAAAATAAAAATAATCAAATGACTTACTCTCATACTATTAGAAGAACAAAAAAATAGGTGTTCATGAGAGTTCAGAATTAGAATACAAGTTTTCATTAGGCACCTGTTTATGTATGCTATTCTGCTCTTTAAAATAAATAATTAAATTTGAAAGACTTATTTCCTCACTTTGAAGACTTCATTCGTTTACAAATTATATATCAACCTATGCTAAATATTATACCGACCCATGCTAATGAATTCAGTACAGAAAACAAAAAACACTGCACTCAAGCAAACTACATATATATGTGTATATATATATTACTTAAATGTATTTGTATCCTAGCATGTCTCCTAAAGCATTGTGGTAACTCACCGGAATACACACAATCAAATATAATGGCAAAAGCACTTAATATAAACAGGGCCAAGGAAACATAGACAGAAGATGAAGAAAAGATGAGGGAAATGTAAACAGGAGGAAGTGTAGTTAATCAGGTTGTATGCTTTGACCTTAAGATTCTCTGTGTGGGGACTTCCCTGGTGGCACAGTGGTTGGGAATCCGCCTGCCAGTGCAGGGGACATGGGTTTGAGCCCTGGTCCGGGAAGATCCCACATGCCGCGGAGCAAATAAGCCCATGTGCCACAACTACTGAGCCTGTGCTCTAGGGCCCATGAGCCACAACTACTGAAGCCCGCGTGCCACAACTACTGAAGCCCCAGCGCCTAGAGCCCGTGCTCCGCAACAAGAGAAGCCACAGCAATGAGGAGCCCACACACCACAACGAAGAGTAGCTCCCGCTCGCCCCAACTAGAGAAAGTCCGTATGCAGCAACAAAGACCCAACATAGCCAAATATAAATAATAAGTAAATTTATTTTTAAAAAAAAGTTCTCCCTGGATAAAACAACATGTAAATAATTGGGTGCAAAGCCACATTATTTGAAGGTGCCAGACTGCATATTAACAGTCTGACACAAAGGGACAGCAGAGGAAATCTATTAAAAGATAAAGATTTTTAAATCTTTGCAGTTTGAAACCTTTTAGAGCAAGTATAATGAGCTCGACACACATTTCAACACTCAACATGTTAATCACATGTTCAAAGTATGTCTCAAAGTCATTGGAAATAGCTGTTGTCTCTGTCCCTGATATCCAAAACTGATCTGTGATGTGTAAAACTCAGGAGGTATTGATATCCACTTTTTGGCATCTGAACAGGAAACAAAGTTGTTTTGCAGTGATAATAAAGAATGAAGTAAATGCAAAAGGATACAAAAGACAAAGTACTGAGGGAATGTATTAACAAAACGAGTCAAACTAAATTCTGGTGAACTGGGGCCTACGATTGTACACGCTCCATGGAAATACCCCAGCCTAAATACTGGCATAGGAGGAAGGGTACTGCAAAGCCCATCACAGTATAATCCTTTAAAATGTCCCTTTCAAGGTTGGCTCCACTCAACACTGAGTATAGGAAATCTTCACATCAGGGAGAAACACTGGCTGCCCAATGACTGACCAAGAAATTAACACACTAATGAATAAATGATGCTAATGTATTTCTATCCCTGACAACGGGAAGCAGCACACACCCTGTGTCAATGGTATGTCCTCTTTCCCACTTTTCTAAATGGTAAATTATGTTTTTCCCTTCATTGCTTTATATCATGTGTGGCAGGCATGAGGGGAAATGGCTATCAATGGTTCTGTTATTGATTTCTACCTTCATTTCCCTGTGGCTAAAGAAGATACTTTGTATGATTTCAATTTCTTAAAAATGTATTGGTACTTGTATTGTGGCCTAACATATGGTCTTTCCCGGAGAATGTTCCATGTGTACTTTAGAAAAATGTGTATTCTGCTGTTGTTGAGTGCAGTGATCTATATATGGCTGTTAGGTTTCATTGGGTAAATGTGTTATTCAGTCCCCATACCTCTCGACTGATCTTCTGTCTAGATGTGTTATCCATTATTGAAAGCAAGGTATTGATCTCCAATTATTTTAGAACTATCTATTTCTTCCTTCAATTCTGTCAATGTTTGCTTCACATATTGGGGGGTTGTTTGGTACATATTTGTTTATAGTTGTTATATCTTCTTGATAGATTGAACTTGTTATCAACATATAGTGGCCTCCTTTTCCTCTTGTGATAGTTTTTGATTTAAAGTTTAATTTATGTGATAGTAACATAGCCATCCCAGATCTATCTTCCTTCCTTCCTTCCTTTCTTTTTCTGTCTCTCTTTCTTTCTTGTTTGTTACTATTTGCATGGGATATTTTATTCTATGCTTTAACTTTCAAGCAACTTGTATCTTTTGAAATCAAGTGAGTTTTTTGAGGACAGCATGTACTTGGATTATGGTTGTTTTTAAAGTCCATTCTGCCAATGTTCATCTTTTTATTGGAGAGCTTAATCCACTTACTTTTTCAAAAATTACTGATGAGGAAGAACTTAATTCTGTCTGTTTCCTGCTTATTTTCGGTATGTCTTATGCATTTTTTGCCCCTCATTTATTCCATTACTGACTTCTGTGCTTAGCCGATTTTCTTGTGGTGAACTCTTGATTCCCTTTTCATTTCTTTTTGCATATAGTCTATTGATATTTTCTTTGTGGTTATCAAGAAGATTACATTTACCATTCTAAAGTTAAAACAATATAATTTCAATTGAAACCAACTTCAGTAGCACACAGAAACTCTGTTCCTCTACAGTTCCGTTCTCCTCTTTACATTATTGTTGTCACAAATTACACCTTTATACTTTGTGAGCCCAATAACATGTATTTATGATTATTTTATGCATTTGTTTTTTCAATCATGTAAGAAATAAAAAGTAGTGTTACAAGCCAATAACACAATACTGGCTTTAGTATTTGCCCATGTATTTATCTTTACTGGAGATTTCTATTTCTTTCTATAGCTTCGTGTTGCTGTCTAGTGTCCTTTGATTTCAACCTGAAGGTTCAATTTAGCATTTCTCATAGGGCAGTGGTAGGAAGTTGTAAAACAAACGCCCTCAGCCTTTGTTCATCTGGGAATGCATTCATTTCTCCCTAAGTTTTGAAACCAGTTTGGCCAAATATAGAATTTTGGGTGGACAATTTTTTTCTTTCAGCACCTTAAATATGTCTGGCCTCTTGCTTCCGTGGTTTCATACAGGAAATTAGCTCTAATCTTTTTGAGGATCCCTGCTTTGTAACAAATGTCTTTTTTCTTTCTCCTTTGTGAGAAAAGATTCTTTCTGTGTCTTTTGGCTTCTGAGAGTTTGATTTACTGTCTCTTGCTGTGGGGTTCTTTGAATTTCTCTTAGTCCTGAAATCAGCCAAAGATTTATAGCAACCAAACTCATACTGAACCAGGGAAGAGGCAATTTGAAAATGGCAGGAAAGCTTTGTGGCATTTTTACTTGCCCTCGCCCCATCCACTGTTAGTGTAGTGATGGTCTTAAAGTGGTGGAGTCTTAATGCAGTGATAGTCTTAAAGTAGCAGCAGACCATTCCTAGTATGGGACCCTCAATCGTGCTTGAGGAGGGAGCAGAAGAGACCGTACTGTCAGATTATTCTGTGTATCTGTTCTAACCTCTCTGGGAGCTACCTGAAGGACTGACACAAGATGCTTATCTGTGTCTTAGCTAACTCGGAACACAGTCTGGAAAAGCAGCGGTCATTGCTCAAAAGAAGTGCAAGGTGAACTAACAAAGCACAGATGGCTGGGACAGAAGACTGTGCACTGAAATACAATAGACCCCATGAGATGCAGGAGCCAAAGTTGGGGGACATTCTTTGGGAAATTAGAACCTACAGAAAGTACACATGTGTCCAGAGAAATTAAGAAAGCCACATGCATACTCAAGATAAGATGCATATTCTGAAAACACCAGAGGAGTCTCTAAGCTTTTACCATGGGCTGAGCACTGAACTCAGTGCAGGTCAGCTAAATGTTGAAGGAGTGATCCAGCAATCTGCACAATGGGCAGAGGTGTGTGGTTTTGAGTGTGCATGTGGATGTGCTTGTGTATATTTATTTTTGTTTGTTTTAGGTGCAGGAATTCAAGGAAATCTCTGTCAAAACATTAGTTAAACATGAAGTAAAGGAACAGAGACTTCAGTGCATACATACGATAAGGAAAACAGTCATTGCAAAAATAGTTTGGAAAGGTCCCTAAACAAACAGACTACTATAGCCTTCAACAATCAAAAGCCCAGGAAACCTTGGGAAAGTGGGAGAATCTGATTTCCATAGATACCACATTATAATATTTGAAAGACAAATTTTCAACCAAAAAAAATCACAAGGTATACAAAGACATGGAAAAGTATGGTCCATTTAAGAAAACAAATTATTTGATGAAACCATCCCTAAGGAAGCCCAGACATTTCTCCACTGCATATTCTTGCCTCCTTTGTCATAGATTCATTGACCATAAGTGCATGGATTTCTTTCTGGGCTCTCTATTCTGTTCCAGTGATCGATGTTTTTGTGCCAGTACCATACTGTTTTGATTACTGTAGGTTTGTAGCACAGTCTGAAGCCAGGGAGCATGATTCCTCCAGTTGTGTTCTTCTTTCTCAAGACTGTTTTAACTATTCAGGATCTTTTGTGTTTCCATACAAACTTTAAAATTATTTGTTCTAGGTCTGTGGAAAATGCCCTTGATATGTTGATACAGACTGCATTGAATCCGTAGCTTTCCTTGGGTATGATGGTCATTTTAACAATATTAATTCTTCCAATCCGTGACCATGGTATATCTTTCCAGCTGTTTGTGTCATCTTTAATTTCTTGTATCAGTGTCGTATAGTTCCCTGGGTACAGGTCTTTTACCTCCTTAGGCAGATTTATTCTTATGTATTTTATTCTTTTTTACATGATTGTAACTGGGATTGCTTCCTTAATTTCTCTTTCTGATAGTTCACTGTTAGTGTATAGAAATACAGTAGATTTCTATATATAAATTTTGTATCCTGCAAATTTACCAAGTTCATTTTTGAGCTCTAATAATTTTTTGATGGTGTCTTTCAGATTTTCTATGTATCATGCCATCTGCAAACAGTGACAGTTTTACTTTTTCCTTTCCATTTTGGAGTCCTTTTATTTATTTACTTTTCTTGTCTGATTGCTGTGGCTAGGACTTCCAAAACTACCTTCAATAAAAGTGGTGAGAGTGGGCGTCCTTGTCTTGTTCCTGATCTTAGGGGAAATGCTTTCAGCTTTTCACCATTGAGTATGTTAACTATGAGCTTGTCATATATGGCCTTTATTATGTTGAGGTATGTTCCCTCTATGCCCACTTTCTGGAGAGTTTTTACTAGGAATGGATATTGAATTTTTTTCAAAAGCTTTTTCTGCATCTATTGAGATGATCATATGGTTTTTAGTCTTCAATTTGTTACTGTGATGATGAGAGACCTAAGACAGCTACAGAGGCTAAGTGACCTTTCCTTCCCTGAATGGGTAGGTATCCTTGTTCTGCCTTCTAATTGAGTTAGTATCTGAGTAAAGAACTGCCAGGTGTCATTTAGTTCACAATACACTGTTGTGGCAATATAGAAATGAATTTGCCTAAATCATTTGGCTTTTCTAAATTATAGTAAATGAATATACTGAATGAATACTTCAACTTAAGGAAATGTTCTTCAAAGTATATTAATGTAGGCACTTCAGTGGAAAATTGAAAACAAAATAAGTAATTCAGGTAAAATTAAAGTACACTCAGTTGTATCCAGTTTCCTCTTGTAAATCTCTCTTTTTCATTTGAGTGGACAGTCACTGGAGAATATCTGACTTGGGGCTAAGGAGATCTAAGCCTTCTTGGCCACACTGTATTCTCTTATGTCATTTAATAAAGACACCAGTTGGGTTGCTGAAAAAATAGTGGGAAAAATCAATCCCTGACATCCAAAGGGCAGCTCTTGAAAATATGTGTATTCTTGTAGTCATTTTGCTCTTCTGGCCTCAGAAGTTTTAATCTTAACCTTAGCCCCTCATGCAGAAAGACTTTTTAAACCAATTCGCACATTACTCATTATGTGACTGTTGAATAAGAGAAACCCAGCTCTTTTCCTGTGCTTTCAACCAGTTATCTTCTTCAAAAATTTGTTTGGATTGTTATACCTTAATCTTGCCTGGCAAGGGACTTATGGGAAGGTTCTTATTGTTTGAAAGTTTGGTGCCAGTATCTGCAAAGAAAGAAGAAAGTAAAGAAGGAAAGGTGTGTTTATCAAACATCCCAATAGTTAAGGTGTGTGAAAGCAACTTTTGAAAAAGTTAATCTGTCAGAGTTTAGCCATATTATTACATTTTATTTTATTCATTGAACATAAATAATTATCAGTGAATCCTTTCTAGATTTTCTAGTTTCCCAAAGTTCCCTGTATTCACATTCTAAGGTGAAAAATGGTATTTTAAGTCACTGCTCTCCACCTTATATTATTTATAATCACTCCTCATGACCTCTTCCTTCAAAGAAACGTGATCCTGAGAAGTGTCCTTTGTTTGCCTTTGTGGAATAAGTGATGGGGATGCATCCTTGAGACCTGTGAGATGTTTAAATTGTGGCCTAATGAAACTAGGATGGAGAGTTCTGGAAAGATCTGGAAAGATGGCTGGTAGAGTATGGCCAGATGTGGGAGAAGAGACACGTACAGAGAGAGGGACAGGAAATTTTCAGAGGGAGAAAATTAAATAATTCAATAAGTTTTGTTGTGTGGTGTGGGATGCAAGCCTTTCTCTCCCCCTTTCCTTCACAATCTCTTTGTTAAAGACTGTGTTTTTCATTAGTTTTACTGAGATAGGATTTGCCGTTTTCTTTGGATACTGAGAATGGACCCATGGAAACAGTTACATTTGGGTTATCTCTGACTATCTTTAATGAAGAACATAAATATTGGCCACACTATCTATGCACATGCTATCACCATGCCTTTTTTGTTCTCTGTTCATATATCTAAGTCCTCTTCTTTGAGGTCAATCTGAAATCTCATCTGAAATGTACATTTATTGATAGATTCAACCCATAATGAACTGCCCCTTCTTTGTCCTCCTTAGGCTCTGATTATTTATAAAAACTCATTTTTGAAGTTAGAAACTGTCCAATATGATATATTAGTTATTTCATCAGCATCTGTAATATCCTCAACACAGTTATAAGCTTTTGTGGGACTGGGATCATACATTCTGTAATTTTTCTCAGTACTTACACTTACTTTGATAAAAAGCGCATTCATTCATCTAAACATCATTTATTGAGTATTAATTAAATGCCTCAACTCAGTCAATATTGTTTGAATGAATGCATGCATGAATGAGGGAGTATGCAATAGGTAGCCTAATGTACCGCCCGATGTGAAAAAACCAAAAACATAAACACAAAAGCAAGCCAAAAAGTGGCCCAGGACTTTCTGTAAAATATCCTGCTTTTGTTGGATGAGGCCATGAAAATCAAGATGCTCCTGAAGAGCTGACCAAGAATAGTAAACAATTGAAATTCTCTCAGGCTTATTCAACCCTATCACTGGACACATTTATACCTCTCAGGAATGTTATTAAAAGAAGAGATTAATAAAGCTTTTATAGATGAGTTGATAAATCTCTAAATATTTAAATCTTCATTTCCTCCTAGGTTTCTCTATTTTGGGTTTCCAAAGGATTTCAAGAAACCACAGGATAATTAAAAAATTAGACATTATCTTTCTTACCTTCATGTTTTTTGATGGTAAACACCTTTTTATTTTCTCCATAGTGCTGCCCAATTTCCACCAGTACAGTTCTTAAGTGAATTTGGCTCTGGATGGTGGGATATATAAGATGTAAATGAATTGTTTGTATATGTTTTAGAATTCTTCAAAAGGGCCTGGCCATGGAAATGCATTGAATATTACTTAAATAAGTAAAGTAACTTCCTCAGAATTATTATTCTCTTCTGGTTAGGATACTCTCTGCCCTGGTTTGTTAAAATTTCCCTCTAGAGTGGTTTTAATTTTGTTTCTGATAGGGTCCTAGGATTTATTGCCACACCCATCCTGCATCTGTTTCTCTTTGAGTTACTCTCCTTGAAGTTTCTGATTCCTACAGGGCCTTACAGGTTAGTGACAACCTGGCCATCACAACTCTGGGAAGGACAGGCCTACTTTTCAGAGGTGTTGATGTTTTCTGTACCTGAAGGTTTTCAAGAGATATCAATCTTCCTCACCACCTCCCTTGGCCCTCTTAATGGACTAAGCAGTTCCTCATGAAATTTCTGTAGGATATCTGTACTAACTTCTCAATATTGTTCCATTCTGAGTCTAAATTCCTGGCCTCAAGGTAATGTTAGATTTCTAGCTCCAGCCCCTATTTACATAAGGCCTATACTAAGGAACGGAACCCATACACATCAGTCTGCTCTTATTTCTCTGGATTTCATTTCTCTGTTACTTTCGGAAACATGCAGGTGTTCCTTTCTTTCTTTTAATCTCAGCTATGTGCTTTTAACTTTTTCAAAATTGACCCAGAATTTACATGTGTCTCCAGTAAGAGTACATTAAATTGAGCTTAGTCTGCTCTTCTACTGGCATATTTGAGATCCAAAGAATTTGCTACTTAACTGGATTCAGTTAACTGTATATTTCAGGCACTTAAAACTCACCATGTTCCAAATTTCCCCCTTTATTGTTAGTAATTTTCTTGGGAATGTGGATAACATTAGATGGAATAAAGTTAGTGAGTGGCCCAAGATTGCCTGAAATTTTGTTTGTCAGAGTGGCCAGGGAAAGTTAAGCAAAGAAGAAAACCAAATGAAAAACAGAATCACATTATTATGGCTGAGACAAGATTCCATGCAGAGCTCTCTGTAGAGCTGGGTTGGGTCATAACTTATGCCAGAGCTCTAGGTGGGGTTGACACCATCTCATGCCAAGCTCTCAGTTCTGGGCTAACGTCATCTCTGGTCCACTCTATGGAGTGGAAACTTTGGAGGAATGGCCAATGTGTTCCGCAGTGTAGGAAGAGGGAAATTGTGAACGTTACGTTCTAAATTGTGGAGGAAGTAACCACTGTAAATGTGCCTTCAACTATGGTGTTTAATTTGACCAGTCAGATCAATGACTTTCCCCTTGAATGAAATGCTGCTACATATATGAGAAAAACAAAACTGGTATAAGGAATAGATAGCTAGTGGGAAGCAGCCGCATAGCACAGGAAGATCAGCTCTGTGCTTTGTGACCACCTAGAGGGGTGAGATAGGGAGGGTGGGAGGGAGGGAGATGCAAGAGGGAAGAGATATGGGGACATATGTATATGTATAACTGATTTACTTTGTTATAAAGTGGAAACTAACACACCATTGTAAAGCAATTATACTCCAATAAAGATGTTAAAAAAAAACTAGTATAGGGAGATGGAGAGACTGGGAGACTTATTTTCCCAGCAATTAACTTTTCCTCGACCATGACCTTCCCTTTGAGTCTCCTAGTCCTTGGGGATGATCGCAGCCCATTGGGTTGGGTGATGGCAACCCCATCTTCACTAGAACCTCTATAGTTAACTTTGATTTTTCCCACTCCGTCTATCCATCCCATGTATGCAGTCAGACATTTGATCTTGGACTTTTACTGACAAAATATCCTTGCATATAACCATTTCTTTTCACTCCCACTGCTACTGCTTTTGTCACTGCCTTAACTAGGGCTTTATCTTTAAGTTCTTTATATAAATATCTCTATATAAATAAAATATACAAATAAATAAAATATAATATTAATTCTGATGATTTTAAAGTCTTTTCTTGATAAAGACTTTTCCTGATAAATATACACAATATCTTATATAAATATTTTTGTATTATCTGTTCTTTTCTTAGACTTTTAGTCATATGATTCTATCTCTTGGTATGTCTAGAAGTTTTTGATTGAATGCTGACTATTTTATTTGGCTTTTTTTATTTTTCTCAGTGGAAATGGTGTTTTGCTTCAAAATATTTTACTCTACCTGGAAGTAGCAAATCTTCAAATTACAATTTTTTAAATGCTTTCAAATACCAATACTATAGGTGTCACAAAATCTAGAAAAATGACATTTGAAAATTAACTACTGCCAGATGTGTCTCTATAAAACTTTTTCCCCACTCTTGTAGCTATATATTCTTTAACTGCCTCCTCATATGACAGTTTATGTGTTTTAGAAATAAAATTTTAAGAAATAAAGTTTGTAGTTTATAGACATAGATTTCTTTTAACATGGTTGATTAGAGTTTGCTGTTAGTTATTAATAGTTTAGAAAAGTTTATTTCAGCGTCACAATTTATTATTGATAATGTCACATTAATTTTCATTCTTATCTTTGAGAAAACCTCTATGGATTACTTCCTCATAAATATTTCCTATTATAAATGCATTACTGATTTCAGTACTGCTATAGGTTTGTGCATTACAGGAATCCTGCTAAAATACTCATTCACACCATTCCATTACACACATTATTGATGGGGTATGTTCTTTTATTTATTTATTTATTTATTTTTGACTGTGTTGTGTCTTCGTTGCTGTGCGCAGGCTTTCTCTAGTTGCAGCGACTAGGGGATACTCTTTGTTGTGGTGTGCAGGCTTCTTATTGCGGTGGCTTCTCTTGTTGCAGAGCACGGGCTCTAGGCACGCAAGCTTCAGTAGTTGTGGCTCGCAGGCTCAGTAGTTGTGGCTCACGGGCTCTAGAGCGCAGGCTCCATAGTTGTGGCACACGGTCTTAGTTGCTCCACGGCATATGGGATCTTCCCGGACCAGGGCTCGAACCTGTGTCCCCTGCATTGGCAGGTGGCTTCCTAACCACTGTGCCATCAGGGAAGCCCCTGGAGTATATTGTTGTTGTTGTTGTTGTTTTGCGGTATGCTGGCCTCTCACTGTTGTGTCCTCTCCCCGTTACGGGGCACAGGCTCCGGACATGCAGGCTCAGTGGCCATGACTCACGGGCCTAGCCGCTATGCAGCATTTGGGATCTGCCCGGACCGGGGCACGAACCCGTGTCCCCTGCATCGGCAGGCAGACTCTCAACCACTGCACCACCAGGGAAGCCCTGGAATATATTCTTGACAGAAGGAAATTTCCATTTTGACTAAGCATTGAAGAAAACTGAATCTTTGACTTATCTTTCACATGCCTGTTGATTGAAATAGTTTTCCACAGAATAACTTCTGGTTTTATACTTTTCAGTTCTTTTTTTCTTCTTCAAATGCACATGCTTTGAGAGCTGTGAAGTGCAAGACATGGCTATATTGTAAGGTGGTTTTTGTCCTTACCCTTCTGTGTCTTGTGCTAGTTAAGTCAGTAGAGTAGTCAGTAAGAGTACTGGAAGTTATTCCTGTAATGGGATAGTATATAGTCAATTACATATGGTGGTGTCTGAAAATCACATAATAGCCTCACTGAAAACATCTCCTTAGCCAGATTTCCAAAAAGCCTGTGACCAATCCAATATGATCCAACATAGCAGAATATGATAGAAGGAAAATTGACAAAGAAAGAGACACTGGTCTTACGTGATGGAAATTAAAATATCTCACTTTTGACAATTTTGCAAAGACCTATAATTACATGAACTAATTTCTAGGGTTCTTCGTAGGACCTAAAAAGGAACCCATAGAGTTGTGGAACAACAATAGAAGCTACTGTGTTGAGAAGCCCGGGCACCGCAACAAAGAGTAGCCCCTCTTCGCTGCAACTAGAGGAAGCCTGCATGCAGCACTGAAGACCCAATGCAGCCAAAATAAAAATTAATAAATAAAAATAAATAAATTTATCTTTTAAAAAGTAATACTCAGGTTTGAGGCATAAGAAATTTGATGAGGAGAAATTAGCTAATGTTTTCAGAACTTTTAAAATATCAAACTCAGTCTCTAAGATTTAGCATTATATACAACATCGGTTACTTATTAGTGGTTTGGAAAGGCCAATTTAAAATTTTCTCATCTTACTGTATTGAAATTCACGGCCCTAATGTTTTCCACGTTGACTATATGAATGATGAAGTAAAGTCAATCATGAATTGCATTTCCAAATGGACAGAAAACAATATTTTAAAAAGTGTTTGGCCTACTGACTTTTGATTTCTTCTAAGGCAAATGGATAGGTAATTTTTATTCCCTGATTAGGAGAAAAATGGTGGAAGAGGGCAGGGTTAAGAATTAAGATTTCAAGAGCATGAGAGGTAGATGGCCAACCAGAGTTCCTAAGGTTCGGTGCCTGTAACTGTTGCCACAGCTTAAGCCTGCCAAAGCAGTGGTACGGCTGCTGCGCTCGTGCTTGCTACCACTAGAAACATTCTTGCCAGTAGTGGCGGCAGCGGGACTCAATTACCCCCTTTTTTCACTCTCTCCAGAAGCCCCAGATGGCGTCTTCCATGGGCAACGTGGCCGACAGCACAGAACCAACGAAACGTAT
Source organism: Mesoplodon bidens (assembly GCF_964165515.1). Taxonomy (NCBI): domain Eukaryota; kingdom Metazoa; phylum Chordata; class Mammalia; order Artiodactyla; family Ziphiidae; genus Mesoplodon; species Mesoplodon bidens. The sequence continues at coordinate 610,592 of NW_027672082.1, forward strand.
GCTTTCCTTCCAAGGGTTAGCTGAGTTGGCACATCGAGAATATCAGGCAGGAGATTTTGAGGCAGCTGAGAGACACTGCATGCAGCTCTGGAGACAAGAGCCAGACAATACTGGTGTACTTTTATTACTTTCATCTATACACTTCCAGTGTCAAAGGCTGGACAGATCTGCCCACTTTAGTACTCTGGCAATTAAACAGAACCCTCTTCTGGCAGAAGCCTATTCGAATTTGGGGAATGTGTACAAGGAAAGAGGGCAGTTGCAGGAAGCAACTGAGCATTACCGGCATGCATTGCGTCTCAAACCAGATTTCATCGATGGTTCTATTAACCTGGCAGCCGCTTTGGTAGCAGCCGGCGACATGGAAGGGGCAGTACAAGCGTACGTCTCTGCTCTTCAGTACAATCCTGATTTGTACTGTGTTCGCAGTGACCTGGGGAACCTGCTCAAAGCCCTGGGTGGCTTAGAAGAAGCCAAGGCATGTTATTTGAAAGCAACCGAATTTTGCAGTAGCTTGGAGTAATCTTGGCTGTGTTTTCAATGCACAAGGGGAGATTTGGCTTGCAGTTCATCACTTTGAAAAGGCTGTCACCCTTGACCCCAATTTCCTGGATGCTTATATCAATTTAGGAAATGTCTTCAATGAGGCACGGATTTTTGACAGAGCTGTGGCAGCTTACCTTCGTGCCCTCAGCTTGAGTCCAAATCATGCAGTGGTACATGGCAACCTGGCTTGTGTATACTATGAGCAAGGCCTGATGGATCTGGCAATAGACGCCTACAGGCGAGCGATTGAATTGCAACCACATTTCCCTGATGCTTACTGCAACCTAGGCAACGCTCTCAAAGAGAAGGGCAGTGTGGCTGAAGCAGAAGATTGTTATCATGCAGCTCTCCGGCTGTGTCCCACCCATGCAGACTCTCTGAATAACCTAGCCAACATCAAAGGAGAACAGGGAAACAGTGAAGAGGCAGTTCGCTTGTATCGTAAAGCATTAGAGCTCTGCCCAGACTTTGCTGTTGCCCATTCAAATTTAGCAAGTGTATTGAAGCAGCAGGGAAAACTGCACGAAGCTCTGATGCATTATAAGGAGGCTATTCGAATCAGTCCTACCTTTGCTGAGGCCTACTGTAATATGGGAAACACTCTATGGGAGATGCAGGATGTTCAGGGAGCCTTGCAGTGTTATACTCGTGCCATTCAGATCAGCCCTGCATTTGTGGATACCCACAGCAATCTGGCTTCCATTCACCAGGATTCAGGGAATATTCCAGAAGCAATTGCTTCTTATCGCACTGTTCTGAAGCTTCAACCTGATTTTCCTGACGCTTACTGTAATTTGGCTCATTGCCTGCAGGTTGTCTGTGATTGGACAGACTATGAGGAGCGAATGAAGAAGTTGGCCAGCATTGTGGCTGACCAGTTGGAGAAGAATAGGTTGCCTTCTGTGCAGCCTCATCATAGTATGCTCTATCCTCTTTTTCATGGCTTCAGGAAGGCTATTGCTGAGAGGCATGGGAACCTCTGCTTGGCTAATATAAGTGTCCTTCACAAACCGCCGTATGAACATCCAAAAGACTTGAAGCTCAGTGATGGTCTACTGCGTGTAGGATACGTGAGTTCTGACTTTGGGGATCATCCTACTTCTCATCTTATGCAGTCTATTCCAGGCATTCACAATCCTGATAAATTTGAGATATTCTGTTATGCCCTGAGCCCACATGATGGCACAAACTTCCGAGCAAAGGTGATGGCAGAAGCCAATCATTTCATTGATCTTTCTCAGATTCCATGCAATGGGAAAGCAGCTGATCACATCCATCAAGATGGTATACACATCCTTGTAAACATGAACGGTTATACCAGGGGTGCTCGAAATGAACTCTTTGCTCTCAGGCCAGCTCCTATTCAGGCAATGTGGCTGGGGTACCCTGGGACTAGTGGTGTGCTTTTCATGGATTATATCATCACTGATCAGGAAACTTCACCTGCTGAAGTTGCTGAGCAGTATTCTGAGAAACTGGCTTATATGCCCCATACTTTCTTTATTGGTGATCATGCTAATATGTTCCCTCACCTGAAGAAAAAAGCCGTCATCGATTTTAAGTCCAATGGGCACATTTATGACAATCGGATTGTGCTGAATGGCATCGACCTCCAAGCATTTCTTGATAGTCTATCAGATGTGCAAATAGTCAAGATGAAATGTCCTGATGGAGAAGACAATGCAGACAGCAGTAATACAGCTCTTAATATGCCTGTCATTCCTATGAATACTGTTGCAGAAGCAGTTATTGAAATGATTAACAGAGGACAAATTCAGATTCCAATTAATGGATTCAGTATTAGCAATGGACTGGCAACTACCCTGATCAACAATAAGGCTGCCACTGGAGAGGAGGTTCCCCGTACCATTATTGTAACCACACGTTCTCAGTACGGGTTACCGGAAGATGCCATTGTGTACTGTAACTTTAATCAGTTATACAAAATTGACCCATCTGCTTTGCAGATGAGGGCAAATATTCTGAAGCGTGTTCCCAATAGTGTACGGTGGCTGTTGCGTTTTCCAGCAGCAGGAGAAGCGAATATTCAACAGTACGCACAAAATATGGGCCTTCCCCCGAACCGTATCATTTTTTCCCCTGTTGCTCCTAAAGAGGAACATGTTCGGAGAGGCCAGCTGGCTGATGTCTGCTTGGACACTCCACTCTGTAATGGACACACCACAGGGATGGACGTCCTTTGGGCAGGGACCCCCATGGTGACTATGCCAGGAGAGACTCTTGCTTCCCGAGTTGCAGCTTCCCAGCTCACTTGTTTAGGCTGTCTTGAGCTGATTGCTCAAAATAGACAAGAATATGAAGAGATAGCTGTGAAACTGGGAACTGATCTCGAATACCTGAAGAAAATTCGTGACAAAGTCTGGAAGCAGAGAACATCTAGCCCTCTGTTCAACACCAAACAATACACGATGGAACTAGAGCGGCTCTATCTACAGATGTGGGAGCATTATGCAGCTGGCAACCAACCCGATCACATGATTAAGCCTGTTGAAGTCACTGAGTCGGCCTAAATCATGACTGTGTGCCCAGGAGAATTACCCCTGTAGCTGAGCCTCAACCTTCTGGGGGAAAGGGAGCTACTTTTTCAATATCATGTTGCAGATGGATGACAGATAATGATAAGAAATAGCACAGCCAGACTTGCTTCCTGCATGATCACGATAGGGAGAGACACAAGAGATGGGAAACTGCTGTTCCACGAGGAGTCTCCATCGAATTTTGCAGCAGCCAGGTGTCTGGAAGGTCTGGAAGGTAAGTCTGGAAGGTCTGATCTCCCTTGGTCTTCCAGGGGATGGATGGTTAGTGTGGAAGGGAGATAGAGATTGCCCAGCCGTTTTGTGATTATCATGGATTGATTGAGTCTTCTGAATTAAATTTTTTTCTTTATATTTTGGGTATTGGAGCTTTTAAAAATGTTTGGTTTCAGGTATTTTTATTCATGTGAAGTGTATATGATTCTCTTGAGATAAGGTGTTAAGCTGAAATATTCCTTGTTTTAGTTTCTGAACTCTACAGATAAATGGGGACTTTGCTGCTGTAGTCTTTTTATAGGTTTTATCAACCACTTGAGCCTGTATCAGTCACTTTAGTGTCTGACATAACGTTTGGAACTCTCGGTGCTTTCTTGGTTTGTAGATGATGGCTTCAGTTCTTTTTCTGCTCCGTTTCCTTCTTCCCTTCCCCCCACTTTAAAAATTCTCCTGTAACTTGGCTAACACAAAACCAAGTCTGATTCAAAACCTCTTAAACACATCATCTGGTGCCAAATGAAGATTCTTAGGAGTGCTTATTAATTATGAAGGGCACAGTTGTGGTACTGTCACTGATGATAATAATAATGGATTTTTGGCCTAGAGTTTTGTCCTATTTCACCAGTGTTTTACTGTTGACTGCCCCTCTATGCTGCTTCCAAAAGTGATAGTGTGTGATAAGATTTTTACTTTCATTTCTAAAGTCTGTTTTTTTAGGTGAGTCCTGTTCTTCCTTTTTCTTTCAGCAGAAATGAAATCCCAGGTAAGTATAAGTATTCAAATATTTGATCAGTAAGTCACAGTTATCTCCAGTACATTAAATAACTTTCATCAAAAAACATGTTATAGGACTTCCCTGGTGGCGCAGCGGTTGAGAGTCCGCCTGCCGATGCGGGGGACACGGGTTCGTGCCCCGGTCCGGGAAGATCCCACATGCCGCGGAGCGGCTGGCCCCGTGAGCCATGGCCGCTGAGCCTGCGCGTCTGGAGCCTGTGCTCCGCAACGGGAGAGGCCACAACAGTGAGAGGCCTGTGTACCGCAAAAAAACAAACAAACAAAAAACATGTTATAGGTAAAAAGCTCTGAAGGACCAGCTATGTATATGATAATTATGTTTCAGGCTTTTTAGGATATTATATATAATAACTTGTCTTCTGGTCGTGGTCTTGAAGTCTTTATGGATTCAGCCTCAGTAGTAGCGAACTGCACTGCTACTTGGTTTGGAGTACAAATTAGACTTTAGCCCTCCTGGAGGTTGGGTTTTTGGTATTGAAAACCATAGGAATGAAATTATTGTATTTCAACAAAGGATCGAGGGCTTGAGGCTTAAACAAGCCAACATATGTGTGGGAAGCAGTCAGCCTTGAGAGCAGGCTCCGGACATGCCAGGCATGCCGCCGCTGCTCGAAGGGACTGTCCCTACTTGTTCCCCTCCTTGTTCCATTCCACGGGAGATAAATCACCAGGGCCCACAAATCAGAAAGAATGTAAAATGAGACAAGCAAAGCTGTCTCCCCCCTGCACGTACAGGTTATTTTGGATGATTCTGAGTTTATGGGTTTTCTCCCAGGGAAGTTAACCTTGAGTGGAGACAGTCATTAGATAATGTAAACCACCATCTGGCAACCTTCCATTTCTAGTCTATATAATCTGCAACCGTAGCATAGTAAAACTTGCCTTGCAAGCATCAGTTGTCTTGGTCCTTCTGACCCCATTCGTCGGTGCTACTTCAGTTCCTTACCCCGTCCCTTCTGACCCTGGGAGGTGAAATCCTCTTTCTGAGGCTGGTCCATGGCAAGTGGCGCCCGAACAGGAACCTGAAGCGTGAAGGCAATTAAAAGAAAAAGAAAGTGCAGGTAAGAGAACCCTTATGCAACATATGTGTGGACACGAGTAAAAGTGAAACTAATAGAGGCATAAGGCAACAGTCAGAAGTAAAATAAGATGGGGCAAAAGGGCTCAAAGGAGCGTGAATTATTTGCTCCGGTTTTACTTTTGATGCTTAAAGCTCGGGGTAATAAAGTTTCTACCTCACAGTTGACTGAATTTTTGCAGCATATCCATGATGTATCTCCCTGGTTTCCTGATGGCGGCTCTGTGACATAGAAATCTGGCAGAAAGTTGGAGAAGATTTAAAAAATTATTATGAGTCTCGAGGGCCTACTCATACTGCCGTTGTTACATTTAGTTTGTGGAATCTGATAAAAATATGTTTAGGTTCTTCTCATGATAGTGTTGATTTGAATGTAAAGTCAGAAAAACATAAGCCTCTGACAGAAGAAAAGACTGTATTATCAGCTACTGTGTCGCCCCTTCCTAAACCAAAAGAGCTAATTAATTTAAATATTTCAGATGAAGAGGAACATTTTGACTTAACAGATGAGGCTTTTAAACATAAAAGAGAGAAATATCCTGAGGATGATTTTCTAATGGCTATGATAGATAAGTCAGTGAAAAAGCTGCAAGTTATTAAGGACTGTCTTCCTCAAAAATCTACATCTGTAAAAACGCTCAGTCTCTTGCAACGTGCTGTACAAGCAGCAATAAAACGAGGAGAAGATCCTATTTTCTGTTGTCCTGTCCTAGAAAGACCTGATCCTAATAATCCTCAACAGGGTATTAGGGAGCATCAGACTCTTCCTTTTAAAGTTTTGAAAGATCTAAAATCTGCTTGTGCTCAATATGGGCCCACTGCTCCTTTTACTACTGCTATGGTTGACACTATTGCAGGAGAAGCTCTTTCCCCCACTGACTGGAAGCCTATTGCACGAGCTTGTTTAAATGGTGGAGATTATTTAATATGGAAGTTTGATTTTTATGAACGGGCTGCTGAACAAGGAGAAAAGAATGCTACCCATGATATTCCAGTTGATTATCATATGCTGATTGGGGAAGGACCATATATTTCTTTACAAGATCAATTAACTTATACCTTTGTTGCTTATCCTCAAATAAATCATTTGGCATTACAAGCCTGGAGGAAATTATCTTCTACACACAAAACTGAGGATCTTTCAAAAATGAGACAGGGACCTGATGAACCATATGCTGATGTTGTAGACAGATTGTTACAGGCGGTGGGGAGACTCATTGTGGATGGACTCACTGGTACAATTGTAGTTAAGCAGCTTGCTTTTGAAAACGCTAATAATGCACGTCAGGCTGCGATTCGACCTTGGAGAAAACGGGGAACATTGAAGGATTATATTCGCCTTTGTGCAGACATGGGGCCTGCTTATATACAGGGTGCTGCTATGGCTGCAGCATTAACTAAAGTGGGGTTTCAAAACAATCAAAAGAGAACAAAGACTAGTTTTGAATGCGGAAAGGCAGGTCATTTTGCTGGAGAATGTGGATCTTTTCATTGTCACCCTGGTCCTTCCTTCCCTACTCAAAACCCTCCAGATGGTGAGAAAATCCCTGGTTTATGCCCTAAATGCAATAGGGAAAACGTTGGGCATGAGATTGTCGCTCAGTGGCCCACAGGATGGGACACCACTGTTGGGAAACTCCTCCCGGGGCCTTCCCCGGCCCCAATGAATAATAGGGGCAACGTCTGTGTATCCTCCTCAAACTATCAATCAGACATTAACCAAAAACAAAAACATACAGTATCTTCGCTCTCCAGAGCAACAGCATGACGCGCAGGACTTGACCTCAGTACCTCCGCCCGATATGTATTAACTCCTGAAATGGGTCCTCAGGCCCTCTCTATGGGCATCTATGGACATTTAGCCAAGGGCTTGATTGGACTATTATTGGGAAGAAGTAGTGTCGCCATGAAGGGTTTAACTATTATGCCAGGACTCATAGATTCTGACTATGAAGGAGAAATAAAAATCATGGCACAAACTATAAAAAATATAATAACGATTTCTCCTGGTGATAAAATTGCACAATTGCTACTTTTGCCCTTTGTACCTCATGGACAAATTTTACAACATCAAAAGAGAGAAACAAAGGCTTTTGGATCATCTAGTGCTGCCTACTGGATTCAGAAGATAGGGAAAGAACGTTCAGAAATGAAATGAACCATTAATGGAAAGGTTTTTTCAGGTTTGTTAGACACTGGAGCTGATGTCTCTGCTATGACGCAGAGGCACTGGCCTAAACATTGGCCCGTTAGTCCTATTATTACAGAACTTCAAGGAATAGGACAGAGTTCTTCTCCTATGCAAAGTAGTCAGTTATTATTATGGCAAGATAGTGAGGGCCATTGAGGATACTTCCAGCCTTATGTTTTGCCTGGGCTGCCTTTAAACCTCTTGGGCCAAGATATATTAAAAGAAATGGGAGTATTACTTTATAGTCCAAATTCTCAAGTCTCTAATATGGTGTTGGATCAAGGATTTCTTCCCACAGAAAGGCTGGGAACAAATCAAAAAGGAACTGTCTATCCTATTGATGTGAAAATAAAAAGTGATAGACAAGGTTTGGGTTTTTCTTAGGGGCCTTGGATTCTCCTCCACTCACTGCGGATCCAATTACTTGGCTGAGTGATGACCCTGTATGGGTGGACCAATGGCCCCTCACAAAGGAGAAATTAGAAGCTGCAGAACAACTAGTACTGGAACAATTAGGGCATTTAGAAATTTCCAATAGTCCTTGGAACACTCCTATTTTTATTATCAAGAAAAAACTCTGGAAAATAGAGGTTATTAGAGGGTCTAAGAGCTGTTAATAAAACTATGCTAATAATGGGAGCTCTTCAACTAGGCCTACCCTCTCCAACAGCCATACCACACAATTATCATCTTTTAGTTATAGATTTAAAGATTGTTTTTTCACTATTCCTTTGTTTCCTGAAGATAGAAAACATTTTGCTTTTAGCTTGCCTTCCTTAAATTTTAAGGAATCCATGAGGAGATACCAATGGAAAGTACTGCCTCAGGGCATGACAAATAGTCCTACATTATGCCAAATATATGTGGCTCAGACCTTAAGTCCTGTGAGAAAAAGGTTTCCAACGTCATGTCTCATACATTATATGGATGATATACTTTTAGCCACTGATAATATTTCTTGATTAGAGACTGCTTCTCAATTTTTACAACAATCCTTACAATCATTTGGCTTGGTCATTGCCTCAGAAATAATTCAAAGACAATCTCCATTTTTCTATTTGGGAAACTATATTGATAACTCTACCATTAGGCCTCAAAAACTGCAAATTCGAGTTGATAATTTAAAAACATTAAATGATTTTCAAAAATTACTTGGAGATATTAATTGGCTAAGGCCTTCCTTAGAACTTCCTACTGCTCAGTTAGAGCCTTTATTTGATATTCTTAAAGGTGACTCAGATCCTTCTACTTCACGATCTATGACTCCAGAGGATTTCAAGCTTTACAAATAGTTACTAGAGCTAACAGCTCTGCACAATTAACTCGAATACAAACTCACCTGCCAATTTCTTTAGTTGTCTGTCCAACACCTCATGTGCCTACTGCCATCTTATGGCAAGCTGTTGGAATTATTGAATGGATTCATATGAAAACTACATCCTCTAAAGTTATTAACCCTTATTATGAACTTATTAGTAAGTTAATAATGCAAGGTAGAACTAGATGCTTACAACTTATAGGTATAGAACCTTCTCAAATTATTATCCCTTATTCAGTTCGTCAACAAAATTGGCTTTTTCAACATAGTAATGAATGGGGTCTTGTTCTTGCAGGATTTTCAGGTACCTTGGAATGCCATTAGCCTGCTGATAAATCGATCCAATTCAGCAAACTTAACTGTTATATCTTTCCTTCTATAATTAGGCAACAGCCTATTCCTCATGTACCTTTGGTTTTTACAGACGGTTCTTCTTCAGGAGTGGCTACTGTAATCACTGACGACGGAACAAAACTCATTAAACAAACTTCCTTGACTTCAGCTCAACGTGTTGAACTGTATGCTGTCATTATGGCTTTTAAACATTTGCCTTCTATATCTTTTAATTTGTTTTCTGATAGTAAATATCTTATTCGCTTATTATTTCTTCTGGAGACTGCGACCAGAGGATATACTAATGACCCTGAATTATCATCCTCTTTTCATTTGCTTCAACAGCTTATTCGTTCCCACGACGGTCCTGTTGCAGCTCTGCATATCCGTGCTCATTCTAACTTGTCTGGTCCATTGTCTAAAATGAATGCGACTGCAGATGTTTTAACTCGATCTAAACGTGATCTCTATCCTGTGCATTTTCCTCCCAAAAATAAAGTTAAAGTTACTCTTCCTCCTCAATCTCTTTTCCCTAAAGCAGGACATATCCCAATTTACCATCCTCCTCCTTTCCGTTCGTCATGCTGTCAAGAATGGCTAAGGTATTGCATTCATTATCTTCATACTGTTGATACTCATGGTCCATGTCCTGGAAACCCTCATATTATGGTAAGTTATGATCAAACTGCTTCACAAGCAGCACAACAATCGCATGCTTTACACCATCAGTCGGCGGCTACATTACGCAAACAATTTTCCCTTACTCGTGAAGCCACCCGACAAATTGTTAAGCAATGCCCACAATGCTTACCTCACCTTCCTGTTCCACATTATGGTGTTAATCCTCGTGGATTATTACCTAGTCATTTATGGCAAATGGATGTTACTCATATCCCGTCTTTTGGGACATTACAGTTTGTTCATGTCACTATTGATACTTATTGTGGTTTCCTCTGTGCTACAGCACAGACCCGAGAAGCTACTAAACATGTTATCACTCATTTATTACACTGTTTTGCTTTCATGAACCTTCCCAAAATTATTAAAACAGATAATGGGCCCACTTAACTAGTGTTGCTTTTGCAACATTTTGTGATTCATTACAAATTACCCATATTACAGGCATTCCATATATCCCTCAAGGACAAAGTATTATAGAATGTGCAAATAGATCTTTAAAGCTAACTATTAAAAAATAAAAAGGGGAATTATATAGAACAACACTACATAACCTTATAAATCATGCTCTGTTTATTTTAAATTTTCTCACTGTTGACAGGGGAAAGGTTGGTGGCTGAGCCAAGATTGGCCTCTCAATCTCTGGAGGTCCTCTGGAAAGATCCGCTAACCAGCACTTGGCGTGGTCCTGATCCTGTGTTGATTTGGGGACGTGGTCACGTGTGTATATTTCCCAGATCAGCTCCTGGACCTCTCTGGCTTTCTGAGCGCTTAGTCAGGCAAATAGATGGCTCACCACAGCTCACACCTAGTTCAGAAGATGAAGAAGCTCTGTATCTCTCCCGAAAATTTGACAGTGTTGATTGAGAAAAAGAAGAAGAAGAGGAGACCACTTGCCAGGACGACTCAAAGGAGTGATGTTCCAACTTGGGGACAAATTAAACAATTGGTTTCACGAGCTCAAGAGTTAGTGAAACAACAGAATAATCCTGTTACACCTGTGACTTTATTTTTGGCTATGTTGGCAACCATTTCATGTGTTCCCTCTGTTAATGCAGCAACTTACTGGGCCTATGTACCTGATCCTCCACTGTTACAACCCATATCTTGGTCTGAAGCAGAGTTTCCTGTATTTTACAATGATACTGTTTATGGGCCTCTTATTGGGAATATAAAACAAATCAATATGTCTGTAAATTATACTAACTGGATTAGTACCTATCCTGTGTGTCTTAGCCCATTGAATCTGGAAACTGGATGTGTAAAGGCTATTAGTTATGAGCATACAGATGTTGATGAGGGAACGGATCAATCAATTAGTTTGTCAGGCTCTCCAGGCATCCTTCGTTTTACAGGAACCAACATTACTCTTACATGCCCGGCTACCAGCCGACGAGAGGATCTTAAGGATACCATCATTTGCTATAAAAATGGGCTACCTATTAATATTAGAGGTCGAATCTCATATGCCTCACCACTTAGGGATTCCACTATTACTATAGCCAAGGTTACAGGTGAGGATTCAGGACATTATTTGTGTATGAAGCATTTACTTGGAGGACAAGGGATACTTATGGCTGGACATATGGTTACTATTCTTAAGAGAAAATCAAAAACTCAATTTCCTCCTTTTATAACCATTAACTTTCCTGGATCCAATTTTGAATGTTGCAATGCATCTTGGAATAATAACCAAATATGGTGTACTATAGATTATACCAAGGGGTAATTTCTTATCTCTTCTATTCCCGTCATAGATAGGTCTATCGCATTTCAAAAGAACTGGGATATATGGAAACTAGCTCTAACTTATTCCAATACGCCTGTTATAACTTGTGTTGCTCCTCCATATACACTTTTGATTGGTTCTATTAACATTGGTAATTCTTCCAAAGGAGGATAGAATATTAGCTGTGTTCATTGTATTTTTACAGTTGTATGTTCCCTCCTGCAGGAACACAATCTGTGCTTATACTAAGGCAACCCATATATGTTATGGTGCCTGTACACCTGAGAGAACCTTGGTATGAAGATACTGGAGTACAGGCATGGGTGGAACTCTCTAAAGCCTTGCAGAGAAGGAGACGCTTTATTGGGTGGCTAACAGTAAGTTTACTTGCCTTGGCTGCTCTGTCTGCTACCGCGGCTACTGCCGGTCTTGCTGTTTCACAGAGTATTAATCATGCTCACTTTGCCAATCAGTTATCTCAAAATACCAGTCTTGCTTTATCTTTACAAAGTCACATAGATTTACAGATGAATAACAAGTTAGATGAATTTAAAAACGCAATTTTGGGGATTGGAGATCAGATGGCAGCATTAAAATTGAGGATGCGTTTAGCTTGTCATGAAAAGTATAGATGGATTTGTGTTACTCCTTACAAGTACAATGACTGTATTTGGGAATGGGAAAAAGTAAAAATGCATCTGCTGAGTGTTTGGTCAGATAATAATATTAGTCTTGATCTTAAGAAATTAAATGCTGAAATTCAGGATATACAAAATGCACATCTTGATGATATTTCGCAAGAAGATGTAATTAAAACTTTACTGGACCATTTAAAGTGGTTAAACCCTCAGTCGTGGATTTGTGGAGGGTTGTCAGGATTTATTACCCTGGCCATAATTTGCCTATTATTGATAATAATCTTCTCATGTCTGTTTCGTATCCTCATGCAACAATATACTACTCTCGGCACTAAGCTTCATGGAATTATTTTGCAGCAAAAATTAAAAAATAAAAAAGGGGGAACTGAGGGAAACAGTCAGCCTTGAGATCAGGCTACGGACATGCCAGGCATGCCACCGCTGCTCGAAGGGACTGTCCCTACTTGTTCCCCTCCTTGTTCCATTCCATGGGAGATAAATCACCAGGGCCCAGAAATCAGAAAGAATGTAAAATGAGACAAGCAAAGCTGTCTCGCCCCTCCCTGCACATGCAGGTTATTTTGGATGATTCTGGGCTTATGGGTTTTCTCTCAGGGAAGTTAACCTTGAGCCGAGACAGTCTATAGATAATGTAAACCACCGTCTGGCAACCTTCCATTTCTAGTCTATATAATCTGCAACCGTAGCATAGTAAAACTTGCCTTGCAACCATCAGTTGTCTTGGTCCTTCTGACCCCATTCGTCGGTGCTACTTCAGTTCCTTACCCCGTCCCTCCTGACCCTGGGCGGTGAAATCCTCTTTCTCCAGCTGGTCCGCAGCACATATGAATATATGTTTTTGTCTTGCTGTACTGCACATATGCTGTCTAGTAACAGAAGTTGTGTCTGCTAGTAGTGTTGTAGATTATGTCTTTCCAAAGCGCTGAGGCAGTGCACCTACTCTGTAGTTGCAGCTGATGCCTGAACGTATCCTAGCTGACAAATTATTGATTAATAAGAACTTGAATTTCTAAAGATTAGTACTGTTAACCAAAATCTGAGCAAGGAGTCTCAAATGTAATTCTTAGCCAGAAGTACATGTTAATGAACCAATTAACAGTGTAAATCAAGGAACATCAATGTAGGGATTTCTTTTAATTTCTTTCTTACCTGCTTGAAATATCAGTTAAAGGTTGCCAGCTTGGTTGCAGATGAACGGACGTTTGAATTTCACCAAACTACTTAATGTGGAATAGGATAATAGACTTCCAACGCCCTCAAGGCTGTGACCTTACAGCCATTTTACATAACACATCATCCTCCTTTAGGGATGAACCTTTCCCTGGCCCGAAAAGTAGCCACTCCGTTGAAGCTTTGCTTATTGTAACAGGCTTTTGTTTCCAGGTTACATGTCTGTGGAAGACTTAATTCTGAATAGAGATATAGATATTACTGGAAACTAATTGTTTTTGCTATTATACTCTGCTTTATCAAAAAAGTAAAACATTTAAATTATGCTAAAAAAATATAGATGTTGTCTTGCAATCTTTAAACAATAAATGAAAGAATTGCCCTTAAAAAAAAGAATTAAGCAATTAAGCTGTTGGTCCCACATCAGACAAATTATCCTTATACCTCCTGTCAATATTGTTAACAGAGACTGTTATTTTATTAATCCTTATGATGCCGTGATTCTTTCTTTCATGTTTCGGGGCACAGCAGGTGAGAGAGTGGGTTTAAGCTGGTGGGTTTATCCTTCTTTTATGCGTTCATTCAATATTATGTTCATTTACTTATTGTACACATATGGCAATAGAAGCTGCTAAGGCAATCATTGCTATTCTGCAAAACAACAAGGCACAGAAGCAGATGTCTTATTTCTGATATTTGTCCCCCCAGGATTTTTATGATTAAAGATCCTTTCGCCCCACTCCCTGGAGAGGACAAGGGGCTGCTCGCTGGAGGATTTTTAATGACTTGGGGAAAGGCTCAAATATCCCCCCATTATGGTAATCCACCCCAAGGGCAAACCACACAAGAATATTATGAATTTATTTTATTTTTCTATCCTTGCAAAGGTAATACTCAGCTCATTAGAATATGAAAACTATACTGTCAAATTTCAGAATTACATGGATGAAGAAAATCACCAAAGTGGCATCATATCATGTGTGTTCTAGTTGTGTTGACTATGTTGACTATATTAACTATGTTGTGTTAACAATATATTGCATAACTATATATTGAAAAGGCAAAATGCTGTACCTTATTTCAGAGAAAATAATTATGTTGGCAAACCCCAAATTGTACATTGTAGACGGGTCCTAGGAAAAGAAGATTTCATTCATAGTGGACAAGAGGTTAGCTTCTGTTTTCATCCATGTGCTATTTCAAGAATTAAGCATCATTAATAATACAGGATATAAGAGGAATAGTCTAAAGATGGAAAAGCACATTTTGATTAGGAAAGAGAATTTAAGGCTTAAGTCTTTTTTTTATGGAAAACTGCCTTATTACTATGAGCTAAGAAAATTGTTTCATTCTTTTCTTCCTTGCTTTCTTCTTCTTCTTTTTAACCTTTTTAATATTGGATATTTGACCCCTAAGCTGAGATGACTGAAAATGCCTCCTCTGGGCATCAACCATTTTGAAAGACTTTTTCCCCCTCCGTAAGGGCTATTTGTCTCTTGGAGGCATTGTCTACATTACTCACCAAGAGGCAAGCATTTGTCCTTGCACTAAATGCTGACATCTCCTGATAAGAGGGAAGCTGCAAAGTAGAAGAATTGAAGGTCAGTATGTTGATATTGGTCTCAAGCGCATTGATGTACATTTGTGTATTGGGGAAGGGGAGTGAAGCTTGAGAGTGGGCCAGTGGGGAGGGGTAAATATTTTGTGATGCTGTCTACCTATGGGCTTATAAAGTTTACAGCTGCATTAGGAGGACAAGCATTACCATTAGCATGAAAAGTAGGGCAGACGTCAGTTGCAAAAGCTTCTAGCCATACACATACGGCAATACGTAAATGATACACCTTATTGCATTCACCCATTCACCCTCCCCTGTTCACGCTAATTGGAAAGTTCTATCCACTTCAGAGAAGTAACACAACTATCAATCATTTTCCCTGGCACGAATCTTCCAGGAGGAAGAAAATGGAATACACCTAGCAACAGAGCTCACGCAGTAGCCCATGTGTCTTAGATTTAATATCTGATCACTAGCTGGATTGAAGCCAAAAGGTGGTTCACAAATTTGCTGCACATTAGAATCACCTGGGGAACTCTGAGACCTCCATGTGCCCAGGCTCCTCCCTAGAACTACTGAATCAAAATCTCTGGGGCTGGGACCCAGACACCAATGTTTTTCTTCAAAGCTCTTTAGGTAATTAATACGAGCAGCAAAACTTGAGGACTAGCCCAATAACGGGAACAAACTTGTTTCACACAGATAAAGTGGGGCAATCCATATGTTAAAAGAACCTGTGTATATATATATATATATATACATTATATTTCTTTTTTTCTCTTTATTCTGTTTGTGTTTCAAATAGGCTTTTTATTTTTCTTCTGCAAAAAGCGTTATTGTTTCCATTTGGTCCAAGGCTTGGGAGAGGGCTCCAGGGCGGTTACAAAGCTGCCTAGTGGATGCAGAGCTGGGCTTCAGGCAGAACTCTGACGCCAGAGGGGCTCCTCAGAGGCCGCTGCACTTCAGAGACTCCTGTTTGTGCTCGAGCGTGAGCCTTTCGAAAAGATACTCGCCCAGCACAGCCTGCGGACCAGCCAGCCTGCGGAGGTTGGTCAAGTGGTCGCCCATCTTCTTGATGAGTTTCAGCTGCTCCTCCAGGAAGCGGCTCTCCAGGAAGTCACAGAGGTGGGAGTGTGTGCGGGCAGGACCCAGGGTGTGCAGATCCGATAGTGCCTGGTTCAGGTTCTTCTCCCTAAGAACGGCGGCTTCCACAGTGTCCTGGGTTCTACCCCACTCATCTTGAGAAGGCTTCCGCGCATCCTGGAAGAGGGCGCGGCCGCAGCACTGGTTTTGCATTTTCAAGAGACGTTGGGCGCCCTCACACTTCTCCTTAGGCAGTTGGCGAAAAATGTGGCCCCCACTGTCCAGAGTCCCATTGTTGCTGTCGAAATAGAAGCTCAGAGAGAGGTAAGTGTCCACAGATGCATGTTAACAGGCGGTGGACGGCGGCCTCCACCTCGATGGAATAATTCTGACGAACCTGGGAACTCGTGGTTGATCAGTGATAAGGAGCTAAGCTCAAAAAACGGTGTTGGCCTGTCCTGGAGGCTGAGGATAGCTGAGTGGCTGATTCCAAAGGTTGCGACAGGAAGAAAGGCTGGACGGTTGTCGGGGGCTGGAGCAAGGAGCGTCCCTGGGTCTGTTCATTCCAAACACTGTTGAAGCAAAAGGCAGATCTGCAGGACTGCCAAGCGCACTGCCTCAAATAGGCTTTGATACAAGTGAACAAGAAGTCCAAGCAAGGACAAAACTTACCCTTCCCCCCACCAAAATAGCTGGCGATACTAGAAGCTAGATCTGGGTAGGGATTCTTCCATTACTTTCTTAACATTCCAAGCCACTAGAGCAGTGGTTCTCAAAGTATGGTCACCTTGTAACCGAGCAGTACCCTATGGGGCCTTCCTAGGACAAACCCATCCCCCATAGCCTCTGCTGTAGTTCCTCTCTGAAGTACTCAGATAATAGTATCTCAGGCATATTTCTGGAGTTTTCAGATGCTAAAAACCACCAGCCAATGGAAGAAATGAACTCCTTGATGATCATGAGCACGTAGCCCCCAGACCTTCTGGCACCTAAGGATGGATAATGTTACCTGTCCTGTGGCCTCAACATCAACCAATCAGAGGATTGTGCATGAGATGATCACATTCCCTGGGACGTCCCTCCCTCACCTGACCTTTAAAAATGCTTTGCTGAAATCCTTTGGAGATTTCAGGGTGTTTTGGAACACGGGCCACCCCTCTCCTTGCTCGATCCTGCAATAAACCTTTCTCTGCTCCAGACTCCTACCTTCTGGTTTCTTTGGCCTCACTGTGCTTTAGACACATGAACCTGCATTCGGTAACAACCTGACCAGCTTTACCAGCGTCCCCTGATAATATGTCATATATTCAAGTTTTAGGGCCCTGTCCCAGCCCTATGGAATCAGCAACTCTGGTGGGGCTCAGTGATCTCTGTTATAACTGGCCCTCCAGATGATTTTTATTCACCTAAAAGTTTGAAAATATCTGCATTGTCAGCTGGCCAAAGCGTCCACCAGCAGGTTAAGGGGAGTGGCACCTGGAAAAGTTAGGGAGTAGCCAAGTCAAGTACAGCAGCATTTGCCGTGGTAGTAATGGAGAATGCCTTTTCTCCACTGGTTGGCACAGACTAGTATCTGGGAGTAGTGGCAGGGTTATTTAGGATGCTTTACATTTCAGTGTAGAGTGACCTCTGTCCTGGTTTGACAGGGACTTCCCCTGTGTGAGCACTTAAAATCTCATCCTGGCAAACCCCTTAGCCCTGGATTTGAAAAACTTAGGGAATAACATGAAATTTAGGGGAAACATGATCTAGGTTTTGGGCAAGTCACAAGTGCTAATTAAAGCTAAGCAAGTATGGACAACATCTAGCCTTCTTTACACAGTTGCGGAGGCGGGGGGGGGTGTGTAAATCTGATTGGGTGAAAGGACTTATTGTTAAGAAATCTTTGTAGAAACATCCCCTTCTGCTTAGTCCACTGTTTCTCAGTTCTGGCTAGACATTGGCATCGTCTGAGGAGATTTAAAATGATTTTATTGGTTTAGGATGCCCAACTGTTGGTGTGAGGGTTTTTAAAAAGTGCTTCAGATGATTCTAATGTGCAGGCAAATTTAGGTGCCACTGCTTAAGCTTTTGAACCACTGCTACATATTTTCCCCTCATCTTCCTATGAGAATATCCAACTGTAGTTGGTTTGTTTGTTTTTTTCTTTTTCTTTTTTTAACTGTCTTATTATAAGATTTACTGTCTTAAATAAGATTGAATGTACAGAGAATCATGCTAGTCCATCTGGTATAGCTGGATCCTTAGAATAATATCGTTAAGATATATACCATTTAAGTATTGTGATTGGCCTTTTTAAAATTAACATATGCATTGAATTAGTACCATCTGTTTTGAAGTTGTCATGTTGGGGAGCTATACCTCTAATCTGCTGCCATTGCTAAATATCTAGACACCTCTTATTAGGAATTGCTTTTAAACATCTTTAGGGATTAAAACCAAGATTGCTGTATTATTTGTACTGGGACCACACAAACCTCACAAAGTTCCCCCGCTGTACCATCTACCCCCATCTCTAACCCTTGGCAACTTCTAATCTGTTCTCCATCTCCACAGTTTCGTTATTTTAAGAATAATGTGTAAACATCATCATGAATTACTTAATCTTCAGAGATTGGCTTTAAAACATTTTTCCCTCGGCATCATTCCCTTGAAGTTCATTTCAATTTTTGCATATATTAATAATTTGTTCCTTTTTGTTGCTCGGTAGTATTCAGTCATAAGATTTTATCACAATTTGTTTCAACATTCATCCATTGAAAGACATTTGGGTAGTCGCCAGTTTTTGGCTGTTATAAATAAAACTGCTATGAACATTGACGTGTAAGTTTCTGTGGGAACTTAATTAAGTTTTTGTTTCTTTTGGATAAATGCTCAAGAGTACAATTACTGCGTTGTAGGGTGAATCTAATTTTAGGATTAAAAGAGACTGTCAAGCTGTTTCTCCGAGTGGCTATAAACCATTTTATTTTCCCACCAGTGATGTGATATAATTTTTCTATGTACTCGCCAGCATTTGATGTTGTCACGATACTTTAATTTTAGTTATTCTCTGATACCTCATTATGGTCTTAATTTGCATTTCCCCAATGGCTAACGATGTTGAGCATCTTTTCATGGGCCTCTTTGCCATGTGTATATTCTCTTCCATGAAATGTCTGTTCCTGTCTTCTGCCTATTATCTAGTTGGGTTTTTTTAAGTTGTTTGGCGAGTTCTTTGTATATTATAGATACAAGTCATTTGTCTCATGTGGGATTTTCAAATATGTTTTCCCACTGTGTAATTTGAGTTTTCATCCACTTAAAATGATCTTCTATGAAGCATTTCTAACTCATTTTGATGAGATCCAACTTATCAATTTTTGCTTTTATGGATCATACTTTCGGTGTCAAGTCTAAGAATTATTCACGTAGTTCTAGATGCCAAAGATTTTCTCCTATTTTTTTTCTAAAAAGGTCCTGCATTTACATTTAAGATTATGACCCACTTTGATTTAATTTTTGTGTAAGGTGTGGAGGTTTAGGTTAAGGTTCATTTTTTGTTTGTTTGTTTTTGTCGAGGGATGTCCAACTGTTTCAGTACCATTTTTTGAAAAGTCTATTCTTCCTTGATAGCTTTCACACTGCTGTCAAAAACAAGTTACATGTATTTATGTCAGTCTATTTCTGGGTTCTCTATTCCATTCCATTGATCTGTGTATCTACCCTCCATCATGACTGCAAAATCTTGAAATTGGGTAGATTAATTCCTCCCGTTTTAATCTTCCTTTACAAATTGTTTTAGCTATTCTTCAGCCTCTTCTTACCATATAAATCTTAGAATAAGCTTGTCTATATCCACAAAAACCTTGAGGGCATTTTAAGAGTAATTATGTTAAGCCTCTTAACTTGGGGAGAATTGACATCTTTATTATGTTGTGTTTTCTCATCCATGAACAAGGTATGTCTCACTCTTTGTTTGGGACTTTTAAATTTTTCTTCATCAGCATTTTGTAATTTTCAGTATAGAGGTCCTATAAATGTCTTATTGGGCTTATATTTAAATATTTATTTAGGTCCGTTGTAAATGGCATCACATATTTTTATTTAAGCTTCTACACATTTGTTATTAATATATAATTTGATAAAACTGTGTTGATTTTTACTCTGAAACATTTACAAACTAATGTGATTTCTCAAGCTTTTTGTGGATTCCTTGGTATTTTCTCCATTTAGATTATCATCTCCTCTTCAGATACCGTTTTACTTTTCCTTATTTAATATAATAGTATATATTACTATTCAACATTCAGTAGGATATATTCCGTCCTATTCAACGTAGTAGGAATAGTCCTTCTATCTTTTAAATAAATGTTTTAAAATTTTAACTTTTAAATTTATGTATTTATTTATTTTTGCTTTATTTTCTTACTAGAAACTCCATTAATATATTTCATAAAAGTGGTGAGGGCAGATATTGGTGCCTTGTTTCTGATCTTACAGAGAAAGCATTCAGTCTTTCACAGTTAAATATAATGTCGGTATAGGTTGTTTGTAGATACTCTTTATGAGTTTCAGTATGTTCCTTTTCTATTCCTATTTTGCTTGGGTTTTTTTTTTCTTCTTTTCTAAAAATTTTTTAATTTTATTATTATTTTTTTACAACTTTATTGGAGTATAATTGCTTCACAATGGTGTGTTAGTTTCTGTTTTATAACAAAGTGAATCAGTTATACATATACATATGTTCCCATATCTCTTCCCTCTTGCGTCTCCCTCCCTCCCACCCTCCCTATCCCACCCCTCCAGGCAGTCACAAAGCACCGATCTGATCTCCCTGTGCTATGCCCCTGCTTCCCACTAGCTATCTACCTTACGTTTGGTAGTGTATATATGTCCATGCCTCTCTCTCGCTTTGTCACAGCTTACCCTTTCCCCTCCCCATATTCTCAAGTCCTTTCTCAAGTAGGTCTGTGTCTTTATTCCTGTTTTACCCCTAGGTTCTTCATGACATATTTTTTCTTAGATTCCATATATATGTGTTAGCATACGGTATTTGTCTTTCTCTTTCTGACTTACTTCACTCTGTGTGACAGACTCTAGGTCTATCCAACTCATTACAAATAGCTCAATTTTGTTTCTTTTTATGGCTGAGTAATATGTCATTGTATATATGTGCCAAATCATGAATGGGATTGGATTTTGTCAAATGTTTTCTCTGCATTAATGGATAGGATCACATGACTTTTCCCCCTTAATCTATTGGATATGGTAGATTACATTGTTTGATTTTCAAATATTTAACCAACTTTGCATAACTGGAATAAATACCACTTGGTCATGATATATTATGCTTCTTATATTTTTCTGGATTTAATTTGCTAATATCTGGCTGAAGATTTTTACAGGCAATTTCATAAAACATATTGGTCTATAGTCTTCTTCTTTTTATACTATTCCTGTCTGGTTTTGGTATCAAGGTAATACTGGCTTCATAAAATTAATTAGGAACTGTTCCCTCTACTTCTATTTCTTATCAAATCATGTAAAATTGGTTTTAATTCTTTAAGTATTGGGTAAAAGTGAAACATCTAAGCCTGAATATTTCTTTTGGGAGTTTTTAAATGAAAAATCAGTGTTTCTAATGGTTACAGGAAAATTGAGATTATCTATTTCATCTTGGCTGAGTTTTGGTAGTTTTGGGTGTAGAAGAATTGGCCCATTTCATCTACAATTTTGAATTTATAGTGTAGACTTGTTCATAATAACTTGTCCCTTATTAACCTGCAGGATATGTCATGGTATCCCTGGTTGCATTTCTGATAGCTGTGATTTGTGCCATCTCTGTTTTTACCTTTATCAGTCTTGCTAGATCTTTATTGATTAAATTGTTTATTTCCAAGAACCAGCCTTTTGTTTCATTGATTTCCCCCCCCCCCATTTTCCTGTTTTCAGTTTCATGCACTTCTGTTTCATCTTTATTATTTCCTTCTTTCTGCTTGTTTAGTGTTTTTTCCTCTTCCTTTTTTACTATTGTAATATAGAACATTAGATTATTGCTTTGAAATATTTTCTTTCCCAATTTAGTTCTATAAACTTCCCTTTTAACATTACTTTCACTTTATTCCACAAACTTTGATCTGTTATATCTCCATTTTCCTTTATTCTATGCATTAAAATTTTTTTCCTTGACGCTGTCTTTTTTACCCATGAGTGATTTGGAATTGTGATATTTAGTTTTCATGTGATTGAAGATTCTCCTGTTGTCTTTCTGTTATTGATTTCTAGTCTGATTCCATTATGGCTAGAGAACATACTCTGTATGATTTTTTTTTAAATTTTATTTAGTTTCTGCTTTATAACAAAGTGAATCAGTCATACATATACATCTGTTCCCACATCCCTTCCCTCATGTATCTCCCTCCCTCCCACCCTCCCCATCCCACCCCTCCAGGCGGTCACAAAGCACCGAGCTGATCTCCCTGTGCTCTGTGGCTGCTTCCCACTATCTATCTACCTTACGTTTGGTAGTGTATATATGTCCATGCCTCTCTTTCGCTTTGTCACAGCTTACCCTTCCCCCTCCCCATATCCTCAAGTCCATTCTCAAGTAGGTCTATGTCTTTATTCCCGTTTTGCCCCTAGGTCCTTCATGACTTTTTTTTTTTAAATTCCGTATATATGTGTTAGCATACGGTACTTGTCTTTCTCTTTCTGACTTACTTCACTCTGTATGACAGACTCTAGGTCTATCCACCTCATTACAAATAACTCAATTCTGTTTCTTTTTATGGCTGAGTAATATTCCATTGTATATATGTGCCACATCTTCTTTATCCATTCATCCGATGATGGACACTTAGGTTGTTTCCAGCTCCAGGCTATTGTGAATAGAGCTGCAATGAACATTTTGGTACATGTCTCTTTTGGAATTATGGTTTTCTCAGGGTATATGCCTAGTAGCGGGATTGCTGGGTCATATGGTAGTTCTATTTTTAGTTTTTTAAGGAACCTCCATACTGTTCTCCATAGTGGCTGTACCAATTCACATTCCCACCAGCAGTGCAAGAGTGTTCCCTTTTTTCCACACCCTCTCCAGCATTTATTGTTTCTAGATTTCTTGATGATGGCCATTCTGACTGGTGTGAGATGATATCTCATTGTAGTTTTGATTTGCATTTCTCTAATGATTAATGATGTTGAGCATTCTTTCATGTGTTTGTTGGCAGTCTGTATATCTTCTTTGGAGAAATGCCTATTTAAGTCTTCTGCCCAGTTTTGGATTGGGTTGTTTGTTTTTTTGCTATTGAGCTGCATGAGCTCTTTATAAATTTTGGAGATTAATCCTTTGTCAGTTGCTTCATTTGCAAATATTTTCTCCCATTCTGAGGGTTGTCTTTTGGTCTTGTTTATGGTTTCCTTTGCTGTGCAAAAGCTTTGAAGTTTCATTAGGTCCCATTTGTTTATCTTTGTTTTTATTTCCATTTCTCTAGGAGGTGGGTCCAAAAGGATCTTGCTGTGATTTATGTCATAGAGTGTTCTACCTATGTTTTCCTCTAAGAGTTTGATAGTTTCTGGCCTTACATTTAAGTCTTTAATCCATTTTGAGCTTATTTTTGTGTATGGTGTTAGGGAATGATCTAATCTCAAACTTTTACATGTCCCTGTGCAGTTTTCCCAGCACCACTTATTGAAGAGGCTGTCCTTTCTCCACTGTACATTCCTGCCTCCTTTATCAAAGATAAGTTGGCCATATGTGCGTGGGTTTATCTCTGGGCTTTCTATCCTGATCCACTGATCTATCTTTCTGTTTTTATGCCAGTACCACACTGTCTTGATTACTGTAGCTTTGTAGTATAGTCTGAAGTCAGGGAGCCTGATTCCTCCACCTCCGTTTTTCGTTCTCAAGATTGCTTTGGCTATTCGGGGTCTTTTGTTTTTCCAAACAAATTTTGAAATTTTTTGTTCTAGTTCTGTGAAAAATGCCAGTGGTAGTTTGATAGGGATTGCATTGAATCTGTAGATTGCTTTGGGTAGTAGAGTCATTTTCACAATATTGATTCTTCCAATCCAGGAGCATGGTATATCTCTCCATCTATTTGTATCATCTTTAATTTCTTTCATCAGTGTCTTATAATTTTCTGCATACAGGTCTTTTGTCTCCTTAGGTAGGTTTATTCCTAGATATTTTATTCTTTTTGTTGCAATGGTAAATGGGAGTGTTTTCTTGATTTCATTTTCAGATTTTTCATCATTAGTGTACAGGAATGCCAGAGATTTCTGTACATTAATTTTGTATCCTGCTACTTTACCAAATTCATTGATTAGTTCTAGTAGTTTTTCGGTAGCATCTTTAGGATTCTCTATGTATAGTATCATGTCATCTGCAAACAGTGACAGCTTTACTTCTTCTTTTCCGATTTGGATTCCTTTTATTTCCTTTTCTTCTCTGATTGCTGTGGCTAAAACTTCCAAAACTATGTTGAATAAGAGTGGTGAGAGTGGGCAGCCTTGTCTTGTTCCTGATCTTAGTGGAAATGGTTTCAGTTTTTCACCATTGAGGACAATGTTGGCTGTGGGTTTGTCATATATGGCCTTTATGATGTTGAGGAAAGTTCCCTCTATGCCTACTTTCTGCAGGGTTTTTATCATAAATGGGTGTTGAATTTTGTCGAAAGCTTTCTCTGCATCTATTGAGATGATCATATGTTTTTTCTCCTTCAACTTGTTAATATGGTGTATCACATTGATTGATTTGCGTATATTGAAGAATCCTTGCATTCCTGGAATAAACCCCACTTGATCATGGTGTATGATCCTTTTAATGTGCTGTTGGATTCTGTTTGCTAGTATTTTGTTGAGGATTTTTGCATCTATGTTCATCAGTGATATTGGCCTGTAGTTTTCTTTCTTTGTGACATCCTTGCCTGGTTTTGGTATCAAGGTGATGGTGGCCTCGTAGAATGAGTTTGGGAGTGTTCCTTCCTCTGATATTGTTTGGAAGAGTTTGAGAAGGATGGGTGTTAGCTCTTCTCTAAATGTTTGATAGAATTCGCCTGTGAAGCCATCTGGTCCTGGGCTTTTGTTTGATGGAAGATTTTTTATCACAGTTTCAATTTCAGTGCTTGTGATTGGTCTATTCATATTTTCTATTTCTTTCTGAGTCAGTCTTGGCAGGTTGTGCATTTCTAAGAATTTGTCCATCTCTTCCAGGTTGTCCATTTTATGGGCATAGAGTTGCTTGAAGTAATCTCTCATGATCTTTTGTATTTCTGCAGTGTCAGTTGTTACTTCTCCTTTTTCATTTCTAATTCTATTGATTTGAGTCTTCTCCCTTCTTTTCTTGATGAGTCTGGCTAATGGTTTATCAATTTTGTTTATCTTCTCAAAGAACCAGCTTTTAGTTTTATTGATCTTTGCTATCGTTTCCTTCATTTCTTTTTCATTTATTTCTGATCTGATTTTTATGATTTCTTTCCTTCTGCTAACTTTGGGGTGTTTTTGTTCTTCTTTCTCTAATTGCTTTAGGTGCAAGGTTAGGTTGTTTATTCGAGATGTTTCCTGTTTCTTAAGGTGGGATTGTATTGCTATAAACTTCCCTCTTAGAACTGCTTTTGCTGCATCCCATAGGTTTTGGGTCGTCGTGTCTCCATTGTCATTTGTTTCTAGGTATTTTTTAATTTCCTCTTTGATTTCTTCAGTGATCACTTCGTTATTAAGTAGTGTATTGTTTAGCTTCCATGTGTTTGTATTTTTTACAGCTCTTTTCCTGTAATTGATATCTAGTCTCATAGCATTGTGGTCAGAAAAGACACTTGATACAATTTCAATTTTCTTAAATTTACCAAGGCTTGATTTGTGGCCCAAGGTATGATCTATCCTGGAGAATGTTCCATGAGCACTTGAGAAAAATGTGTATTCTGTTGTTTTTGGATGGAATGTCCTATAAATATCAATTAAGTCCATCTTGTTTAATGTATCATTTAAAGCTTGTGTTTCCTTATTTATTTTCATTTTGGAAGATCTGTCCATTGGTGAAAGTGGGGTGTTAAAGCCCCCTACTATGATTGTGTTACTGTCGATTTCTCCTTTTATGGCTGTTAGTATTTGCCTTATGTATTGAGGTGCTCCTATGTTGGGTGCATAAATATTTACAATTGTTATATCTTCTTCTTGGATCCATCCCTTGGTCATTAGGTAGTGTCCTTCTTTGTCTCTTCTAGTAGTCTTTATTTTAAAGTCTATTTTGTCTGATATGAGAATTGCTACTCCAGCTTTCTTTTGGTTTCCATTTGCATGGAATATCTTTTTCCATCCCCTTACTTTCAGTCTGTATGTGTCTCTAGGTCTGAAGTGGGTCTCTTGTAGACAGCATATATATGGGTCTTGTTTTTGTATCCATTCAGCCAATGTGTGTCTTTTGGTGGGAGCATTTAGTCCATTTACATTTAAGGTAATTATCGATATGTATGTTCCTATTCCCATTTTCTTAATTGTTTTGGGTTCGTTATTGTAGGTCTTTTCCTTCTGTTGTGTTTCTTGCCTAGAGAAGTTCCTTTAGCATTTGTTGTAAAGCTGGTTTGGTGGTGCTGAACTCTCTCAGCTTTTGCTTGTCTGTAAAGGTTTTAATTTCTCCATCAAATCTGAATGAGATCCTTGCTGGGTAGAGTAATCTTGGTTGCAGGTTTTTCTCCTTCATCACTTTAATTATGTCCTGCCACTCCCTTCTGGCTTGTAGAGTTTCTGCTGATAGATCAGCTGTTATCCTGATGGGGATTCCCTTGTGTGTTATTTGTTGATTTTGCCTTGCTGCTTTTAATATGATTTCTTTCTGTTTAATTTTTGACAGTTTGATTAATATGTGTCTTGGCGTATTTCTCCTTGGATTTATTCTGTATGGGACTCTCTGTGCTTCCTGGACTTGATTAACTATTTCCTTTCCCATATTAGGGAAGTTTTCAACTATAATCTCTTCAAATATTTTCTCAGTCCCTTTCTTTTTCTCTTCTTCTTCTGGAACCCCTATAATTCGAATGTTGGTGCGTTTAATGTTGTCCCAGAGGTCTCTGAGACTGTCCTCTGTTCTTTTCATTCTTTTTTCTTTATTTTGCTCTGCAGCAGTTATTTCCACTATTTTATCTTCCACCTCACTTATCCGTTCTTCTGCCTCAGTTATTCTGCTATTGATCCCATCTAGAGTATTTTTTATTCCATGTATTGTGTTTTTAATCGATGCTTGATTCATCTTTAGTTCTTCTAGGTCCTTGTTAACTGTTTCTTGCATTTTGTCTATTCTATTTCCAAGATTTTGGATCTGGGAAATAGAATCTTGGATCATCTTTACCATCATTATTCTGAATTCTTTTTCAGGTAGACTGCCTATTACATCTTCATTTGTTAGGTCTGGTGGGTTTTTATCTTGTTCCTTCTCCTGCTGTGTGTTTTTCTGTCTTCTCATTTTGCTTATGTTACTGTGTTTGGGGTCTCCTTTTTGCAGGCTGCAGGTTCGTAGTTCCCGTTGTTTTTGGTGTCTGTCCCCAGTGGCTAAGGTTGGTTTAGTGGGTTGTGTAGGCTTTCTGGTGGAAGGTACTAGTGCCTGTGTTCTGGTGAATGAGGCTGGATCTTGTCTTTCTGGTGGGCAGGTCCACGTCTGGTGGTGTGTTTTGGGGTGTCTGCGGACTTTTTATGATTTTAGGCCACCTCTCTGCTAATGGGTGGCGTTGTGTTTCTGTCTTGCTAGTTGTTTGGCATAGGGTGTCCAGCACTGTAGCTTGCTGGTCGTTGAGTGAAGCTGGGTGCTGCTGTTGAGATGGAGATCTCTGGAAGATTTTCGCCGTTTGATATTATGTGGAGCTGGGAGGTCTCTTGTGGACCAGTGTTCTGAAGTTGGCTCTCCCACCTCAGAGGCACAGCACTGACTCCTGGCTCCTCAATTTGGGATGATTTGTTGTCTATTCATGTATTCCACAGATGCAGGGTACATCAAGTTGATTGTGGAGCTTTAATCCGCTGCTTCTGAGGCTGCTGGGAGAGGTTTCCCTTTCTCTTCTTTGTTCTCACAGCTCCTGGGTCTCAGCTTTGGATTTGGCCCCGCCTCTGCGTGTAGGTCGCCGGAGGGCGTCTGTTCTTCGCTCAGACAGGACAGGGTTAAAGGAGCAGCCTCTTCGGGGACTCTGGCTTACTCAGGCCGGGCGGGAGGGAGGGGCACGGAGTGCGGGGCGAGCCTGCAGCGGCAGAGTTCGGCGTGACGTTGCACCAGCCCGAGGCGCGCCGTGCGTTCTCCCAGGGAAGCCGCCCCTGGACCCCGGCAGTGGCGGGCTGCACAGGCTCCCGGAAGGGCGGTGTGGACAGTGACCTGCGCTCGCACACAGGCTTCTTGGCGGCGGCAGCAGCAGCCCCAGCGTCCCACGCCCGTCACTGGGCTCCGTGCTTTCAGTCGCGACTTGCGCCCATCTGTGGAGCCCCTTTAAGCAGCGCTCTTAATCCCCTCTCCTCGCGCACCAGGAAACCAAGAGGGAAGAAAAAGTCTCTTGCCTCTTCGGCAGCTCCAGAGTTTTCCCGGACTCCCTGCCGGCTAGCCGTGGCACATTAGCCCCCTTCAGGCTGAGTTCTCGCCGCCAGCCCCAGCCCTTTCCCTGCGCTCTGACCGAAGCCCGAGCCTCAGCTTCCAGCGCTGCCCGCCCTGGCGGGCGAGCAGACAAGCCTCTGGGGCGGGTGAGTGCCGCTCGGCACCGATCCTCTGTGCGGGAATCTCTCCGCTTTGCCCTACCCAGATATGTGGGGAGTTTCTTGCCTTTTGGGAGGTCTGGGGTCTTCTGCCAGCATTCAGTAGGTGTTCTGTAGGAGTTGTTCCACGTGTAGCTGTATTTCTGGTGTATCCGTGGGGAGGAAGGTGATCTCCGCGTCTTACTCTTCCGCCATCTTACCCGGAAGTCCTACTCTGTATGATTTTAATCCTTTTTAATCTGCTAATGTTTTTTTATCACCCAGTATATGGTATATGAGTGAATGTTCCACGGACACTTGAATATGTATTCTGCTCTTATTGAGTGTGTTCTTTAAATGTCAGTTATGTCCTGTTGATTGATGATGTTTTCAGTTCTTCCATATCCTTGCTGATTTTTCTGTCTGGTAGTTCTATAAATTGCTGTGTTGAAGTCTCAAATAATAATTGTGGATTTAAAATTTTCTCCTTTTACTACCTTTTTCAGTGTTTGCTTCATGTAGTTTGAAGTTCTGTTGTTTGGTGCACACAGATTTAGTATCACTAGGTCATCTAGGTGGATTATTCCTGTTATCTTTATGTAATGACCCTCTTTGCCCCTAATAATTTCCTTTGCTCTGAAATCTACTTTATCTGATATTAATTTATCCATTCCTGCTTTTTCTGATTAATGTTCACATGATATATCATTTTCATCCTTTTACTCTGAACTACCTATATCATGATGTTTAAAGTAAGCTTCTTATAGACAGTATATACTTGGATCATGCTTGTGATTTTTTAATCTACTCTTCTAATCTCTGTCTTTGACTTGGTTACTCACATCATTTACAGTTAATGTAATTATTGCTATGTTAAAGATTAGGTCTACCATTTTATTTTTTGTTTTGTCTTTTACCTTAGTTTCTCAATCTTGTGTTTCTCTTATTTTGCCTTCTTGTGTGTTACTTAAACATTTTTTAATAAGCCCATTTTAATTTATTTATTTATAATCATTTGTGTATACTGTGTGCATAGTTTTCCTAGTGGTTGCTTTTGGCATTACAGTATACATATGTAACTTATCATAGTCTACTGGAATCAGTGTTTTATTACTTCAAGTGAAGTTTCAAAATTTTACTTCCATTTAGGTCTCTTAATATTCCCCAATTTTAAAGTATGATTTTCTGTAGTATTTCCTTTCTCTACATTGAGAACCACATCAGATGGTGTCATAATTTTTGCTTTGACCATCATATAGTATTTAAGAAACTCATGAGACTAATGATAGTCTCTTCTATTTACCCCATTTGTTTTCACCCATTCCATTGTTCCCCTTTTCTTTCTGAAGTTCCCAGTGTTCTGTTTGTTTTTTTATGTTTTCATAACTGTAGGTGATATCTGGGCTTTTCAGTGCCATTGGATATGAGTTTCAGGAAACCCTGAGCCTGGCTCACTTAATGCTGCTGAGTTGGAGGGTTTGTATATGTGGGGCCTGTTGTCTCAGCAGATGCTAGCAGACTAGACTAATGTTGATGGGACTAGTGCCACAGGAGGATGGGTTCCCATTCAGGCTATGCTGCTGCTACAGTAGGTCAAGTCCCCCTCTACTCCAAGTGTGGGGCAGTGACCTGCTGCCGTCACTGCTTTGTATTAGGCTGCTTTTCCTCAGGTGTGTGATGGGATCCCATGGAAGCTGCTGCTGTTGCTGTCAATCACAATGTTAAATTCATTTCAGAAATACTTAAGTATAAATATATAGCCTGGCTCTTGTAGAACTTCTGTATTTGTTTTTTATTGCTTTCATACAAATTATCAAAAATTTAGTGACTCCAAACAAGGTAAATTTATTACCTTACAAGTCTGACATTGGTCTCAATTGAGTAAAGTAAAAGTGTTGGCAGGATCGACAGACGAATGGATAAAGATGTGGCACAGGGATTCCCTGGTGGCGCGGTGGTTGGGAGTCCGCCTGCTGATGCAGGGGACACGGGTCATTCCCCGCTCCAGGAAGATCCCACATGCTGCGGAGTAGCTGAGCCCATAATCCACGGCTGCTGAGCTGGCGTGTCTGGAGCCTGTGCTCCGCAACGGGAGAGGCCACAGCAGTGAGAGGTCCGCATACCGCAAAAAAAAAAAAAAAAAAAAAAATTCTAGCTGCCTTGTTATTTCTCAATTCCAACTCTGGTTTCCTTAGTCCTATGACATTGTCTTAAGATCTACTGGCTTTTCTATCTCTTAGGAGCCACATTTGGTTTCTCAGACTTTTGCTCTTCATCAGTAGTTTCTAAATGACTGGGCTAGAAAAGCATGTGCAGAATATTGTTCTCACTTCAGTGAGTTTCCTTCTCTATTTTACTTTTCTAGGTAATGGCTACCTCAGTAGCTTTCTAATGCTCACAGTCCAATGTTGCTTATGATTTATCTGGCCTAAGGTAAACTGATATAGTTGGAAACAGAAGTTCATACCCACCATTTTAACAATTCTGTTTTGTCTTTCTATGAATTCTTTTTGTCCCATCTTCTGTCACTTTTTCCTACCTAAACTTCCCATTCTCACAGATAGATTATTTTAAGATTAAAAATTATTATTAAGCTAATATTTAATTTTGAAAGGAATTAACTTTGCTTTCAACAAGAACACAGACTGGTGAATGGAATATGGAAGATTCCTTAAGACCTTTTTCATCTCTAAGAGTAGTATCCAACAGTCGGTACCATCATAAGTTTGTCAACTATGGAAGAAAACAGTCTTTATAAAATCAGCATTATTCAATAATCTCAAAAACTGCTTCACTTTCCTGTTCATGCCCTCAATTTCCAAATGTTTGATAGGAGCAGAGAATTATGGGATGGGTCGTGGAGAAATGGTCTGTCATAGTAACTATAAATATTGGAAGAATGGAATTATAAATAAAGAGGGTTTTCTATGAATATATTTGTAGTGTTTGTTCCTAAAGAACTTTTAGAGTAAGACTCAAAAGTTTAACCTAGAAACACCTCTGGATAAGTATGAAACTCAGTAAAATTTATCATAATAGTTTTTTCTCTTGTGTTATGTGATTGTCAGAGTCACACAAAACTATGTTTTTCTGGACTTCACAGATCTTCTTATTTTTACTATGGGATCAGTGGCCCTACATTTTTGAAACGTGGCAAAATAGTTAAAATTGGAACATTTCCCCAAAATCCAGGGCATATGACTTAATTTCTGTAGAAGGCAATATTATATTTCTGTCTAGTTCTGGGGTCAACATTTTCATACCTGCCAATCCAATTTGACTAATGTATCATTTTTACAGTGCATTAGTGTAAATTAAATGGTAAATTCAGTCAAACAGGTATTTCATACATCAAAAAGGAAAATCAGTCAACACAACTCTGACTGAAATGAATGAAGAAAACAATTCAAGGCAAACAACTGTCCCAGTAGACTTGTATAAATACAGTGGTGGTGTCATGTGCAGAATTAATCTTCCCTCACCCTTAACTGGAGAACACTCTGCCAGCCAATTCAGTCACTCAAATGATACTGAATTATAATATTCCAGTTTCATTTACTCTCACTTACTGGTGACTGCCCTTCCTTCTCCTTCATCTGTCCATCAGTGGAGAATGTCAGAGCAGGAGAATAGTAATGTTGGCCTATTGTAATGTACTGTCTTGAATTCTACAGCTTCAAAATTCTTAGGCTAGCTCAATGATCTTAAAGAGTCTGGTGCAGAAAGGCTATGTGAGTTAAATCGCAGACCACTGGCTGACCCTTCCAGCACTAACACCCCTTATTCCTGGTTCTAATATATCACAGAATACTCAGGAGGAAGGTTTTGAGTGGTCTGCAGAAATATGGCTCCAAAGCAGGCACGTGGAAAAGAAATGTTGTCATCTCTGATCCACTTTCAAGTTGACTTGTCTTTTCCTCATAAACCAGATTCAGTGTGAATTCTGTTTTGCTAAATGTTAGAGAATCTGTTGGAGGAGTGTGGCTAATTCTTTTGAATTTTTTTACTCTCTAACTTTTTGGTTTTTTAACATCTTTATTGGACTATAATTGCTTTACAATGCTGTGTTAGTGTCTGCTTTATAACAAAGTGAATCACCTATACATATACATATATCCCCATATCTCCTCCCTCTTGCGTCTCCCTCCCACCCTCCCTACCCCACCCCTCTAGGTGGCCACAAAGCACCGAGCT
The DNA here is from genome assembly GCF_964165515.1 of Mesoplodon bidens. Classification (NCBI taxonomy): domain Eukaryota; kingdom Metazoa; phylum Chordata; class Mammalia; order Artiodactyla; family Ziphiidae; genus Mesoplodon; species Mesoplodon bidens. The sequence continues at coordinate 643,379 of NW_027672082.1, forward strand.
GATCTCCCTGTGCTATGCGGCTGCTTCCCACTAGTTTGTATTTTACACTTGGGAGTGGATATATGTGTGTATATGTCCAGGCCACTCTGTCAGTTCATCCCAGCTTACCCTTCCCCGTGTCCTCAAGTCCATTCTCTACGTCTGCATCTTTATTCCTGTCCTGCCCCTAGGTTCTTCAGAAGAATTTTTTTTTCAGATTCCATATATCTGTGTTAGCATACGGTATTTGTCTTTCTCTTTCTGACTTACTTCACTCTGTATGACAGTCTCCAGGTCCATCCACCTCACTGCAAATAACGCAATTGCATTTCTTTTTATGGCTGAGTAATATTCTACTGTATATATGTGCCACATCTTCTTTATCATTCATCTGTCGATGGACACTTAGGTTGTTTCCATGTCCTGGCGATTGTAAATACTGCCACAATGAACATAGTGGTACATGTCTCTTTTTGAATTATGGTTTTATTAGGGTATATGCCCAGTAGTGGGATTGCTGGGTCATATGGTAGTTCTATTTTTAGTTTTTTAGGGAACCTCCATACTGTACTCAATAGTGGCTGTATCAATGTACATTCCCACCAACAGTGCAAGAGGGTTCCCTTTTCTCCACACCCTCTCCAGCATTTATTGTTTGTAGAATTTTTGATGATGGCCATTCTGACTGGTCACAGAAAGAACTTTGGCATGGTGTTCATCATCTAACTTATCCTAACATGCAGACATTTATGAGAGTAAAGTCAGGTCTTTGCTTATTTGGGCAACTGGGTCAAATCAAGAAGGGCAAATGTAGGCTGCCAGGGTAAATAAGGAGAGGATAAACAAAAAGAACGAGCCATATCATTCATCAGTGATTTTCCCCCCAATATTCTTAGACTCCACCTATCTCCATCTCACTGGTAACACAGGAACTAGACTGGACAATCAGGTAAAAGGTCTCTACAGAAACTGAGGTAATATAGAAAATTTAAAAAACATAAAATTGTACATTTTCTTCCTAGGGATAATTGAGATGATACTTCAATAATAACATAAGATCAGGTGAAGTCTAAAGAAATTTTAGAAAACCTGGATACAGTAAGAAAACATCTGTTCGCCAGCATCTGAATGTTAGAGAGACACCAAGACATGTGGGCCAAGTTCTGGAGAGAAGGGAAACACAGACGCAAGCTTGACATTTGGTGCAGCTTTTCTCCTTGGGGCATTTGCTGATTCAACTCATACAGCCTAGGAGCTGAAAAGCCAAGGCGTTCAAAAGACTGTAACCACAGAAGCCAAACGGCAAGAGCTCAAGCTAAAAGCAACAACGAATGGAATGACAAGCTACACGTATCCTTAGTCTCAGAGGGCTGGGGGAACCATTACATTTAAAGCCTAACAAATACAAGGGTAGTTGGGAATAGGGAGAATCCAGACTTTCACATGGTAATCCCAAAGGGCAACACCCGTAGAGGAAGGACAAGACAGAAATAGAACACCCTTCACACAGACGGAAAAACAGCTTTGAATGAGCTCAAACTGAGAATGGACTAAGGTTTCCAGTCCCTATGGTAACTGTCTGCCATGGGCAAAAGGAAATCTTTTCAAGAGAACGATAACAACATCCAGAATATGGAGGTATCTTTACAGTTTCCTAAAATAAGTTAAGCCCAATTTTAATATAAAAATAATTGGACATACCAGGAAAAAGACTAAATGATCAAAAGCTCAAAAAAAAGAAAGAAAGAAAGAAAAAAGACAATATAAATAGACACAGGAGGACAAGAGTTAGTAGGCGTTGGTTAAAAAACAAAACAAAACAGACACAGGGCAAATAAGCATATGAAAAGATGCTACACATTCCATGTCATCAGGGAATTTTAAATTAGAACAATAACGAGATACCACTACACACCTATTCAAATGGCTAAAATTCAAATAATGAAATACCAAAGTGGTTGACTATGCAGAACAACTGAAATTCTCATTTGTTGCTAGCAGGATACTTGGCAGTTTCTTACAAAACGAAACATACTTTTACCATACAGTGATCTAGTCATCATGCTCTTTGGTATTTACCCATAGGAACTGAAAAGTTATGTCTGCATAAAAGCCTGCACATGGATGTTTATAACAGTTTCTTTCATAATTGCCAAAACTTGAAATCAACCAAGATGTTTTTCAATAGGTGAATGGATAAACAAACTATGGTATATCGGTACAAAGGAATAGCATTGAGCAATAAAGAGAAAAGGCTCTGAAGCCATGAAAAGACATGGAAGAAGCTTAAATGCATATTGCTAAGTGAAAAAAAGCCAATCTGCAAAGGCTATATGCATATTATATGATTGCAGCTATATGAAATTTAGGAAAAGGCAAAAGTGTGGAGACAGTCAAAAGATCAGTGGTTGCCAGAGGTTGTGGGGAGGGAGAAAAGGATGGGTGAAGCGTGGAATCTTAAAGGCAAAGAAATCCCTGTGTATGGTTTTGTAATGGTGGATACAGGTTATTGCACATTTGTCAAAAATCATATAATGTACAAAACAAAGAGTGAAGTCTAAAGTAAACCATGGACATTAGTTAGTAATAATGTATCAATATTGGTTCATTAACTATAACAAATGTCTTACGCTAATGTAAGATGTTAATAATAGGGGAAACTGGCTAGAGAGGTAAGGAGGTATGAGAACTCTGTCCTTGCTGCTTAATTTTTCTGTAAACCAGAAACTTCTCCTAAATAGTCTGTTAATTTAAAAAACAAATCTAGACCTGCATACAAAACTTGCACATAAATCCAACCACAGCAGCATTATTATTCATAAGAGCCCCTAAGTGGAAAAAACCAAATGGCCATTTACTATGAATGGATAAATGAAACATAGTAATATCCACACCATGGAATATTATTCAGCCACAAAAAGAAATCAAGTACTGATGCATGCTACAACATGGATGAACCTTGAAAACATGCTAAGTAATTGTATGATTCCATTTGTATGCAATGTCCAGTCTAGACAAATCTGTAGAGACAAAGTATATTAGTGGCTGCCTAGGGTTTGGAGAAATGGGGGAGTGAGTGACCTATAATAGATTCTTTTTCTTTTTGGGGGTGGATGAAAGTTCTAAAATTGATTGTGGTGGTAGATGCATAACACATTAAATTGTACACTTTAAATAATATGGAAAGTAAATTATATCTCAATGAAACTATTATTTAAAATTATGATTAATGTATTAAAAAAGGACAACATGTACAATTTAAGCAAAACTTATCTGAAATGCAACCAAAAGAAACTTCTAGAATTAAAAAAGTTGAAATTAAGCACTCAGAAGATTGGTTGAAGAGTACCTTAGTCAAACAAAAGAAAGGAATACAAATGTCAATTAAAAAATAACTACACAAAAATTTGGAGGGAAAATGATGGAAAACAGAGAAGTAAGTACTTAAGACATATAGAGTATATGCGAAAAACTGTGTCTAGCCAGCCGCAAGTCACACAGCCTAGGGAGGAGACACACAGCCTACCTGAATCACGAGGACTTCTCCAAAGTAAAAATGAGGTTCTGATGCCAGAAGTGGAAGGAATGAATTACAAAGAAAAAGAACAATGGTAAACTATAATGTAGATACACATCGGTAAATACATAGGTTCCCTGGGGTTGTGATCTGGTACAAACAATAAAAAAAAAGATAAGACTCATAGTAGAGGCTGCTAGATTCTGCTGAGGAAAAATGTCCAGGGAAGGAAGAGTTGATTTATTTCATTATTATTTTAGAGTCCACATATAAGTGACATCATGCACTATTTGTCTTTGTCTTATTTCACTTAACATAGTGTCCTCCAGTTTTATCCATTTTGACTTCAATGATAGGACTTTCTTCTTTTTTAAGGTTGAATAATATTCTATTATATATATATGCCATATTTCCTTTATCCATTAATCTACTATGGACACTTAGGTTGTTTCCATACCTTGGCTCTTGTGCATAATGCTACAATGAACATGGGAGTACAGATATCTCTTCAAATCATGATGATGTTTCCTTTGGATATATACTCAGAAGTGGGAGTGAGGAGGAACTTATGACACAAATCGACCATGTGTAAAAGATGTTGTAGGAATGAAAAAGTCTGAACACCTAGGAAGAGTGTGGAGTATCTGGAAAGGTCATTTTTCAAGGTCTTACCTAGTTTAAAATTATGACATTTCGGTGAGCCTGTGTGCATGAAGGCTTGCTTATATTTTGGGATTTGAATACAGTGCAAAGAAGTGTTGCTAAATTTTCGATCAACATCTAAAAAAGGGTGGAAATGTTTTTTCTTTGATTATGAAACTGCAGGAAAGGCAAGCCTAGAATTCTAGGCCCACTAGAATTTTCCCTGATGATAGTGCTAATTTAGGAGAAGAAGAAGGATCCAAGGCCATAGAACAATTTTGAAAGCAAAATAAGACTGCTGAGTCTTCACCCAGTGTATGAGATTAAGTTTTAATGGCGTATGATGAAGTGGCCATGACACAGCCGGTAGAGCTCGTTGAGTTGTTGAAAATGGCTCTTGAAGCTACAGGAAATGGACAGTAGACATAGAAAAAGAACAAGGTAAATCCCAAAGAGTGGAAGGACAAAATTAATCAAGAGGAAAGTCAAAAATAGAGAAGAAAAGCAGTAAACTTGACAAATAAACCCAAAAGCTTGTTCTTTACAAAGATCAATAAAATAAGCAATATTTGGCAAATATGATAGAGATGGGACTAGCTATAAAACAGAGATTTTTTTAATTATAAAAGAATACTATGGTAGCTTTATACCAACACATTTGAAAATCTGGACAAAATGGCTGATTATTGATTAGTTATATGCAGCCATTATTTATAGCTGTTTTGAGTAGAGAATACAAGAAGCTTTATGAAAATAGAAACTATAATCAAAGATATACACCATAGAAAGACATGAGTTATTTTCCAATGTATATAAAAAACTAGACGAGTCCTAATACAAAAATCAGATATGGGGCTTCCCTGGTGGCACAGTGGTTGAGAGTCTGCCTGCCGATGCAGGGGACACGGGTTTGTGCCCCGGCCTGGGAAGATCCCACAAGCCACGGAGCGGCTAGGCCAGTGAGCCATGGCCGCTAAGCCTGCGTGTCCGGAGCCTGTGCTCCGCAGCGGGAGAGGCCACAACACTGAGAGGCCCGCGTACCACAAAACAACAACAACAACAAAAAAAAACTGAGTGGCAACTTAAATGATATATGAAATATTTTGCTGACTTACAAGAACATGCAGAATTAAATATGACCCAGTTGAAATGTTAATTTTATTTTAATGTGTATGTTGGGGTGGAGTCTTCAAGGTGCCAGAAAACAAGCATTCACCCATCCTGTTTGGAACTGCAGCACACAGACACCTTCAGTTACCAGTTCTGTTCATTCTACAGAATCATCTTGAGAAAACATACTGTTTTTTATGGACCTGGTATATATCTTAATTAGTTTGAAAAATTTCCCAAATACCTGTTAATATATAGTTCTCCAATTCCAATCTTGTCACGTCCTGTACCAGTGACACAGCACATAGGAGTTTTATTTCTCTTTCTTTCTCTGGGTTGTTCACAACCCAATGAAAGAACAATGGAATGGCATCAAAGAGATCAGGGTTCTTGACTCAGATTTACCATAAAATAATAGTGTCCTCTTGGGAAAATTATAGTTATTCTAGGCCCCTTTCCTTTTCTTTCCTTTGACAGAGCTGCACTAGATGACCCCAAGTAACATTGCACTCTTTGCAGTAGTAGCTTAGATGTTATTGGTTTTCTGAAACAAATGAAGACAATGACACATGAAACTGTGCAACATCTCTGTAACTATGTTTTCTTAGAGTTGCCTCCATTTTACAGATGATAAGATGGCTGAGCACAGAAGTAGATGTCTTGACCAGAGGTTCCAGAGTAAATGGAACTGAACCTCAAGTTTCCTTCTTTCCTGAAGCTCACTTAGCCAAAACATAGGCTTCTGAATATTAAGCTGTAAAGCATATTATCAGTATGCTTTAAAAGAAGCAGTTCTTCTAGGATTTCCAATTAATAGCAGGAGGTTTTGAAATTCTTCAAAGATCATCTAATTTTGTGAGATTTACAGCTCTATTTTCCTGTCAAGCAAGTTGTATTAGTGCCAGATAATCATGTGAGCTTCCGGATGCTTCTCTGAACCCCTTGAAGTTTTCTTCTTGCTATCTGAATTTCATGCCAGATAAGCCTTTTTCTAGAGCGTATGTACAGACTTGTGTGTTTTTATACAGAAAAGCGATGCAGTGAGTCAGGACGGGGGTTAAGCCTTCATTCTCAGAGTGGTGTTGAGCTCCTGGTGAAATATAATCATCATTTCCTCAGAATCGAAAAGCAGTTATCTCTAGATTTTAATCCCATTAACTATTTATACATGTATGTATGATACATGAATTTATTGTACCTACTAGGTGTGTTCTCTTTGGGAAGTACAAAGCTCTTTGAGACATAGGTTGTTCATTTTTTCATTTTCCCACAAATACTGTGACCTTTTGAGCAGGAAGGTCTATATTTTACTAACATCTAGAACCAGCAGTTAACACGGTGTCTAAGATGTAGTCAATAAATATGAAATACATAAATGAACACATTTTTAAGGAAGGGCCAGGACATGAACAAATAGAAATTTTTCATTTTCAGTCACAAAGCAACCAGAGACATAAAACTGATGCAGACAAAAAGTGCTGTGGTCATTCAAATAAGGCATAGAATAGATAGAACAAGGATCTCCTCTATGGCACAGGGAACTCTACTCAATATTTTGTAATAACTTATAAGGGAAAAGAATGTGAAAAAGGAATCACTGTGCTGTACACCTGAAAGTAACACAACATTGTAAATCAACTATACTTAAATTAAAAAACAAACAAACAACAACAAAAAAAAAACCCGAAAGAGGTCATAGAAGTTTTTATGAGATCCCATAAGAGAAGCCAAATGAGGACGGGAGAGACGGCTTTTGAATCAATTCGGAGGAGAAGTTACAGAGAAACCTGTCTTTGACCTGAACTTGAGTTTCCATTAAAATTGCATCGCAGAGATATTACAGATGAAGGTAATCACATAAACTTACTACACTGAGACTTGCAGAGGTTATGAGCATTGTTCAAGGTCCCAAAGCAAGTGCATTGTGGAATCAGAATTTTAAGTGAGGCCTAATGAACTAAAAACAAACAAACAAACAAAAAACCAAGCCCTTTCTGTGATACCATGTTGCCTTTGAAGTCGTTATTTTGGTGGGTTGGTAGAAACTGGTTCCAGTGTTTCTTGCAGGAATGACTAGTTCTGTCCCCACCGCGGCCCCCCACCCCCGAGTTGATCCTCAAAGTTTCCTTTAGAATGGACTTGCTAAAATGCAGACCTGCAAGTATTCATGATGCCTGTGTCCAATCATTTCTCCTGCCATTGCCTACTTCACTTCTGGATTATATGAACAATTCACTGTCTTCATTTATGCTTTTCCGTCCTCCAAGATTTCCTTTCTCCCTATGGGGTACCTAGGCAACGCACTTCATTTTTCAAACCTCAGTTTACACATTATGTCTTTTGTGCAGTCTTCTTTTTAGTGTTGTGATCACATGTTCCTTTTTGCTACCCTTGCACTTCTGCATTCCTGGTTGTTGCACTCGCTACACTGTATTGTGATTGTATTTTTTACATATATCGGTGTTCTCCTGGGCAACATTCCTTGGGGCCAGGGACTACCTTTTTTCATCTCTTGATGTTGCCTTAGCATGTTACTTGTTGCGAAGTAGTTAGTTATAAAAATGAGATTTGATTAAATTGAAACTTGTTATGCACCTATTAGTCATTATCATTTACAGATATAACAGGAAAAAATATTAATGTTGGTGCTGAAAGTTCACTTCTAGTAAATGGTGGTGGTACATGACTTCACTTATATTATTTTCCCCACTATTTTATATCTTTCTACCTAATATCTCTTCTTTATTTCCATCTCTTTCTTTATTACTAAACCAAGAAAAACAGGGATGAGGGTAGGGCTAGGCCATACTTGGCTGGAATAGTAAAGAAATTGTGTGGGGTTTTGGTGAGAAATTCCTGAAGCATACAGGTCTGCATCTTTCCTTTTTTTTTTTTTTTTTTTTTTTTTTTTTGCGGTACGCAGGCCTCTCACTGTTGTGGCCTCTTCCGTTGTGGAGCACAATCACCGGACTTGCAGGCTCAGCGGCCATGGCTCACGGGCCTAGCTGCTACGCGGCATGTGGGATCTTCCTGGACCAGGGCACGAACCCGTGTCCCCTGCATCGGCAGGTGGACTTTCAACCACTGCGCCACCAGGGAAGCCCCTGTTTGAAGTTTTTTGATAAATAAGATTCGATAACACCGTTTTATAAAAACTTAGTTTGGACATTTCTGAACCTCTTTTCTTGTTTCCTTATGGAAGAAAGCTGCTTGTTTAGGGTTAATACTAATTCAATGGGGGTAAGATTTACACAGGACCAACCCTAGCATTCATAGTGTGTGGCACAGGAAACAACTTTGAATGGCCATTTCAAGGAACAATATACTTAAGTGTATACAATGAATAAAATGGATGAACTACACAAATTTATGAGTTGAAAACCATAGAATCATAGAATTTTCTCACTGTAAAGGCTCTTACTTTTCCAACTGCTTAACTTCAACCTCTGTTAAAGCACTTCAGTAACAGGGAGTTCTTGAGTTTAAAATGCAGTCGGTCCATTTTATAGTTGAAAGGTTCTACTTGTCAAAATATTCATCCTTTTATCAACCTAAACCTGTCTACTTGGCCTAAAATCTTCAGTGTGGGACAGTCTAAACCCTTTTTCATAGGACAACTCCTCAAATAGTTTAGAGCGACCACCTACTTCTCTCCTGGTCTTGCTTCATGTCATCTATTCCCAGTTCCTTCAATTACTTCTTATATAACAATAGTTTAGATTCCAGACACTTTACTGAATTCATCACTTTCTTCAGTATAATAACTCATTTGCTGAATGGGATATTTTGATCCTAAAGGGATTTATTTACTGTTTTCTGAAAAGAATTAAAACATAAAATGTCCAATCAACCAATAATTCTTCACCTAACATGATTCATATACACCAATTGATAAGGAAAAGTTAAAAATTCAAATTACTTCATTCTTAAAGAGTGATCATAGTATGTCCTTATTTATAATGTGCAGGAAATATGAATTTTCTTTCTGTGCATCTGTAACAGTGCCCTCTTGCAGGGTACAGAGGATACTCCATTGATGCTGCCTAATGATGTGTATGTGATATCCTGATATTTACTAAGAAGTTAGACATTCAAGAGGATTTTTTGTTCCCAACAGACATACATATATGAATATTTATTCTCTGTTTTGTGTGTTTCTAACTTTTATTATTCATCTATTGGCACTTAAGTGCATTCACCAAACTGCATCATAAACATCACAGCAGATTACTTAACTTTACCTTTTATGAGATTATTATACTTATCAACCAATATCTGAGCCCTTAATATGGTCAAATCATCCTAGCCTGTTAAGCACAGAGGTACAGAGCATGGAGTTGAAAGGGCACACACCAAAATTTGAACAAATTACTTAATCTCTCTAAGTCTTCATTTCTGTATGTGAAAAATGAGAATAATTACAATGATTGAACTCATAAGGTGGATCGTAGAAAACATCTAGGTGCTACATGTAAAGAGCTTGTTTGACTACCTGACAAAAATATCCATTCTTTATTAACATGATGGTGATGATGATGATGATGAAGCTACCAGCAGGTGTCCTTATTAGGTCGGTAAGAATGGTGAATAAGCCACAAGATCATGTCTGTGAACATTTGCATTCTAAGGCTACACTGCCTTTGCCTTCCCAACTCCGGCTCCACTCCTCATCTGTTTAAACATCTCCCAAGATAGCTCAGGTCTTCTCCTCTATGAGGCTATTCTGAACGACTCCTCTAGAATGAACTTAAAATACATTGCTTGCACTCATATTAATTTATATCCAGTACAAACTTCTGCAGTGGAATTGATTACACTTTATTGCAATTTTTGGCTCTATATCAACTTGCAACTCTTTTGAGGAAAGAAACTGGGTCTTATTCCTAGAAACGAAAACAGTGACAAGCAAATAAGTCATAAATGTCTAAATCAGCACATTGAAGTTATTTTTTCTAGAATGTTAGGGAAAACACTTAAGGGAAAGTCAGATTCATTGTTGTTCACACAGTCCTAAGAATGGACGTTCTCATAACTTGTATAATTCTATATGTAGCAAGTGAAGATTAATCAATGGCAGGTTTTCCTTCATTTATATTTATATAATCTTAAACTAATTTAAGAAAAGCCATCTCATCCTTCTGAGTTAAGTTACAAACATTAAGCATTTTAATATTTAAATAAGAGTGAGACTAGCTTTCTTCACAATTCTGTGCTCTAATAGTTTAAAAGGATGTCAAAATTTAAACTTTTTTGTCTATCATCTTCTTCCAGATACACTTAAAGTGTGGTTCTTAACATAATCCCAAGTTCTGAAACTAATTGAAGGTTAAACATCTAGTGATTTCAACCTCTTTTGGTCAGCCTCAACATTTCCTTCAAAAGTAATTCCCATTGACCACAATATCTATACTTCCAGTCTATTTTTCCCTATAAAAACAAGAAAAAGTTCATGGTGACAGTTCCAGATTCATCCATGAGGGGGCAAACATGTCTCATACACACAATGAAGGGAAAACTAGTAATAAACTAGTTACACTGGGAAAAAAATGGACATGGTGTCAATAGCAAGATTTGGCCCATATTAGAAAGAAAACAGTGATCCATATCTGTTTGAAGATAATATGTTTGTTTAATTTTTACATTTTACTCCTATTTTCAATGCCAGAGGAAGAACACCTGAAGGATGGTGCTCGGTGTAATAGTCAAACAAATGTCTCTTTAGAGAAAAGAAAAGCACTTGAAAACATTGCAAGCTCTGTTAAACTTATTTCTAGTCTAACAACTTTAACATTAAAAGTAGTCTTGTAAAATGCATTTCTGAAAGACTTTATCAAAAATGCATACCTCACCTCAGATAATGTCACTGAATTAAGGATCAAGAAATTAGAGACAGGAATTCAGCTGAAAGAAACATGGAGAATTCCTGTGTAACAGAGTGAAATGTGGAGGTTCTAGCTGTGTTTGCCCTTACCATACCATTATCAGTCAAGATTTTCAGTTTTGTGTTCCAACCTGCAGTTAAAATCAAGTGTACCGCTCAAGGCGTAATTCCTCAGTTCTCTGCTTACCCTGATTAGAGCCCATGGTCTGTCATTAGAATCACTCTTTTGCAGAGACACTGTGAAGTCCCTTGGCCCTCACTCTCAGTCATATTGGCAGTGCAAAATGCCAGCCCTAGTGAAATAGAACTTATGCCAATTCAGCATCTGAGCCAAGCAGCTAAACGTGGCTGGAGAAAAAAACGAGCAACATTTGTAATTTGCCTCAGTTAAAATCATAATCATTTTACCCCATGTGAACTCTTAGTACTTACTGGAAAACTGATTGCTTAATCAATTCTCTTTTCTTCTGTCCTAGAGAACAATTTCATAACTCCTCTTTCTTTACGTCAAAACATGTCTTCCTCTAAATTCTCAGCTGCTTCCTAATTCACTGAGAATACAGGAGGGATCAAAATCAAATATCCATAGACTCCAAACACCAAGTCTACCATCCTGCCTGGATCTCTCTGAAACCACGTGTTCTGCCTTCCTTCGTCCTTTAGCAGAAGAAATGTTTGTCCTCTGTTCTAAGGCCGAACCCTCTACTCTGCACTGGATACCTCCCTTCTGGCCGAATCAGGGATTTCTCTTCCACTATGTCTCCTCTTCCCTGTGTCTTCCATTGTTTGCTCTCTACCAGATGCTTTCACTAGCATGCAGAGATCTAATCCCGCTCATCTTAAAGGGGAAAATTCGTTTTCTCTTCCCACATCCACTTGGAATCATGGCCCCATTGCTGTGCTCCTCTTTAGAGCAAAACGACTCAAACAATATAGCTCTACTTAATGTTTCGTTTCCTTATCTCCCACTTACCTATTTTTGTCCTCTCCACTACACAGAAACTATTCTTCTTAAGGTTATTAGTGATATCTATTATATGTTGCCAAGTCCTATATTAAATGATCAGTTCTCATCTTAATCTACCAGTAGGATTAATAATAACTCCCTCTTCCTTCTAACACCTACCACTTCGCTCATGAGACAATTCGTCTTATCTCCCTGCTCACTTCTTATATCTTTTGCCGAATCCTCTAGCTGATGGAGTGTCTCCTGGCTCAGTCCTTCAACATCATGTATTCTCTGCCTACACCTACTTACAAAGTGATTTCATCTTTAAATCTAGAGACTTTAAATACCATGATGATTTACCGATTTTCATCGACAGCCATGATAATCTCTTGCTGCTGAAATTCAGACTAGTATATCCAGTTGTCTACTTGACATGTCCACACATGCCATCACAAATTTAGTATGTCTAAAACAAAATTCTTAATCCTCTAAAGTTCTCTCTTGACCATCACCTAAAAGACCCTAAGTGATTTTTCGCTAACCTAGCTTTCTAACCTTATCTTCTAACAATTTCCCCTTTGATCATTTCACTACAAACCAACTAACCTCCTAGTCTTTGGAACACATAAAGTATAAGCCCACCCACCTGCATACACCAAGCCTCTCTTTCAGTGTATTCATATGGTTTGCTCCCATACTTCTTTCAAATCTCAGCTCAAATGTTCCCTGACCACTCTATATACTTTCCCTAAACCTTGCATCATTACGCTGCTCCTTCATGGTCCTTCCAGTAACTAACATGCTATATATATATATATGTATTTATGATGGTCTCCACAGAGAAAAACAAATATTGTATATATAATGCATACATGTGGAACCTAGAAAAATGGTACAGATGAACCGGTTTGTAGGGCAGAAATAGAGACACAGAGGTATAGAACCAACGTATGGACAACAAGGTGTGGAAGCCATGGCGTGGTGCTGCTGGGATGAGTTGTGAGATTGGGATTGACTTGTATACATGTATATGTATAAAATAGATAACTAATAATAACCTGCTGCATAAATTAATAAATTAAATTAAATAACAAACGTTCTTAAATAAATAAAATTTAAAAATAAAACAGAAAAAAGTGCTTCCCTTCACCAGATGTATTTATATGAATGAATTATTTCCATGCTTATATCTATAAATACATAAAAGAGGAATAAAATCTACCTTGAACCAAAAAAGAAAAAAAAATCAAAACAACAGTTACACAGAGGAAAACCCTATCAGGGCACTTGCTCCAGAGGTAAACAATTCTGAAGATGGTGAGAGGTGCGGAATCATCTACCATGCAGCCAGCAGCCCCCCTCCCCCACGCAAGGAGCTTCCTCACTGCAAAGCTGGGGGACCATGCCGAGGCGTCTGTGAGTAAACGTGAGCTGAGCCCCAGGCCAGCTGCTGCTGAACTGTTCCCACCCTTCCCGAGTAAAACACCTGAATATGTACAAGGACTTGAAAGCCTAGAGGAAGGGCCGTGGAGCCACACCAGTGACAGCATGCAGACCGACTTGGTGCCTGCAGGACACCCAGGATGGTCCTGGCCCCGGGCGCTCTTCTGGAAATTTTCCATTTCCCTGGCTGAGATACCCCTCCTGTCCCAGACCCAACAGATTTTTTCCTTCCTCACCTCTGCCAGTGGAGAAATTCCAGCAGAAGGTATGGTGACACATCCTCTTCTTTAGCAGGTGGCAGCCTGGCAACTCCTGCAGAAAGTCCAGCAGAGACCCACTCACACCGGGCCCCCCACAAAGCCGTGGCCCCTCACTCCCTCCCACCAGCACAGCCCCGAGACTGCTGATGGGGCAGAGAATATGGCATCAGGCACAGCTGCAGGGGCTCTTGCTCTCTGGAGTGGTATTTCTATTGACCTCAACCCAGGCACACCTGGGGAGGGCTGGGTCACAGTGTCAGGCTGCCCAGTTCAGCTAATCCTCACCCCTCAGGGGCTCACATTGCAGAAAATGGACCTCGCTGAACCGGCCAGGTCCAAGGAACACGTGTGGGCTCCTGAGAGTCAGGATAGACAAGGGGCTGCAGCTCCGGCTTGTTTTCTAATCATTTTCTCTGGCCCATGAGTGGGAGACAACTTCAAGAAGACCCTCTCCTAATGAGAGGAATCCAGGAGTCAGGGAGAGGACGGCTGATGGGTGGAGACAGAGGCCCGGTGCCCAGGCTGCAGTGGAAGTCTCTGGAAGGCCAGGCAGAGGGAGACCGCACAGAGTGATGCCCAGAGTCACAGACCAGTCGGAGCTGCTGTTTGTTAGTTCAAGTCCTGCTCTAAGGTGCTCTGGGTCAGCTCTGAGTGACAGGCGATCTGAGGTGCTCTCCAATGCGGGCTATGTGCACGGTTCCTGTGTGCCTAGCCCGGCTGGCGTACCTGTCCAGGGGAGCTCCGTATCCTGGGAGGGGCCTGACCACGAGAGCCCCATGGTCTGCTGGGTAGTTGCACAGGTGAGCTCCATATCCTGGCAGTGGCCTGACCAAAAGAGCTCCGTGGGCTGCTGGGACCTGCCCAGGTGAGCCACATATCCTGGGAAGGGCCTGACCACGAGAGCCCCATGGGCTGTTGGGTAGTTGCGCAGGTGGGCTCCATAAACTTCAATTGCCCTGACCACGAGAGCCTCGTGGGCAGCTGGGGACCTGGTAAAGTATGTAAGGACACTCAGTGAAGCCACCAAGGATATACATCCAGTAGTTCCTAATTCCTACACCCTGCTGGTCATTCTACCAACCACCAGGACATGCTATTCTGTATTAGACTTCAATGATGCCTTCTTCTGTATTCCATTGGTCCCAGAAAGGCTCTGCTGCCCTAGTAACCAGATGTGGGAATGGAGAAATGCTGCCGCCTTGTGACCATTTCCCACAACAGCAGCTTTAAACCCAGTGCTAATGGTCACTAAATATTCACAATCATTGCAGGCCTGTGAATGACACCTGCCCTCAAAAACAATCCTGGGGTCGAAAATTGACCAAAAAATTCAAAAGAGGGCAACCATCCAAGAAGACAATTGCAAGAGGTTAATTGTACTCTCCGTGTTTTTCAGTTTTTCTGTAAATGAAATTTAAAAAGGCATGGAAAAGTGCTGAACATTAGGAAGAATTAAAGAGATGCAAATCCAAATTACAAAAACTTATCAGCTCACACCAGTCAGAATGGCCATCAGCAAAAGTTCTGCAAACAATAAATGCTGAAGGGGTTTTGGAGAAATGCCTACACTTTTTTCAACGTGGGACATGGTAAGAGCCAGTAATGAAAACAAAAATGTGGTGCTTTGTAAAGGTAAATACTGAGCTACCATTCAATCAAGCATACCCACTGCTGGGCCTATCGCCTGAGGGGATGAGAATCAAAAAGACACAGGCTGTGTTTCACTGGTCTCGTAGTGGATGAGAGTCTGCCAGCCAATGCAGGGGACATGGGATCATGCCCGGTTAGGGAAGATCACACATGCGGCGGAGCGCCTGGTCCCGTGAGCTATGGCTGCTGGGCCTGCACATCCAGAGCCTGTGCTCCGCAATGGGAGGGTGCACGGAAGCAAGAGGCCCACGTACTGCCAACAAAACAAAACAAAACAAAACGACACAGGCTGGCAATCCTGCACTCCAGCAATATTTACCATAGCCAAAACTTGGAAGCTACGAAAATGTCCATCAATAGAGGAATGCACAAAGAAGTGGTCCATGTACACAATGGAATATGACTCCAATAACAAATATATAAATTCAATTTATAAAACAAACATAAGCAAGGAGACATCAGCTTTGGGGGGCACATTCCACTCTAATATATAACCGAGGAACACCACTGTCAAGATGGTCCGTTTCCCTAGTTACCAGATTGGGAAAAGCAGAAATGCTGCCGCCCTCTGGCCGTTACCTGCAACAGCAGCTTTAAAACCTGTGTTAAGGTTCACTTCATAGGCACCAGCACTGGAGGGCTGTAAATGAAACCTGCCCTCAAAATGTCTTGAGGGAGGTAATGGCCAAACTATTTCTAAGTGTCCCACATACTTCACAAAAACCATTTGAAGAGGTAAGCTGTACTCACAGTTTGAAGAAAAGAAGGACATGCCAGACAATCAATTTCAAGGGGTTATGAGACACATGCAAATCCAACCACAAAGTGGTATCAGCTCACACGAGTCAGAATATACCTCAGCAAAAATACTACAAACAATAATCGCTGAAGGTGTTGTGAAGAAGAGCATAACCTCAACCTTAGGTGGGACATAACCTGGTAAGAGCCACTAATGAGAACAGAATGGAGGTGCCTCTACAAGGTAAACGTTTTGCTACCATAGGATCCAGCAGGCCCACTCCTGGGCCTATAACCTAAGAAGACAGAATTGGAAAGACACAGGCAGGCAAATGTGCATTGCCGCAGCCTTACAATAGCCATGACATGGAAGCAACCAAAAAGTCCATCAACAGATGAGTGGACAAAGAAGAACTGTCCATATACAGAAAGAATATTAGCCATGGAAAAAAAGGACACGGTGCCATTTGCAGCACCGTAGATGAGTCTAGAGGTAATCACGTGACTTGTAGTAAGTCAGAAACAGAAAGACACATGTCGTGTGATATCACTTATAGGTGTTACTGAAAAATTGACACCAGTGAAGACATTTCCACAGAGAAGGGCAATCACAGATTCATTAAACAAACTGATGGTTCACCAATGGAAAGGTGTGAGGATTGCATACATTAGGATATTGCGCTTCACGGACATATACAAACGCAGGTGAAATATATAATCACCAAACACCTACGGAATACCAAGAGAAGGCTACTCAACATTCTGTCATAACGTACATGGGAAAAGGATCCCAGGAAGAACAGACATATGTATATGTGTAAAAGAACAACATCTTGCACACCTACAACAAGCCAAACATTGTAATCAAACTTGCTGTGATAAAACATAAAAATTAAATTAAAACTATGAACTAGAAGTAGTGAGACAAACGTAAGGGGCTTTTACCTGGCACATTCCATTCTAAATGACAAGCTGGAACGAGACTTGCATTGAGGCTCTGTTCTCCTAGTAACCAGATTTGGTAAAGGAGAACTGCTGCCACCTTGTGGCCGTTTCTCACAACAGCAGCTTTAATCCCAGCGCTAATGGTCACTTGATATTCAAAAGAATGGCAGGCCTGTGAATGACACCTGCCCTGAAAACAAATCCTGGGGTCGTATATCGACCCCAAAATACAAAAGACGTTCATATTTCAAAACGACAGTTTCAAGAGGCCTATCTTACACACATTTGTGTTCTGCTTCTTTTTCTTTCTTTCTTTTTTTTGTTACAAAACGGGAAAGGAAAAAGGCAACCCTCAGAATGGGAGCAAATATTTGCAAACGAATCAATGGACAAAGGTTTAATCTCCAATGCATATAAACAGCTCATGCAGCTTAATCTTAAAAAAACAAACAACCCAAAACAAAAATGGCTAGAAGATCTAAATAGACACTTCTTCAAAGAAGACACAGAGATGGCCAAGACGCACATGAAATGCTGCTCAACATCTCTCATTATTAGAGAAATGCAAATCAAACCTACAATGAGGTATCACCTCACACCTGTTAGAATGGGCATCATCAGAAAATCTACAGACAACAAATGCTGGGGAGGGTGTGGAGGAAAGGAACCCTCTTCCACTCTCGGTGGGAATGTAAAGCGATACAGTCACTATGGAGAACAGTATGGACGTTCCTTTAAAAACTAAATATAGAATTACCATATGATCCAGCAATCCCACTTCTGGGCATATAACCAGAGAAAACCATAAATCAAAAAGACCCATTCACCACAATGTTCATTGCAGAACTCTTTACCATAGCCAGGTAATGGAAGCAACCTAAATGCCCACAGCCAGACGAATGGATAAAGATGTCGTGCATATATAAAATGGAATATTACTCAGCCATGCAAACGAATGAAACTGGGTCATTTGTAGAGATGTCGATGGATCTAGAGACTGTCATACAGAGTGAAGTAATTCGGAAAGAGAAAAACAAATATTGTATATATAATGCATACATGTGGAACCGAGAAAAATGGTACAGATGAACCGGTTTGCAGGGCAGAAATAGAGACACAGAGGTAGAGAACACACGTATGGACACCAAAGGGGCGAAGCCATGGGGTGGTGCTGCTGGGATGAGTTGTGGGATAAGGATTGACTTGTATACGTGTATATGTCTAAAATAGATAACTAATAATATCCTGCCGTATAAGTAAAAAAAAATAAATTAAATTACAAAGTTTTTTTAAAATAAATAAAATTTCAAAATAAAACAGAAAAAAGTGCTTCCCTTCACCAGATGTATTTATATGAATGAATTATTTCCATGCTAATATCTATAAATACATAAAAGAGGAATAAAATCTACCTTCAACCAAAAAAAAGAAATATACAGAGGAAAGCCCTATCAGGCACTTGCTCCAGGGGTAAACAATTCTGAAGATGGTCAGAGGTGGGGAATCATCTACCATGAAGCCAGCAGCACCCCCGCAAGCAGCTTCCTCATTGCAAAGCTGGGGGACCGTGCCGAGGCATCTCTGAATAAAGGTGAGCTGAGCCCCAGGCCAGCTGCTGCTGAACTGTTCCCACCCTTCGCAGGTAAAACACCTGAATATGTACAAGGGCTTGAAAGCCTAGAGGAAGGGCCGTGGAGCCACACCAGCGACAGCACGCAGGCCAACTTGGTGCCTGCAGGCCAGCCAGGGTGGTCCTGGCCCCGGGCGCTATTCCGGAAGCTTTCCATTGTCCTGCCTGAGATACCCCACCTGTCCCGGCCCCCACTGCTTTTTTCCTTCCTCACCTCTGTCCGGAGAGAAATTCCAGCGGAAGGTATGGGTGACACATCCTCTTCTTTACAGGAGGCAGCTTGGCAACTCCTGCAAAAAGGCCAGCAGTGCCCCACTCACACTGGGCCGCCAACAAAGCTGTGGCCCCTCATTCCCTCCCACCAGCTCAGCCCCGAGACTGCTGACGGGGCAGAGAATATGGAGTCAGGCACAGCTTCAGGGGCTATTGCTGCCTGGAGCGCTGTTTATATTGACCTCAACCAGGCACACCTGGGGAGGGCCGGCCGGCAGGGTAAGGCTGCCCAGGTCAGCTAATCCACAATCCTCAGGGAATCACATTGTTGAAAATGGACCTCGCTAAGGCAGAATAGAAGCCAAGGAAAATAAGGACACAATGCCATTTGCAGCACCATAGATGAGTCTAGAGGTAATCACGTGACTTGTAGTAAGTCAGAAAGTGAAAGACACATATCATATCATATCACTTATAGGTGTTACCTAAAAATGGATACCAGGGCAGATATTTCCACGGAGAAGGGCAATCACAGATTCATTAAACAAACTTATGGTTCACCAATGGAAAGGTGTGAGGATTGGTTTCATTACGATATAGGGGTTAATAGACATATACAAACACAGGTGACATATATAATCACCAAAGACCTACGGAATACCAAGAGAAGACTACTCAACATTCTGTCATAACGTACCTGGGAAAAGGATACCAGGAAGAAGAGACATCTGAATATGTGTAAAAGAACCACATCTTCGACACCTACAATAAGCCAAACATTGTAATCAAACTTGCTGTAATAAAAAATAAAAATTTAAATTAAAAATACGAACAAGAAGTAGGGAGACAAACTTGAGGGGCTTTCTCCTGGCACATTCCATTCTAAATTCCAATCTAGAACAAGACTTCCATTGAGGCTCTGCTGCCCTAGTAACCAGATTTGGTAAGGGAGAACTGCTGCCACCTTGTGGCCGTTTCACACAACAGCAGCTTTAATCCCAGCGCTAATGGTCACTTGATATTCAAAATCATTGCAGGCCTGTAAATGACACCTGCCCTGGAAGCAAATCCTGGGGTCACATATCGACCAAAAAATTCAAAGGACGTCCATATTTCAAAACGACCGTTTCAAAAGGCATATTTTATGCACATTAGTGTTCTGCTTCTTTGTCTTTCTTTTTTGGTTAAAAAGACGGGAATGGAAAAAGGCATCCCACAGACTGGGCGAAAATCGTTGCAAACGAATCAATGGACAGAGGTTTAATCTCCAATATATATAAACATCTCATGCAGCTTAATATTAAAAAAACAAACAACCCAATACAAAAATGGGCAGAAGTTCTGAAGAGACGTTTCTTCAAAGAAGACACAGAGATGGCCAAGACGCACATGAAAAGCTGCTCAAGGGCACTAATTATTAGAGAAATGCAAATCAAAACTACAATGAGGTATCACCTCACACCTGTTAGGATCGGCATCATCAGAAAATCTACAAACAACAAATTCTGGGGAGGGTGTGGACAAAAGGAGCCCTCTTCCACTATTGGTGGGAATGTAAATTGATACCGTCACTATGGAGAACAGTATGGAGTTTCCTTTAAAAAACTAGAAATAGAATTACCATCTGATCCAGCAATCCCACTTCTGGGCATATACCCAGAGAAAACCATAAATCAAAAAGGCACATTCACCACAATGTTCATTGCAGCACTATTTACAATAGCCAGGTAATGGAAGCAACCTAAATGCCCACAGACAGATGAATGGATAAAGATGGGGTACATATATAAAATGGAATATTACTCGGCCATAAAAAGGAATGAAACTGGGTCATTTGTAGAGACATCGATGGACCTAGAGACTGTCATATAGAATGAAGTAAGTCAGAAAGAGGAAAACAAATATTGTATATTAATGCATATATGTGGAACCTAAAAAATGGTACAGATGAACTGGTTTGCAGGGAAGAAATAGAGACACAGAGGTAGAGAACAAACGTATGGACACCAAGTGTGGGAAGGCATAGGGTGGTGGTGGTGGGATGAGTTGGGAGATTGGGATTGACCTGTATACATGTATATGCATAAAATACATAACTGATAATAACCTGCTGTATAAAAAAGTAAATAAAATTAAATTTCAAAATTTTAAAAAATAAAATTTAAAAATAAAACAGAAAAAAGTTCTTCCCTTCACACACATGTATTTATAGGAATGAATTATTTCCATGCTTATATCTATAAATACATAAAAGAGGAATAAAAGCTAACTTGAACCATAAAAGAAGAAAAACCTGAACCCACCAGTTATACAGAGGAAAACGCTATCACGGCACTTGCTCCAGCGGTAAACAATTCTGAAATTGGTCAGAGGTGGGGAATCATCTCCCATACAGCCAGCAACCCACCCCCCACACAAGGAGCGTCCTCATTGCAAAGCTGGGGGACCGTGCCGAGGCATCTCTGAATAAAGGTGAGCTGAGCCCCAGGCCAGCTGCTGCTGAACTGTTCCCACCCTTCGCAGGTAAAACACCTGAATATGTACAAGGGCTTGAAAGCCTAGAGGAAGGGCCGTGGAGCCACACTAGCGACAGCACGCAGGCCAACTTGGTGCCTGCAGGCCAGCCAGGGTGGTCCTGGCCCCGGGTACTCTTCCGGAAGCTTTCCTTTGTCCTGCCTGTGATACCCCTCCTGTCCCGGCCCCCACTGCTTTTTTCCTTCCTCACCTCTGTCCGGAGAGAAATTCCAGCGGAAGGTATGAGTGACACATCCTCTTCTTTACAGGTGGCAGCCTGGCAACTCCTGCAGAAAGGCCCGCAGTGCCCCACTCACACTGGGCCGCCAAAAAACCTGTGGCCCCTCATTCCCTCCCACCAGCTCAGCCCCGAGACTGCTGACGGGGCAGAGAATATGGAGTCAGGCACAGCTTCAGGGGCTATTGCTGCCTGGAGCGCTGTTTATATTGACCTCAACCAGGCACACCTGGGGAGGGCCGGCCGGCAGGGTAAGGCTGCCCAGGTCAGCTAATCCACAACCCTCAGGGAATCACATTGTTGAAAATGGACCTCGCTAAGGCAGAATAGAAGCCAAGGAAAATAAGGACACAATGCCCTTTGCAGCACCGTAGATGAGTCTAGAGGTAATCACGTGACATGTAGTAAGTCAGAAAGTGAAAGACACATCATATCATATCACTTATAGGTGTTACCTAAAAATGGATAACAGGGCAGATATTTCCACGAAGAAGGGCAATCACAGATTCATTAAACAAACTTATGGTTCACCAATGGAAAGGTGTGAGGATTGGTTTCATTACAATATCGGGGTTAATAGACATATACAAACACAGGTGACATATATAATCACCAAAGACCTACGGAATACCAAGAGAAGACTACTCAACATTCTGTCATAACGTACCTGGGAAAAGGATCCCAGGAAGAAGAGACATCTGTATATGTGTAAAAGAACCACATCTTCGACACCTACAATAAGCCAAACATTGTAATCAAACTTGCTGTAATAAAAAATAAAAATTAAATTAAAAACACAAACAAGAAGTAGGGAGACAAACTTGAGGGGCTTTCTCCTGGCACATTCCATTCTAAATTCCAATCTAGAACACGACTTCCATTGAGGCTCTGCTGCCCTAGTAACCAGATTTGGTAAGGGAGAACTGCTGCCACCTTGTGGCCGTTTCACACAACAGCAGCTTTAATCCCAGCGCTAATGGTCACTTGATATTCAAAATCATTGCAGGCCTGTAAATGACACCTGCCCTGGAAGCAAATCCTGGGGTCACATATCGACCAAAAAATTCAAAGGACGTCCATATTTCAAAACGACCGTTTCAAAAGGCATATTTTATGCACATTAGTGTTCTGCTTCTTTGTCTTTCTTTTTTGGTTAAAAAGACGGGAATGGAAAAAGGCATCCCACAGACTGGGCGAAAATCGTTGCAAACGAATCAATGGACAGAGGTTTAATCTCCAATATATATAAACATCTCATGCAGCTTAATATTAAAAAAACAAACAACCCAATACAAAAATGGGCAGAAGTTCTGAAGAGACGTTTCTTCAAAGAAGACACAGAGATGGCCAAGACGCACATGAAAAGCTGCTCAACAGCACTAATTATTAGAGAAATGCAAATCAAAACTACAATGAGGTATCACCTCACACCTGTTAGGATCGGCATCATCAGAAAATCTACAAACAACAAATTCTGGGGAGGGTGTGGACAAAAGGAGCCCTCTTCCACTATTGGTGGGAATGTAAATTGATACCGTCACTATGGAGAACAGTATGGGGTTTCCTTTAAAAAACTAGAAATAGAATTACCATCTGATCCAGCAATCCCACTTCTGGGCATATACCCAGAGAAAACCATAAATCAAAAAGGCACATTCACCACAATGTTCATTGCAGCACTATTTACAATAGCCAGGTAATGGAAGCAACCTAAATGCCCACAGACAGATGAATGGATAAAGATGGGGTACATATATAAAATGGAATATTACTCGGCCATAAAAAGGAATGAAACTGGGTCATTTGTAGAGACATCGATGGATCTAGAGACTGTCATATAGAATGAAGTAAGTCAGAAAGAGGAAAACAAATATTGTATATTAATGCATATATGTGGAACCTAAAAGATGGTACAGATGAACTGGTTTGCAGGGAAGAAATAGAGACACAGAGGTAGAGAACAAACGTATGGACACCAAGTGTGGGAAGGCATAGGGTGGTGGTGGTGGGATGAGTTGGGAGATTGGGATTGACCTGTATACATGTATATGCATAAAATACATAACTGATAATAACCTGCTGTATAAAAAAGTAAATAAAATTAAATTTCAAAATTTTAAAAAATAATATTTAAAAATAAAACAGAAAAAAGTTCTTCCCTTCACACACATGTATTTATAGGAATGAATTATTTCCATGCTTATATCTACAAATACATAAAAGAGGAAAAAAATCTAACTTGAACCATAAACGAAAAAAAACCTGAACCCACCAGTTATACAGAGGAAAACCCTATCAGGGCACTTGCTCCAGCGGTAAACAATTCTGAAATTGGTCAGAGGTGGGGAATCATCTCCCATCCAGCTAGCACCCACCCCCCACGCAAGGAGCGTCCTCATTGCAAAGCTGGGAGACCGTGCCGAGGCATCTCTGAATAAAGGTGAGCTGAGCCCCAGGCCAGCTGCTGCTGAACTGTTCCCACCCTTCGCAGGTAAAACACCTGAATATGTACAAGGGCTTGAAAGCCTAGAGGAAGGGCCGTGGAGACACACTAGCGACAGCACGCAGGCCAACTTGGTGCCTGCTGGCCAGCCAGGGAGGTCCTGGCCCCGGGTACTCTTCCGGAAGCTTTCCTTTGTCCTGCCTGTGATACCCCTCCTGTCCCGGCCCCCACTGCTTTTTTCCTTCCTCACCTCTGTCCGGAGAGAAATTCCAGCGGAAGGTATGGGTGACACATCCTCTTCTTTACAGGTGGCAGCCTGGCAACACCTGCAGAAAGGCCAGCAGTGCCCCACTCACACTGCGCCGCCAACAAAGCTGTGGCCCCTCATTCCCTCCCACCAGCTCAGGCCCGAGACTGCTGACGGGGCAGAGAATATGGAGTCAGGCACAGCTTCAGGGGCTATTGCTGCCTGGAGCGCTGTTTATATTGAGCTCAACCAGGCACACCTGGGGAGGGCCGGCCGGCAGGGTAAGGCTGCCCAGGTCAGCTAATCCACAACCCTCAGGGAATCACATTGTTGAAAATGGACCTCGCTAAGGCAGAATAGAAGCCAAGGAAAATAAGGACACAATGCCATTTGCAGCACCGTAGATGAGTCTAGAGGTAATCACGTGACATGTAGTAAGTCAGAAAGTGAAAGACACATCATATCATATCACTTATAGGTGTTACCTAAAAATGGATAACAGGGCAGATATTTACACGGAGAAGGGCAATCACAGATTCATTAAACAAACCTAGTTCACCAATGGAAAGGTGTGAGGATTGGTTTCATTACGATATCGGGGTTAACAGACTTATACAAACACAGGTGACATATATAATCACCAAACACCTACGGAATACCAAAAGACTACTCAACATTCTGTCATAACGTACATGGGAAAAGGATCCCAGGAAAAACAGGCATCTGTATATGTGTAAAAGAACCACATCTTCCACACCTCCAACAAGCCAAACATTGTAATCAAAGTTGCTGTAATAAAAAATAAAAATTATATTAAAAACACGAACAAGAAGTAGGGAGACAAACTTGAGGGGCTTTCTCCTGGCACATTCCATTCTAAATTCCAATCTAGAACACGACTTCCATTGAGGCTCTGCTGCCCTAGTAACCAGATTTGGTAAGGGAGAACTGCTGCCACCTTGTGGCCGTTTCACACAACAGCAGCTTTAATCCCTGCGCTAATGGTCAGTTGATATTCAAAATCATTGCAGGCCTGTAAATGACACCTGCCCTGGAAGCAAATCCTGGGGTCACATATCGACCAAAAAATTCAAAGGACGTCCAAATTTCAAAACGACCGCTTCAAAAGGCATATTTTATGCTCATTAGTTTTCTGCTTCTTTTTCTTTCTTTCTTTTTTGGTTAAAAAAACGGGAATGGAAAAAGGCATCCCTCAGAAGGGGCGAAAATAGTTGCAAACGAATCAATGGACAGAGGTTTAATCTCCAATATATATAAACAGCTCATGCAGCTTAATATTAAAAAAACAAACAACCCAATACAAAAATGTGCAGAAGATCTAAAGAGACGTTTCTTTAAAGAAGACACAGAGATGGTCAAGACGCACATGAAAAGCTGCTCAACAGTACTAATTATTAGAGAAATGCAAATCAAAACTACAATGAGGTATCACCTCACACCTGTTAGAATCGGCATCATCAGAAAATCTACAAACAACAAATTCTGGGGAGGGTGTGGACAAAAGGAGCCCTCTTCCACTATTGGTGGGAATGTAAATTGATACAGTCACTATGGAGAACACTATGGAGTTTCCTTAAAAAAACTAGAAATAGAATTACCATCTGATCCAGCAATCCCACTTCTGGGCATATACCCAGAGAAAACCATAAATCAAAAAGGCACATTCACCACAATGTTCATTGCAGCACTATTTACAATAGCCAGGTAATGGAAGCAACCTAAATGCCCACAGACAGATGAATGGATAAAGATGGGGTACATATATAAAATGGAATATTACTCGGCCATAAAAAGGAATGAAACTGGGTCATTTGTAGAGACATCGATGGATCTAGAGACTGTCATACAGAATGAAGTAAGTCAGAAAGAGGAAAACAAATATTGTATATTAATGCATATATGTGGAACCTAAAAAATGGTACAGATGAACTGGTTTGCAGGGAAGAAAGAGAGACACACAGGTAGAGAACAAACGTATGAACACCAAGTGTGGGAAGCCATGGGGTGGTGGTGGTGGGATGAGTTGGGCGATTGAGATTGACCTGTATACATGTATATGCATAAAATACATAACTAATAATAACCTGCTGTATAAAAAAGTAAATAAAATTAAGTTTCAAAATTATAAAAAATAAAATTTAAAAATAAAAGAGAAAAAAGTTCTTCCCTTCACACAGATGTATTTATAGGAATGAATTATTTCCATGCTTATATCTATAAATACATAAAAGAGGAATAAAAGCTAACTTGAACCATAAAAGAAGGAAAACCTGAACCCAGCAGTTATACAGAGGAAAACGCAATCAGGGCACTTGCTCCAGCGGTAAACAATTCTGAAATTGGTCAGAGGTGGGGAATCATCTCCCATACAGCCAGCAACCCACCCCCCACACAAGGAGCGTCCTCATTGCAAACCTGGGGGACCGTGCCGAGGCATCTCTGAATAAAGGTGAGCTGAGCCCCAGGCCAGCTGCTGCTGAACTGTTCCCACCCTTCCCAGGTAAAACACCTGAATATGTACAAGGGCTTGAAAGACTAGAGGAAGGGCCGTGGAGCCACACCAGCGACAGCACGCAGGCCAACTTGGTGCCTGCAGGCCAGCCAGGGTGGTCCTGGCCCCGGCCCCTCTTCCGGAAGCTGTCCATTGTCCTGCCTGAGATACCCCACCTGTCCCGGCCCCCACTGCTTTTTTCCTTCCTCACCTCTGTCCGGAGAGAAATTCCAGCGGAAGGTATGGGTGACACATCCTCTTCTTTACAGGAGGCAGCTTGGCAACTCCTGCAAAAAGGCCAGCAGTGCCCCACTCACACTGGGCCGCCAACAAAGCTGTGGCCCCTCATTCCCTCCCACCAGCTCAGCCCCGAGACTGCTGACGGGGCAGAGAATATGGAGTCAGGCACAGCTTCAGGGGCTATTGCTGCCTGGAGCGCTGTTTATATTGACCTCAACCAGGCACACCTGGGGAGGGCCGGCCGGCAGGGTAAGGCTGCCCAGGTCAGCTAATCCACAATCCTCAGGGAATCACATTGTTGAAAATGGACCTCGCTAAGGCAGAATAGAAGCCAAGGAAAATAAGGACACAATGCCATTTGCAGCACCGTAGATGAGTCTAGAGGTAATCACGTGACTTGTAGTAAGTCAGAAAGTGAAAGACACATATCATATCATATCACTTATAGGTGTTACCTAAAAATGGATACCAGGGCAGATATTTCCACGGACAAGGGCAATCACAGATTCATTAAACAAACTTATGGTTCACCAATGGAAAGGTGTGAGGATTGGTTTCATTACGATATCGGGGTTAATAGACATATACAAACACAGGTGACATATATAATCACCAAAGACCTACGGAATACCAAGAGAAGGCTACTCAACATTCTGTCATAACGTACCTGGGAAAAGGATACCAGGAAGAAGAGACATCTGAATATGTGTAAAAGAACCACATCTTCGACACCTACAATAAGCCAAACATTGTAATCAAACTTGCTGTAATAAAAAATAAAAATTTAAATTAAAAATACGAACAAGAAGTAGGGAGACAAACTTGAGGGGCTTTCTCCTGGCACATTCCATTCTAAATTCCAATCTAGAACACGACTTCCATTGAGGCTCTGCTGCCCTAGTAACCAGATTTGGTAAGGGAGAACTGCTGCCACCTTGTGGCCGTTTCACACAACAGCAGCTTTAATCCCAGCGCTAATGGTCAGTTGATATTCAAAATCATTGCAGGCCTGTAAATGACACCTGCCCTGGAAGCAAATCCTGGGGTCACATATCGACCAAAAAATTCAAAGGACGTCCATATTTCAAAACGACCGTTTCAAAAGGCATATTTTATGCACATTAGTGTTCTGCTTCTTTGTCTTTCTTTTTTGGTTAAAAAGACGGGAATGGAAAAAGGCATCCCTCAGACTGGGCGAAAATCGTTGCAAACGAATCAATGGACAGAGGTTTAATCTCCAATATATATAAACAGCTCATGCAGCTTAATATTAAAAAGACAAACAACCCGATACAAAAATGGGCAGAAGTTCTGAAGAGACGTTTCTTCAAAGAAGACACAGAGATGGCCAAGACGCACATGAAAAGCTGCTCAAGGGCACTAATTATTAGAGAAATGCAAATCAAAACTACAATGAGGTATCACCTCACACCTGTTAGGATCGGCATCATCAGAAAATCTACAAACAACAAATTCTGGGGTGGGTGTGGACAAAAGGAGCCCTCTTCCACTATTGGTGGGAATGTAAATTGATACCGTCACTATGGAGAACAGTATGGAGTTTCCTTTAAAAAACTAGAAATAGAATTACCATCTGATCCAGCAATCCCACTTCTGGGCATATACCCAGAGAAAACCATAAATCAAAAAGGCACATTCACCACAATGTTCATTGCAGCACTATTTACAATAGCCAGGTAATGGAAGCAACCTAAATGCCCACAGACAGATGAATGGATAAAGATGGGGTACATATATAAAATGGAATATTACTCGGCCATAAAAAGGAATGAAACTGGGTCATTTGTAGAGACATCGATGGATCTAGAGACTGTCATATAGAATGAAGTAAGTCAGAAAGAGGAAAACAAATATTGTATATTAATGCATATATGTGGAACCTAAAAGATGGTACAGATGAACTGGTTTGCAGGGAAGAAATAGAGACACAGAGGTAGAGAACAAACGTATGGACACCAAGTGTGGGAAGGCATAGGGTGGTGGTGGTGGGATGAGTTGGGAGATTGGGATTGACCTGTATACATGTATATGCATAAAATACATAACTGATAATAACCTGCTGTATAAAAAAGTAAATAAAATTAAATTTCAAAATTTTAAAAAATAATATTTAAAAATAAAACAGAAAAAAGTTCTTCCCTTCACACACATGTATTTATAGGAATGAATTATTTCCATGCTTATATCTACAAATACATAAAAGAGGAAAAAAATCTAACTTGAACCATAAACGAAAAAAAACCTGAACCCACCAGTTATACAGAGGAAAACCCTATCAGGGCACTTGCTCCAGCGGTAAACAATTCTGAAATTGGTCAGAGGTGGGGAATCATCTCCCATCCAGCTAGCACCCACCCCCCACGCAAGGAGCGTCCTCATTGCAAAGCTGGGAGACCGTGCCGAGGCATCTCTGAATAAAGGTGAGCTGAGCCCCAGGCCAGCTGCTGCTGAACTGTTCCCACCCTTCGCAGGTAAAACACCTGAATATGTACAAGGGCTTGAAAGCCTAGAGGAAGGGCCGTGGAGACACACTAGCGACAGCACGCAGGCCAACTTGGTGCCTGCAGGCCAGCCAGGGAGGTCCTGGCCCCGGGTACTCTTCCGGAAGCTTTCCTTTGTCCTGCCTGTGATACCCCTCCTGTCCCGGCCCCCACTGCTTTTTTCCTTCCTCACCTCTGTCCGGAGAGAAATTCCAGCGGAAGGTATGGGTGACACATCCTCTTCTTTACAGGTGGCAGCCTGGCAACACCTGCAGAAAGGCCAGCAGTGCCCCACTCACACTGCGCCGCCAACAAAGCTGTGGCCCCTCATTCCCTCCCACCAGCTCAGCCCCGAGACTGCTGACGGGGCAGAGAATATGGAGTCAGGCACAGCTTCAGGGGCTATTGCTGCCTGGAGCGCTGTTTATATTGAGCTCAACCAGGCACACCTGGGGAGGGCCGGCCGGCAGGGTAAGGCTGCCCAGGTCAGCTAATCCACAACCCTCAGGGAATCACATTGTTGAAAATGGACCTCGCTAAGGCAGAATAGAAGCCAAGGAAAATAAGGACACAATGCCATTTGCAGCACCGTAGATGAGTCTAGAGGTAATCACGTGACATGTAGTAAGTCAGAAAGTGAAAGACACATCATATCATATCACTTATAGGTGTTACCTAAAAATGGATAACAGGGCAGATATTTCCACGGAGAAGGGCAATCACAGATTCATTAAACAAACCTGGTTCACCAATGGAAAGGTGTGAGGATTGGTTTCATTACGATATCGGGGTTAACAGACTTATACAAACACAGGTGACATATATAATCACCAAACACCTACGGAATACCAAAAGACTACTCAACATTCTGTCATAACGTACATGGGAAAAGGATCCCAGGAAAAACAGGCATCTGTATATGTGTAAAAGAACCACATCTTCCACACCTCCAACAAGCCAAACATTGTAATCAAAGTTGCTGTAATAAAAAATAAAAATTATATTAAAAACACGAACAAGAAGTAGGGAGACAAACTTGAGGGGCTTTCTCCTGGCACATTCCATTCTAAATTCCAATCTAGAACACGACTTCCATTGAGGCTCTGCTGCCCTAGTAACCAGATTTGGTAAGGGAGAACTGCTGCCACCTTGTGGCCGTTTCACACAACAGCAGCTTTAATCCCTGCCCTAATGGTCAGTTGATATTCAAAATCATTGCAGGCCTGTAAATGACACCTGCCCTGGAAGCAAATCCTGGGGTCACATATCGACCAAAAAATTCAAAGGACGTCCAAATTTCAAAACGACCGCTTCAAAAGGCATATTTTATGCTCATTAGTTTTCTGCTTCTTTTTCTTTCTTTCTTTTTTGGTTAAAAAAACGGGAATGGAAAAAGGCATCCCTCAGAAGGGGCGAAAATAGTTGCAAACGAATCAATGGACAGAGGTTTAATCTCCAATATATATAAACAGCTCATGCAGCTTAATATTAAAAAAACAAACAACCCAATACAAAAATGTGCAGAAGATCTAAAGAGACGTTTCTTTAAAGAAGACACAGAGATGGCCAAGACGCACATGAAAAGCTGCTCAACAGCACTAATTATTAGAGAAATGCAAATCAAAACTACAATGAGGTATCACCTCACACCTGTTAGAATCGGCATCATCAGAAAATCTACAAACAACAAATTCTGGGGAGGGTGTGGACAAAAGGAGCCCTCTTCCACTATTGGTGGGAATGTAAATTGATACAGTCACTATGGAGAACACTATGGAGTTTCCTTAAAAAAACTAGAAATAGAATTACGATCTGATCCAGCAATCCCACTTCTGGGCATATACCCAGAGAAAACCATAAATCAAAAAGGCACATTCACCACAATGTTCATTGCAGCACTATTTACAATAGCCAGGTAATGGAAGCAACCTAAATGCCCACAGACAGATGAATGGATAAAATTGGGGTACATATATAAAATGGAATATTACTCGGCCATAAAAAGGAATGAAACTGGGTCATTTGTAGAGACATCGATGGATCTAGAGACTGTCATACAGAATGAAGTAAGTCAGAAAGAGGAAAACAAATATTGTATATTAATGCATATATGTGGAACCTAAAAAATGGTACAGATGAACTGGTTTGCAGGGAAGAAAGAGAGACACACAGGTAGAGAACAAACGTATGAACACCAAGTGTGGGAAGCCATGGGGTGGTGGTGGTGGGATGAGTTGGGAGATTGAGATTGACCTGTATACATGTATATGCATAAAATACATAACTAATAATAACCTGCTGTATAAAAAAGTAAATAAAATTAAGTTTCAAAATTATAAAAAATAAAATTTAAAAATAAAAGAGAAAATAGTTCTTCCCTTCACACAGATGTATTTATAGGAATGAATTATTTCCATGCTTATATCTATAAATACATAAAAGAGGAATAAAAGCTAACTTGAACCATAAAAGAAGGAAAACCTGAACCCAGCAGTTATACAGAGGAAAACGCAATCAGGGCACTTGCTCCAGCGGTAAACAATTCTGAAATTGGTCAGAGGTGGGGAATCATCTCCCATACAGCCAGCAACCCACCCCCCACACAAGGAGCGTCCTCATTGCAAAGCTGGGGGACCGTGCCGAGGCATCTCTGAATAAAGGTGAGCTGAGCCCCAGGCCAGCTGCTGCTGAACTGTTCCCACCCTTCCCAGGTAAAACACCTGAATATGTACAAGGGCTTGAAAGACTAGAGGAAGGGCCGTGGAGCCACACCAGCGACAGCACGCAGGCCAACTTGGTGCCTGCAGGTCAGCCAGGATGGTCCTGGCCACGGGCGCTCTTCTGGAAGCTTTCCATTACCCTGCCTGAGATACCCCTCCTGTCCCGGCCCCCACTCCTTTTTTTCCTTACTCACCTCAGCCCGGAGAGATATTCCAGTGGAAGTTATGGGTGACACATCCTCTTCTTTACAGGTGGCAGCCTGGCAACTCCTGCCGAAAGTCCAGCAGAGCCCCACTCACACCGGGCCACCCACAAAGCCGTGGACCCTCATACCCTCCCACCAGCACAGCCCCGAGACTGCTGACGGGGCAGAGAATATGGAGTCAGGCACAGCTGCAGGGGCTATTGCTGCCTGGAGTGCTGTTTATATTGACCTCAACCCAGGCACACCTGGGGAGGGCTTGCCGGCAGGGTCAGGCTGCCCAGGTCAGCTAAACCTCAGCCCTCAGGGAATCACATTGCAGAAAATGGACCTCGCTAAGACAGAATATTCGCCAAGGAAAAAAAGGACACAATGCCATTTGCAGCACCGTAGATGAGTCTCGAGGTAATCACGTGACTTGGAGTAAGTCAGAAAGTGAAAGACACATATCATATCATATCACTTATAGGTGTTACCTATAAATTGATACCAGGGCAGATATTTCCACGGAGAAGGGCAATCACAGATTCATTAAACAAACTTATGGTTCACCAAAGTAAAGGTGTGAGGATTGAATTCATTACGATATTGGGGTTAACAGACATATACAAACACAGTAGACGTATATAATCACCAAAGACCTACGGAGTACCAAGAGAAGACTACTCAACATTCTGTCATAACGTACATGGGAAAAGGATCCCAGGAAGAACAGACATATGTATATGTGTAAAAGAACCACCTCTTGCACACCTACAACAAGCTAAACGTTGTACTCAAACTTGCTGTAATAAAAAATAAAAAATTAAATTAAAAACACGAACAAGAAGTAGAGAGACACACTTGAGGGTCTTTCTCCTGGCACATTCCGTTCTACATTCCAATCTAGAACGCGACTTCCATTGAGGCTCTGCTGCCCTAGTAACCAGATTTGGTAAGGGAGAACTGCTGCCACCTTGTGGCCGTTTCACACAACAGCAGCTTTAATCCCAGCGCTAATGGTCAGTGGATATTCAAAATCATTACAGGCCTGTAAATGACACCTGCCCTGAAATCAAAACCTGGGGTCATATATCGACCAAAAAATTCAAAAGACGTCCATATTTCCAAACGACAGTTTCAAGAGGCATATTTCACGCACATTAGTGTTCTGCTTCTTTTGCTTTCTTTCTTTCTTTGTTAAAAAAACGGGAATGGAAAAAGGCAACCCTCGGAATGGGCGAAAACGTTCACAAACGAATCAATGGACAAAGCTTTAATCTCCAATATATATAAACAGCTCATGCAGCTTAATCTTAATAAAACAAACAACCCAATACAAAAATGGGCAGAAGATCTAAATAGACGTTTCTTCAAAGAAGACCCAGAGATGGCCAAGACGCACATGAAAAGCTGCTCAACATCACTAATTATTAGAGAAATGCAAATCAAAACTACAATGAGGTAAGACCTCACACCTGTTAGAATCGGCATCATCAGATAATCTACAAACAACAAATTCTGGGGAGGGTGTGGACAAAAGGAACCCTCTTCCGCTATTGGTGGGAATGTAAATTGATACAGTCACTATGGAGAACAGTATGGAGGTTCCTTTAAAAAACTAAAAAGAGAATTACCATAGGATCCAGCAATCCCACTTCTGGGCATATACCCAGAGAAAACCATAAATCACAAAGACACATTCACCACAATGTTCATTGCAGCACTATTTACAATAGCCAGGTAATGGAAGCAACCTAAATGCCCACAGACAGGCGAATGGATAAAGATGTGGTACATATATAAAATGGAATATTACTCAGCCATAAAAAGGAATGAAACTGGGTCATTTGTAGAGAAGTTCATGGATCTAGAGACTGTCATACAGAGTGAAGTAAGTCAGAAAGAGAAAAACAAATATTGTATATTAATGCCTATATGTGGAACCTAGAAAAATGGTACAGATGAACTGGTGTGCAGGGCAGAAATAGAGACACAGAGGTACAGAACAAACGTATGGACACAAAGTGGGGTAAGCCATGGGGTGGTGGTGGTGGGATGAGTTGGGAGATTGGGATTGACCTGTATACATGTTTATGCATAAAATAGATAACTAATAACAACCTACTGTATAAAAAAATAAATAAAATTAAATTTCAAAATTTTTAAAAATAAAATGTAAAAATAAAACAGAAAAAAAGTTCTTCCATTCACACTGATGTATTTATAAGAATGAATTATTTCCATGCTTATATCCATAAATACATAAAAGAGGAATAAAATCTAACTTGAACCAAAAAAGAAAAAAAAACCTGAACCTAACAGTTATACAGAGGAAAACACTACCAAGGCACTTGCTCCAGTGGTAAACAATTCTGAAATTGGTCAGAGGTGAGGAATCATCTCCATACAGCCAGCAGCCCCGCCCGCCCACGCAAGGAGCATCCTTTTTGCAAAGCTGGGTGACCGTTCCGAGGCCTCTGTGAGTAAACGTGAGCTGAGCCCCAGGCCAGCTGCTGCTGAACTGTTCCCACCCTTCCCAGGTGAAACACCTGAATATGTACAAGGGTTTGAAATCCTAGAGGAAATGCCGTGGAGCCACACCAGCGACAGCACGCAGGCCAACTTGGTGCCTGCAGGTCAGCCAGTATGGTCCTGGCCACGGGAGCTCTTCTGGAAGCTTTCCATTGCCCTGCCTTAGATACCCCTCGTGTCCCGGCCCCCGCTCCTTTTTTTCCTTCCTCACCTCAGCCCGGAGAGATATTCCAGTGGTAGTTATGGGTGACACATCCTCTTCTTTACAGGTAGCAGCCTGGCAACGCCTGCCAAAAGTCCAGCAGAGCCCCATTCACACCGGGCCACCCACAAAGCCGTGGACCCTCACACCCTCCCACCAGCACAGCCCCGAGACTGCTGACGGGGCAGAGAATATGGAGTCAGGCACAGCTGCAGGGGCTATTGCTGCCTGGAGTGCTGTTTATATTGACCTCAACCCAGGCACACCTGGGGAGGGCTTGCCGGCAGGGTCAGGCTGCCCAGGTCAGCTAATCCTCAGCCCTCAGGGAATCACATTGCAGAAAATGGACCTCGCTAAGACAGAATATTCGCCAAGGAAAAAAAGGACACAATGCCATTTGCAGCACCGTAGATGAGTCTCGAGGTAATCACGTGACTTGGAGTAAGTCAGAAAGTGAAAGACACATATCATATCATATCACTTATAGGTGTTACCTATAAATTGATACCAGGGCAGATATTTCCACGGAGAAGGGCAATCACAGATTCATTAAACAAACTTATGGTTCACCAAAGGAAAGGTGTGAGGATTGAATTCATTACGATATTGGGGTTAACAGACATATACAAACACAGTAGACGTATATAATCACCAAAGACCTACGGAGTACCAAGAGAAGACTACTCAACATTCTGTCATAACGTACATGGGAAAAGGATCCCAGGAAGAACAGACATATGTATATGTGTAAAAGAACCACCTCTTGCACACCTACAACAAGCTAAACGTTGTACTCAAACTTGCTGTAATAAAAAATAAAAAATTAAATGAAAAACACGAACAAGAAGTAGTGAGACACACTTGAGGGGCTTTCTCCTGGCACATTCCGTTCTACATTCCAATCTAGAACGCGACTTCCATTGAGGCTCTGCTGCCCTAGTAACCAGATTTGGTAAGGGAGAACTGCTGCCACCATGTGGCCGTTTCACACAACAGCAGCTTTAATCCCAGCACTAATGGTCAGTGGATATTCAAAATCATTACAGGCCCGTAAATGACACCTGCCCTGAAAACAAATCCTGGGGTCATATATCGACGAAAAAATTCAAAAGACGTCCATATTTCAAAACGACAGTTTCAAGAGGCATATTTCACGCACATTAGTGTTCTGCTTCTTTTGCTTTCTTTCTTTCTTTGTTAAAAAAACGGGAATGGAAAAAGGCAACCCTCAGAATGGGCGAAAACGTTCACAAACGAATCAATGGACAAAGGTTTAATCTCCAATATATATAAACAGCTAATGCAGCTTAATATTAATAAAACAAACAACCCAATACAAAAATGGGCAGAAGATCTAAATAGACGTTTCTTCAAAGAAGACACGGAGATGGCCAAGACGCACATGAAAAGCTCCTCAACATCACTAATTATTAGAGAAATGCAAATCAAAACTACAAAGAGGTAAGACCTCACACCTGTTAGAATCGGCATCCTCAGATAATCTACAAACAACAAATTCTGGGGAGGGTGTGGACAAAAGGAACCCTATTCCGCTATTGGTGGGAATGTAAATTGATACAGTCACTAAGGAGAACAGTATGGAGGTTCCTTTAAAAAACTAAAAAGAGAATTACCATAGGATCCAGCAATCCTACTTCTGGGCATATACCCAGAGAAAACCATAAATCACAAAGACACATTCACCACAATGTTCATTGCAGCACTATTTACAATAGCCAGGTAATGGAAGCAACCTAAATGCCCACAGACAGGCGAATGGATAAAGATGTGGTACATATATAAAATGGAATATTACTCAGCCATAAAAAGGAATGAAACTGGGTCATTTGTAGAGAAGTTGATGGATCTAGAGACTGTCATACAGAGTGAAGTAAGTCAGAAAGAGAAAAACAAATATTGTATATTAATGCCTATATGTGGAACCTAGAAAAATGGTACAGATGAACTGGTTTGCAGGGCAGAAATAGAGACACAGAGGTAGAGAACAAACGTATGGACACAAAGTGGGGGAAGCCATGGGGTGGTGGTGGTGGGATGAGTTGGGAGATTGGGATTGACCTGTATACATGTCTATGCATAAAATAGAAAACTAATAATAACCTAATGTATAAAAAAAATAAATAAAATTAAATTTCAAAATTTTTAAAAATAAAATGTAAAAATAAAACAGAAAAAAAGTTCTTCCATTCACACTGATGTATTTATAAGAATGAATTATTTCCATGCTTATATCTATAAATACATAAAAGAGCAATAAAATCTAACTTGAACCAAAAAAGAAAAAAAAAAAACTGAACCTAACAGTTATACAGAGGAAAACACTACCAAGGCACTTGCTCCAGTGGTAAACAATTCTGAAATTGGTCAGAGGTGGGGAATCATCTCCCATACAGCCAGCAGCCCCGCCCGCCCACGCAAGGAGCGTCCTTATTGCAAAGCTGGGAGACCGTGCCGAGGACTCTGTGAGTAAACGTGAGCTGAGCCCCAGGCCAGATGCTGCTGAACAGTTCCAACCCTTCCCAGGTGAAACACCTGAATATGTACAAGGGCTTGAAAGCCTAGAGGAAGGGCCGTGGAGCCACACCAGCGACAGCACGCAGGCCAACTTGGTGCCTGCAGGTCAGCCAGGATGGTCCTGGCCACGGGCGCTCTTCTGGAAGCTTTCCATTACCCTGCCTGAGATACCCCTCCTGTCCCGGCCCCCACTCCTTTTTTTCCTTACTCACCTCAGCCCGGAGAGATATTCCAGTGGAAGTTATGGGTGACACATCCTCTTCTTTACAGGTGGCAGCCTGGCAACTCCTGCCGAAAGTCCAGCAGAGCCCCACTCACACCGGGCCACCCACAAAGCCGTGGACCCTCATACCCTCCCACCAGCACAGCCCCGAGACTGCTGACGGGGCAGAGAATATGGAGTCAGGCACAGCTGCAGGGGCTATTGCTGCCTGGAGTGCTGTTTATATTGACCTCAACCCAGGCACACCTGGGGAGGGCTTGCCGGCAGGGTCAGGCTGCCCAGGTCAGCTAAACCTCAGCCCTCAGGGAATCACATTGCAGAAAATGGACCTCGCTAAGACAGAATATTCGCCAAGGAAAAAAAGGACACAATGCCATTTGCAGCACCGTAGATGAGTCTCGAGGTAATCACGTGACTTGGAGTAAGTCAGAAAGTGAAAGACACATATCATATCATATCACTTATAGGTGTTACCTATAAATTGATACCAGGGCAGATATTTCCACGGAGAAGGGCAATCACAGATTCATTAAACAAACTTATGGTTCACCAAAGTAAAGGTGTGAGGATTGAATTCATTACGATATTGGGGTTAACAGACATATACAAACACAGTAGACGTATATAATCACCAAAGACCTACGGAGTACCAAGAGAAGACTACTCAACATTCTGTCATAACGTACATGGGAAAAGGATCCCAGGAAGAACAGACATATGTATATGTGTAAAAGAACCACCTCTTGCACACCTACAACAAGCTAAACGTTGTACTCAAACTTGCTGTAATAAAAAATAAAAAATTAAATTAAAAACACGAACAAGAAGTAGAGAGACACACTTGAGGGTCTTTCTCCTGGCACATTCCGTTCTACATTCCAATCTAGAACGCGACTTCCATTGAGGCTCTGCTGCCCTAGTAACCAGATTTGGTAAGGGAGAACTGCTGCCACCTTGTGGCCGTTTCACACAACAGCAGCTTTAATCCCAGCGCTAATGGTCAGTGGATATTCAAAATCATTACAGGCCTGTAAATGACACCTGCCCTGAAATCAAAACCTGGG
Source organism: Mesoplodon bidens (assembly GCF_964165515.1). NCBI lineage: Eukaryota > Metazoa > Chordata > Mammalia > Artiodactyla > Ziphiidae > Mesoplodon > Mesoplodon bidens. The sequence goes on from NW_027672082.1 coordinate 682,492, forward strand.
GTCATATATCGACCAAAAAATTCAAAAGACGTCCATATTTCCAAACGACAGTTTCAAGAGGCATATTTCACGCACATTAGTGTTCTGCTTCTTTTGCTTTCTTTCTTTCTTTGTTAAAAAAACGGGAATGGAAAAAGGCAACCCTCGGAATGGGCGAAAACGTTCACAAACGAATCAATGGACAAAGCTTTAATCTCCAATATATATAAACAGCTCATGCAGCTTAATCTTAATAAAACAAACAACCCAATACAAAAATGGGCAGAAGATCTAAATAGACGTTTCTTCAAAGAAGACCCAGAGATGGCCAAGACGCACATGAAAAGCTGCTCAACATCACTAATTATTAGAGAAATGCAAATCAAAACTACAATGAGGTAAGACCTCACACCTGTTAGAATCGGCATCATCAGATAATCTACAAACAACAAATTCTGGGGAGGGTGTGGACAAAAGGAACCCTCTTCCGCTATTGGTGGGAATGTAAATTGATACAGTCACTATGGAGAACAGTATGGAGGTTCCTTTAAAAAACTAAAAAGAGAATTACCATAGGATCCAGCAATCCCACTTCTGGGCATATACCCAGAGAAAACCATAAATCACAAAGACACATTCACCACAATGTTCATTGCAGCACTATTTACAATAGCCAGGTAATGGAAGCAACCTAAATGCCCACAGACAGGCGAATGGATAAAGATGTGGTACATATATAAAATGGAATATTACTCAGCCATAAAAAGGAATGAAACTGGGTCATTTGTAGAGAAGTTCATGGATCTAGAGACTGTCATACAGAGTGAAGTAAGTCAGAAAGAGAAAAACAAATATTGTATATTAATGCCTATATGTGGAACCTAGAAAAATGGTACAGATGAACTGGTGTGCAGGGCAGAAATAGAGACACAGAGGTACAGAACAAACGTATGGACACAAAGTGGGGTAAGCCATGGGGTGGTGGTGGTGGGATGAGTTGGGAGATTGGGATTGACCTGTATACATGTTTATGCATAAAATAGATAACTAATAACAACCTACTGTATAAAAAAATAAATAAAATTAAATTTCAAAATTTTTAAAAATAAAATGTAAAAATAAAACAGAAAAAAAGTTCTTCCATTCACACTGATGTATTTATAAGAATGAATTATTTCCATGCTTATATCCATAAATACATAAAAGAGGAATAAAATCTAACTTGAACCAAAAAAGAAAAAAAAACCTGAACCTAACAGTTATACAGAGGAAAACACTACCAAGGCACTTGCTCCAGTGGTAAACAATTCTGAAATTGGTCAGAGGTGAGGAATCATCTCCATACAGCCAGCAGCCCCGCCCGCCCACGCAAGGAGCATCCTTTTTGCAAAGCTGGGTGACCGTTCCGAGGCCTCTGTGAGTAAACGTGAGCTGAGCCCCAGGCCAGCTGCTGCTGAACTGTTCCCACCCTTCCCAGGTGAAACACCTGAATATGTACAAGGGTTTGAAATCCTAGAGGAAATGCCGTGGAGCCACACCAGCGACAGCACGCAGGCCAACTTGGTGCCTGCAGGTCAGCCAGTATGGTCCTGGCCACGGGAGCTCTTCTGGAAGCTTTCCATTGCCCTGCCTTAGATACCCCTCGTGTCCCGGCCCCCGCTCCTTTTTTTCCTTCCTCACCTCAGCCCGGAGAGATATTCCAGTGGTAGTTATGGGTGACACATCCTCTTCTTTACAGGTAGCAGCCTGGCAACGCCTGCCAAAAGTCCAGCAGAGCCCCATTCACACCGGGCCACCCACAAAGCCGTGGACCCTCACACCCTCCCACCAGCACAGCCCCGAGACTGCTGACGGGGCAGAGAATATGGAGTCAGGCACAGCTGCAGGGGCTATTGCTGCCTGGAGTGCTGTTTATATTGACCTCAACCCAGGCACACCTGGGGAGGGCTTGCCGGCAGGGTCAGGCTGCCCAGGTCAGCTAATCCTCAGCCCTCAGGGAATCACATTGCAGAAAATGGACCTCGCTAAGACAGAATATTCGCCAAGGAAAAAAAGGACACAATGCCATTTGCAGCACCGTAGATGAGTCTCGAGGTAATCACGTGACTTGGAGTAAGTCAGAAAGTGAAAGACACATATCATATCATATCACTTATAGGTGTTACCTATAAATTGATACCAGGGCAGATATTTCCACGGAGAAGGGCAATCACAGATTCATTAAACAAACTTATGGTTCACCAAAGGAAAGGTGTGAGGATTGAATTCATTACGATATTGGGGTTAACAGACATATACAAACACAGTAGACGTATATAATCACCAAAGACCTACGGAGTACCAAGAGAAGACTACTCAACATTCTGTCATAACGTACATGGGAAAAGGATCCCAGGAAGAACAGACATATGTATATGTGTAAAAGAACCACCTCTTGCACACCTACAACAAGCTAAACGTTGTACTCAAACTTGCTGTAATAAAAAATAAAAAATTAAATGAAAAACACGAACAAGAAGTAGTGAGACACACTTGAGGGGCTTTCTCCTGGCACATTCCGTTCTACATTCCAATCTAGAACGCGACTTCCATTGAGGCTCTGCTGCCCTAGTAACCAGATTTGGTAAGGGAGAACTGCTGCCACCATGTGGCCGTTTCACACAACAGCAGCTTTAATCCCAGCACTAATGGTCAGTGGATATTCAAAATCATTAGAGGCCCGTAAATGACACCTGCCCTGAAAACAAATCCTGGGGTCATATATCGACGAAAAAATTCAAAAGACGTCCATATTTCAAAACGACAGTTTCAAGAGGCATATTTCACGCACATTAGTGTTCTGCTTCTTTTGCTTTCTTTCTTTCTTTGTTAAAAAAACGGGAATGGAAAAAGGCAACCCTCAGAATGGGCGAAAACGTTCACAAACGAATCAATGGACAAAGGTTTAATCTCCAATATATATAAACAGCTAATGCAGCTTAATATTAATAAAACAAACAACCCAATACAAAAATGGGCAGAAGATCTAAATAGACGTTTCTTCAAAGAAGACACGGAGATGGCCAAGACGCACATGAAAAGCTCCTCAACATCACTAATTATTAGAGAAATGCAAATCAAAACTACAAAGAGGTAAGACCTCACACCTGTTAGAATCGGCATCCTCAGATAATCTACAAACAACAAATTCTGGGGAGGGTGTGGACAAAAGGAACCCTATTCCGCTATTGGTGGGAATGTAAATTGATACAGTCACTAAGGAGAACAGTATGGAGGTTCCTTTAAAAAACTAAAAAGAGAATTACCATAGGATCCAGCAATCCTACTTCTGGGCATATACCCAGAGAAAACCATAAATCACAAAGACACATTCACCACAATGTTCATTGCAGCACTATTTACAATAGCCAGGTAATGGAAGCAACCTAAATGCCCACAGACAGGCGAATGGATAAAGATGTGGTACATATATAAAATGGAATATTACTCAGCCATAAAAAGGAATGAAACTGGGTCATTTGTAGAGAAGTTGATGGATCTAGAGACTGTCATACAGAGTGAAGTAAGTCAGAAAGAGAAAAACAAATATTGTATATTAATGCCTATATGTGGAACCTAGAAAAATGGTACAGATGAACTGGTTTGCAGGGCAGAAATAGAGACACAGAGGTAGAGAACAAACGTATGGACACAAAGTGGGGGAAGCCATGGGGTGGTGGTGGTGGGATGAGTTGGGAGATTGGGATTGACCTGTATACATGTCTATGCATAAAATAGAAAACTAATAATAACCTAATGTATAAAAAAAATAAATAAAATTAAATTTCAAAATTTTTAAAAATAAAATGTAAAAATAAAACAGAAAAAAAGTTCTTCCATTCACACTGATGTATTTATAAGAATGAATTATTTCCATGCTTATATCTATAAATACATAAAAGAGCAATAAAATCTAACTTGAACCAAAAAAGAAAAAAAAAAAACTGAACCTAACAGTTATACAGAGGAAAACACTACCAAGGCACTTGCTCCAGTGGTAAACAATTCTGAAATTGGTCAGAGGTGGGGAATCATCTCCCATACAGCCAGCAGCCCCGCCCGCCCACGCAAGGAGCGTCCTTATTGCAAAGCTGGGAGACCGTGCCGAGGACTCTGTGAGTAAACGTGAGCTGAGCCCCAGGCCAGATGCTGCTGAACAGTTCCAACCCTTCCCAGGTGAAACACCTGAATATGTACAAGGGCTTGAAAGCCTAGAGGAAGGGCCGTGGAGCCACACCAGCGACAGCACGCAGGCCAACTTGGTGCCTGCAGGTCAGCCAGGATGGTCCTGGCCACGGGCGCTCTTCTGGAAGCTTTCCATTACCCTGCCTGAGATACCCCTCCTGTCCCGGCCCCCACTCCTTTTTTTCCTTACTCACCTCAGCCCGGAGAGATATTCCAGTGGAAGTTATGGGTGACACATCCTCTTCTTTACAGGTGGCAGCCTGGCAACTCCTGCCGAAAGTCCAGCAGAGCCCCACTCACACCGGGCCACCCACAAAGCCGTGGACCCTCATACCCTCCCACCAGCACAGCCCCGAGACTGCTGACGGGGCAGAGAATATGGAGTCAGGCACAGCTGCAGGGGCTATTGCTGCCTGGAGTGCTGTTTATATTGACCTCAACCCAGGCACACCTGGGGAGGGCTTGCCGGCAGGGTCAGGCTGCCCAGGTCAGCTAAACCTCAGCCCTCAGGGAATCACATTGCAGAAAATGGACCTCGCTAAGACAGAATATTCGCCAAGGAAAAAAAGGACACAATGCCATTTGCAGCACCGTAGATGAGTCTCGAGGTAATCACGTGACTTGGAGTAAGTCAGAAAGTGAAAGACACATATCATATCATATCACTTATAGGTGTTACCTATAAATTGATACCAGGGCAGATATTTCCACGGAGAAGGGCAATCACAGATTCATTAAACAAACTTATGGTTCACCAAAGTAAAGGTGTGAGGATTGAATTCATTACGATATTGGGGTTAACAGACATATACAAACACAGTAGACGTATATAATCACCAAAGACCTACGGAGTACCAAGAGAAGACTACTCAACATTCTGTCATAACGTACATGGGAAAAGGATCCCAGGAAGAACAGACATATGTATATGTGTAAAAGAACCACCTCTTGCACACCTACAACAAGCTAAACGTTGTACTCAAACTTGCTGTAATAAAAAATAAAAAATTAAATTAAAAACACGAACAAGAAGTAGAGAGACACACTTGAGGGTCTTTCTCCTGGCACATTCCGTTCTACATTCCAATCTAGAACGCGACTTCCATTGAGGCTCTGCTGCCCTAGTAACCAGATTTGGTAAGGGAGAACTGCTGCCACCTTGTGGCCGTTTCACACAACAGCAGCTTTAATCCCAGCGCTAATGGTCAGTGGATATTCAAAATCATTACAGGCCTGTAAATGACACCTGCCCTGAAATCAAAACCTGGGGTCATATATCGACCAAAAAATTCAAAAGACGTCCATATTTCCAAACGACAGTTTCAAGAGGCATATTTCACGCACATTAGTGTTCTGCTTCTTTTGCTTTCTTTCTTTCTTTGTTAAAAAAACGGGAATGGAAAAAGGCAACCCTCGGAATGGGCGAAAACGTTCACAAACGAATCAATGGACAAAGCTTTAATCTCCAATATATATAAACAGCTCATGCAGCTTAATCTTAATAAAACAAACAACCCAATACAAAAATGGGCAGAAGATCTAAATAGACGTTTCTTCAAAGAAGACCCAGAGATGGCCAAGACGCACATGAAAAGCTGCTCAACATCACTAATTATTAGAGAAATGCAAATCAAAACTACAATGAGGTAAGACCTCACACCTGTTAGAATCGGCATCATCAGATAATCTACAAACAACAAATTCTGGGGAGGGTGTGGACAAAAGGAACCCTCTTCCGCTATTGGTGGGAATGTAAATTGATACAGTCACTATGGAGAACAGTATGGAGGTTCCTTTAAAAAACTAAAAAGAGAATTACCATAGGATCCAGCAATCCCACTTCTGGGCATATACCCAGAGAAAACCATAAATCACAAAGACACATTCACCACAATGTTCATTGCAGCACTATTTACAATAGCCAGGTAATGGAAGCAACCTAAATGCCCACAGACAGGCGAATGGATAAAGATGTGGTACATATATAAAATGGAATATTACTCAGCCATAAAAAGGAATGAAACTGGGTCATTTGTAGAGAAGTTCATGGATCTAGAGACTGTCATACAGAGTGAAGTAAGTCAGAAAGAGAAAAACAAATATTGTATATTAATGCCTATATGTGGAACCTAGAAAAATGGTACAGATGAACTGGTGTGCAGGGCAGAAATAGAGACACAGAGGTACAGAACAAACGTATGGACACAAAGTGGGGTAAGCCATGGGGTGGTGGTGGTGGGATGAGTTGGGAGATTGGGATTGACCTGTATACATGTTTATGCATAAAATAGATAACTAATAACAACCTACTGTATAAAAAAATAAATAAAATTAAATTTCAAAATTTTTAAAAATAAAATGTAAAAATAAAACAGAAAAAAAGTTCTTCCATTCACACTGATGTATTTATAAGAATGAATTATTTCCATGCTTATATCCATAAATACATAAAAGAGGAATAAAATCTAACTTGAACCAAAAAAGAAAAAAAAACCTGAACCTAACAGTTATACAGAGGAAAACACTACCAAGGCACTTGCTCCAGTGGTAAACAATTCTGAAATTGGTCAGAGGTGAGGAATCATCTCCATACAGCCAGCAGCCCCGCCCGCCCACGCAAGGAGCATCCTTTTTGCAAAGCTGGGTGACCGTTCCGAGGCCTCTGTGAGTAAACGTGAGCTGAGCCCCAGGCCAGCTGCTGCTGAACTGTTCCCACCCTTCCCAGGTGAAACACCTGAATATGTACAAGGGTTTGAAATCCTAGAGGAAATGCCGTGGAGCCACACCAGCGACAGCACGCAGGCCAACTTGGTGCCTGCAGGTCAGCCAGTATGGTCCTGGCCACGGGAGCTCTTCTGGAAGCTTTCCATTGCCCTGCCTTAGATACCCCTCGTGTCCCGGCCCCCGCTCCTTTTTTTCCTTCCTCACCTCAGCCCGGAGAGATATTCCAGTGGTAGTTATGGGTGACACATCCTCTTCTTTACAGGTAGCAGCCTGGCAACGCCTGCCAAAAGTCCAGCAGAGCCCCATTCACACCGGGCCACCCACAAAGCCGTGGACCCTCACACCCTCCCACCAGCACAGCCCCGAGACTGCTGACGGGGCAGAGAATATGGAGTCAGGCACAGCTGCAGGGGCTATTGCTGCCTGGAGTGCTGTTTATATTGACCTCAACCCAGGCACACCTGGGGAGGGCTTGCCGGCAGGGTCAGGCTGCCCAGGTCAGCTAATCCTCAGCCCTCAGGGAATCACATTGCAGAAAATGGACCTCGCTAAGACAGAATATTCGCCAAGGAAAAAAAGGACACAATGCCATTTGCAGCACCGTAGATGAGTCTCGAGGTAATCACGTGACTTGGAGTAAGTCAGAAAGTGAAAGACACATATCATATCATATCACTTATAGGTGTTACCTATAAATTGATACCAGGGCAGATATTTCCACGGAGAAGGGCAATCACAGATTCATTAAACAAACTTATGGTTCACCAAAGGAAAGGTGTGAGGATTGAATTCATTACGATATTGGGGTTAACAGACATATACAAACACAGTAGACGTATATAATCACCAAAGACCTACGGAGTACCAAGAGAAGACTACTCAACATTCTGTCATAACGTACATGGGAAAAGGATCCCAGGAAGAACAGACATATGTATATGTGTAAAAGAACCACCTCTTGCACACCTACAACAAGCTAAACGTTGTACTCAAACTTGCTGTAATAAAAAATAAAAAATTAAATGAAAAACACGAACAAGAAGTAGTGAGACACACTTGAGGGGCTTTCTCCTGGCACATTCCGTTCTACATTCCAATCTAGAACGCGACTTCCATTGAGGCTCTGCTGCCCTAGTAACCAGATTTGGTAAGGGAGAACTGCTGCCACCATGTGGCCGTTTCACACAACAGCAGCTTTAATCCCAGCACTAATGGTCAGTGGATATTCAAAATCATTACAGGCCCGTAAATGACACCTGCCCTGAAAACAAATCCTGGGGTCATATATCGACGAAAAAATTCAAAAGACGTCCATATTTCAAAACGACAGTTTCAAGAGGCATATTTCACGCACATTAGTGTTCTGCTTCTTTTGCTTTCTTTCTTTCTTTGTTAAAAAAACGGGAATGGAAAAAGGCAACCCTCAGAATGGGCGAAAACGTTCACAAACGAATCAATGGACAAAGGTTTAATCTCCAATATATATAAACAGCTAATGCAGCTTAATATTAATAAAACAAACAACCCAATACAAAAATGGGCAGAAGATCTAAATAGACGTTTCTTCAAAGAAGACACGGAGATGGCCAAGACGCACATGAAAAGCTCCTCAACATCACTAATTATTAGAGAAATGCAAATCAAAACTACAAAGAGGTAAGACCTCACACCTGTTAGAATCGGCATCCTCAGATAATCTACAAACAACAAATTCTGGGGAGGGTGTGGACAAAAGGAACCCTATTCCGCTATTGGTGGGAATGTAAATTGATACATTCACTATGGAGAACAGTATGGAGGTTCCTTTAAAAAACTAAAAAGAGAATTACCATAGGATCCAGCAATCCTACTTCTGGGCATATACCCAGAGAAAACCATAAATCACAAAGACACATTCACCACAATGTTCATTGCAGCACTATTTACAATAGCCAGGTAATGGAAGCAACCTAAATGCCCACAGACAGGCGAATGGATAAAGATGTGGTACATATATAAAATGGAATATTACTCAGCCATAAAAAGGAATGAAACTGGGTCATTTGTAGAGAAGTTGATGGATCTAGAGACTGTCATACAGAGTGAAGTAAGTCAGAAAGAGAAAAACAAATATTCTATATTAATGCCTATATGTGGAACCTAGAAAAATGGTACAGATGAACTGGTTTGCAGGGCAGAAATAGAGACCCAGAGGTAGAGAACAAACGTATGGACACAAAGTGGGGGAAGCCAAGGGGTGGTGGTGGTGGGATGAGTTTGGAGATTGGGATTGACCTGTATACATGTCTATGCATAAAATAGAAAACTAGTAATAACCTAATGTATAAAAAAAATAAATAAAATTAAATTTCAAAATTTTTAAAAATAAAATGTAAAAATAAAACAGAAAAAAAGTTCTTCCATTCACACTGATGTATTTATAAGAATGAATTATTTCCATGCTTATATCTATAAATACATAAAAGAGCAATAAAATCTAACTTGAACCAAAAAAGAAAAAAAAAAACTGAACCTAACAGTTATACAGAGGAAAACACTACCAAGGCACTTGCTCAAGTGGTAAACAATTCTGAAATTGGTCAGAGGTGGGGAATCATCTCCCATACAGCCAGCAGCCCCGCCCGCCCACGCAAGGAGCGTCCTTATTGCAAAGCTGGGAGACCGTGCCGAGGACTCTGTGAGTAAACGTGAGCTGAGCCCCAGGCCAGATGCTGCTGAACAGTTCCAACCCTTCCCAGGTGAAACACCTGAATATGTACAAGGGCTTGAAAGCCTAGAGGAAGGGCCGTGGAGCCACACCAGCGACAGCACGCAGGCCAACTTGGTGCCTGCAGGTCAGCCAGGATGGTCCTGGCCACGGGCGCTCTTCTGGAAGCTTTCCATTACCCTGCCTGAGATACCCCTCCTGTCCCGGCCCCCACTCCTTTTTTTCCTTACTCAACTCAGCCCGGAGAGATATTCCAGTGGAAGTTATGGGTGACACACCCTCTTCTTTACAGGTGGCAGCCTGGCAACTCCTGCTGAAAGTCCAGCAGAGCCCCACTCACACCGGGCCACCCACAAAGCCATGGACCCTCACACCCTCACACCAGCACAGCCCCGTGACTGCTGACGGGGCAGAGAATATGGAGTCAGGCACAGCTGCAGGGGCTATTGCTGCCTGGAGTGCTGTTTATATTGACCTCATCCCAGGCACACCTGGGGAGGGCTTGCCGGCAGGGTCAGGCTGCCCAGGTCAGCTAATCCTCAGCCCTCAGAGAATCACATTGCAGAAAATGGACCTCGCTAAGACAGAATATTCGCCAAGCGAAAAAAGGACACAATGCCATTTGCAGCACCGTAGATGAGTCTAGGGGTAATCACGTGACTTGGAGTAAGTCAGAAAGTGAAAGACACATATCATATCATATCACTTATAGGTGTTACCTATAAATTGATACCAGGGCAGATATTTCCATGGAGAAGGGCAATCACAGATTCATTAAACAGACTTATGGTTCACCAAAGGAAAGGTGTGAGGATTGAATTCATTACGATATTGGGGTTAACAGACATATGCAAACACAGTAGACGTATATAATCACCAAAGACCTACGGAGTACCAAGAGAAGACTACTCAACATTCTGTCATAACGTACATGGGAAAAGGATCCCAGGAAGAACAGACATATGTATATGTGTAAAAGAACCACCTCTTGCACACCTACAACAAGCTAAACGTTGTACTCAAACTTGCTGTAATAAAAAATAAAAAATTAAATTAAAAACACGAACAAGAAGTAGAGAGACACACTTGAGGGGCTTTCTCCTGGCACATTCCGTTCTACATTCCAATCTAGAACGCGACTTCCATTGAGGCTCTGCTGCCCTAGTAACCAGATTTGGTAAGGGAGAACTGCTGCCACCTTGTGGCCGTTTCACACAACAGCAGCTTTAATCCCAGCGCTAATGGTCAGTGGATATTCCAAATCATTACAGGCCTGTAAATGACACCTGCCCTGAAATCAAATCCTGGGGTGATATATCGAACAAAAAATTCAAAAGACGTCCATATTTCAAAACGACAGTTTCAAGAGGCATATTTCACGCACATTAGTGTTCTGCTTCTTTTGCTTTCTTTCTTTCTTTGTTAAAAAAACGGGAATGGAAAAAGGCAACCCTCAGAATGGGCGAAAACGTTCACAAACGAATCAATGGACAAAGGTTTAATCTCCAATATATATAAACAGCTCATGCAGCTTAATATTAATAAAACAAACAACACAATACAAAAATGGGCAGAAGATCTAAATAGACGTTTCTTCAAAGAAGACACAGAGATGGCCAAGATGCACATGAAAAGCTGCTCAACATCACTAATTATTAGAGAAATGCAAATCGAAACTACAATGAGGTAAGACCTCACACCTGTTAGAATCGGCATCATCAGATAATCTACAAACAACAAATTCTGGGGAGGGTGTGGACAAAAGGAACCCTCTTCCGCTATTGGTGGGAATGTAAATTGATACAGTCACTATGGAGAACAGTATGGAGGTTCCTTTAAAAAACTAAAAAGAGAATTACCATAGGATCCAGCAATCCTACTTCTGGGCATATACCCAGAGAAAACCATAAATCACAAAGACACATTCACCACAATGTTCATTGCAGCACTATTTACAATAGCCAGGTAATGGAAGCAACCTAAATGCCCACAGACAGACGAATGGATAAAGATGTGGTACATATATAAAATGGAATATTACTCAGCCATAAAAAGGAATGAAACTGGGTCATTTGTAGAGAAGTTGATGGATCTAGAGACTGTCATACAGAGTGAAGTAAGTCAGAAAGAGAAAAACAAATATTGTATATTAATGCCTATATGTGGAACCTAGAAAAATGGTACAGATGAACTGGTTTGCAGGGCAGAAATAGAGACACAGAGGTAGAGAACAAAGGTATGGACACAAAGTGGGGGAAGCCATGGGGTGGTGGTGGTGGGATGAGTTGGGAGATTGGGATTGACCTGTATACATGTCTATGCATAAAATAGAAAACTAATAATAACCTAATGTATAAAAAAAATAAATAAAATTAAATTTCAAAATTTTTAAAAATAAAATGTAAATATAAAACAGAAAAAAAGTTCTTCCATTCACACTGATGTATTTATAAGAATGAATTATTTCCATGCTTATATCTATAAATACATAAAAGAGCAATAAAATCTAACTTGAACCAAAAAAGAAAAAAAAAAAACTGAACCTAACAGTTATACAGAGGAAAACACTACCAAGCCACTTGCTCCAGTGGTAAACAATTCTGAAATTGGTCAGAGGTGGGGAATCATCTCCCATACAGCCAGCAGCCCAGCCCGCCCACGCAAAGAGCGTCCTTATTGCAAAGCTGGGAGACCGTGCCGAGGACTCTGTGAGTAAACGTGAGCTGAGCCCCAGGCCAGATGCTGCTGAACAGTTCCCACCCTTCCCAGGTGAAACACCTGAATATGTACAAGGGCTTGAAAGCCTAGAGGAAGGGCCGTGGAGCCACACCAGCGACAGCACGCAGGCCAACTTGGTGCCTGCAGGTCAGCCAGGATGGTCCTGGCCACGGGCGCTCTTCTGGAAGCTTTCCATTACCCTGCCTGAGATACCCCTCCTGTCCCGGCCCCCACTCCTTTTTTTCCTTACTCACCTCAGCCCGGAGAGATATTCCAGTGGAAGTTATCGGTGACACACCCTCTTCTTTACAGGTGGCAGCCTGGCAACTCCTGCTGAAAGTCCAGCAGAGCCCAACTCACACCGGGCCACCCACAAAGCCATGGACCCTCACACCCTCCCACCAGCACAGCCCCGTGACTGCTGACGGGGCAGAGAATATGGAGTCAGGCACAGCTGCAGGGGCTATTGCTGCCTGGAGTGCTGTTTATATTGACCTCATCCCAGGCACACCTGGGGAGGGCTTGCCGGCAGGGTCAGGCTGCCCAGGTCAGCTAATCCTCAGCCCTCAGGGAATCACATTGCAGAAAATGGACATCGCTAAGACAGAATATTCGCCAAAGAAAAAAAGGACACAATGCCATTTGCAGCACCGTAGATGAGTCTAGCGGTAATCACGTTACTTGGAGTAAGTCAGAAAGTGAAAGACACATATCATATCATATCACTTATAGGTGTTACCTATAAATTGATACCAGGGCAGATATTTCCACGGAGAAGGGCAATCACAGATTCATTAAACAAACTTATGGTTCACCAAAGTAAAGGTGTGAGGATTGAATTCATTACGATATTGGGGTTAACAGACATATACAAACACAGTAGACGTATATAATCACCAAAGACATACGGAGTACCAAGAGAAGACTACTCAACATTCTGTCATAACGTACATGGGAAAAGGATCCCAGGAAGAACAGACATATGTATATGTGTAAAAGAACCACCTCTTGCACACCTACAACAAGCTAAACGTTGTAATCAAACTTGCTGTAATAAAAAATAAAAAATTAAATTAAAAACACGAACAAGAAGTAGAGAGACACACTTGAGGGGCTTTCTCCTGGCACATTCCGTTCTACATTCCAATCTAGAACGCGACTTCCATTGAGGCTCTGGTGCCCTAGTAACCAGATTTGGTAAGGGAGAACTGCTGCCACCTTGTGGCCGTTTCACACAACAGCAGCTTTAATCCCAGCGCTAATGGTCAGTGGATATTCAAAATCATTACAGGCCTGTAAATGACACCTGCCCTGAAATCAAATCCTGGGGTCATATATCGACCAAAAAATTCAAAAGACGTCCATATTTCAAAACGACAGTTTCAAGAGGCATATTTCACGCACATTAGTGTTCTGCTTCTTTTGCTTTCTTTCTTTCTTTGTTAAAAAAACGGGAATGGAAAAAGGCAACCCTCAGAATGGGCGAAAACGTTCACAAACGAATCAATGGACAAAGGTTTAATCTCCAATATATATAAACAGCTCATGCAACTTAATATTAATAAAACAAACAACCCAATACAAAAATGGGCAGAAGATCTAAATAGACGTTTCTTCAAAGAAGACACAGAGATGGCCAAGATGCACATGAAAAGCTGCTCAACATCACTAATTATTAGAGAAATGCAAATCGAAACTACAATGAGGTAAGACCTCACACCTGTTAGAATTGGCATCATCAGATAATCTACAAAGAACAAATTCTGGGGAGGTTGTGGACAAAAGGAACCCTCTTCCGCTATTGGTGGGAATGTAAATTGATACAGTCACTAAGGAGAACAGTATGGAGGTTCCTTTAAAAAACTAAAAATAGTATTACCATAGGATCCAGCAATCCCACTTCTGGGCATATACCCAGAGAAAACCATAAATCACAAAGACACATTCACCACAATGTTCATTGCAGCACTATTTACAATAGCCAGGTAATGGAAGCAACCTAAATGCCCAC